>NW_020291134.1:399486-1052114 GCF_003184625.1 Aspergillus neoniger CBS 115656
CCCCCCCCTGTCCAGCAACAATTATAGAGTCCGTAGTGCTGAGGAGCACCTGTCAATCTTAAATACTATATGGCTGGCCCAGATGCTCTCCAACTTTGGAATGACATCTCCGAGATTTTTCAAATCCTATGCCCTTTCCCTCCACCCTGTACAGTAACGGAGAATTTGTAACCCTTCTTCGCCACGACTGTCTCTACAATACTCTGCCACCACCTACTACTACTACCATCTCTGCATACTTCCCCGTAAATACAAACCCTTCTTTTTATCAATTTCAGGCCATCAAGTCCGTGCTGGGATTGAATTTCTCATACTATTTCCTTATGAGATATCGTTTTTATTTTTAAACCAATTTAACTTACACCCTCGTCGAGCATCCACTGACTAAGTCGCCTTACCGAGCCCTGGGCCTGGATACTACCTACGTACTACCATTCCCACCCCCACTCAGACGCTGGCCTCTTAAGCTCCAGTTTCCCCAAGTCCCCTGGTACGCATAATGCCTACTGGTAGATCAACTGTGAGCTCTTCCCTACTACTTGAGACCCTGACAAGGACCAATCTTTTTTGTTGGTTGTGGTGGTAGTGGTTCTTTCTCCAACTCGTTGCTTTTGCTCTTGGTCGCCGTCTACATTGTTTCTTTCGATCCGTCCCCTCTAGTAATAACTAACACACCATGTCGCAGGGATCTAGTCGTGAAGAGTAAGTACTGACTTTTCCAACTATACCCCGAAAATTGAGCTAGAGGTGCAAGAACTGCTTGGTTACTCGCATCTTCGCTTCTATTGGTGGTGTTAGTGCTAAATGTGACAATAGTGACACGCAGTCTTTGACTGCCAGTGTAACGGATTACCCCATGGAATATGGAAGACGATACCACAAATATCATGAGGGCTGTATGTGCAGGCCTCTTTGACACTCTCGGAGCCAGCCTCGTCTCTGACTGAATTTCTTTTATCCCCCCAGCATATTTATATCCCAACGACGAGCAAGAGCTAGACCGTATGGACATGCAACACCACATGCTCAAATTGGTCAACCGCGGGCGGCTGCTCTTCGCTTCTCCCCAAAGCCCAAAGAAGATCCTAGATGTTGGCACCGGCTCTGGTATATGGCCTATAGAACTAGGTAAGCGAAAAAAAGGAATCCCCTTTCCCCCCATCCCTTCCAGCTCATCCTACCGGACAGTTTCTCATCGTGTCTTTATCACATGCAGCGTCTGAATTCCCAGCAGCCGAGATTATAGGGACCGATCTTTCGCCTGTACAACCGAACGAAGTCCCCGAGAACGTCCATTTCCTAGTCGATGATGTTACAGAGGACGAATGGCTATGGGGCCCCAACCACTTCGACGTCATCCATGCCGGTCATCTTTCAGGTGCCTTGCCATCATATAAAGATTTGTTACGGAAAGTCTTCAAGCATCTCAAACCTGGTGGCAGTGTTCAGTGCGACGAGTTTGACCCGAAGCCGAAATGCGATGACGGAACCATGCCAGAAGAGGATCCCGATAAATTCAGCGAATATGCCCTTCAAGACCTTATGGATCTACACCATCGTGCCGGCCAGGCCTCAGACCCGCCCCGGCAGTTTCGAGTGGCCCATCGATTGGCACGCTGGATGAGAGAAGTGGGATTCGAGGACGTTCAGGAACGGGTTCAAAAAGTACCCGTGAACCCTTGGTCTACCGACTCTCATCTGAGAACGATTGGTTCGTGGAACGAGACAAACCTGCTGGAAGCCGCAGCTGGTTGGTCTTACAAGCCACTCACGATTCTTGGCTGGTCGAAGCCCGAGATCGAAGTCTTCCTGGTCGATGTTCGAAAATCCATCCAAAACCGTGATGTCCACGCTTATTTGGACTATTATGTGGTAACAGGAAGAAAACCACGTTCTGCTTAGTGAGGGAGCCCTTGAAGGGTTTCACCACGAAGTTTACGGCTTTGAAAGAAAAGCATCACACAACAGATAACGTTCCTGTTGGATTATCGTTCCTTAGCGTCCATACCTGCCTTTTGGCCTTCACTTTATATTTTCCTTTTCATCATCATCGGGTTTGTCCTCATCTTTATACTTTACGTTTTCCTTGTGTGTTGGCGAGCATTGGCATAAGATACCATCGACTACAGAGAAACATCATATATGCATAGAAGGCGTGCAGGGGCCTCCTTTCTTTTCCTACACTCTACTTTGCTTTCTCTTCTTGCACATAGTATATGAATTAACCCACATGTGCTGTCAGATCATGCATGATTCTACTTGGTTTGGCCTACAAAGAATAGAACAGGCCAGTGATTTAGACATTTAGTATACAAGCATAAACCAGAAACACGAGCAATCAGCCTCACGACAATATTCCTCTCATCCAGCTATCTCACCCAAACAAACAAACATAAAAGAAAAGAAAATTCAGGAAATCTCTACTACCTGTAAACCAAACCACTGCACGAACCTCCCAAATCACCAACTAGCCTAGTAACTACTTAAGCCCAAAAGCACGGTTCCCCCAATTCGGGGCAGCCCGCTTACTCAGCACCCATCCAAACCTTCCAAGCTCGATCCATCCAATCCCGCCTTTGCTAATCAACCACATCCGACAGGCCCAGACATCGCGAATTGCTTCAATTCCCTCCACCGCCGTCGCATGCGCCCCGCTACCTCATGTCTCTCGGCAGACATGCCTACAGGCATGCACCATCATCGAATAACCTCCTCGATCACGTCTGGATCAGCGAGGACTTCCTAGCCTCCGCGTTCCGACGTTTCGCTAACGGCCAACGACGCTACGAGAGCCGCGTCCCGGGTCCATTGGAGGCTCGGCGACGACTCGCTAAGAGGAGGAATACTGCCCTCGCTGGCATTGCGGGGACAGGGCCTTTGGATGATATTGCGTGTTTGTTTGGGCGCAATGGGAGGGAGCATATGAAATGGACGACCACGACGGAGGGGAGGAAGGCGAAGGGTGAGTGATCGAAGCTGTTGGCTTTACGTTGGTGGAGGATTCTAACGGTGGTGATTGTGTTTGTAGGCTCGCACTTTTATCAAATGAGTACCCCGTCGCCGTCACCGCCGCCGCCGCCGCCTCCGATACCGACACCGTCTGTGCCAGTGTATAATGAGGGTGGTAATATGGTTGGTGATGAGTTTGAGTTTGGGAGGCCGGATATGCCGCCGGAGGGGTCAGATGAGGTGTCGCGCGATCAATATGTCAGGAGACGGTTGAGGGAGTGTCATACCGTTGAGTCTGTTAAGAGGGTTATTCGGCAACTGGATGTTGATCTTTTGCGAGAGCCGGGGTATAGTCGGTTTATATTCGATCACTTGTTGTCGTGCTCGAGGAGGGGGGAGGTGGCTGTTGATGAGCTGGTGTCGTTTCTGGATGATCCGCAGCTTAATATCCGCGGAGCGAGGAATTATTTGACGGCGGTCGAGTACATCGCTTCGCGTGGAATAAGGCAGGGGAAGCGGCACCCGCTATTCGACAATTCCGTTCAGGCTCTGGAGCTTGGGCTTGTTCCGCCTGAGGAGCTCTGCGCTGTTATAGAAGCTGTTGCGAAAGCAGTACCCGCGAAGGGTGAGAAGAAGAGACAGTCCCCGGATACGGTCACGGCAATGTACCGGGCGATGTGGGATGCAATTGGACGGTGTGATATCTATGGGCACGGTGATCTCGACGAGGGGATTATTGACGCGTGGCTTGGCGCTTTATGGGAGAGGGATGTCTGCGAGGACTTGCCCTTGGCGAAGAGCATGCTCGTTGCTGCTCAGAGACTTGAGTCGGCAACTTGCTCGTGGGCTACGTTGTTTATCACGCGCTGGCTGGAACTTCCCAGAAAGCTGCGAGCTGGCGCTGGTGAAGTCTACGCGAGTGACATACTGAGCAGTTTCAAGCCGGATCTTGCAACAGCTGCTGTCATATCGACAACCGAATTTCTGGCGTTGAACAAGAAAGGCCTGCTTAGCCGGTGGCACGACTGCTTGTTGCAGGCTCAAGAGATCCCGCAACTTGTTTCATCGAAAGCATGGCTTGATGTTCGATCGCAGCGCGATGTAACACAGCCAAATATCCCGCTGCAACATCAGATCATCTTACGCATATGGGCTTTACGCACTCTCAGCAAAGGCCTTTCCGACGGGCCTCTATGGAGGAAGAATGTACGAGCCACTGATGTGCCCATAAGACGCCTCTTCGGCCTCTACGAGTCCGTCAGGAAGACTGAGTCCCGCGAAGACTTGCTAAGCAGCCTAATGAAAGGCATCCATGACCTTGGGCTACCAGCCAACGGCCTCCTCATACTAGCTGTCGACCTGAAAGCCCGCAACTCCCTCACCAAATCGACCCGACGCACCCTAACCAACATGGAGACATCCGCATCCAACGCCTCCTTCGCCAACATCTTCGCCAGCCTCGACGCCTACAACGCAACCACCCCCCACTTCTTCTCCAAATTCGAGAAAATGACCCGCCAAATCGACATCACCTCCCCAGACTTCATCTCTCACGGCCTCGACCTCGCCCGAACCGGCGACTCCCGCAGCGTATGGACACTCATCCGCCTCCTCCGCTCCCACACCCCTCTCAAAATCGCCCTTTCCAAATCCTGGATCCCCATCCCCGATCCCTCAGAAAAAGCTCTCGTGCGCTACTACCCCGAGCCCAGGACCAGCGACTGTCCAGACCCGCACGCCGCTTTAGAGATGATCCACCTTCTGGCAGTGTCACTCGCGTGCTCGAGGCGCTTGAGCCCTCGCCGTGCCTACAGTCTCGTGCATTGGCTGTATGTCTTCCTGGTGAAGCATAATGCGCCTGTTAAACCGGCGATTGCACGTGCTTTGTATTATGCGGGCGTTGAACGCTTTCGGCGTGAGGGGTTACGTGTTTCGCTAACGCAGTATGCGTATATCTATGATGTTGTGGAGGAGGTCGAGGGTGCGGATGTCGTTGAGGCGCTTATGGAGCCGCCGAGGATGGGACATCGGTTTTCTGGGGAGGAAGAAGAAGGGGGGAGTTGTTCTGAGTACGAAGAGGTGCGATGAGGTGTTTTTCAGATACCTAGCCTGGTCTGATACACCAGGATTGTATACTACTAGTATAGATTATAGCGACTGAAGAGGAAATATCATTGCCTCCGGCGTATCAACTACAGCTCTAAGCAAGTATAATTTCTTGAATCGTTCTCAATTCCAACAATCATAATGGCAATTATTCATGCGTGGGCCCATATTTAAAATAAGATAAAGCGAGCCCGACAAAACCAGTAGTAGTAAATAAGAACCTTTCTTTGCTCTAGTCGTTACAACAACAATAACAACACATCCTTTAAATATCCACCTCCATCAAGTTAGGATCACCCGACGCCTCCTCAACAGAGATATACTTCCGCATATCCTCCTTGCTGATGATCTTCTGGTTCAAATAAGCCGTAGTACCCTTAGGGAAGCGGTAATTGCGCTCCTTCTCGCCACGCTCATTAGGCTTGATGTAGTTGCGCAGCAACTGCGTAGGCTTGTCCTTCTCAATGACACAAACATCGACATTGCTACCGGATCCCAGATCGTTGAAGATACCAGCCTTGATGGCTTCCGCACACAGGGCAATCGCACCCTCACGGTCGAGATTCGGCTTCCATGTCGACTCGAACACGGACATCGCGGCCAGGGAACCAGATCCCATGGTCACGTAGGGAAGCTTGTCGGTGGATCCGTGGGCGTGGACGGTGAAAAGACCAATGCCGGTGGGGTCGACACCCGCCACGACTAGGTAGGCGCCGATGTGGCCTTGGTATCGGAATAGGTGCTGCTTCAGCATCGTCATGCAGGTGATTACGCGTGGGGGCCGGCCCGTCGAAAGTGAGTGCAGTTCGATGTTCGAGCTGATCAACGCCGTCGTGAACTCGGTGTCCGCGGCCGTTCCGGCTCCCGCGCACCAGATCTTGGGCGCGATGTAGTGTAGTTTCTCGCAGTTCTGGAGGTGTGGGGATACGTGTGTTAGTTGTGTGTTGGATTGGAGTTGTTGTGAGTGCCCGGGGAGGAGGGAGAACGGGTGTTTACCTTGTCTGCTACTATCGGGCCGCTGGTGGCTCTGGTATCTGCTGCAATCTGTGGTTATGCCAGATGTGGTGAGTTCGTGATCGTCGACTTGGGTACTAGGGAGCTTGTTGGTTTGCTCCGGAGGTACATACCACAACGCCATTGTCGTATATACATCCCACGATGGTGGTACCGGTACTGGTGGCCTTGGGGAGAGGAACTCCCTTCGCGTGGAGCGCCGCGTTACGGTTGTAGTTGGAGAAATCGAAGCCTGTCATGGTGACGGCGTGGAGAGGTGTTGTACTGTGAGAGGGGCGAGGAACAGCAGGAGCTGGGAGAATTGAAGCTCAGTTGAGATGAAGAGAAGCTGAGGATTGACGAAGAAAGATGAGATACCGGCACAGATGACGGGGGAAGAGCAGGAAGCTATAGCAGGACGGCGAGAGATGGCGGAGGAGGAGCTGCGAGTTGATGGAGTGACGAAGCTCCGGGCGCCTGATCGCGGCGGCCTCAGGCACGCCACGGATTAGCTAATGGGCGAGCAATTCCGCTGTTTTTGTCCGGCTGGGAATCTGGCGCCGAACTCCCATCTCCATTCTTGTTGCGTTGCTCCTGCATTATCGGCAGTCATTGACTGTGCTGTTGTTTCTCTTTTCCTTAGGGTCATTGTGAACCCCGTCTCTTTCATCCCACTTCCTTCCCTCGAGGGGAGGTGGTCAAGATTTTTGCGCGCACCTGGAAGCTCTTCAATCGGAGTCCTCAAGCACTCCAGCGTCGCTCCTTTTCACCTTCGCCGCAAAGTCCACCTTCTCCCCATGCTCCAAAGTCTCGGTTATCTCTAGGCGACCGTCCTCGTTCAATTTCGGCCGATTTCGACAGACTCAGAATGGCTTTCAGCTTTGGAGCTTCCAACCCCGCTGGGGGTGCCGCTGAGTTGGGCCCCGAGCTTCCCGATGTTTTTGCAGATGTATGTCGCAATGGCGCTGAGGGTTTGAATCGATTTTGAGCTGACATGATGGACAATCAATGTAGGAAGTCGGGTTTAAAGGCGTGTCCAGCGATAGCAACGTTCGATTACTGAATACTCCCTGGCCCGAAGATTCCCTTCCTAGCCCTACGAGCTCCCTTCTCGCTGTCGCAGCAACAAAAGGCGTTGTTGTCGGTGCTGGGCCAGACGCCCTTTATATCGCCTCCTCTAACGACATAAGAACCGCTATTTCCGCACCCACAGGAGATGAGAAGGTCAAGACCAAGCCCTTCCAGCCGCGCGCAACAATTCCTCTCCCCGCTCGGCCCACGCATATCACTTTTGCCTCAGGCGATAGCGCCCTAGTACTGGCGACAGAGAATGGTACACAGCTCTCGGTGTTTGAGACGGCAAGTCTCTTGCAAGGGAATGCGCAACCGGCTTTGTCTATCCCGACGAATGGAGCCACCTTTCGCTTCCTTGCCCCCAATCCCGCACAGTCGGACGACTCGCACTCATCCCTTGTTGCGCTTGTCACAACCGGGGGCGATCTCCTCATAGCCGATCTGAAAGCCGGAAACCTGCTCTCGGGTCCCAATGGCCAGGTGTTGAAATCGGGTGTCAGCACAGTTTGCTGGAGTAACAAGGGCAAGCAGCTCGTCGCAGGGCTGGCGGATGGCACTGGATTCCAAATGGCTCCAGATGGTGCTCAGAAGGATATTATTCCGCGTCCTCCTGATCTGGAGGATAACCATCACGGTGCGTACCACGTTCGTGTCTTTAAAGTTTCCCCAAATTCTAACCTGTACAGTGTCCTCTATCGCCTGGCTTGAGAATGACGTCTTCTTGATGGTCTACACATCGAATGCTGTGGAGGATGATATGGGCCAGACACCATCTTCCCCTTACTATATCATCACCAGAAGGAAGAATGCGCCTTTCTTGATCCAGAAATTGCCGGAATTGTGTATGCCATTTGGCTTCAAGCGCGCCCCTGCCTACCAGTTCCTCGCGCGTCTCCGAGACTACAAACCTCATTTGAAGGATGTCCTTGTTGTATCGTCCACCGCTTCGACCGACGTATGCTTGATCACGAGAGCGGATCAACCACTGGCTAGTGATGATGCCGCCAAGGCCACCACAGGGCTCTTTGTTACGACCGAAGTGAACGATGACACCAAGAGAGCTTCCCTCCCGCTAAAAGACTCTACGGAAGAAACCTCTGTGATCGGTTTAGGCTTTGATCTATCGAGCACTGAGAATGTTGTGGCTCCGATCGCTGGCGAGGATATTGCTGAGAGTTCAACGCCGTTGCCGAACCTGCTACTCCTCAACAACGAGGGTATCCTGTCCTCTTGGTGGTTCGTCTACAACGAGTCAGTCCGTCAAAAACTCCCTTACCACGGTCTGGCGTCAGAGGCTCAACAGCAGCAGCCAGCACCGCCAGCACAGTCAGTACAACCTCAGCCCCCTGCGCAGCCTGCGTTCGGACAATCAGCTTTCGGCAGCCCATCTCCGCTAGGAGCATCCCCTTTTGGCAAACCGTCAGCTGCACCGGCATTTGGTAGTACTTCCACTGTGGGTGCCAGCCAGCAGGCGCCGGCCTTCGGAAAGACATCGTTTGGCGCACCTTCTTTCGGCACCCCATCACAGCCGGGGGCCTCCTTTGGCGCTCCTAGTGCCTTGGGAACTGCATCACCCCAGTTCGGTAAGTCCGGCTTCGGCGCACTGGGCGGCGGGTCAGGTTTTGGACAACCGTCAACACCGGGTAAGAGTCTGTTTGGAGCCTCGACTACTAGTACAGGAGGAGGATTTGGCTCCTTCGCAAACTCTTCTGGAGGAGGGTTTGCTGGCTTTGCGGCGTCAAAAACCACCACCGAATCACCCTTCGCAAAAATGTCTGGAGAAAGCGCGTTTGCGAAATCGTCTGTGCCGTCGCCGTTTGGTGCTAAGACCGAAACTGACACTGCGTTCCCTCCCCCAACCTCGGGCGAGACAAAGAGCGCTTTTGGACAAAGCTCTAGTGGCTTCGTGTTAGGATCTACGTTCAAGGGCGACGGTACTGCGGTCAACGATGGGCCTAAGCCAGATAAGCCTTCAGGCCTATTCTCATTTGGCGAATCCATGGACGACATGGTATCCAGCAGTAACAAGACTAGTCCACCAACCGAGTCAATGGATGATATGGACGACGAACCTGCGCCTCCGCAGATGCCTGAGTCCAAAGAGCCTGAATCTAAGGGACCTGCGCCATCTATTTTCGGAGCACCCTCCAAGACCGAGACCGCTGCACCGACCTCCCTTTTCGGCTCCAAGCCGCAGCCTCCTAATCCTTTTGGTCAGCAGCCGGCCAATCCTTTCGGCCAGCCCCAGGCTACCACCAAGTCTCCATTCTCGTTGTTCGGCAATGCTTCACCTGCTAAGCCCACATCAAGCCCGCTGGCTACCCCCTCCGAGAAGACTACAGCTGCTACACCACCCTCAGCTGCTGCTACACCACCCTCAGCTAAGACGCCTTCTGAAGACGCCCATCGCACTCCCCTTGCCTCCAGTATCCAGACCCCTCTCCCCCCTGATCCCACCAGCAAGGCTTCGTACGGGCCGGGCGATACTTCGGCATCGTCCAATGTGTCTAAGAGTTCCGTTGATGACGCTCCTCTTCCTCCCGACTTCACTGTCAAGGCGAAACCTGCCGCGGCAGATGTCGGAGGAGAGCCACCTTTACCCCCGGATTTCGCGAAGAAGCTTCCTGAAGAGGAAGACGAAGAAGAAGAAGTGGATGAGGCTGAAGCTGAAGAGGCGCCGTTGCCTCCGGATCCAGCTACGTGGAAGCCACCAGCATCGCAGGAAGAGCCTGGTGTAGTACCTGACGAATCCGATGCCGATGAGTCTGGAAGAGAGGAGAGTGAGGAAGGCGAGGAAGAAGCGGAAGAGGAAGAAGAGGAAGGCGACGAGTCTGATTTTGGAGATAGCGGTGAAGAAGTCTCCCGAGATATCAGCGAACCAGAGTCGCCAGAGGCGAGTCCAGAGGCCACTCCCGACGGTGCCTTCAAGTTCGGGACTAAGGGTGGCTTGTTCTCGCAAGCTGCTAAACCTGCACCCTCTCAGCCCCCGGCACAGCGGTCCTTGTTTGGGGAGATTGGAAAGTTCCCGACATTCCAAACTCGGGAGCCTCCAAGGTCGCCCAGTCCCGTACGGAGTGGTCTTCAGAAGAACCGGTTCAAGATCGGGGGCCAGAAGCCCAATACTGCACAGGCTCCAGGAAGCACTCTTGCTGCACGCAAGGCTTCCCTCACCGAGGCCGTCAAGCGTGAGAATCTCCTGAAACCGCAGGTTGTTCAGAAGGAGAAGTCTCCCGTGGACCTCAAGGCCAAGCAAATGGAAGAGGAAGCTCAGGCTCTTTCGGACGATGATGAGGATGAGAGGCTGCGTGCGGATCTCGCCCGACCTCTGGAGCCTGTTCCGACGCTGGATCCTTTCCTGCCTCACCAGGATTATGCCGGAGAGACCAGCAAGCCTGGTATTCCTGGCCAGATCGAGCGACTATACCGGGACATCAACTCCATGGTTGACACACTGGGCATCAATGCTCGGTCACTGGCCTCGTTTGTTTTGTACCAGAAGCAATCGCAAAGTGGTGATTGGGTCGAGCTATTGAACAAGGAACACCCAGCTGCTATCCTTGACGAGAAGCTACTGCTCTGCGATATTGAGAAACTGGACGATGCTGTTGTCATGCTTGCCGGCTCTCTTGAACAGCAGCGGGTGCAAGGGGTCGAGGACAAGCTGAAGGCCTGCCAAGAGCTCCTGAGCAAGGATATTCTGACGCTTCGGGGCCAGTGCGCGAGCATCCGGAAGACTCTGGATGCCCACACCGATGCAGCAGCTATCGTCTCTGCGCCTCTTTCAGCAGAGCAGGCGAACCTGCAGCAAGACCTCCGCACTGCCTCGACTGACATCCAGGCCAAGCTGGCGGATCTCGAGTCGGCAGTGTCCCTCCTTCGCGCCAAGATAGCCGACGCTCCTCGTCCCGATGGCACTGGCTCCCGGCAAGCTATGAGGCGACCGACCGTGGAAGCTGTGACGTCTACGATTGCTACGATGACCAACATGGCCGAAAGCAAGCGCAGCGACATTGACGTCCTGGAGATGCAGCTGAAGAAACTAGGCATCGACGCCTCGGCCCCGGCAGCAGCCAGCCGGGAAGGCTCACCCTTCACAACCCCGCGAAAGGGCATGGGACGATTCCCAACCACCCCCGGATCCGACGGACCCAACAGCGCATACCATACCCCGGACTCGGCTACACGAGGCTTCCGATCCAGCATCAACGGCTCAGCGCGGGCTAGTCGACTTCGTGAAGTGGAAGGAGTCGGAGAGCTCGTCACCCGGGAGGAGAGTGCGCAGTGGAAGACGAAGCGGCAACGCCGGCACCATATTGTGGGCAGTCTGAAGAAGGCAATTGGAGAGAAGAAGTCCAAGGTGCGCGGAGTGGACGATCTGTAGGATTAGCTGCTTTTCTATTACTATTCTGTTTTTCCCTTGACTATGAGTTCTTGAACCATGAAAAAACAGCGGGTCCGGCCATTGGATGTTGGTAGCGTTATTATGTACATAGATCCGATTCATCCTTAAACTAATGAGTGATGTTCACTGCCATTGCATACTTGCCCACATTACTGTATAGTTCGTATTCATGCCTAAGGCACCAGATCAATCAACCAACCACTGACATCATGCGGCAGTGACGTTACCCCATCTCGTCTTTCTTTGTTTCTTATCATTTTAAACTTTCTTGCCCCGAGCTCAAGCTTACCTACTACTTGCTTACTATAAACCCCCTCTTCTCCAGCACCACAGCACCACAACCCCCAAACTACTCCCTCTATCATCTGCTTACCTGAACCTACAACAAGTAATACCAAGTCCAAATAAATAAACGAAAGAAACATGTCCGGCGTCACCGAATTCATCTTCTTCCACCTCAACCCCGCCATCAAACCCGAAGACCCCACCAACAACGAAGCCGGCGCTTCGCTCCTAGAGCTCTTCAAAAACACCAAACACCAGAACGGATACCTAGGGTCCTCTTGGGGCCGCTCAATCGAAGATGAGAATGTGGTTGTTTGGGTGATTGGTGCGTTTTAATCCCCCCCCCCAATCCTATCCTTCAAGGCACAATAAAGCTTCCATACCCTTTTCCTCTCTCTATATATTTTCCTACCTATAGCAACCTACCCTAACCCAACCCAACTAACATGAAATGGAATAGACTGGAAAGACGCCCAAACCTCCCCAACCCTTACTCCCTCCCTAACACCCTACCTCGCCCCATCCACCCCACTCACAACCTTCTACGCGACCCTCTCCCCTCCCCCTCCCGCACACAAGACCCACGATCTATCCGCCTCGCCCGTAACCGAGATCTTCACGCCGTGGTTCCCGACCTCCATGTCTGCGGACGAGACGAAGAAACTGCATGAGAGCCTCGTGGCGTTCCGGACCGAGCTGGTGGAGAATCTCGAGGAAGGGAAACGGCCTCGAGGGTTGGTCATGGGGCAGGTGGAACGGCCTGGGACGCGGAAGCATGGGGATAGTGCGAGCGGGGAGGCGTTTGGGATGGTGGTGTTGGCGGGGTGGGAGAGCGTGGAGGCGCATATGAAGATTAAGGGGACGGAGGCGTTTGGGAGGGGGATCGGGCCGATTAGGGAGTGGATGTTGAAGGGGGATGGGGGGGATGTGGAGAAGGGGGAGGGAGGGTTTGGGATTATGAGGCATGTGAGGTTTCAGAAGGCGGAGTGATTTTAATGGGTCATATATAGGGTGTATGGGTTGTGTATGTGTAATGTAGTGTAGAGGTTGGGGACGGGGTTATGGGAAAGGTAATATTAGTTGGACAGCGCTTTTCCAAATAAATACAGTACACACAAAAGAAATTGAGGGTAATAAAGAAGCAAAACGCGCAGACCCCCGAAAGAAACAAAAGAATATAGAGACGAAAACCCAAACCAAACCATCAGAGCCACCGGGATAAGAACGGACGACGACTTTTGGGAGTTGTCGCAAAGCAAAAAGACAGCAAGCAAACCGATTCGTCGGTGGGAACAGAAACAGAATGAATTTACTTAGCCTAGATCCGATGCTTCTCGCTTTCTGTGGGATCGTTAGAATTGGTCACTTGTCATATATGGGGTGAGATGCAATGGAGGGATACTAACCAAGTCTCGAGTAGAGCATGTAGAGCGCCATCTGGTTGCACTCCTGGGTACCGGTGATCGTGACCAGACGCTCGTTGCTGTTCTCCTGGGGTTCGTTGATCTTGATAACACTGCCACTCAGGTGCCGGATCTCGTTGATCTTGGCTCCTCCCTTTCCGATGATGGCGCCAACCATGTCGTTGGGGATGTAGATCTGCTGAGTCAGTGGCTGGCCGGGCATGACACCGCCGACGGGAGCGGCAGGCGTCGGCCCACCACGAGCCTGTGCGGCGGCCGCCTGAGGCGCACCATAGGGCGCGGGCTGGTGGGGACCAGCGCCGGCATACGGGGTGTGGGGAGTAGCGCCGTAGGGCATCGAGGGCTGGGCTACAGGAGTTTGCGCGGCGGGGCCCTGGAGGTAGGGAACACCATATCCGCCGGCTGCGCCGCGGTTGGGGTGAGGGTGGTGACGCTTGAAGGTGTCGGGATGGCCGTACTGTCCACCAGCGGGCTGAGGCACGTACGGCACAACCTGCATGCCGCCGGGCACAGCGCCAGCCGGACCGCCGCTGCGAGTGGCATAGGCCGAGGCGGCGGGGCCACCGAAGCGTTCTGTCAGCTGCTCGACGAGAGTCACGGCAACGTAGTAAGTAGCGATGTGCACTGCGTCAGCAACACCGAGGATAACAAGGGACCGTTCAGTGGACAGGGGAAGGCAGGCATCAGAAGCGTTGAGACGTGCACCAGAGGCGTCCTGGATCTCTCGAATACGGCTCCCACCCTTGCCAATGATCGAGCCAATGAGAATATGGGGAATCAACAAACGCAAGGGGTATGTCTTGGATTGGGCAGTAGAAGGGGCATCAAGGGGCTCGTTGTTCAAGGTACGAATGATAAGACCGAAGGCCTAGCATCCGGGTTAGCAGACATAAAAAGAAACCGAACTGTATCGTGTTCAAACTCACCTTCGCAGCAGCATCCTGGGGGCCGCTAACGGTCAAGATACGCTCGACGGCACCACGGGAGTAATCGCTGACGGTGCACTTGGCGCCGGACAGACGACGGATCTGGGATACGTTCTCCCCACCCTTACCGATGACGGTGGCAGCCTCCTGGCTGGAGATTACAGCCCGGATGTGAATCCAGCTAGACTCATCCTGGGGACGGTGTTGCTCGGATTGGGCACCGGTCGACTCGGCGTGAGAGGCCGTCGACTGGATGGGTTGTGTCTCCTGAGCGCCCTTGGAGTTAGGAGCATCGGGGACCACGGTGTCGCCCTGGCCATCAGCAGTCGCAGCCGGCGCATCCGTCTTCACATCGGCATACGCCTCGGACTCATCGCCCTTTACTACTTTGTCCAACGCAGGACGCTTGGCTTCCGGCTGGTCATTAGGACCGGAGGGAGAGGAAGGGTCCTCCAAGGGACGCTTGGTCGATTGCAACGCAGACGGAGAGGCAGACATGATGATTTGCTTGCCTAAACTGTGCGTGTATTTCTGTGCTTGCTTCACTTACGCAGGACGTGTCCAAGTGAGATTTCACTTCTTTTCAGAACAGCTCTTCTTTTCTTTTCACTGCAGCTTTATTTGATCGACTATGTACACCAGGAGTTCCCAATAAAACTTGCTGGTGCTGGCGATCGGATGGAGAGGGAATTCTGGTGCTTGGAAGGATGTGGGAAGATTGGTGAACTCGTGCACAGTGCGGGAAGTAATGCTGTGAAAGGAGAGCCGACGAGGAAAGTGTGAAAAGGTCTGGGGTTGCCACGAGGCCTTGGAGGTTGGACTTGGAGCGAGAAAGCTTCAGAGTGAACCAGTGCAAGGTAGAGGGAAGAAGGAAAAATGGAAACCAATCGGGTCGGGCACGAGGGCAGGAGAGATTGGGTGCTGGACGGTGGACGAAGATGTGCTCAGGGTCCGAATGGGTTGGAAGGCGGAGGGAAGCGTGAAGGGAGAGGAGTAAAAAGAAAACGAGAAGTAAAACGAGGCCTTTTTAGCAGTATCCGACGCCCAAACTATCCTTTTTCTTGCCTTTGGAAGACGCGACGTGGGTCGAGAGACGTTGAGGACGGGCGGGTCTTCTACACGATCACCCCAAGTACGCTGAAATAGCAGACGTGGGAGAGACGAGAGGTCGATGAGACGACAGCGACAGGTTAAAAATAGAGGTGGCGAGTAAACGCGCGATGATCAAAAGGGGGATAAGAGGGGAAGTGGATGGGTGAAGGAAGTCGAGCTTGTCGCGGTGAAGGACGAAGAGGGAGAAGCGACGTTAAGGTTGAGTTGAGGTTCAGTCGCGCATCCTGGCTCTTTCCGCGCTATCCCCTTTCCGGAACATCCCTCACGTGTTCCCGGCCTGCAAAACACCTGCCAATCCCTCATTCGTCTATACAAATCCCCTCGTTTAGTTGGCTTGTGAGACAACTGGATGCATAGCGAGGACTAAAATTAGAGGTGCATTCATTTAATTTACTCAAACCAATTTGCAATGGATGTGTCACAGGAAACCGTCGAAAAAGTCCAGCGTTTCGCAGAGAAGCGTCAACGCGCCGAGGACTTCTACCAGAACCAAGAAATCAGTCCAGCAGTTCTACAGGCGTACAATAGAAAATTGGACGAGACTCTAAAAGAACTTCAAGATCAAGTCAAACGCCAAGAAGATGACCTGCGTAGGGTATGTACCCACCCCTGGAGAACTCTCCCCTGTATACATCCCAAACATGTAACCCAACATCTAACACATCGCCCAGCTGCGCGAGGTCAACTCCTTCGATCTCTCCAAAATAGGCACAGATACTTGGTCGCGCGTAGCCCAAGTACAGAGAGCCAAGAGAGCCTACGACTCGCTTCTGAAATCAGAGACCGAGTTCCCAGCCTCAGGCTCCCCCTTACCTTCTTTGTTAGCACTCGAAGAGACATCGCGTCTTGTCAAAGAAACCAAGGTGTCTGTCTCCATGACGGCAGAAAATCTCTCATCCAACCATCAGCGTTTGAAATCAGAGGAGGCGAATCTCCGAGACGCTCAAGTGATCCGGGATGGTCTGCGAAAGCGGATCCAGACCATAAGCAGCGAGAAGACGACCAAGGAGAAGAAGACCGCTTCCCAGCTAGCGCGTGAACTAGCGGCGCAAGAAGAAGAAAAGCAGAAAGAGCTTGACCAATCAACAGAGGAGATGAAGACTGCCCTCTATAACTTTGTGGACGAAACCCTCGCGTCCATGCTTGCTGCCGAAGCCCTCGGCGGCCCCACGGTGGGTGACGCCGCCCAGGTCTCGGATGCGACCTTGCAACTAGGCTATACGAGCCATGGAAAACCGAAGAAGCCTAAAAATCCAGAGGCAGCGAATCCGGATGCTGGACAGCGCCGAATCGACGAGATTCTCCCGCGCCAGTCTGGGCAAGGGGATAATCAACCAGCTAATCGCCGAGAGGCTGCAGCTTTGGAGATGCGCAATCTACTTGATGCTTTGTTGGAGGCAGGATCCTCCTATATCGATCTGCCCCGAGAATCGGCCGCCTCGCGGTTTTTGGTTAGAGCTAAAGTCGCCCAGTTTCATCCTCGTGATGCGCGACGGTTGAGACTGATTGATTTTGGACGCTCATTAGACGATTGAATGATTGCATGATGAGTCACCGTATGTTACATAGCTTATTAGAGTATAATGAAAAGAAGGAAGGCTGTATATATTCTGTCAAAAAGAAGCCAAGCGCCTAATACAGTCATCATGCCAGCATTTGATATCCCCATTAGCATAACGCCTATACATGCATTAAGGAATCAACGCCCGTAAGTGCCACTGCATATACCATAAAATTCATCACAAAGCCGAAATTTTCGGCACTCCGATAGCCATTAGATGGGCATCATCCCTATTCGACTAGTTGAGGGTTTCGCTTTGGTCGCTTTCCGAGGGGCAGAGGAGCGGTTGTCAGCACGATCACCGGATTTTCTGCGGGCTCCCGTCGATTTTGCCCTGGACCTAGGGGCGGCATTTTGACGGCGAGGGCGTTTGGTTGTTTGACGCTTCCGAGCCCGGGGTCTACTTAACTTTCCAGGGCCCTCATCCTCCTCGTCAGAGTCGAGGTCAGCGGTGTGCTGGGTAGAGAAATAGCGACTAGACAAAGTCTCGTCCACGTTGAAGGTAGAAGGATGATCAGTAAAGATTCCGCCATCGCTGAACTCGTCCTCGGTGCTGGTAAGGTTAATAACGTTGTGGTGGTTGGGATCCGGAACCACCCCATCAGCGTCATCTTGCTCTTTCTTCAACTCTGCATAACGGCGCTGCGTGTCGCGCACGAGCTTCAGGATCTGGCCTCCGTATCGGTTCACCTTATCCCGATCGATACCAGGAATTGTGGCAAGTTCCGCCATATCTGAACATGAGTTAGTTCTGCTCATACTTATCATGAAAGGGTTCTCACCTTTGGGGAAGACGATGACCATCTCGCGCAGGACGCTGTCAGTAAACGGTTGGTTGCGGAGGCCTTTCTGCATGACCAGCTGTTTGGCTATTAGAGACTTATATGGAACCATCGATATGAACGTTCACTTACATCCTGGCAATAGTTCTTGGCATAGACCATGAAATCCTCCGCAACCGCTTTGTGTAGAGGGTCCAACTGCTCAAATCGGCGATCTTGGGTGATTGGCGGCCCAGGAGTACGCCTCTTCTCTTGTGCTGGCTTGCCGGCGATTCGGATTCTTTCGAACCCATCACTGTCTGCGTCATCATCCGTGGTGTCGCCTGCACCTCCTTGGTAACGGAACCGAGACAGGCGGCGTTGGTTTGCCGCCTGTACAGGGGACGAGACGTTTGTAGATTGCGGTTGATACTCTTTGTTGCCGCCATCAGCTCGTGATCCCATAGTGGACTTCTTGGCCTTTCCATTCGGCGAGACTCGCACGTCAAGCTTCAGTTTGCACCGCCCACTCTCGAAGTCAGCGGCACGCCGTCCCACCTTGATATATTGAATGGCAAATTTACTACCGTTGACAACATTCTCTTCAACAAGAGCTCCCTCGCCCAAAAGTCTATGGAACAACCGTTCTGCTTCACCCAGCTCTAGGTCCGAACCGTCGCCATAGCCAGGGGCCTGCCGGTGTTGTGGAGACCTGAATCTCTTCACACTTCCCCGGAAGATGTTCACACAGTACGACAAGGTAACCTTGTCTTCGATGCTTTGGAAGTGCCGAACAACCTTGATTGCAGAGGCAGCGTACTGTGAAAAGTCATGGAGCTCGAAGACAGAGTCGGACTTGCAATTATCACATGAGGCATTGCAGTCTTGCCGGCGGAAATATTCGTTGAAGTAGGCAAGAATTTGTACTCGCCTACAGTCGCTTCTGTTTTCACAGTATTGTACGACGTTGTGGAGCATCTGCCGCTGCCGATTCTTCTGTTGCTTGCTGCCCTCGCCCTTGTCGATCATGCTGGATATAGTACTCGAGTCCTTGTAGCAGTAATAGAGGTAGCAGCCAGACCGCTTGCCATCTCGGCCAGCCCGTCCTGTCTCCTGATAATATCCCTCCAGACTCTTGGGGATGCTGTGATGGATCACAAAACGCACATCAGGTTTGTCGATGCCCATTCCGAACGCGATCGTCGCCACTATAACGTGAGTCCTTCCAGCTTGCCAAGCCTGTTGAATTTTCGCACGTTCTCCTGAATCCATGCCGGCGTGGTAGTGTTCTGCTTTAATGCGATAGTCATCCCGGAGACCGCTCGCGACCTTTTCGCATGTCTTGCGCGACAGGCAATAGACTATGCCGGATTTGTTTGCGTAGGAGGTCTTTATAGTATCGGCTATGCTGGCCAGAACCTCCGTTCCCTTCTTTTTGATCCGTACTTCGTACGTCAAGTTTGGCCTGTTGAAACTCTGAGAGAACACTTCACAACCTTCCATCTTTAGGTTGTGGATAACATCCACTTTGACGTTCTCGGTGGCTGTCGCAGTTAGCGCCATCATTGGTACTCCGGGTAACTGATTCCTGAGTTCTCCCAGTTCTTTATAGTCAGGGCGAAAATCATGTCCCCACTGACTGACACAATGCGCCTCATCGATCACGATGCGAGCAAGCTTCCGACTGCGATTGAGCTTATCCAAGCTTTTCGTAATCGCCTGGCTTTTGTTGACCATTTCCGGGGTGATGTATAACAATTCGATATCTTCCTCCGCCGAGAAGCCTGATAGCGTACTGAGAATCCATTGCCGTTGCTCCTTCGGAGTCTCCCCGTTTAACAAGTAAGCCTTGATATTCAACTTGTTCAGATGCGAGACTTGATCCTGCATCAGACTGAGCAAGGGGGATATCACGATTGTTACTCCTCTTGTGGAGCCTGAAGTGACAACAGAGGGTAGTTGATAGCATAGAGACTTGCCTCCTCCAGTAGGCATCAGAACGAATGTGTCTTTTCCGCTCAGCGTCGCATCAATGGCCTCGAGTTGATTGAGGCGGAACCCACGAAGATGAAACCGATCTTTCAGCGCATTTCTGACGTCCTTGGACCATGGATGCTGGTTCCAGAGGGCGTTATGGCCCTGGGACTTTGGTTGTGATAGGGGAGTGCGCGAAACATTTCCGGAAGTTTCAGCAAACACCTTGCGGTTCTGAAGCCCGTGGTTGTCGGTTGCGAATGCATGATCTTCATCAAGGAACCCGGCAGCTTCCAGCATGTCTTCGTCATCTAAGTCGAATTCATCCGCTTCTTCTGCAGGTAGCGTGGGGGAGCCCATAGTTCGAGTAAAAGCATCATCGTCATCCAGTGTCGTCGGGTCATCGTAGTTAAAAGCCCTAAGACTCGAGGTCCCATTCGTGTTCTTGAAAGACAGATCTGATACCCGAGTGGATATGTCAGAACGAGAGTGGTTGTAGCCTACTGTTGACCGTGCATTCGATCGCGAGGAGGCGCCCGAAATTACTGTGTCATCCATTGCACTGATTGACAAAGACGATGGGCGCGACAAAGGGGTCGGATGGTCTGGCTTGTAACGAAGTGGGCGGGCATCCAGTGATGGAATAGACAGCAACCTAGATCGTGCTAGCAGATGTTGTATATCTGATTCAGCCCTTTGCAGCTGAGTTGTTGCTTCTCGACTTTCCACAAGTTCTGGCATATCGGACGGATCGCCGCCCTGTGTTATAACCTGCATGAGTCTTTTCTTGAGCATGTTCCTCTTCGTATCATATGTCTGATAGGTAGTCCTTTGCTGCTTGAGCAAACCAATCGCTTCGATCCTATCCGTAAGGGTCTTGTTTTCAGCGATCAAGTCAGGTGCAAGTTCTCCCTTCATTGCTCGCTCATACACTATTTCAGAATTCTTCGTAAGAGTGCTCTTCAGGGTTGCAATGGCTCCTTCAAGAGAGTCTGCTGAAAGACTCAAGAACTTGGCCACATCTTCGTTCTGAGGCTGAGAGCTGGGAGAATCGGTAGTAGAAGGCACATGAGTGACTGGACTAGGACTGATGCGGGTGTCCTTCCTAGATGGACGAACACTGGAGGGGACGATATCCATAGCATCCGACGCCCGTGGGGAAGCACGACTCTTCTTTCTCGCAGGGCTAGGAGCTGCGTGCTCATCTGAGCTATCTTGATTAGGTAGGATCGGGTAGAGTGATTCATTGGAGTTCAATGTTGGGCCGACTCCATCAGGAACCCAGTCATCGAACAGATTCTCATCTCCGTCGTCGTCATCGGAGTCAGCGATAACATGACCCAAGCGAGAACTCTGTGAAAGCGGAGGAAGGCCCGATGGATCATCAGCTCGGGGTATAGTGTCCTTCCTGGTCGTGCGAGGTGATTTTCCGGGCTGAAGACGCGTCGAGGTAGAACGGGGAGTCTTCGTAGGCTCAGCAGCCTTCAATGGCGAGCGCGATTTCAAGCCGTTCTTTCGGGGCGAAACAAGGTCTGACACATATTCGTCGCTCTTTCGCTTCTTTCCACGCTTTTCGAGAGGCTCTCTCCGGGATGCAGCGTCTTCGGTCCACAATCGTTGCGGTTCCTCGAACCCATCGAAAGTATCAGACGAAAGCGTGGTCTGATTCAAGTCGCCAGTCAAGTCAATCGTATCAATGTCGGAATCGAAGAGCGGTGAATTTGCGTTCAATGGCCGCTTCGATCCAAATGGTGTCAGGAAAGACGCCTTAGGGCTGCGCAATGGAGACCGGGGACTCTGCTTGTCTATTTGGAGTAAGTTGTTAGAAAATCCGCAAAAACGACAGGCGCGCCATTTCACTATACCTTTGATAACTCTGCCCAGGCCATTCTCTCTTCCCTTAGAGGGCGAATTGACAGACTGGCTACTTTTGAGAGGCTTCGGAGTGGGTGCGCCAGCGTCCTTTGATAGACTCAGCATCCGCGGCTTGCGTGCGGAGGCCGGAGTAAGAAGCAATCGCGCCATTTCTTCGTCCGAATCTACCTCCGCTTTTCCGTCCACATGGCCCGTGTCTGCTGGTTTGGCTTCTGGTTGTAAATCATTGATCGCGATGGTGATATCCTCTGGCTGGTGCGCTAAGGCCCCCGCTGGTGGCACCGGCGCAGTAGGTTGATTTCGGTCGGCAGTGTTATTGTGATACTCGTGCGCGGACGGAGATAAGGAGGGGTATAGCGCAGGGCCCTGCTGCAACAGCCATTTGAGGTGGGCTGCTAAATTGTTTTTAGTCATAAGGCCGTATGCTTGTGAGCATGATTTTCATTGACGAGTCGCAACATAACAATCACAAAGGGCGTCTAGACTAGCTGCCGAGCAACTAGTAGTCTATTCATTTGCTTTCAGTCCGGTTAATCCACGGCCTTGTCTGGACGCGTTCCGGCGCGTCATCACGTGGGCGGTGAGGACATAGATAATTCATGCCACTCCCAATAATGATACTCGGTATTACTTACCCTCTTCGAGGCTGAGTAGCATCGTTGGTGTCAAGGCAATGGCATGCGACGATATGCCTCACAAGATTGCCGCAATATTGCAATAGTCGCATAGTATCAGAGGACATTATACAGCATTGGCTGTTGTCAGTCTGACTTATGACGCTGAATGATCTTCTATGATAACATATTTCAATACCAGACCGTGAAAACATCATCATCGCATAACACCATAGCATATGGGCATAAGACGCACAGGCGATGCTGGAGTCATTAATTCGGTTCAATAAGCACTTATGACATATATGCTATGTGTGTATGTGCTTTATTCGGCCTCCTGTACTCCCAATTATACATGAGAGCCTGGTCACTCATAGATCATGGTATCCGTTTTACACGGTAAAATAAGAGGGGCTTCATGCCGACATTTTTTTCTGGGCCCAGAAAAACCCCGCGCTGAATGGAGAGAATCTGTAGTAAATAGAATATCAACTCCATAACTCCACCGATAAGAGGGTGATAATTGAAGTGAACATTCAAGCTCCACATCATCCCCTCGGTCTCATAGAAACCACAAAAGAGTCCAAAAGTCCACACCGTATCTTTCAAGCTCATCCACCATGGGCAAGAAGAACAAGAAGTCCGCCGAGCACAAGGAGCGTGTAGCAGCAAAACAGAACAAGAAGGCTGCTCAGAAGGAGAAGAAGGGCAAAGGCAAGAACAAGGATGCCGACAGTGATGTCGAAGATGCCGACTTGGACGCCATCCTTGCGCAATATGCTGAGGAACAAGCGAAGTTCATGAAGGTCACTGAGGTTGTGGGAGGACCGCCGACACCTCGGTCATCTGCAACTGTTCTGGCTTCTCCTTCCAATCGCAATGAACTGCTGGTCTTTGGTGGAGAGTACTTTGATGGAAATCTTGCCACTTTCTTCAATAACCTCTTCGTCTACAATATCGACCGCGCGGAGTGGAGGGAAGTCACCAGTCCTAATAGTCCACTCCCTCGCAGTGGACATGCTTGGTGTCGTGGTGGCAACACGGGAGGTGTCTACCTGTTCGGTGGTAAGTATATGGCTCAGACCAAGCCTGTAATATTTTCCAGTGTACTGATATTCGGAACAGGAGAGTTCTCTTCCCCCAAGCAGGGTACCTTCTATCACTACAACGACTTCTGGCACCTTGATCCCTCGACAAGGGAATGGACCCGTCTGGATTCCAAGGGCAAGGGTCCCCCGGCCAGAAGTGGTCACAGAATGACTTACTACAAGGTCTGTACTTTATCCTGTCCAGGAAATCTAAATTGAAACTAACCAAAAAGCAGAACTACATTATCCTCTTTGGTGGATTCCAGGACACCTCGCAACAAACCAAGTATCTCCAAGACATGTGGATCTACGACTGCTCCAAGTACACATGGTTCAACCCCACGCTCCCAACCGCATCCCAGAAGCCCGATCCCCGGTCTTCTTTCTCCTTCCTGCCGCACGAAAGCGGTGCCGTTCTCTACGGTGGATACTCCCGTGTGAAAGCGGCCACAGGAATCAACGGCAAGCCCGTCAAGGGTGGTCCTCAGCGCATGACCATGAAGCCCATGGTGCACCAGGACACCTGGTTCCTCCGGGTTACTCCCCCGGGCCCTGAAGCTCCTGCCAACGCTGCGCCCACCGTCCGCTGGGAGCGCCGGAAGAAGCCCGCCAACTCTCCCAACCCTCCCCGTGCCGGTGCTACGATGGCATATCACAAGGGACGTGGTATCATGTTCGGTGGTGTCCACGATGTCGAATTGAGTGAGGAAGGCATTGACAGTGAATTCTTCGACACCATGTTCGCCTGGAACACCGACCGGAACCGTTTCTTCCCCTTGACGCTCCGCCGGCCCAGAGCGCCAGGCAAGAAGCAGCTCGCTAACCAGATGAAGTCTAAGGACCGCAGTAAGGCTGATGAGGAGGAGCTTCTGCAGAATTTGAAGGCGCTTGAGGCTAAGAAGGGTATTCGCCGCGAGGAGGACGATGACCTGCAGCCGGAGACACCCAAGGAAGAAGAGCCTGAGGAGCCAGCGAAGCCTGCGATCGTGCGCTTCGAGATGCCTCACCAGCGATTCAACGCGCAATTGGCCGTTCAAGATGATACCTTGTACATCTTTGGCGGTACTTTCGAGAAGGGAGATCGGGAATTCACTTTCAACGACATGTACTCGATTGATCTCGTCAAGCTCGATGGCGTCAAGGAGATCTTCTACAACGAGCCCGCCAACTGGCACCTTCTCAACGAAGCAGACAGCGACGAAGAGATGGATGACGATGAAGAGGAGGATCTCGAAGACGAGGAGGAAGAGGAGGACGCGATGTCGCTGGACACTGGTTCTCCTGCCCCCACGGAAGTAACCGTGCCTTCTGTCACCCAGGAGATGGAGAACCTGGAAGTGGAGGAGCAAGAGGGTGAGCCATCTGTGCAGGACAGCAGACCTCTGCCTCGTCCGTTTGAAAGTTTGCGTGACTACTTTAGCCGCACAGGCGAGGACTGGCAGCGTATCCTGTTGGAGACATTGAAAGAGAAGGGCATCGCCACGGAGAAGAACATCAAGGAGCTGCGGAAGGATGCATTTAACATGGCGGAAGAGAAGTGGTGGGATAGCAGAGAAGAAGTCATGGCTCTGGAGGATGAGCAGGAAGAAGCTGGTATTGGAGAGGTTGTTAGCATTGCTGATCGGGGTGACAATGTTGGCGGTGCTGGAAGACGCAGGTGATAAACATATACCTTGGATAGTTAGATTAAAACGTTTTTGGCTTTTTCGTATCGCTTTTACGAATTCTCACGAACTAGTACCCTTCATCTGTGTTGACTTTTACTGGACATGTGCTTGGGTCTAGTCCTTTCAGTGTCAGCAATGCGAAGTTATCTAACACAGTTTGAGTAGTATTATCTTTATGGACAGAAATATACATTAGAGGAACGGCAACAACTTATTTCCTGAACCTGGGCCTAACCCAAGCACCCAGTCCACAAATAACACCAGACTATCGACACCACAATGACAGTGTGCAAATTAAGCACCTAGATCATTCATTCAATCCAACTTAGACAAAACAATTCACCGCATCTGCATATCAACAAGAACAATTTACATGTCCAACCCGATGGCTCTCCATTCCACTAAACCTAATCGGGTAACCAACTGGTAATGACGGCATTGCTCCCGGACTTTACTCGTAAACGCCGGGGATGGAGGGACTTACACGCAAATTATCTCCGGAAGTCGTAGAATCTGATGGCTGAGAAATCGCGGGTATATAAAGGGTGGTTATTATACAATAATGAGGGGTTTGGTTGTTACAATAGCACCAAAGAGAGTAGTTTGGCTGCGCGGTTTCCCTTTACTGGATACTATAATTGTACTATACAGTGACCCGTTAGCCTGCTTTGTCTTCAACCGTCATTGGATACTATTTCTCATCTTGTTAATACATCTGGCCGAACTTGATTTTTCATTACTAGTTACTAGCGATGCCGTTCCTCGCTGGAAAGGAAATAACCCAGAACGGGTTGGGGCTTATGCGTGAGTCCTCCCTCGTTCCCTTCTCTTTGCTTTTTGTGTTTAGTTTGGTCTAGGGGCTTGTCTGGCACTTGAGCTCTCATTGGAAAAGCTCCTATATTAATAAAAGCATACCGCAGGTTTCACCCTGTCGGACGACGTGACACCAGATGAACAAGCATTCAAGGTCCTCAAGGCAGCGCTGGCAGCTGGCGTCAATGTATGGAACGGAGCAGACTTCTACGGGACACCCGAAAACAACTCATTGTACCTCATGAATCGCTACTTCACAGCTTATCCTGAGGACGCAGACAAGGTAGTCCTTTCGATCAAGTCCGGCGTTGCGAGCATGAAGACCTTCGCTATGGACTGCTCTCCCGCCGGACTTCGCGGCTTCGTGGACAACGCCCTGAAGATTCTGAACGGCAAGAAGAAAATCGACATTTTCGGCTGTGCGAGAGTTGATCCCAATGTTCCAGTTGAAGAGAGCATCAAGGCACTAGCTGAGTTGAAGGAGGAGGGTAAGATTGGAGGTATTCAACTGTCGGAGGTAAAAGCCGAGACTATTCGCCGTGCGGCGAGCGTTGCGAAGATTGATATGCTGGAGGCGGAGGTGAGCATATGGGCTATGGATGTTTTCCGTAATGGTGTCGCAGAAACGTGCGCGGAGCTTGGTATCCCCATCATAGCGCACACACCGCTGGGAGCGGGGATGTTGACTGGCGCGATTAAAAGCCCTGATGACTTGCCGGCGCACGATCATCATCGGTTCTTTCCTCGATTCCAGGCCGATAATCTTGCGAAGAACCGTCTGCTTGTTGATGAATTGGAGAAGATTGCGGTTGTGAAGGGGTGCACCCCGGCTCAGTTGGCTTTGTCGTGGGTTAAAGCGCAGAGCAGAAAGCCTGGAATGCCGCTTTTTGTCCCGGTTGCGGGTGCGAGATCTGTATCCAGGGTTATTGAGAACGTGAAGGATGTCGACTTGACTGATGATGACCTTGCACAGATTGCAGTCCTTCAGGAGAAGTATCCAGTCGCAGGGGAGAGGTTTCCGCCTGCGGCAATGAAGCTGAACGAGTACTAGGCCGGGCAAATGCACGTGGAACGACCCCGGAATCAGATAGAAAAATCCTCTCTTCCTATTGAAAGCCACATCTTCCAAGTGTTTCGCGGCATTTGATAACCATCATGTAGCAAATAATCCAGTGTCTTATGCTGTGAAGGAGCTTGCTTCTCTTTCACGAATTGTAATCGCTCATGAATATACAGCCTCGATTGAGCTGGCTTTGCAAAAACTTCTTTGGCCACATATAGATGAAACAAGAGTGTTGCCGATTGGATATTGGAGACCTCATAAGGAAGCCTGCTGTTAGCCCCTGTACCAGGTATGGAGAGGCACATGTCTGTAGCAAGGGAATGCATTCGGCAGATAGACTCATGAAGTTCGGCCATGGCCCAGGAATCATTGGCGGAATTTCCTAACACCCGAGCATATTGCTCGCGTATGAGTTTCAGTAGCTGAATACGGAGAACCCGGATGTTGTTCCAGCACCTCTGTGTATTAAAGTCAGGATATATGTCCGGCTTGGTTGACGAAATGCTTGGGGGTTCAGGGCTCTGCCTTCTCGAGAAGAAAGAAGGCAGATATTTAGACAATCGATCAAGATCTTCGTCAAGTGCCTTGGCTTGATAAATGACGCCTTCCGCAGAAATGGAAGATTTCGCGGTATGATCCAACTGTGCATAACGCATCATGATTTCCAAGAATCTCCACCTTGGTGACGATGTGTCTGCACCGGCTTCAAGAGCTTGCTGTCGCAATGCTAAGAATTGAAGTGGAATATCAGCTTCATTGGCAAGGCAATCAAGAACAACAAGCTCGGTTAGATGCAAAAACATCTTAGCGCCCCCATCGTCTGTAAATTGGCCATTCCCCCTCAAGGCCATCAGCTCAATGGCACCTTTTAGATGTCCGTTGCGAATGCATAACCCTCGTTTTTCTACGTCGGCGAGGCGTTCAAATATACTCATGAGCAACACCGAGAATAGAGTCCTATCCAACAAAGCTTCTTTTCGTGACTGGATCGCTTTTCGAGTCAAAGACAGAGCTGATCCATAGCTGTTTCGAGCATGATAGAGAGCTGGGGGATATCCCTGCAGCGACGAGAACGTGGCCATGAAAAGCGCATTGATCATGGTTTCGAGAAGAGGATAGTCGTCTGACTTGGATGGGTAAAAGACCTGCATATATGAGTATATGCCCGTTGCAGGTGTGCCTTGCACATATTGCGAGATATATAGGTGTTTTGCGCGTTGTAATACTGTCGGGAGAAGGTTCGTTGATAGAGGCCCTGAAGAAACTGGATGATCTAAAGAGCGCTTCCTCAGTACTCTCCCAGCCGTAGCAGAGGTCTCATCAAGTATCAACAAATCTGTTGACTTCTGGTAACCAGAGCATGTTAGGCCAGCGCGGGAACACTGGGAGCAGCCATCTTCTTTTTTATCGCACTAGTGAGAGGTGTGAGCCTGGCTCAGTCATGAAGTCGAAGAGTAGGAATCATCATACTTTGATATCTCGTTTGCGGCACTCCCGGCACGATTTGGAAGGCCTCCCGCGATATACCATTATGACTGATGCAAAGAAAACCTTATCATTACGGCACCAGGCTGCCGGGTTACCAGCAGGCTTATGAAGGAGAGAAGAGCCGGAGCATTTGTCTCGCAGATGATCATGTCAGATTAGTCATCGCATCGCCATCCATGGAATCTAACAATGGGCAAAAAGACATTGGAGAGCAAAGACGAATAGTACGTACGAACTACTATGTGGCGAAATTCTAATTGGTCTTCCATCGGGTAATGGTAAACAAAGTACTCATTGCACAACTGGGGTGTTTAGTAATATCTGGTAAATGTCACTAAGTCTGCAAAAGCGATGAAGTGAAACAACCTCAACCTCCAATTACAAGCATAGCTAGTATATATTAAGATTAAATTGTACCATGAAAGCAGACATCAAGCATAAGCCCAACCGTGTCATATCTCTATACTCTTCCAGCCACGTTGTCCAAGACATCTGTCACAAGTGCAAAGTCCCTTTCTTCTTCCACCCTCCAGTTTGAGATTGCGATGCGACAAGCCGGTCTTCCTTGCCAGGAGGTTCCAGACACAAAAAGCTTAGAAGTCGCATTTATCTTCTTGGTTAAGTTGTCGTTCAACTCGTCGTCCTTTGCACTGAACAGCACTATGATGTAGGTCTGGTCTTGCAACTCATCCTTGCTTGCCAACTCTGGCAAAGCATTGTACTTAGGATGATCGAATATCCAGCCTGCGATCATTCGACTAAGCCGGACTTGCTTCTGTAGCATCTCCTGATACCCAACCTGGCCATATGCCAATAGTGAGGCATACACCGGCAGCGCTCTAAACCGTCTCGAATTTTCCATACCGATGTTTAGTGGAGAAGGTATTGAGAGCGCTCCAGACTGCCCCCCAGACAAGTAGGCCGCATTTGCGTTTAGAAAAACCTTCTCAGCCTCACCAGGATGGCGACAAAGGACAAAGCCACAGTCATATGGCACGTTGAGGAATTTGTGAGCGTCACCTGCGATGGAGTCTGCTAGCTCCATACCTTCGCAACCCTTTGATATAGAAGAGAATTCGGCAGCGTTCAATATCCGGCCAAAGATTCCAAAGGCACCATCGACATGAAGCCAGGCTCCGTACTTGTCACAGAGGCTACGCAGGCTTTTCATTTCAGCCAAGCTTGACGTCGCAAAGTGTCCAGTATTGACCTCTCCACAGGAGACAGCGACGATACTCGCCTTATTGGTTTTCAGCTCTGCTTCAAGTCGTTCAAAATCGATCTGAAGGTAATGATTTTTCCGACAAATGCTCTTAACGTTGGCACGACCTATGCCAAGGATTCCAGCGGCCTTTGCCAACGAAGAGTGAGGCATAGTTGAGAGAATCTGGACACCAGAGATTCCAGTAGCTTGAATGACTTCGAACAAGCCATATTCACCAACGCTTTCAATATCGACTCCACTCTTCTTGGCAGCAGCGCGGAGGATAAACTCCCTCCCGCAAGCCAATCCATGAACATTGCTGGCCGTGGCCCCAGTGGTAAACGTTCCGTTATTCCAGTTGTGCCGATCCAATTTTAGAAGATCGGCAAGCAGACCGAGAGCAGTGGTTTCGACGTCTGTCGATATAGAATGCTCTGCAAGGTGCACTTGAACATTCTGATCATAAGCTGTGACCAGATTGTCTGCAAATAGGGCTGCCGGGGTAACACCTCCGGTGACAAATCCGTAATAATTAGGACTTATGCTGCTGCGGTTGAAGGCTGGAACCAAGTCATTAAGGATATGTTGGGTGGCACTTTCGAATCCCGTTCCTTCAACAGGGAGAGACTTTGGTAGAGATGATCTGGCTCGCGACAAGTCACTAGCACTAGGCAATACGTTCCCTGGTGTATATGTTTGGTTAAGCTCCCATAGCTTCTGATGTAATTGGCCCTGCTCTTGGGAGGTTCCTTCAATATCTCTTAGGTCCATTGCGAGCGTTGTGTCCTGAAATCAGTCAACGACTGAATTGGGTATACAACAAAGGATGAAAGTGACGGACTTGGCTGATACAGTGATTTATTGTGGATATATCCAGCTCCAGTCTTATACTGGTAAGAAAATCGTCTTGTAGTATATCCTGTAAGTGGACGTGAATAGTAGCCGGGTTGATGAGCGTGACTCAGAATACAGTACCGGCTGGACTTGCTGTATGGAGCAGAGTCGTCAAATATGCTGCAAGGATCTCCAAGACTGGGTCTGACAGTGCTAGTCACTAAAACAGCGTTATGGGGCATTTAGAGCAGCAAGTAGGCAGCACTATTGCAATGCCTCGGCGTCAGCGCTAGTAGTGTCTGACTTCAGTTGTGCAGGAAGCAAATGATAGGTGCGGTTATCTCCGAAGCGCGAAACTGCATAAGAAATGGTGGAGAACGAACAATTCCTAGTACTAAAAGGAGTGATTTTGACGGGAAGCTTAATCACGGCTCAGCATACCGTATTGTGAAGAGAAGATACCGTTACAGTTTACAGCTTCTCCCAAAGCGGAGGCTAGTAAATGGCAGACCTCCGCCGGCGGCAGTTGGACCCATCTGCCCATCTGCCCGTCACACCACCTCAATTCGCTTCGTAGGCAATTCAAGACATCCGCAATCCCATAGTCCCCATAGCTAAGAGTGCCACGACAATGGCTGCCAAGTTGATCGATCGGCGCTTCCATAATATTCCCGGTACGTATGGCTTTCCGAGTTAGGGAAAAATGTCAACGCTAATGACAGGTGGGGTTATCCAGGCAGGCTCCGGGTGGCTGAATTGTTCTTCGATGTGCCTCTCAATTACAACAAGCCCAATGATGGCACTCTGAGACTGTTTGCCCGCAGTGTACGTCGTCTGGTAACGCCTGCTGAGCCAAGTGAGACCCCCAAGGACGACAAGCAGTTGCCGTTCCTGGTGTACTTGCAGGGTGGCCCTGGAATGGGATGCCGCCCCCCGCAAGAGTATGGCTGGATTGGAACAGTCCTCGAAAAGGGTTATCAGGTACATAATCCCACCAAGCAGTATTATCTAAATGCCCCTTACTCACCAAATAGGTCTTGTTCCTCGATCAACGTGGCACCGGTCTCAGTTCCACCGTCACAGCGGGCACCCTTGCTCGGCAAGGCAATGCCATCAAACAAGCAGAGTACATGAAGAACTTCCGCGCAGACAACATTGTGCGTGACTGCGAGGCTGTTCGTCGTTGTCTGATGACCGATTACCCCGAGGACAAGCGGAAATGGAGCATCATTGGCCAAAGCTTTGGTGGTTTCTGCGCCGTGACCTATCTTTCCATGTTGTATGTCTAGCCCCGTCTCATGATGGTCTCAGCCGAATACTAACTAGCTATTCTACTACAAGCCCAGAAGGTCTCGCTGAGGCTTTTATCTGTGGTGGACTTCCTCCTCTCGTTGATAACCCCGACCCTGTGTATGCACGTACATACGGTAAGCAATCTACTTTGGTCCATTTAGTGCATGATGAACTAAAACCGTACAGAAAAGGTCATCGAAAGGAACAAGGCATACTACGCCAAGTTCCCCGAAGACGTCGAAAGAGTCAAGCAAATTATCCAATACCTGAAAGACAACGAGGTCGCTCTGCCTACAGGAACACTGACCCCGGAGCGATTCCAGCAAATGGGCATCCTCTTTGGCATGCACGGTAAGAATCTCTAAAGCGATTATTCTCTGGCCCTTCTTACTAACATCCCACAGGTGGTCTTGACAGCATCCATGGTAAAGGGTCCCAGAATTACTTAATACCTTTAACCCTCACTAACACGGCAAAGATCTCGTGCTACGTGCCTGGAACGACCTAGACGTCTTCGGCTTCCTCACCCATCCCACGCTCACCTCTATTGACAGTTTCGGCGGCATGGACAACAACATCATCTACGCTATTCTGCATGAGGCTATCTACTGCCAGGGGTGAGTCACTACCAACAATTACCCCACCAATATTTGCACGAGCTAAAAACATCGCCATGACAGGAAACCCTCCAACTGGTCCGCAGATAGACTACGCGCCTCCAACCCGGACTTCCAAATCGACGCCAACAAGTCTGCGATCCTCTTCACTGGTGAAATGGCAAGTACCCCCAGATATCTTACTCCGACCATCAACCTAATCAACAACACTAACTCGCACAAACACAGGTCTACAAAGATATGTTCGACTCCTACACTGAACTCAGCCAGGTTCGAGATGCAGCCGACATCCTCGCCTCGACGGATGACTGGCCGGCGCTTTATGATGAAGCCCAGTTAGCACGGAACGAGGTTCCTGTCTACGCGGCCACATACATAGACGATATGTATGTCCACTTTGATCATGCGCAGAATACCGCGGCCAAGATCAAGGGTGCTAAGCAGTTCATCACGAATGTTATGTATCATAATGCCATTCGCAGCAAGTCGGATGAGCTTATTCAGCAGCTGTTCGCTCTGAGGGAGGATACTATTGATTAGAGAGATGGATTTTGGTTACTGGATCATGATATGCATGGTACTGTGTATAGATGCATGAGGTGTATCTTGGTCATATAGGAAAGTCTTATGTAGCCTTAGCTTGAGATGATATCTGATGCACCTTGGCGTGTTTGTACTAGAGGTCTTTGACCAGAACATATTTCAAGGAAAGCTGTATATACCTCTATTGATGCAAGGACAGGAATTACTTAAAATACCTGGTACCCGATTGTTAGTCACTGTCATCAAGTGGGATAAGGAGCCGCTGCCTAACTCACCGCACCGCCAATAATGAAAAGTCTCTCCTCTTCTTGATGCACCCAGTCTATTATCTTGCTTGCGCTCTGCGCCAATGCATTGCGGTTTGCATTTGCATTTGCAACGCAATAGAATTCGAACACCGGTGTCACCCATGCAAATGAGCTCGAGGATTGTGAGACACAGTGGTGGATCTTGACATGGGTGTGCTTAGCATGGATGCTTGCATGTAGGTTATTGTAGGTGGACATCAGCCTAGAGAAAGTGCCATCGTCAGTATCTAGACATAATGACATAGTCGTCGGAAGCGAGAATCAAGGGTTGTGCGTACCTGCGACGTCGGGATACCGAGGCAAATTCGGGGTCATACGCGGACATGGTGAATTGTACGTTGGCCCGTGACTTGTAAAGGAAGTGGTGCAGGACGGTCCCTGGAACTATGTCTGTTGTGCTGGGGCGGCCCTTGTCAACGGCTTCTCTGATGATTTTGAGACTGCCATTCTTCTCTAATTGCTGTGATTTAGGGTACTAGGTTAGCCTGCTGGCATGTTTCATAAGAGGTATGGTCACAAACCTCGACGAATGCATCGCGCATGCCTTGCAACTCGAAGAAGCTTTCCTTATTGGCGCTTATCAGGATGATAGCAACAGACTCCTCTTTCGTGGTTGTATCGTCGGCAGTATTGCCAAAGTCCTCTCGGAGATCGAGGAAGCTGACATACATGTAGAGGTACCCACTGCTGTTGAAGCCTGGTAGGCACACGGGAATCCAGCTCTCGCCACCACCAGCTTTAACAGCTTCGGCTTCGAAGATCATGTTGAAAAGCAGCTGCAGATCGCCGGGATGCAGAGAATGCTTCTTAGGCCGGACAACACTGACAAGCCGACCACCTGCGACGACCAAGCCATAGAGAAGGCCGTTGACCTTGGTCTTTAGGAGAGTGTTATTGATCGCTTGCCTATGAGATTTGCGGATCTTGAGACATTCTAATGCTGAAAGTAGTGTGGATGGGGAGCCTTTCGTAAAGCTGTCGGCTAACGTGGACAGAAGCGTCTCAGAGCCTTGGAGGGGCCGCTTGAGGTCGGTAGAAGGGCGGATGGAGAAGAGGTGGGTTAAGGATGGAAGGGTCAAAGTAGACAAGATTTGCATGTATAGGGCTTCCAACTGAAGTTTGAGCTGCGTTTCACTCTCCAGCATGCGACTGATCGCAGCCAGGTACAAAGGCCCCTTGTTAACCACCACGAACTTGGTATCACCGGCAGAGAAACTGCTTAGGCGGTCTTTGGAATCTTCATAGAACGAGATGATAGTCTGAATGACGCCAACATAGGTCGATATCAGACCACCGTCACCATGTCGCGTCCATATCGGTTTGCCAGCAGCTGAAAGGATAATGTAGTGTTTGCGTTTCGACTTCCAATTTTCCAGAACCAGTTCTGCACGGGTTTCTTGGTTAGCGAATGCAAGGTCCATCATTTGCGAACTATGCATACCTTCGTTCTCCCCTTCTTGGCCAACGTCTCCCACTGGCTCGAACTCCGAGGCAAAGTCGTCTTCTACGTCGTCAGCTTGGAACTCCGGGAATTGCAAGAGTCCCGTGTTAGGCTGGCGGATAAGACCAGGCTCCGTTGCCAGAAAGTCACCGAAGACATTATCGACATCGCCTAGATCTCCTTGAGGTATTGTGCTCCTGATACTAGCAGTATCGCCAGCTTCGCTTCCTCTTGGGCTGGCTAAGTGGCTGAGGCTGGCTTTAGCCTTCAGTGCGCCTTGTAAATTGCGCACAGCCAAAGTATCTTTTCCTGTATCTTGCGAAGCAACATCTGGGAGAGATACCGCCGTTGTAGCCCTGGACTGGAGGGCTGGTTGTGCAGGCTGCCGCGGTACCCGAAGAGATGCCCCTCCTTCGTCCAACAGATTCAATGTGCCTGGGCGCGGGGGAAGAGGCGGTGGCCGTTCATCGAGAACGGTGCTGTGGTCAACGCCAGTAGATTCTGTAGATCCCGTAGTCGCTTGTTCGGACAATGGGGTGTCGTCGTCTCGGGGAGTCGGCGCTTGCGTAATGCCATGATCGGGGGTGTCCTGCGACGGACCGGGGTCCGTCGAATCCATACTCTCAGCTCGCGCGCACCGGGAGTTGCCTCAGCCGCGTTCTAGCTGGGATCATTTAGAAATCGAGTTCGTAGCGAAGACGAATATCTTAGCTCTGGAGAATAAGTCCACAGACGCCATAGAAATGAAGAAGAATATGTCGCATGGTGGGGATTGCAAGGCCGCGATGCGACAGCGGCGGGAGGAGGAGGAAACAAGCATAGTTTAGATTGAGCGACCGAAGGGAAGGAAGAAGATGGAGCCTCCCGGCGGAGCTCCCCAAAGGCGGGCGGGTCAACGCCAGATAGACGGAAACATGGCCGCCTGGCCCTTTCGCAACATCAGCTCCAACCAGCCAGACCAAAACTAGCCCTCCCACCCCAGTTTGACCCGATGCACAAGATATGATGAGGCGCGATCTGCAGTCACATTTGCACGACAGAATCAGCCATCCGACAATCGCACCATGAGCCTTGATCCGAGCTCGTTTCCGAGGTCGAATTCCCCCGCAAGCTCCGAAAGCTCTCTCACGCGCTCCCGACTACGGGGGAAAGAAGGTTGGCCACTCTTGGTCGTACAGATTTTATTATACTGCATACTGATATATGTGATATTGTTAGAGCCGCTGAAGAAGGATAAGAACTATCGCCGGTATGCGTCTACCGTTGAACGTGCACTGTCACTATTCGATACTGCTTTGCAGGAATGGGCGGATTACATCTCCTTCCTGAGCCGGTTGCTCAAGGTACGATGCATAATATACCAGGGGCGGTAATGCACGTTACTGATGGCTATCTTCATAGGCACTTCAATCCCATCCTGCGGACATGCCCATTGTGCCTCACAAACTACTGGTTGCGAAACGACTTTCCCAATGCCTTAACCCTTCTTTGCCGTCCGGTGTCCACCAGAAAGCTCTTGAAGTCTATACGTACATTTTCAATCTGATCAAGGTTCGCATTCATCACTCAGATTTCTACATAATTTGATTACTTGCTTCTTGCTAACGTATGTCTTTGGTGCCTTAGCCGGAAGGATTGTCGCACGACCTGCCCTTATATCTCCCTGGTATCGCGCCCACTTTGACGTTCGCCTCGCTCACTGTCCGGCCCCTCTTTCTGTCTCTTGTGGAAACATATATTTGCAATCTCGAACCATGGGCAATCCGACCGGCCCTCAAGGCCATCCTTTTGGCCCTCCTGCCAGGGTTAGAAGAAGAAACAAGCGATGACTTTGACCCTACCATGCGACTCGTCAACAAGTTCCGCGACATTGCGAGTAAGATGGATACATATAAACAGGAAGCAGAGTCTAGTCCAAGCGGTCACTACTTTTGGCAGTGCTTGTTCCTGGCGTCCATAACTAGCCCTAGCCGACGTTCGGGTGTTCTTGCCTACTTGAACCGTTACCTACCTAAGCTGGGCATCACAGATCGCAGGCCGAGCAAAAGTGAAGTGAGCGAAGCTAAGGATCTACCTCATGAGATCTCTGTGGCAGCGGATTCAGTAATCCTGCCGGAACCCGGTTTGTTGATACGGTGTTTCGCAACTGGACTAGCAGACGAACAAGTCCTTGTCCAGCGGAATTTCCTTGATCTGCTAGTGACACATATACCCCTGAGCTCACCTATTTTGCAAGCTAGAATCACCAAGTATGATCTTCAGAAACTGATTCTCGCAGCTGTGGGGGTTGTGTCTCGACGAGACATGAGTCTGAACAGAAGGTTATGGGCCTGGCTCCTTGGTCCTGAGCCTGCAAACGATCGGCCATCCTTCGAGGCGCGCAATTCTATATCGGATAACGCTTCTCAACCGGTCCCTGATGCCCAAGGAATTTCACATTCCGAATACTTTAGTCGATTCGGATTGACACCGCTGGTGAACGGTCTTCTTGGCATGATCGAGAAAGATACCGAAGTACCCGCAGAGAAAACGAGGCCTTTTCGCGTATCGCTGTCGCTGATGGACCGATGGGAGGTTGGCGGCTACATTGTGCCGGAAGTATTCTTGCCGATCATGCGAAGTGTCCAGGCTTTTGAATCGAAAGCGTCAAAAACTCAATTCGAGGAAGTTTTTCGCAGTGCCAGTTCTTTCTTTGATGGCGTGGAAAGCGGCGTCATTTTCTCCGAACTTTTGTATCTGATTGACTGGAAGTCCAAGGACTTGACCTCAGGGCACGACAAGGTACTGAAGAATCTGGAGCTTGCGCATTTCATCCTCGAAAACTTCAATGTGCGCGAAGAGGACATGGTACTTGCACATGTGCCTTTGCTGACTCTCGCCACAATCATCAAATCGAGCGAACTCTCTCCGGAAAAGAGTCCTAACTTGGACCAAGAGCGGCTGCGTGCCGTAGCAACTGGGCTGTCCCGTGTTATGACTTCTTTATCGGGCCTACTCACCGAGAGAGCGTTCGCGAAGAAGTCTGATACCCATAAGGCGGATGGCTCCAAGTCCGATGTACCTGGCTCACAAATTTTGAGTAGGATACATGCCTTTTATGAACAGAGCAAACAGAGTCTTGATCCTCAGCCGCTTCCATTCGCCCCCAAGCACCTTGGGGAACTCATCATCAGGAATGCCTACGAACAAGCTATTGAGGCTCTCGATGGCCGTGGCGATGCGACACAGATGCATGAACGTATAAGCCTTCTTATTGTCATGTTGAAGAAGCTTCCAAAAACAAAGATTCTGCGCGATAGACGCCTTTACTTGGCACTATGTGATCGTGTTCGCGCTGATCAAGTGGAGACATCCACCGCCTCCTTCGCAGCCATCTCCTCGATTGCATCCGCCATTACGAGCATGTATATTATCCATAGCCCCGGGTACTACATCAGTTACGAGGATGTATCTGACTTGATTCCCACCCTTGTCAACCGGCTATGGCTGTATCTTTCGCCGCTGAACCCTAAGTTTCATGTCGAGGCAGTTCGCTCATTGTGGCATTTGCATTCTGTTTCATGGACCGATCATCTGGTCGAGGCTGCGATCAGTTCTCTGATGGTGGACAAGTCGAACGGGCATCGTCAATCATCGTCGGCAGAACAAGCAGGGAGGTACTTTGTTCTCTGGTCTCACAGTCACCACGGTACATACGAGCTCCCTCCGAAGCAGTTGCATAATGTGTCACAGCTGGGAATCTCTTACCAGTCATCGATGCTCGAGCACCCTCTCTTTATCGTCTTGGACTTGCTCAATCAGGGCGTAAATGAAGCCTCTCAGGTCGTACACCGCTGGCTTGAAGACCTGTCTTCCATACATAAGTACGTTTGCACCCCACTCCCAGTCTCTCCCATATTACTTTACTGTTTAATATTGGATTGAAAAGTCTGCTTTGAACAAGTGCTTATGTCCTATAGAGTTTTCCGCATGGTAGTTTCGAGGCTTGATCGTCTATTCCAGCAGTCAGAGAACGCAGAGCCAGACACTGCGAATCCCACTGTATCTCCAGACGACTACAGAGAGTGCAGCTATCTACTACAGACAATATCCAATCTCATATCAACGCTTTCACATAATGGGTGGATCAGCTTGCTCACCCAGACGTTGGTACAAACAGAGAAGCACAAGGACACTCCAACATCTGAAGGTCGGTTCTAACAAGCATTCCTGTGACCAAATTTCTGATGATAGTTGCAGATAACTCTGGAGCCCAGAGCCTACATGCGGTCATTTTCCAGGCCTCTCTCAGAGTGGTTAGCGGACATACGACGGCTGCTCATCAGGGCGTGGATGAGATCAAACTGCAACAAACTGCGCTGCTTGTGATGCGTCAACTTCTTCTTGGCCCCGGGGCCGAGGAGGTGGCCGAATCTGGAATTGACTCCTTCCTTGTCGATAGGCTGTCCAGCGTGCTCGATAACGGTGGTAGTGTCGGTATTCAAGCAGCACTTATCGACACTCTTCTCGCAGCGCTGAAGGTTCGATTTGCTCAAGCGTACCTGCCACCACCCCCACCACGCCCAAAGCATCAAAGGACTACCTCTCGAGAGCGTCTAACAAGTCCTTCTATCTTATCCTTCACAAGCGACAAACCTGATAAGTCTCTTGCATTGCCACCTCTACCCCAGCCCCCTCAGCAACTATTGGAGTGCCTTCTAAAAGGCATAAGCTCTCCAAACTCCAGGGAGATAGTGGAGAGGTGGACAATACTGCTTTGCGAAGTACTTCCGCTTTATGCAGGATCCATCTTCCAGATAATCCTGATGTTAGTGGAATGCTTTTGTAAGGAAATCCAATTGGCATATGCAAGTCTTCAGCTATCTTTCAAGCGCACCGAGGGTTGGCCCGAAGATCGCTCTGAACACGCTACGATCGCTCTACTCACCGGTCTCGAGACTTGCATCGCAACTGCCCACGAGCGTCTGCTGTCGGAAGAAGCAAATGTACCGGCTGCCAAGAGCCCGGACCAGAATCATGGGTTCTTTGGAAACATGGTCTCAGGAGTCTTCGCGTCTGAACAGAGTCATGCTCGGTCCAGCGCGGCCAATAACCGCCTCACCGTTTTGCTTTGCTTCCAGGACGCTGTGCGACTTTGTTTTTCGATATGGTCGTGGGGTGCGGTAGAACGAAGCACACTCCCTCAAGACCCGGAGTCGTTGGCATCTTTCCAATATACATCCTTGCGCATGAGGAATAGATCGCGTCGGATATTGGAACACTTGTTCACGGCCGAAGCACTTGAATGTCTTGAAACTGCGGTAGAGGTATGGACGAAGTCAGACAGCGACACTTCGTCCTTGATCATCAGTTTACTTCACACGCTGGATGGATCTCGTCCAAAAATCACAATACCAGCTGTATTCAACTCTATCTACACGCGAACTAACCCCGCCGCATTGGAACCCAACCGCAAGTCCACCTTGACCGCAAGCCTTACGGAGTCTGAGCTGGCAGGTTTCCTAGTGACCTACGCCAGGTCACTTGAGGACGATGTTTTGGATGAGATTTGGGCAGATTGCACCACCTTCTTACGAGATGTTTTGAGCAATCCTTTTCCGCATAGGCAGATCCTTCCGCGATTAGTGGAATTCGCAGCGATCCTTGGGGCGAAGTTGGAGAATACGAGCTTCGGAGAAGATCGACGGATGAGGAAGGAGTTAGGAGTATGTTTCATCTAATTTTGATTTTAACGTGGCTATGCTGACAACTTTAGGATGTACTCCTCCGTCTCCTGACGGCAATATTCACTAGCAAGCCCATGGGTCTCTCCCAAGAGTCAGCACTTCTCGGCCGGGCGTCTATTGACTATGACAGTGGATCGCTGCCACATGTTGGGCCTGATGACCTGCTCAGCATTCTTGCTGCCTCTATGCCAGCGCTTACAACAACCTTGGGCGATTCGGATCGTATTACTACCGCGGTGTCTGGGATATCTACTCATATAATCGGGCCACTCTTTCGCGCACGCCTCTTTCCGAATAACGTTAGTCGGAATTTTATGGCGCTCCTCCAGCACATAGCAAAAATCCCCGCTGCTTCCAAGATTTGGAAGAAGGATATCTCTGATGCCTTCAACGACCCGAAATTCTTCGGAATGCAGCTTGATTTGGTGAAAGACGGCTGGGTAAACCTTTTGCGGCAATGGGTGCTCGCCGACAAAGATCGAATGTCTGAGTTGATGTCCCGACTCACTCCGCCAAGTACTGCAGGCATCATGTTTGGCGTTGGGGCTTCTGCTGCCCGTCTAGAAGCGGATCGAAAGGCGCAATTGAATCTCCGCAGGATAAGCCTCCTTATCCTGTCAGCCAACACTGACTACTTTGTTGCAGAGCTACCTGCACTCCTTCAGAAGTTGGAAGATCTCTTGGGCGCGACTAGTTCCTCGTCCCCATCTTCTACGACCAGGTCCGAGGTTTTCATGGTTTTGCGCGCCCTTGCCCTTAAGTGCACAGCCACTACTCTGGCCCCCTTTTGGCCGTTGATGAATTCTGAGCTCCAGGAGGCCATCTCAGCGGTCTCGGTAGGCCAGCAGCAGGAGGTGTACAACCCATATGCGCTGCTACAGGCGTGTAAGCTGTTGGATACTCTGCTCATCCTCGCGCCTGATGACTTTCAACTTCTCGAATGGCTTTACGTGACCGACACCATAGATGCGGTCTACCCTCCGGAGCGCTTTGAACCCATGGCACTCGCGGACGAAATCTCGCAGAGCTTGGGAGCGCGCGGATCGGCCTCGTCGGATGGACTCGGGGAGACGGCCGATCTCAGCCAGGGGGTGAAACAGCCAAGCCTGACTGCTGACTGGATTCGCGAAACGGCAAAGGATGAGATTGTTGAGCGAGTCCTTCGGCCGTTCTTTGATCAGCTCAGCATTCATGCATTCGAGAGCACGTATAGCATGGGCCATCCGCGGTTGGACGTCTGCCGAGACGACCTGTTAGCGGATTTGTTCAACGAAAGTACGATGGCCAACTAACAGCGTCATTCATTTATTTCCAGTTCCTGTTACCGAGCGAGCCTCTCTTGTATTATACCCAATGCCTGTATGCCAGACTCCGCGCTGTCCGTAACAACCGAGGTCTACGATCTCTGTCTTACTATAGTAGATAGAACTGTCTTTTCCAGTATTTGCCATTGGACGCATAATGGTCTGTATCAAGCAGGTCGTATCCATGGAACAATCCAGTAGCATCTCCGCACGTAGCCCAGCCACCAATAATACTTGTGATCAATCGTAGGCGGCAAATACAATAACCAGCAGCATAGTTGGGGTAAAGGAGGTCGGAGAACGCGCCGTGGATAATTGGGCCGGCAGCAGCCGCAGTCTCCGCCCAAAACAGCACCGCCAACGTCACTCATCCCAAGCTCTCCCCGGCGCCCCCAACTTCATCTCCTTCCAACGTGAGAAAAAACCTGATCATTTTGCCTAGCGATGCTCTGTGCTGATTGCAACTGCAGATCATCAAACAATTTATGACCATGAACGCGTGCAAGAGAATGTTGCCCGGCCTGCGCTCCGTCGCAACCAAGTCGGCATTTGTCCCGGCGCGGAGCTTTTCGGTCTCTCCCTTCATGAAGGAAGCGGCGCACACTCTGCCTACGAAGAAGCCCGTGGGCGCGTTTCGCGGAGGGTACGATCAATTTTAGACTGTGCTTCGTCCAAAGTCTCACTAGCTTACTGATCATAAACTAGTCTGTTCGGATTCCTTACTGGCGCGATGGCTGCCAGCGCTGGAGTCTACTTCTATGTCCTGGGCGAGTACAGGATCGCGAACGAGATGCTGACAGAAGATATCATCGTACGTATACTATTATCTCCCCAGATAGTCCTATAAGAGCTACTAATAAGGTAATCAGGCTCTTCAAGGAGCTACACAAAAGCTGCAGACGTACATTGGTGAACTAGAAAGGAAGGTGGACCAGTTGCAGAAGAAGAAATAAGCTTGAACATTCTCATTAATGCTGAACTTATTACCCCGTTCATTCAATTCTTCCATTTGTTTGCTCTGCGACATTCATATTCCCTTTTGCTGTTCTACCGCGCAATTTCATCCTCGGTTCCCAGCATCAATCATGTTGTTTTAGTTCCAATTGCAGGGTCTGGCACAGATGAGCGCCAGGAGTAAAACAGCGACAGAGGATCGCGTAATGAACCAACAGCCCTGTATACGAACAGTATTTATCTATATGTACACTAATACCAGCCATGTATGTCTTCTCTAATCATCTAGTAGTATATCAACCAGTTGGCGGCGAGTCGCTGGCGTCATCGAGCCAAAGCTCCCTGCAAACAAGACAAACCCGGGCACGGGACCATCTCCGGTCTCTCGAACCATCCATCCATTTTCGCGGAGATTCAAATCCATCCCATCCAAGTCCATCATCGCCTTTAAACACCCTGAACCGAACCATGCCCTCCATCCTCTCCTAATCATGTATCACGTCGAACTCCTCCCCAACAGCACAACCACCCACGCCACTCCCGGGTGGACCTACGTCCCCGATCGCGGATTCGACCCAGCCAAAGCCGCCATCACGCCCGCCATCGGCCGCAAACGCGGAATCCGCGATCCAGGCCGAGCGGACCTCTCCTCACGACAGAACAATGCTATCGTTCGACATCTCGCGGAGCTGGATCGCGAGAATCATCGCGACGTGCAGATCTCAATTCCAGTAAAACAGAAGGATGCGTCTGGTCGAGGTATGCCATACACACACATACACACACATCCTACGTTCACGGAACACACACATGCTAACCTACAACCCCAGGCACAAGAGGCAAAGTCACCTCCAACGTCCGCCGGATCCTCCAATCCCAAAAGACCTTCCGCAACTACCTCGACGACGAAGAAGCCGCTCTAGCGCAGCAAGCATCCACCCAGCAAACCCAACAACAAGCCTCCTCCACCTCCACCTCCTCGCACCGCCCCTCCATCAACAAAATCACCAAACCGGGCTCTACCTCTCGGCGCAGCTCAACACCCCTAACAGCAGCACCAACACCAAAGCCCGATACCTCCTCGCGCAGTAATCGCAAAGCACAACGCCCATGCTCCACCGCCCCGACCTCCTCCCGCGCCTCAACCGTAACCACCGCCGCCGAAACAGAAACAGAAACACCAGCCCCCGACAAAGACCAATCCCAAGACAAAGACAACACCGAATCGAAGGAGAAGGAAGCGGAGGAGGAGCAAAACCCCCATGAACTGATAAAATCCGAACACGACAACGACCCCCTTTTGAAATCATATATTCCCTCCGCGCCGTCGGAACGTATCATGCAGGCTTTGCTCGCTGAACCGCCGTTGACGTATCATGCATCGCGCGCTGGCCCGCCGATCGCGAGGAAATCGCCGCGATATTTCTGCTGTATGTGTGGGTATTGGGGGAAGATTCGGTGCAAGAATTGTCATTTGAGGACTTGTGGGTTGGGGTGTTATAAGGTGCATGAGGATTCGAGGTGCGGGGCGTTTTTCTAGTCGGGATGAGTTGGTTTGGGGGGGGAATAAGATGACTAGGGAGTAAGAGGGTGGTAGTGTCCAGAGAGTACTGCACTATCAGCCTTTGAGTCTACACTCAGGACACCACTACTGAATCTTTGGCGGAAGCTCTCGAGCCGCTCCCCAGGGCATGGTGCATATCCCTACTAGTGGAGGCCCGCGCTGATGCGGGCTATATGAACATTTTGATACCCTATTAGATGCAACTAATTATGCTATTCCAAATCTAGCAATGCGTCTAAGCAACTGCTGTATAATATTCACAGATAGAATCAATATTTCAAGTCAATACCAGCCCGTGCTTCCTCTTCACGGATCTCAAACATAACCTGCACTCCCACAAACAAAGCACAGCACGCTGAGATGAGGTAGATGATGCCGGCCCAGGACCCCAATATACCAGCCAAAAGGCCCTCCAATCCATCCAACCCTAACGCGAATCCGACCAGGTTTGCGATCATCATCATGAGAACGTTGCCGACTGCTCCAACTCCACAAAGGACGCGGTACGCTGTCGGGCGGGAACGCCATTTGCTGGCTGGGAACAGTAGTCTGCCGATGACTTCGGGCAGAACGAAGAGGGTTATAAGCCAGCCCCACATGAGGAGACGAGGGTTGATGTCATGCCAGAGAGCAACAAAGGTGAAGACAATAAGCGTGTTGAAGATCTGGCGGGCCTTGGCGTAGATTCCGGAAGATTTGCCACGGTCGGCACTTCCTCTGCTGCCTCCACCTAGGGGCACGTAGAGATAGCGCACGATCCAACGATTGAAGGAGCGGTGCCATGCGCGCCAGAAGGAGGAGGGAGAGTAGTTGTTCGACACGCAGCGTATCATGTTTTCGGTCGGGTCAATTCCGTCGACCAATGCCCAGAAACGGAAGAACCGCCATGGAATTAGAAGTTTGAGCCAGATGATGTGCAGATTGAAATATGCCAACATGCTGAGTTCGCCAGCTGTGTACAGGGACCAGTCGGGAGACGCCTTCGAGATAGCCACGGCGTAGATGAAATGAAGTATGAGCTCCATGGCGAGTAGTGTCAGGAAGAAACGGACACCGTAGAGTACTGTTCGGGTCCGCGTAAGAGATGGAGGTGCGTATCTTTGCTGGGAGATGTAGTCGTTGAAGGTCAAAATAGGGCCTGTCAAGTACAGCGGAGCGTAGAGAACATAGGCAAGGTAATAGCGCCCATTGAACGCAGCTGGCTCCGCGGGGATACTGACACGGTCACGCTCTGACAGTGCTGCAGGATCGACTTGTTTCTTCTTATCTCTGTCAGCTTGGGTCCCGTACCGCAGGGGAAATGGACTTACTTCAATGGGACTGGCAGCGGGGTAGTCGAGGCTCCAATAGTAATCCATGTTGAAACTAATCAATCGAAGGATCGTAATGTTGAAGAGAATCTCCCATCGGGGCATGATACCACCAAATCCGTCAAGGTAGCGACCCCAAAGTACCAAGGGTGCCTCCTTGTCTGCACCACTCGGGGCCACGAACAAAGAAGCCACCCATTCCAAATGGTAGCCGGAACAGAGTTCGTTCGCAAGCAGCGTTCCGATATTAAACAACCAAGTTGCCGCAGGGATGTACTTCCTGGGGAGACTCTTGGAGATATTGTAGTTCACATATAGAATTGCGAGGACCTTCAGCGCAGAAACACCGTGAAGGGCTGTGATGAAGACAAGCGCGAAATAGAAGTCGAAGCTGATCCGCTGAGTGAGACGAGCATCCGCAGCAAGGACTGTCGGAGAAGCCTTAGAGGGCCCGGTATCTCCGGCGACTGGGCGTACATAGCTGTTGTATAGACGGCGAAGCAACGGGTGACCGACTAATAGCAGCAACAGGTAGGGTATGTTATCGCGGAACGAGGAATACTGGTCATCGGAGTTGTCCTACCAAAACCAAGAAGTCAGCGTCTGACATTGAATAACTACACGAGTTACTTACAACTTGACGTCCGGGTATCCAGCCAGGCGACAGCAGATGAGCGTAAGTCGGATATGAAGGGTGGCTCTCTACATAATCAAGTCAGCATAGCTGCTCCTCTTGCAGCAGAAAAGTGGTTCGGGCTTACTCTGCGATACCCCAATGGCCGTGATAAACATCAACGGAACAGCGATCAAGAAGATCACATAGTAGATGTAGAACTCAAAAGTTCGCCATTTCGGAGGGGGAGCATTGCGCGCAATCGCAATGGCACGGGCATCTCTGGCGGAGGGAGCTCGCGTGTGACCCGCGGCAGCTTTGGGCGGAGTAGTAGAAGAGGTAGTCAGGCGAGTATCTAGAGTATCGAGGGAGTATAATCTCCGAAGCCACGAGAGTAGTGAAAGAGGCATCTTAGCACTAGCATTGCGTAGTGCAACCCCTCAGAGACAAAGGAAGAGGGGAGACACCGTAAGGACTGAGTGCGGAGAGCAACAGGAACGGATGTTGGGGAGATCATCGCGGATTCCATTTTTGGCTCAGGGGCGGATCTCCGCTGGGGTCACGGGCTGCTGGTTATGCCGCTGTCAGCACTGCATACCAGAACAGGAAGCACTGATACCACTTGAAATAACATTCATTACATAAAGTAACATCTTCATCAGAATGCATCTAATAGCCATAGATTGGGTCTAATTACAACTTATTACTAGTAGTTATCGTGCACTTGAACTGGCTCGATAAGTGACTAATCCAGATAAACAGACATTGATTGGCCGCGAGCAATATCTGACCTAATCGAGACTAGCGTACGCAGTAGCACCCCTCATGATATCAGATGACTAAGCCATGGCCTGCCTCACCAGCTTCAAGAGAACAATAACCAGTCCATAGACATCAAAAGTCGGTGATATCTTCTTTATGCTTTGGAAAAGGTCATATACATCTATCAAGATGGCATCGCAACGTGTAAGGCTTTCCCCTCAGACCCTTACCCAATACACAGTACACACTTCCCTGGGGTCGCTACGTCATCTATAACAGATGGACTAACACAACTACTCCAGATCGCATTCAAAGTATCTGGCACGGTCCAAGGCAAGTTCACGTCAATGCTCCTAGGCAACATCTGTGAAACTATTCTTTCTGTAGCAGACGAGTCTAACACTTAATCTGGCAGGAGTGGGATTCCGGTAACTACCCTGCCTTCTGCACGCTATAGATGCACTTCTCGCTAAGCACGCCGCGATCTATAGGGACTTTACTCAGAAGAGAGCCACTGCATATGATGTAAAAGGCTGGGTGAAGAACACACATTGTGGAAGGGTGTGTGCTGTCCCTTTCTTCTTCTCATCTAACACTGTGCCCATTTCTGTCCATGAATCTCCTTTCATGTTGATATCAGGTAAGTTACTTATACTAATACCATGCAGGTAGAAGGCGAAGCCCAAGGAACCGAAGAGTCTCTACAGAAGTTCCTGAAAGACATCAACAATGGACCCCGCCATGCACATGTCGTCAAGCTAGAGAAGAAGGAAATCGCACCGAAGGATGGCGAAGTAGAATTTGGATTCATGAAGACCTCACAGTCGGGGTATGAGGCCATGCAGTGATATGATATCTTTCCAAATACACCTGTTTCTCTTTATAGTGTACCGCTTTGAAACAAATTCTTGTTTGTCCTTCTGACACGAACTACTTATAGTAGACGATGATGTATTATTGATCCTAGCCCTTCCGACAACCCTCGTATTGAAAAGTCATCTGAAAGCCAAGCCAACATCTTTCATATTCGATGACAACATCAAACGGAAAATGCAGGAGCAACAAGACATAGTCTATTTCTAATATGTTCACCGGCCCCTGTCTGACATCGGGGGCCAGGAATGAATGGAGCGAGCAGACCCCGGCGCAATCCCGAACTATCTTCGGCATGCCTTGACTCAAACGGCGTTCCGGGTTCTCCCGGTAAGGCGACCTGCCATAGAACACGGGGGGTCACAACTTGGGTACGTTTGGATGTAAATTACTATTCATTGTAAAGATCATCTTCAACTTATGTCCTGAATACCAAGCTCTATCACAATGTGTATACAGTTATCCAAAGCAGTACAGCAAAAAGGGTTTTCAAGCATAATTTCTCAGAACAGTCAATCTAGTATTCCCATTCAGATACCACCAATCAACCACAACCACAACCACAACCCATACGATACACCACCCCCGAGTCGCCGATTAAAAACAACCCACCCCGAGCAAGAAATTAACTCAGAAACAAACACGGAGTTCGCGTTCAACAGACGCCGAGCATACAAAACTACGTAAAACAAGGGGACCTCGGGTCACGGGGACCAGCCCAGATTACAAGGAGTCGCCCGTAATCAGATAACAGCAGCGAACTTACGCCGAATTCCCTTCGCATTCATCTTCAGGTAGAGAGATAATGGGAAGGATTTCAAATTTGCTTCCACTTCGAGAGTAGACAGAGCACACCAACTACCCATATACTCATAATTAAGATACAACTTTCAGGTGTGGTCATCGAGCATCCTTAAGAAAAGGCAATCCATACATCCCGTACCTTCTATGTAAGTTCTAGGCTGTGCTGGATGACCCACCGGAATATGCAGGCGCTTGGAAGCTTAACTTGGTTACGAATGTCAGTTCAATGCGAGGGAGTCGGTCTAATTAGTGATTGTAATCACTAGTAATGGGTTGCTACTATTGAGAAATGGAAATTCAACCGTTTTCGATAGAGGATCTGCGGTGAACATACTTGGATTGGGGGAGTTTGATGCCGAGTCTGTAGTATTTGGGCAGTATTGTTAACGCTAGTTTATGTCTTGTGTATCCCTGTGGTGGTGATCAAGGCAGGCAAGCAGAGCACTGCAAAATGGGAAAGGAAGTTTCGAAGTAGGCCTTACCTTTGGTAACTAGTATCTTCGAAGTCCTGCATTCCAATTTTTGCAGCATATCTGACACTTTGTATTTTACGACGTGGTTTAGCTATTACCGTGCAAACCTGATTATTCTCTATAACAAAGATATCAGGCCTACGATTAACTCAACAGCGATAGCGATAAACATAGAATGTCATTAAGGTCACCCCCCAAATACCGTCCCTGACGTGGCGACAACAGCGGCAACCCTGCAACTAATCCAGACCTTGTAAAAAAAAAAAAAAAAACATACCCCCTTGTCAAGATCGACACCCATTATCTATGGATATGAAAATTGCTTGGAAATCTCTACAGCAGACGTGGCTGAGCAAATTTGAGTTGTTAATGCTAAGATAACTAATCTCAGGGTCAAAAGCCTCCACTGGGTCCTGAAGTCTTGGTATAGTAGATGGATCCGGGTTTTCTCGGTCCGCGTGACTTTATCTCTCATTCCTGCCGTTTTGTATGTATGGTTCCGGGCGCCAGTGCCACTCCCGGCTTTTGCCGATCCTTTCTGCCCTGTAGAGTCATACCCTGGATACGAGACAATGAATGGAAGTTTTGAATTTTTGCTGGGGCTGGAGGGTATAAATAGGGCTGGGGGTTTAGAGGGAGTTGTACATGTAATCAGTCTGATACATAGGATATCGAACAATAAGTGAATACTTTACTACTGAGCTCTTCATATTGTCTTCTACTACGAGCATACCGACTGCTTTCATACCCAATGAATTCGTTAACAGCAACGGCGCCCATTCGGGCTGCCATTCCAAAGTCATTCATGCATATCGCTACTCGAAATTACTCCGGTGTCATTGCTATGAGCGGTCTGCGCTGTAGCGGGTCGTTGGTGGCAAATAGACATCAGACAGCTGGGAAGCGATTCATATCAACCACGCCCAAGTCGCAGATCAAGGAATTCTTTCCTCCCCCGACTGCTCCTCATGTGAAGGAGGTGGAAACAGCTTGGGTCCATCCTGTGTACGTTCATCTCGCGCGTGCATGATAGTGAGTGGAGCTGACAATAGCAGCTATACCGAAGAGCAGATGAAACAAGTCGCAATCGCGCACCGAGACGCAAAGAATTGGGCCGACTGGGTTGCGTTGGGAACGGTGCGGATGCTGAGATGGGGCATGGATCTTGTGACTGGATATCGGCACCCTCCACCAGGCAGGGAACACGAGGCCAGGTTCAAAATGACAGAGCAGAAGTGGCTTACGCGCTTCATCTTCCTGGAAAGCGTGGCTGGCGTACCAGGCATGGTGGGAGGCATGCTGAGACATCTGAGTAGTTTGCGGCGCATGAAGAGAGATAATGGATGGTATGCTACATCTCGTGATTGTCAAAGATGACAGACACTGACCACGTCTAGGATTGAAACACTGCTGGAGGAAGCATACAACGAGCGTATGCATTTGCTGACCTTCCTTAAGCTCGCAGAGCCCGGATGGTTCATGCGCCTGATGGTTCTTGGAGCACAAGGGGTTTTCTTCAACGGATTCTTCCTGTCTTACCTCATGTCGCCACGCATATGCCACCGTTTCGTCGGATACCTCGAGGAGGAAGCGGTGATCACATATACCCGCGCAATCAAGGAGATTGAAGCTGGAAGTCTTCCCGCATGGGAGAAGACGGAGGCCCCCGAGATCGCCGTGCAGTATTGGAAGATGCCAGAGGGTCAGCGCAGCATGAAGGATCTCCTGCTGTATGTTCGGGCAGATGAAGCCAAACACCGGGAGGTGAACCATACACTGGGAAACCTAAACCAGGCGATCGACCCCAACCCATATGCCGCCAAGTACAAGGATCCGACAAAGGCGCATCCGAACAAGGGGATTGCAGTCCTGAAACCCACTGGATGGGAGCGGGAGGAGGTGATCTGAGTTCACATGCCAGATATTTGGTTTCTTTCACAGACAACCGGCTGGACCGGGTCTACAATGCGGCTTGAGCGTCAGCATATTATTGTCAGTGCAACATCGGGCTTATCGACCTGATGTTGGTGTTTCAAAATTCCTAGATTAGCACATTCAATTCAGCGAATAGATCTCCTCTCAATGATGACGACAATGGATGTTATGAACATGGATAATGTTTCAGTTTTCCGCTCCGAGATGATCAGGAGTGATATATCCCACCAGTAGTGATGGGAGCGGGTGTTCCTGAGCGCAAAGATGGATGGAAAACCGTGCCGAAGTTTGGATGCGGGGCTTCCAGGCACCGGGGAGGCGCTAAGCCCAGGCAGGACAAGGGCCGCCCGGCCGGATGACTTTCTTGGGACGCTTTGCATGATTCCCTCTAAGCACTTCCTAAAAGGAGGTGGATATCTGGATGTTCGGATTTATGAACCTGACTCGAGTGATGAGGCGAACAGCCCTACCTCAGGGGGAGAGCTGGATGAAGCAGAGCAAAGAACAAAAAAAGAAAAGAAAGCAATCGGCACTACTATAAATAACAGTGCAGGACTACTTATCTAGAAAGTACCACGACAACTCCCGGTGGCCGACGAGTTGGCACCGCGGCCATCGACCCGCTTCCCCTTTTAGTGGTAAAAATCCCCCTTTCGAGTCACGCCCAAATTAAATTCGTCGGCCGATCGATCACCATCACCAGTCACTCATCCGAGGCCCTATCCCTATTTTTAATCACGTCAAAACGGTTCCTGTTCCCCCCCGACGACCACCTGTCCTTTCCTGCTTTAGTGTGAGGCATATCCCATCTCTCGCCCAAACCGGATCTGTGCCCTCCAACGCCATACCGTTGAGATCTATCGTCTGCGAAAGTGCCAACCCTTCCCATCAAACGCATCGTCCAAAGCTTAGCATATGCCCAATATGGATGAATCTGTCGAGCCCGAATTCATGGCCCCTGTCCGAGCCTCGTCGCCCTCCCCCTCCATCCCAGCGACGCCGGCTATCTCCTCCTGTCCCTCACCAGATCGTACCTTTTCGACCATCTCCTCTCTGTCGACTTCTTCCGCCACTTCCGCCGATGCCAGGTCTTCCGTCTCCATCTCATCCAAGCGACGAGGATACATTCGCCCTCAGGGGGTCGAGTTCGCGGAGTCCGCCAAAAACCGGGAGAGTGTCATGAGTCTGGGTAGCATCGCTCATCTGCAATACTATTTTGCACGAACCGGTCTACTGGACGGCAAAGGTGCCCAGGCTAGGGAATTTAAAAAGAAAAAGAAGCCGGAGGATATGCCGCGACTGCTCTTGACCCCCAACGCTCGGTTTATCGATGACTTGACTCTCAGTCCGACCAGTGCCAGTCCCACCGATGACGAAAGTGAAAGCATAGATCCTAGGGAGGAGGTGTATGACGAGGATGTTGAAGTCATGCTTCCTCCCACGGTCAGTACCTACAGCATCAAAACGCATCACATCCCGCCCCCACCTAAACTCAAGGCTCTGCGGAAGGATCTGCGGGACGCATTGGAGAAAGCCGAACACAGTATCGAATCAATCGATGCTCAAAAGGAACCGCCGGCGGAGATGATTCCCCCGCGGATTAGTCTTTCGAGTGACGATATGCCTGACGCTGCGGAAGACCCCTCGCGTCAGGCGCCTGCAGAAGCAACCCCGCAGACCTGGCAAGAGATCCAGGGCATGCGGGTCCTAGACACTGTCACTTTTGCGATCCGAGCCGCTAAAATCTACTATACTGCGCATGAGCGGCCCGATCGATTGGCGAAGATCAAAAGCGAGCGCGAAATACGACAAGAGCTGTTCAATGTGCTAGAGGTCCTGAAGCGGTGGGCGTCCCGAAACTTTGCAGACGGTCTTCGCGAGGATGAACGCTCTGGCATTGTTGGATGGATGGCCAACGTGCGTGACATGTTGGCCCGGGAAGCTCAACTGGAGTCATTTGAAGCCAAAGAGCGAGCCGCCTGGATCTGGACCGAGGGTGAATGGATCGGTAAGGAGCGCGAGCGCGAGACTTTGTTCCTGCGTAGTCTGATCGGCTCCGACGCGCAGCTGCCGACATGGACTGCGCCGGAGGATGGCTCACCGCCACCCGCCATGCTGGAACGGCTGCGGGATGGACGCGACCTGGTGCGCGCCCATAATTTTGCCGTCAAGAACTCGAAGCGGCCGTTCCTCGATATCAAAACCTACCATCAGGATGTGGCCAAGCCCTACCGACGGGCCGAAAACCTTCGCTTCTGGGTGAAGGCGGCGGAGCTCCGGTGGGAGACGAAGTTGGAGATGGATGTGATGGGGATTGTGCATGGCAACAGTGAAGAGGCCTGGAAACAGTTCGACCAGGCTCTTCTGGCCTGGTGTAAAGTGGTGCGTGAGGAGCTCGTCCGAGACTGGCGCGAGAGGCGAGCTTCAGCAGCGAGCCTTCCACCCGACGATCTGGTGGTACGGCCTATGTGAGGGGGAATTTGGGAAAAGAAAGGGTCTACATGAGTAACTAACAACTTCGCTGGAGAGGGAGGAAAGGAGAGTTGTAATGATTGGGACTGGTTGGAACTGGTTGGAACTGATTGGGACCACGTATGGCGACTGGTTATTGCGTTTGTTTGCTGTCTACTCCGACGCCCATTGATACCCCTTACTTGTCGGAGTGCAGTCGGATTTGAATATGTTTTGGTGTCACTCCTCATTTCTTCTGCTGTCCTCCCAGCCACGTCAAGCTGGGAGAAGCGTATAAATTCAACTTTTGGTCATCTACAGTCCATGGGACTGTTGTGTTCGGTGCAGAGCACACCTTTCTGTTTCTTTTTTCTTCTTTCTTTTTCCTTTCTTATCTTGTCCGATCATTTTACTTAATCTATCCTGCACGGGGTCGCGGGAGGGATCCATGGATGGAAGTGTACATAGGAATGGCTGGCTGGTAGCGAGAATGCCATGATTCGAGACGAGAACCATACACAAACAAAGTAAACCAACCAACCGAACGCCACTCAGACGGGAGGAAGAAAGATCCAAGGAGATGGAAGACAGGGAAAATACCCAAGAGACCGGACTGGTGTAACGGTCAGGCCAAAGTCAATTTGGTTATTTACCATTCTCTCGAGGATAAAGTTTTACTGACGATTGAAAGGGAGACTGAGGGGATTATCCCCCGGTTATTCCTTACTATTTCCTCCCCCCAAACGGGTGATCGGCTGCCCGCCTGAGAGCCCGAAAGGGACAGGTTGCCGCTTATCCTTCATTCCAACTGGCTTGACCTCCTTCTTCTCTCTCTCTCTCCCTCCCTCTTCTTTCCCTTGCTATGTCCGCCCCTCTGCTGCCCAATCGTCTATCATGTAGTCAGTCATTCTTGTCAAAAAGCAGTTCTTCTTACCTTGGTGTTGGAGGGAAAAAAAAGACAAAAAGCAAAGCAAAGAAAGACAAGCAAAGAGCACAGACGGTGTAGCCCGACCGCCTACACATTCACAGCCCGATTACTTTATTCTTATTATCTGACAGGCTGAAACCGGATAGGGGCAGCAGCAGACGGACAGGGAACGGAAGGCAAATTACACTACTTTCTACTTACTACCCAAGCACATACTAGCTGACATAGCCCGGCCGCAGCGTTGGCGCATCCTCAGCCCATCAACCACATTCCTCTACCCACCGTCGTTCTTCACTAAACACACTAGTTCCTGGCATCCTACAGGCCAGCGCCCATCCCCCTCGTGGATCGCATCCATGCGTGCCATGTCCACCGCGTCAACGGCTACCACTGCGACCACCCACCCCCCGGATGCCGGGGCCAACCTGTCCACGTCGCAGTTATTCTCCTCCCCTCCTCCTCCTCCTCCACCCGCCCTGTCTATCTCCCATGTCGACCAGTCAATACCGCGACGAATCAAGTCCAAGTCGTCCCTACGAAGCCTCCGCAGCTTGGGCAGTAGCAGTGAACCCGACGATAACCAACAACACCACCACCACCAACAACACGACCTCGGCTTCGACAAGACTCTTGTCCGCCCGTCAATTCTCCGTCGCTTGTCCCCCGGCCTGGCTGCCCGCGTCAAGTTACTAGACGGTAGTAACAAACACAACAGTCCCTCTCGCAACCCCGGTGCCGTCGGTCGGATCCCCGAGGAACAAATCAAAGAACTCGACAAGTCGCATCAGGATTTATCCAAATCCATTAAGATCGAAAGGAAGGGTCGCTCATGGAATGCTTTACCTCGGCTACACAAGGATAAGAAATCTCACGGAAGTGATTCCAACCACTTAGAGGTCCCCGAACCGCAGCTACCGGAAGAAACCCCAGAGGAGTTGGAGGAGTTACTCACGCCCGACTCGGATCGTCCCCTGGATCTGCCTCTGGATCAAGGGCTGGAAGAAGAGGTCCCGCTGTCGGAAGAGGCCGAAGAGCCTGAAGAGGCTGTGAAGGTTGAGGCTGCTGGGGAAGACGTTATCGAGGAAGACCCTTTTGAAGAAGACGCTGTTGCGGAGCAAGGCGTTGCAGAAGAAATTGTGGAAGAAAGTGACGTTGCTGACGAGGCCGTTGAGGTAGAGGCTACTCTGGAAGAGCCCCAAACCGACATGTCTGTCGTTCAGCATGCTCCGGCGCCATTAGAGCCTAGGCCAGCGCCCCTACCTGACGTCCCCGAGCAGACAGACTTTGAGAAGTACATACAGAGCACCAATGAAGACGATTCGAATCCACCCCCGCCACCGCCAAAAGACTCTCCGCGCCCACGATCGACCACTTCCCTAAGCTCACAATCCTACTTCAACCCCCAGGGGTTGCAGCGCACGGAGTCCATCTACTCATTTTCTCGCGCCTCGTTTAGCAACCAACTCTCCCAGCTCACGTCCATCCCCCTTCCGCAACCGTCGTCGCTCGAGGCTAGTATCTCATCCATTGCAACCGCCCCTGCGGCGGTTCGGGCGCTCACCGGAGCGGCAGAGCAAATTCAAATATGGGTCAAGAAGGCCTCGGATGTGCTAGGGGGGTTGGATGCAGAGGATGACGTGGAGTGGGCAGCTGCGGCCGGACGAGAAGGTCTGGAGGGGGTGGACAAGGCGATCATCCGGTTCGAGAGCCTGATCAACGTCTACGTCAGGGCGATCGAGGAAGTGCAGCTGCGCGAGGATATTGGCGACGTGAGTACCGATAGCCTCCAGACGATCGTCGTGCAGATGGACACGATCATACAAAGCTGGGCCAACATCAAGAATCGACTCCGGGGAGTCAAAGGACAGGTTGAGCTGGCAATGGAGTGGGAAGAGCTGTGGGGGAACGTCTTGGGCGATGTGACGGTGGAGGTAGAGAGTCTCACCGGGCTGATCTTCGAGATGGAAGAAAAACGGCACTGGACGCTGGCAGGCGAGCAGGACTCTAGCGCCTCTGGGCTCGACATCAATGAGCTGGAGACCATCGTGGAAGAGACCCCATCCCAGGCGCAACTGCTGTCCAGCAAACGACTCAGTATAGATCCCATCCTTACCGGGCCACCGACGATGGACATGCCGGTTATTCAGACGCCACATGACGACACGAATCACTCGAACCTCATCGCGCTGTTCGCACGAATACAACCGTTGCGAGCGTCGCTTGATTTCTTGCCGATGAGAATGTCCATGTTTCAAGCGCGGGCTGAGAGGATCTTTCCCAGCGCTTGTGAGGAGCTCGAGGAACGGCGGGGCCATCTTGAACAGAGCTTTCAAAAGCTGGAGCAGGATGCAGATGCGCTGCAGAAAGAGCTCAACGAAGACCGGTGGATCCTCGTCTTCCGTAACGCGGGTGGACAGGCGCAGAAAATGTTCGACTCGGTGGAACGCAGCATCGCAAAACTGCAGGAGGCCATCGAGACATGCGCCCATCTGCACGATGCAACGTTGTTTACGAAACGTATCGAAAGCTACGAGGCTAAGAAGCAGCACTATGTGGCAGCGATTGAGCGGGTAGTCTCGATTATTCGCAAGGGTGTCGATGACCGACTGACGGTGAACGGAGAGATTCTGCGACTGCTGTCGGACATGACCTCAAGGGTCGACGCCCTGAAGGCGAGTGTCCGGGTGATGGATGAGTGGCTGGAGGACATAAACTTTGTCCGATCACAGCATCTCCGGGACTCGATCTCCAGTATCATGACGATGGACAGTCCTCTGACCGGCAGTGTCGCCGATACTCCGGGGAGCTCACCGGCATCTTCAGTGGTGATGACGCCCGCGAACCCCCTCAAGGGCTCTGCTACGCCAATGGGAACATCTAGTCGACGTGGCAGCTCGGTCAGCTCTGCAGCGCGAACGACAATGTCCAAGATGCGACGGTACTCGGGCATCCCGCAGGCGACGGCCGCGCTGACCAGCAAGAAGTCGTCTCTCCCCAAGCCTTCGCTCACTGCGCCGTCACCGAGTCGGATGGGCGCCGCCACACCCACCCCTGCTGCGCGTAAGCCTGTCAAGCCGGCGCCGTCACCAATTCCCAATCGTCCGCGCTGGACCAACAGCACCAACACGAACGACCTATATGTCGGCCACGTGTACAAACCCAATCCTACTCCCCGCAAGCCCTCTGCTTCTGGGCGCACATCACGGCCCTCATCGACCATACCTATGGGACCGTTCCGGCGCGATATGTCGGTCTCTCCAGCACCGATGACGGCACGCTCTATGAGTCGGGTTTCCAGCCGCCTGACGAATCGCAGCCCAGAACGCATGGGCTCTCCTACACCTAATCGTTCTATCCTCGACCCTCCTCCTTACAGCAAGCTCCGGCGGCCCGACGGCATGTCGAACGCGCCGCGCAGCCGACAGAGCTTTGCGGGGCTGTCGTTCAGCCGCAGTGTGTCGCATGACCACGAACGAAACATTGCCAGTCCGACGAAGACGCCGCGGCCAGGCACCGCGCTGGGGCATTCCGCGAACCGGCGGATCAGCTTGATCCCATTGCCGAAGAACAACCCGACGCCTCGCAGCAAGCTCGGAGAGCGGCCGCCATGGCGGTAATCGGGAAGATACCATACTATGTGACATAGCATTTCCGGGGGTCTTTGATTTCTAGCATTTCCGTTGTTCGATCTCGCATTAACTTCACACACTCATGTACTATGCATATTGGCATTGCGGTTCGGGAGCCAGTGGTGTCAGATACCAGATTGCTTGAAGCCGGTTGTTAGATTGATTCCCCACTCGCATTGATTTAGGAGTATTTCATTGATTGAAGGGAGCGACTTCATGTATTGGGGTATGTTTTAATTGCAATACACTTTATATTATATATGTATATTATTTTATTTTCGTTTCGATTATACCAAGGATTTCCCAATGATAAGCGCATCAACGAGATCAGGACTATTCGCCAGACGCGCAGCACCCGGCACACGACCAATAACCTGGAATCCCAGATTCTCCCAGATTTTGACGGAAGCAACATTATTCTCAAAGACGAGGTTAAACACGGAGTATTTGTATCCCTACCCAGAATTAGCACCACCCAACCATCCATCCCCAAACCACCCCCGAAATGAAGAAATAAAGAAAAAACATACCAACTTCGGCGCCACCTCCAGATAAACCTCCCCCATAACCCTCCCAACACCACGATTCCTGGCCGCGGGAGTCGTAAAGAACCCGGCATTACAAACATGCGAGCAGCGTCCTATCCCAATACCAGTTAGCATACATACATATTATCCTATCCCCAAATCCACATATATCATATCAATCAAATAAATAACAAGTGAGAGAGCGAGAGAGAGAAATACCCGGATAATTCGGCTTCACATAAAACGTCCCCAGACAAACCCTCTCCCAATCCCTGCCCTCCCTCAACCCATTCCCATCCCCCTCACCATCATCAACAACAGCAACCACTGCAAATGTCCCAAACCAATACGTCCGGTAGAGGTCATACTCGAGGGGCGATTCCATGGGATAGGTACATCCTTTGAGAATCTCTTCGGAGAATTCCCTGTGTAGGTAGTGGAGGAGAGAGGAGGGGAGGGAGTCGGGCCCCGTGGTTATGGGGTAAAGGGTGATGCGGGTGTTGTCGCGGAGGGTGCGGGAGATGGGGGAGAGGGAAGGGTTGGGGGTTGGTGGGGGGATGTGGGTGGTGGGGTCTTCGAGGAGGGAGGGCATTTTCTCGTTCTTGTCTCTCTATGAGAATATGGGGGAGGGGGAGGAGGAGGTGGTGGTGGTGGTAATGGTGTGTATAAGGTTGTGTGATGAGACGAGGTGGGAAGGGAAGAAGGGAGTTGGAGTGGGATGGTGAGTTAGTGAGGGGATCAGTTGGGGTATATGTATGGATTTGATGTGGGGAATGGAGATAGATGTCGACGGTAGGGCGTGCATAAGTAAGATTTTTAGTATGGCATTGGAATAGGATTGACTGGTTTTATTCTTTCTTTTCAGGTACGGTGGGGGCAGTGGGATGGGGGGTTTTGTACCATATATTGCCATGGATTGAGGGTTTGTGTGGCGAGTGGTATGTACTATGTAGTATAGAATAGATTGTTGATTGTCATTGAGAGTGTCTGTCAATTGATGTCTATTCTACTATATTTTGGTGTTAGAATCAAGTCTGTTATGAGGGTTAAGACATGCATATCTGCATTCTGCATGTCGATTTGGCTTATCAGTCCCGATCTCGGATATCGGATATTTCGGGTGGTTTCCGGTTGTTCGGTATATTACTATATGGTCTCTTATAGCAGCTTTTTTATTGCACCTTTTTTGGTAGGTTGGTGAACATTTTGATATGGGTTATGTGCTAGTTTGAGTATATTTGACATTCTAGAGCTGGTTTTTTTTCTGTGATGTCCATAGTTGCAGTTACTATCCTATTAGTTCAAATCGATTTCTACTATATAAAGAGCTGATGTTCATCAAATGTACTCTACAACAATCCTATTAACCTCTATATACATGATCTACACAATCCATCAACTTATACCATATCATACAATCCGGGTATCCCAACTTTACCTCTCCCCATACTTTCTAGACCTACCTCCCCTGCAATAACCTCATCAATTATTGCTTCTCCCCCTCCCCCTCTCCCTCCCCATCCTTATTCTGAATCGCCTGCATAAGCTCATACAACTGCCCAATCTGCTGATCTATCTCCCAGTTAGCACACACCACCCTACCCCAAACCACACCAGCTGATAGGCAGTAACTCCAATGGAGTAGTAACTCACCACTCATCTTATCCAGTTTACTCTTATCCAACTTCTCCCCAATCCACGCATCTCCCTCCAATTTCTGCGCATATAATTGCCATTCCGTGAGGAAACCAATCTACCATCACATCACCATATCATTAGCAATCCACACACTCAATATGCGTCATAATAAGAGGGGATGGGATGTACAATATGCAACGGATTATCCACATTCCGATGAGCCCGGAATTCACTCTTCACATAGCCATCACCCAGGATCCGCATCTCGGGGTCAAGTTTCTTGCGGTGCACGCGGAGAATGCGACGGTAGAGCTGCAGCGGCGGGAGCAGGGCCAAGGTCTCGGAGAGGCTGGATTTGGAGCCGAAGGTGGACGGCGTGGCGAGACGGCGGGCGGCCGTGGGGGTAAAGCGGAGGAATTGGGACATGCTGGTCTTTTTTTCTTTCTTCAATTTCCTGGTCGCTTTAGGTAGGGAATAAAGTGACAATTGTAAGCAGACGAAGTTGGGGAATGATGGATGATGAAATGCGATTACTGCCGCGGATCCCTCCAAGGCGGAGAACCAAAGCATACCAGCACTCCGTTTTTGGGAGGCTATGATTGGTTCGTTCATCGGAGTTTCAATCGATACAATATTCTTTTCATCTACCCATTATCATCCCACTATATACCAATATCTCAATTCTTCCGGTCCAACAGAAAAGATAAAAGGGACAAAAATGCTCCCCACCCCCTGCACCTCCCACGTCTCCTTCGACACCATCTACGAACCCTCCGAAGACTCCTACCTCTTCCTAGACACACTCTCCTCATCCAACGAATCCGCCTGGCTCACGAACCACTTCTCCCCATCAACATCCTCGCCCTCCCCGCTCCTTCTCGAAGTCGGCACCGGCTCCGGCGTCGTCCTCGCCTTCCTCACCGCAAACTCCCACCACATTCTCGGCCGCACTGATGTTCTTGCCCTCGGCACGGACGTTAACCGTAATGCATGTCTTGCGACGAGACAGACGGTTTTGAAGGCGATTGAGGAGCAGCAGCAACAACAACAAAAACAATCCCAATCAGTCTCTACAGATGATTCTAAAACCTCTCAAATCAAATCCCTCATCTCCTCAACACTTACCTCCGACCTCGCCTCGCCGATTCGTCCTCACTCGATTGATATCCTGCTGTTTAATCCGCCGTATGTGCCTACGCCGGAATTGCCGCGGTTACCTAGTAAGGAGGATAATGATGAAGGAGATAAGGAAGGGGGCATGTCGAGGAGTGAAAAGTTTGAGAGGGAGTCGTATTTTCTCTCGTTGACGTATGCCGGGGGTAAAGATGGGATGGAGATTACAGAGAGGTTGTTGGCGGATATTCCGAGGGTGTTGAGTCAGAGGGGCGTGGCGTATGTGTTGCTTTGTGCGCAGAATCGGCCGAGGGAGGTGGTGGAGAGGATCATGGGTTGGGATGGGGATATGGAGGGAGGGAGGTGGTGTGCTGAGTTGGTTGGGAGTAGTGGGGTGCAGGCGGGGTGGGAGAAGTTGGTTATTGTGAGGGTTTGGAGGGAGTTCACTTCTTCTTCTTCTTCTTCTTCTTCTTCTTAGGGGTTTAGGTTGTGTATAGTTGGGGGTTATATACTACTGGGAAAATAGATGATAGACTAATGAGTGATGATGATGATGATGATAGACGAGGGTATGATTGATTTCTGACAACACTTCATACATACCATGAAGTGTGTATATTTCTGTTCTTCTTCGTGTGTGTTTATGTCGCGGCCACTGATTAGATAGATATACAGCAGAGTAAACTACTACTCTTCTCTTCTCGATCTCGAGTAGATTCGATTCGACTCGAGTCGGTCATTCATCGACACAACCGACCTACCTTGCAGTTTCGTCTCGAGTCTAATAAATAAATTAGACCCGACAATCCACCGCGCAACCCAACCCAACCCAGCAGACCTCGTATATCACCGCCGCTTTTCTCACCCATTTTCCTGGTCCAGCTTTTCCCCTCACACCCAGATCCAGACCAGACCAGTATCACGTCGAACCCATTCAGCGCAAATCAATCACCCAGCCATAGGATAGACAAGAGATAAAAAAGAGTCACAAAAAGAAACAAAAAAAAAACTCCGATCCTCAAGTAGTTGTAGTAGTAAAAATGAAATCGCAATGTCTAATACCAATCCCATCCAGCTTAGAATCCACGACCACGGCCACGGCCACGACCGCGCCCTCTACCACGAGGACCACCACGGCCACCACGGCCTCCGCGGTCGGCTTCCTTGCGCGCCTTGTTCTTGGGCTTGGGCGTGTCGTCGATCAGCAGCGTGTCGAGGGGCAGACTATCGGGCAGGATGTAGTAGCGGATCGTGGAGCCACGGATGTTGATGGTATCGAGGGATATAGGGTCGCGGCCTTTGGGGGTCATTTTGACCGTGCGGAGGGAGGTGTTCATCTGGGGGGAGACGGAGGTGATGGTGCCGTGGAGGATGGTGCCTATTATGGTCAGATTGATGGTTCACGAGTATTGAGGGCACTGATATTCAAGCGCTGAAGGATTAAGGGGGTAGACGCACCATTCTTCAGCTCAATCGTCACCGTCTCGTTGGCGCACTTCATCAGAAACCTGTGCAGAGGATTGTAATTAGTCGCTGTGCAATCTTCGCGGGCACAAGCTGCGTCGGGCGCTCTGGAGCTGCTGGCTTACCGAACGAGCTTCATGGTTGTGGATTTACGCGCAAAGGCACTCAATCAGGGTATAGAAATAGGGAAAATGGGTTGGGCGAGTCGAATACTAGCCGGCTTCGTCAGGGTCGAGTTAAGGTCGCTTGTCGACATCGCGGCTCTCAGAGGCTGAGCTTGGTTGACCGCCCGAGCACGTGACCGTTTCTACGAAATACAAGGCAGGATGGTTTATGTCGTTCCCATTATGCTTAATTGCACAAGACTAGCCAATATCGCTAACATGCCTAGATTAGCTAACAATGTTCCAACCGAAATCGCTTCATGGTATCTTGTAGAAAGTCCGAATATGTCACCAACGCCCGCCAAGGAACCGGAAGTTACAAAACGCCATGTCGCGCCTTGAAGATGGCGATCTTGTCATCGTAGAACAAGATCTCTCGCAGCCGATACGATACTCGAGACTTGTTGTAATCCATTTCAGAACCCTCCCCGTCTGACGATATCCTGTCGTCTGACGACAGGTCCGAGTGCGAGTCCATCGCGCTGACCCCGCCGTCGTCGTCAGATTCATCCTCATTGGTGTCTGATCCTGCCCACTCCTCGCCCCCAGGCACGAACCCCTCGCTATGGTTGTCGTCTGTGTCATAGAACTCTCCGGCATCGCCTTCTTTTGCCTCCAAGATCTCGTAACATTTATTTTGTATGCCTACATAGGTGATGCCCACCTCCGGACGGATAGTCACAATATCCAGGATCATCATCGCCAGTTCTTTCGGGTCTCGGTGAGCCTGCCGAGCGATATGTGGGATATGGAGCGCGCGAAGCTGAGGCATATACGGTAGCCTTTGAAGGAAATAGTGCTGCTGACGTTAGTACAAGAAATAAGGAGGTCGCTTGGTACTTACCCAGTCCTTTGAGTGCAGAGCTATAGAGAGCTCCCGCAGCCGTGGCATACGTCCGCTGCTGAGAAATGTGAGCATCTGGCGAGTGAACATCCACTTGTACCACCGCACACTGGGCATTTCGCTTCCCCCCGGTGCCCGCTGGGTGCTATCGACCAATATCTTTTGCAGGCTGAGATGATGGGTCTTAATAGCGTTCTTGTAGATGGCATCGATATGGACGATCGAGTCATACATCGGTGCCTCATGTAGGAATAGGGTTTGCAGCGTGTTGGGCGCGAGTGTATCCTTGATAAACAGCAGCAGATATGGCGACACAGCATCCGTGTGGATATGCCTGAGGTTCAAGCGATACTCAGAGGCACTCTGATCACCTTCGCGTCTACTATGTTTCGAGCGTGACGACACAGACGGGGAAAATTGCCGGCGCAGCGCTCTCCAAAGCTTTTCGTGGCTCTCACAACGAAAGATTGTCAATTTTGTCAGTTGTGCCCAGTCAAGCGCGTGCAACGCAACTGGAATCGACAGAGGAACGTGCTCGAGTTCTAGGGTATCGAGCTTCAATATCTGGTGACGGGACCCCGGCACAGCCAGAGGCTTTTCCGAGCATGAGTTTGGAATCTCTCGTGACAACTTAGTCTCCGACGCGATAGGCGGCTGTTGTTGTGCTATGTGCGTATTCTGCATATTCAAGGCAATGGAAGCGATGTCGTCCGCGGGCAAGGGAGACCCTGGAGTGCTATATAATAAAGAAAGTGCCTGATTTTCCGGCTGATTAGTCTCCGCATGACTTTCAGCTGCCTCCTGCTTTGGCACTGAATCTGCTTGAATCCGACTGGGGTGTGTGGGCTCCTCAGATCTTCCAAGAACAACCCCAAGTACGCCGCCAGACTTCGGCCATCCGGAATGGCCGCGGGATGGTGTTGGCTGCTCAGCCTGCCAGCTTCCTGCCGGCTTCAACCAAGACGCTTGGTAGACCTTGCTAGAAATGCCAATACGTAATTCTTTCAGACGGTCTCTGGATCGCTCAACAAGTACAGCCATTTCTTCGAGATACGACGGTTCATCTATATCAAGGACACTCAAGCTCTTTAGCGGCGGGAGTATCGACAGAGAAGGGTATTCTACATGCCCATATCTCTGTAGTAGCGAGGAATTACTAGCTGACCCTGCTAATGCTTGTGTGTCTGGAAGCGTCACGGAAGATGCAGTAGAGGGCCCGGCCAACGGACGCATGGTATTCTCGGAGTTGTCGTGCCAACGGACCCAAACGCGCTGCAGACGACAATCATGGCCGGGCCGATTTGCTAGCGATGAAAGCGCTATCCACACATCTCTCAAAACGCCGGTTGGCATGTCCCAAACGAACGTCTCCAGGTTGACCATCCGAGCCACAGCCAGAGCAACTAGCGTCCCCAACATTTTGCCAGTCTCCTTCGTTACAGAGTACTCTTGGACCCAGACAAGGGGACCGTTACCGACTGAGAATTTGCGAGTGTATTGTGCATAGTAGTTGCCTCGACGGATCTTCAAGAGTGTGTCTGGAGGGTCATCTTGACTCGGCGCAGGGCTATTGCAACCGCAATGGGGACAAGTTTGCGCTCGCCTTGGGGGTAGCTCGCGGAATATATCTTGTCCCATCACTAGCGTTGCAAGACCGTAAGAGAGAGCGTCCACGCCAGCCGGGTGGTCGGAGGATGACAGTGTTTCCGGCCATACGATATCAAAGCGAGAATACATCTGGGGGATCGCTAATGAATGGAGGGCAGAGCAAGTCAGAGCGAGAGATGTGAGGTCATTCGTATGCGTTACCTGGGATCATCCAAGTGTTAGTTTGTAGTAATGACTTGTCGCAGCCAGTTGATCAAGTATAGCCCGTACCTCTTTGATAATCACCTGTAATATATCGATGGGCAAATCGAGCAAGCGAAGAGGCCGCTTTGTTGTTGAAAGGGGTGTCGCATCCCGCTCCGAATGACTGCTTTGACAGGTTCCCGAGCCTACATCCTTTTGAATGCTATTGCGGGGTGGAGTCACCGGAATATCGACCGAAGTATCCTCTGTCTTCATGTCGTGCTCAGATCGATTCTCTGTCCGTTCCTCGGACCCATGGGAAGTGGTGCTGGCGCTGGACATGAACTCTTCTTCATCATCTGTTAGATTTTCCACATCGGAGCTGACTCTCGATCCCAGAAACAAGCTGCTGGGACCAGCCATGTTATTGCTGGCGGATAATGTATGGTAGCTATCCATGCCGACTGAGGAGGGGCTCCGAGCACCAGACGGAAACCAGCCACTGGCGCTGACTGGTGGCGCAATTGCGAATCAAAAGGTCTTGTTCGGAGTGACGGTCTTAAATAGGTCTGAGGGTCCGGAGTGATAATAAGGATGCTAGGAGCGGAAGTGACGGGATCGGATCCGGGGTAAACGAAGCAGTCGAGGACGGGGCGCCGGTGGGAACACGGGCAGATCGACCAGATGGCACCGCAACGAAGAAACCGCCAATCAGGGACCGGCGGTCAGATGCATGCTACTTGCCTCAGATCTGCATGCCACACATCAGCACGGCAAGGAATCCACTCTCGACACAGAGGAGCACGGAGTACAGAGTAGAGCTTGGAGATCCGTATCCTCGGTGGGACGCTGTCCACTTGGTGGCGGCGAGACGGTGGTTGGGGCCTCCCTTCCGGGCCTAGCGCCCCTCCCCGTGACAGCGGCCCCGGACCCGTGACTAGACATTTGCTAGATATACGCTACGGTTGCGGGTTGCTATAGTCGTCATATCTATATCTACAATACTGACTCGCTCACATTAATTTAAGTTGCTAACTCTGCCACAAGTACTGCATATATCCGTTTCATTATGAGAAAAGAAAATAATAGCCTATGAAACAAGCATATTTGCTAATAACAATTGCTGACAAAAATAAAAAGCCATTCACAGAAAGCGAAACCAAACAAGCACCCTAAACGGCTCATATGCTAGTAGTATTTTCAAGACAAAGAACATCGCACACCCGACCATGGAAGCCTTCTAGTCCCGAAGACTGGCTAGACCCCTGCGCAGATGCCAGCGCTGCTGATGTTCCGGGCATCAGAAGGACCTTCGATCCAATCTCGATCCACTCAACTGACGATACAAATTCGATTGTGATCTTGATATCGCCTTGTCCTGGGTTGATAGACGACTGTACCATCTCTTGTAACCCTGGTTCGTGACCACGTTCGTGGCCTGAAGTGTCGCCGTCAAATCTGAAGAACTCCGGTTCAGTCGGTGACGATGGCCGGGAGAAGACCCCATCCTCTGCAAGAGACATGCTCGACAACTTCACTGTCGTGCGAACATTGGCCACATATACTGTGGCATTACCTCCCAGCAGCACCGGCGGGGACAGCGGAGATGCGAACTCGCTAGACGGGAAGCTGGCTACGAATCCAGTGTGAAACGGAAGGGTTCTTGGTATAGAAGTAGATGGTGCTGCCAGTTTGAGCAAGATGGAACCCTTTCGTATTCTTCCCAGTCGTGGCGCCTCCCCATTCGCAGTCAAAGGCAACGGTTCTATTCCGATCGTTCCCACTTGGTCTTGTGTCAGTTTTTGAACTGGGAGTCGCAGATTCCGCACACTGACTGCGCGGACACGTTGCCAGTATGCCTGTGGTGGGAAAGATGACTTCCCAGGTAGTGAGCCATGGACAAAAGAGGTTGAGAAATCCCCAGAAACGGGTCTGCTCCGATTTGCGCTAGAAGGCTGAATGCTGTCCAGCCGTTTCTCTGATCGACTCCTCTGCCTCTGTAAGCAATTTCCCGAGTCAGATGTGCTAGGCATCAAAGGTCCGACGAGTAGCTCGTCTCCTGCTGAAATAGATCCGTAGCGCACCAGACCACAGAGAACCACGCCATGAGCTTCCTTCCTTTCTTGCTCCGCAGTTACTGAGTATACCTTGGAGGGCGGAATAGCAAAGACTTCGTCAATATCAAAGATATCTTCAGGGAGGGTGTAAGCAGCTGGTGTCTTCGACAATGAGATGTCCCGTGATGGCGGCTTCGCGGGAATGGGGAGGTATCGAAGAAGCGCATGAAGTTTTCCTATTCCTGAGCCATCCACCGCACTCGTAAGAACGATCGGGACAGTCGATTCCCAGCTTTCTGTATTGGAAATCAACTTCCGCACCTCTGCTGCATCCTTCGGCTCCGTACGCTGTAGATCCACTGCCTCGGCGGTTGAAACGGACATCATCGCTGGCTTCTTGCCAGATGATTTGAGAGCCGATAGTACTTTCGCAAGATTATTCCGCAGGCCTGAGCGGGATGCCATGTCCATCTTGGTAATTACAACAACAGTAGGGATCTTCATCTTAGCACAGAGCTCCAGGTGTGATAACGCAAGTGTCATGTCTGCAGGCTGCTCAGCAGATTGGCCAGATTCCGCAGTAGCCTCATCATCGCAAGTTGCTGGGATGCAGAGAAGGACATAATGAGGGGCCCAACCGACCAGTCCTCGTAACGTGGACTTCATATAGCGTACTGAACCTGGTAGATCAGAGACAAACGCTAGACGCCCACCCTCCGAGGCGGCGTGGATATCATCCCAAGCTGCAACGTTGCCACAGGCATAGTTGATTACCTCAACAGTTTGTGCCTGTGGTTCATCTGCGGCATATCCGATCATCTCATGAGCAACAGAGCTGGTGATCCCTGACGAGATTTCATGCCGATGTTTCAACAGACCTAATCTGCTTGTTCCTCTTCCATTGTCAAGCACAGACGAGGTTAAAGTACCTAATAGAGAAGACTTGCCGGCCGCGCTGGGACCAGCAATGGAGATACGGATCTGCTCAGTACTGGAGGAACTGCCTAGCGAGTCTTCTTCCTTCGTATTGTCAGGAGATGAATCATCCTGCTTCTGGCCTTTATTGGGAGACTTGACCCGATAAAAGTCCCAGTCAGGGCTTACTAACGCTTCTGCAACCCAAAGGCGCTCTGCATGGACCTTACTAGTATCCACGTTTTCAGAGAAGGGATCTTCAGCCCATTCGCAACTGCCAACATTCACTCTGCGTAGGACATCTATCTTGCAGCCTAAGCTGGCGGCCATAACCTGCAAAGTGGACAAGCTCTCCTCCAGCTCATCTTGAGTGAGTCCAACAAACGTTCCATCATCAGCAACGCCGACCTCATACAGAGCACCCTGGCTCTCCTCTAGCCCGGGAAGTAAGCGAGCAGGTTTCTGTGCCTCCCCTAGCTGGGTTGTTGCTTCTGGAAGTACTGGTAGTACAAGATTTGCAGTCGTAGATGAATGAAAGGGCGAAGACTGCTGTAATCGCCACAGAAGCTGCGTTGTGAGATGCTGCAGCCTTTGCTGACGGCTTTCAGTCGAGCGAGTCTGCTGCGGTTTCGGGTTTGACTCGTAGCTGGAAGGCGTGGGACTATCGGCTGACAAGCTTGCTCGGGAGTGATATGAGCCTCCCACGAGGTGGCTAGTAGACATGGAAACATAGGGTCGTCGAGGGCGTAGGAGCAAATGAAGCTTGTACTCTGTGGGGCCCTCTTGGGGTTCAGGGTCCAGTTTGGTGATCCCATAATCGGAGAGTGAATCAGGATCCGCGCGGTCCAAGTTCGTGCTTGAACGTGCTCGAGGCACCGTGCGATTGCCAGTTGCTGAGAACTGAGGGGTCGAGGACCCTGATGTGGACCACGGAGAAGAGACCCGCGGAGGGTCAGGATCGTATGTGAACACAGATGCCATGATGGTAAATACAAGCTCGACGGCAATCAAAGGCCGGCAAATGTAGGTTTATAGACAAAGAATGGCTGATATCTAACAGTGGGCTATCATTAAGACCCCTCGGTATATTCGGTGTACTCGTAACTGTTTTGTGCTCAATAAATGTACTTTTCCTCGTGTGTAGTTGGTTGATGCTGTTAGAGTCATTTTGAGGTTGAATTGTACTTTGTCAAGGATTGATGAAGGGCGCGGATAAAACCGTCAGAAAGTGGATGTATTCTCCAAAGAAGGAACCAGAAGAAGACTTGGACAGTTTTGAGGCGAATTGAAGCAGCTGACGGTTAGCAATGACGCGACATCTTGGAGGGGAGGCTGATGGATGAGTCACTTGTTCTTGGGATGCGACTATCCATCGGAGTAAATACACGGTGCCCCGATCGAGAGTACCCGCCTTACGACATGACTGGGTCAGGTGACGGGCCCAGTCATCCACACGTGCTAGACGTGAGGGGTTACTGCCTGAGGCCCTTAGTGTGGCTAAGCCGCATCGTATTTCGGCTGCAGGGGCTTTGGTTTCAGATAAAACGAGCAGAACAATAGTTGTCGAGGGGAACTAGGAAGCCTGGTCTCTTTTAGTGCTTATGGTCTTTGACCCAGCCTAACACGGCAATGATGCGTCCACTACTGCACGGTGATTAATGGAATGTATTTGGGGTCCGTGTTTGAAGTCCGCTTGTGCGCTATCTGTCTTTCGCCAAAATGTGTCATTAACTCGGTTTCTTCGTTCTCCACCGTGCTAAGAGACAGCCGGAAATGTAAATGGCGACCGTCCTTACGGCAGTATGCTTTCGGCAAACGGACAGTCCGATGTAGATGAATTGAAACTCCCATCCAAAGTGATCAAATGGCTATCCAGTGTAAGATATCTCACAGGGTATTAAACAAATGCAACTAAATAATACGACACATGCAAGAATATTCGTTCCGAGAAGTTGATATGCAAAAAGTGGACACTCCTCGCAGTGTCCATCGGCCCAAGTCCGTGGTGTGGGGCTTTCCCTCTTCTGATCCACCCATCATCTGTACACTGTACAGATCTGTGCTCTGTTCTGGGTCCGTCGCCTAGACGGTGTAATGTTAGAATACGCTGCTGCCCGAAGCCCGACAGTAAGCCCGCATTCACGAGGTTCGGCGATGTCCTAGCCCATGTACCAGACGCTCATGCCATGTCCATGGCCCCTGACGCTAGCTTCTGTGTGGGGGTTTATTCGGCAGACGGCTCCCTTGCTACCCCCTTGCACTTCCCCTGAGCAACATGGATGTTTCTGGCCGTGGTGCGTGTGAACACAGCACCACAAATGGGACACTCTGCTTTGGCAACCACTCCCGATTTCTCTCGTTGGTGGCGGAGCAGGTTGCTGAAGGTAGAAAATTCACGCCCGTTGCATCCGTGGTCCCAACATTGAGGTTTTGGCCGGAAACTGAGAACGCGAACTTGATCTGGATCTGAGGAACTGGGAGCGGACTCGGGAGAGGAATACACTGTCCCTGATGGCATCAGGTTATGTGGTTGGGGAATAGAGTTGGGGGTTTGCCTGGTAATGCAATATGGTTAGTAGGTGGAACGAAGACTTGATGGCTAACGTGGCCACTCACGAGAGTGAAGAGTTCGGCGTTAGGTAGTAATCTGGCTGATTGACTAGGTATGAAGGAGGTCTAGGAACAAGTTAGCCATAAGATTCGTCTCCTGATGCACTCGGTGTCCTCACGTTGATGTAAAAGAGGGATCTGGCATGGTAGGTGAGCTGCCAGATACGGAAGCGCTGGGATAAGGATATGGAATGGAAGAACTATGAAATCGATCAATTTTCATCCCAGTTAACTCAGATAGTACGGATATTGGTACCTTCGAGGCTGGTGTCGGCTCTGGGGCACACCCGGCTGTGAGGTGAGGTAATGTGTAGACGGAAGTCCTGGCTGATAATAACTCTGTGAGGTGGCATGTTGAGGTGGATATGCTGCTGGGTAACCAGATTGGGGTGGAAGTGTGTGTGCCTGGGGATATGATTGTTGATCCATAGGCATTGAAGTCGGATGAAGAGGCTGGGGTGGCCTGTTTTGCCAGCCGTAATCTGCTCCTCGTCAGCGCCAATAATTCAAAGAGCTTGGAAGCCATGCTTGCGAACATACTCTGAGAGTTGTGTGCCATGTTGGTCGTCAGAAATGCTACTGATCCGGGATGCATCGACTGAGATAATAATGAAGAATCTGACGCCCTGGAGTGAATCGTCTTCAGTAAGTAACACTCAGAAGAGAAGGTCGTTTCTTTCAATACATACTGTGATATTTGTGAAAAGGCTTGCGAGGGACTCCTTTGGGCCAGTCTTGAAGGTGAGTCTGCTGGTTCAAGATCCCGAGAGATGAACTCGGATGGAAAAGGCGCCCTGCCTAGGTACTGATTCGGAGGAAGAGGCGATAGATGACTCCGTCCTTCTCCTGAACTAATGCTGGATATTTCGCTCCGAGGAGAGCTGTAGACCGAAGCAGGACTCGGTAAACCAGGAAGCCAGCCTGGAAGAGTAGACGCAAGTGCGGTATCCGATGGGGTTGTCTCAGACTTTAGCGGAACCGAACCACCATCAGAGTGAGTAAGATCAACGACGAAAGGTGCCGAGGCTGGTGATGGTACTCTCCAACTTCGTGGAATAGAATCGCCCAGCTGTCTGTGACGAACGAACGAGTCGCCTGGTGAGTGATAGAATTCACTGGAAAACATGGGTGCTCGAATTAAGTACGCCAAAACCACAAGAACAAGAGAGGCGATCAACAACTGAGCGAATAACAAGGATGAAGATAATGAATCTTTTAGGAAGATGATTCAAGAATAAATAAAAATTGCAGAGGATCAACGATGGGGGATGGGTTTTATTAAGACGTTGGAGAGATGAAGGAAGAAAAGGGAAATGAGGAAAGAAGTACAAAAACCAACAGGTGCTAAGTAGATCGAAGGAAAACAAATCAGGGTACGGAACATACAGTTAGTTAGGTAGTAGGCTTAGGCAGAGAATCCTTCCGGATTGACAGCAACTATATCCACCACGGGAGACAGCGAAAGTAAGTAGTGTGGTAAGTAGTAGGTTGGCCAGAACGGCGGACGGGTAGATGGATAGTAGGTAGTAGGTAGTAGTAAATCAATTCGATAACCCGTTTTTTGTGTTCCAGAAGCCCGGCTAGAAGAGAGTATTTAACGCCTGGTGGCCTAGTGATAGCCAGACGAGCGAGAGACCGAATAAGCGCAACGAACGGGGGCCGAAGATTACCTGGTGGTTCGTCTTTTGGAGACTGGCAGCTTATGGCGGGTGGGCAATGCGTGAGAGAGAACGAGGGTGGGTGCTGTGTGTATGTATTTTACCTGGGCTTATGCCACTAGATCGGAATAGTAATTACGCTTATCCTGGATTTTTTCGTATACGAATTACCGTGGATTTTTCTCGCTATTTTTAATTTGTAGCTGAAAATTGAAAAAAATGGTTCCCCCCGTTTTGATTATGGGGTTTTCCTGACAGGTCGGGATATTATTGTGGTTAATAATATTTTTATTATTATTATTTCAAATCCTCTTCCGCGCACTCGATGAAAGGCGTATGTGTGTGTTTGTGTCTGTGTCTGTGTGTGCTCTTTTCACTGCCACACATCGGACGCTTCCATTCCACTAGAGGGCCCTCTTTTTTGATTTTATTTTATTCTATTTTATTGTTTTACCTTTCCCTGTGATCTCCAACCCAACAATCACCACTGACCTGCGCGTTACCTCCTTGGATAGTTCTTGGACGTGGGGACGATCCCATCTACGAAACTTCCCCTTCATCTGATCATGTCCATCGGTCGCATTGTTGGTAGCCACCAGCTTCCCCCATTTGTGGTCTGATGATTGTAGAGCATGGAGAACCATCCATCTCCATCACCGTGTTAAGCGGGTCCGTCATTGAAGAACGTTCCTGTTGTTGAGCTAATATTAGTCGAATAAACGGTGACCCAACGCCGTCGGCCTTCACCACCCACCACCGTCACCACTACGACTACTGAATACTTACTAGTAGGATCGAACCCGGTTCATTTTCTGAGTTTATTTATTCCGGACAAGATGGGCCACGCCAGTCGGATTATGCTTCCCTCCGGCTCTGAGTCAGGGTACTCAATAGGGGATAGTCCTGCACCATCGCCACGTGAAGGTCCCAACAGCTCAATCGCACCCGGCCTGGTCAGCTTCAGTAGCCTCGAATTAGTTTGGGATGCAAGCGCCCCCCTGTCCCCTCGCTACTCCACTCTGGGAATAATGACGGGGTTAAAGGAGACCTTAGCAATTGACATCAGCAATCGTATCGCCCTAACCGGCCCGTCGATCGATACCAACACTTCTTTTCGCGAGCCACGAGAGGAATAGACTCGGAGATGGCGGGCTTTGGGCTGAGAGCCGCCTGGGAAAGCAGAAACAAGCTCCTATCATAGTGGAAGAACCGGCTGAAACTAGTTTACTCGACCCTAACCCCCTCTCGCCTTCCCCCCTCTCTTTTCCCCAGTCACCATCGGTTGTGGAAAGTTTTAGGGGGGGAAACACAACTCCAGCCCCAAAAGGCTTGAGGGCGTTGAGCGTCACCGCCAGTAACAGGAACCGAGTGAATGATTAACAAGCCCCCCGCCCGATGATGCTCTGGTTTGTTTCGGCTCATCTTCCTTCAGAGGCGGCGTAGATGGATTTGTCGAATCCGCATGGTTTGGGGGCCAATTTCAGGATGCGAAGGACCTTCAATTCCCTGATTCGTATATCCAGGCGGGTCTGAAAAGTGGCCACCGGGGCTAAAGGCAGTCCTGGCTGGGTAGCTAGTTGCGAACGACGCCGTCTGACATACGTGGAGTCGTGCGAGATCGTCATGATAGCGAGGCATGGCCTTTTAGATCCGGAACCACATGGCGATAAGCAATGGGCGGTTCAATTAATTCCTTCCCCGGGGCGATGCATGCTTCCTTCCCTCATCCTCCTACCAGGGATTGCAATGTAGGGGAGCAGGGGGAGCCGGGACCCATACCACCAACCGTCCCATTGAGGATTCCCTTCCCTCCCACGATCACTGGGAGGCTTTCCCGCGCGCACCACGCTGAGCAATAAGACCCGATCATTGTTTTGTCTAGCGTGCCTAGCCTCTGGCGAATGCATCAGGCTCAGAACTTTTGTCCTGTTCTTTTTTGGCCCCCACTGCCTTAGCGGCCGCCAGCCACGCTATGGATCCCGATTCTTACCGCTTCGGGCTTACAATGGGCCATCGCGTGTTTCTGGCTTCGTCTCCCCTTTCATGGCCCGGCTTTGCAGACCTAACTAGAATCAGGCGGAAGAAAAGAAAAAGGGTCTTTCTGGATTATTCCGCCAGATGGCCCCCCCTTAGACACAGTGATGCGCCGCCCCCCCAGCAGAGCATATGCCCACTTACCGTTTTTCCCATACGCCGTGGAAGGCCTTCGTACTATATTCTGACAATGCTCAAACGCAATGCGCTGGGGAGATCGACAGGTTTCGTTTCGAAAGGTGACTTTCTGTGACGACAGCTTGGCGCATCGCTGCAAGCTCACGGATCCTCCTTTCAACTCCAGAGGATCGCTGTAATCCCCATAAATACTCTCTGGCTATTATCACATCCATGCGGTATTCTAGACCCCAGGTATCAGCCTTTCTTACTACGGGCCTGTTTCTTTTCCCCCATCATTCTTCCCTGATGTGGGTTGGAATGATCGAGGAGCGAGAGGGACCAGCAGATTGGGTGCGAGCAGATGCAGGGACACAGAAGGACCAGAAAGCTCACCATTTATTCTTCCAAAGTGGCCGGGGCTGTAAGATCCGGAGGATCGCAAATATTGCCTGTCCTGAAAGCAGCCAACGGTGAAACGGTGGTCCGAAGGTGCTAGGCCGCTCACAATGAGGTCAAGGTTGCTGCTAACTGCTAAGGGAGGCGCTTTGGCCGACACGGTCAGACTCAGACCCGTGGACCGGCCCTAAGCAGGCTACCAATTACCAGTTACGTGACACGTTTATTTGCGCCCCTCAGAGTCCGGAGCATGGCGAGCGCCCGATTGTCCGATCCTGTGATTGCCTTGACCGCCACGGAAATGATCGGCCAGGATCAAGAACCTCGCTCTCTCACGGGAGGCAGTGGATGTAAATTGGATTAACCGCCCGCTCGCCAGATGCTCGAGTAACCGAACAAATCCTCCTCGAAGGCACTGCCATTGATCCACCTTGCCAAATTCCCGTCCTCCTTATGGGGAGAATGGCTGAGCAAATGAGCAATATTTGCTGAAATGAGTCTAAACCCAAGGTCAAATAAATTAACTCGCCCCTCCAGATATCGCGCTGATGGAGAAACAGAAGGGAGGAGACAGAAAAATTAAGACAAAAAAAAATTAAAATAAATAGAAAAAGAAAAATGTCCAATAAAATCCCCTAGTTGTCACGAGGAATCTCCGTTTACGACCAAGGACATGAATCCTATTGACCAATTTCCTCCGTCCGTTTAGCTTCGCTGCCTTGCTCCACCGGAGGAAAGCCATGGGCACTGGCGGTTGACACTTGGACTGGTTGGTTGGCAGGCCGGCAACAGCGTCATTGAATTATGGGGCCCGTTCTCGGCGACCGCCATCCGAAGCGCCTGGGATCTTTTCCGCTCTTCACGGTGCCTGATCCCCTCGTGGATGTCGTGCGGAGACAGGGAGAGAACTGTGCACAGTCCAGCGCTTCGACGTACCGCCGCAGCCAGCTGTCGTTGGGGGATTTGCTCCCTCCTGGCCGGGGAGCACCCGGCGATACGCCTGCATCCCATCACCAGCATCAGGGAGGCTCTCAATTACAATTACTACTTTTAAACGCTCTTTTTGACTGCCAGGCTAGCCAGGATCCGGCGATCGGGTCATAAACTCCACGTGCTGTGGCACTTTTATTGATCCTGCTAGGATTCCGCATGTGGCCGAGATGGGAGCCGTTCGAGGTGGGTAGCCGGCCACATGGTTGAGGTAACACCTTAAACCAAGTTAGCACTGCTACCTTGCCTCCCAAATTACTACCAATCTGATCGGGGTTTCTCACTATTAACTAACTACTAAGGCTTGCAGGGGTGGTCATAGTCTACCGGGATAAGAAGGGAAGCGAAGGAAGGAAGGGATGGGAGGGGGGTGAGAAACACACTTCCACGATCGCATGATCTGCTGGCTCCCTGACCGGGCTTCACTAGTTTCCTTTTTTTCTTTATTAGAGTAAGAAGCCTTTTCCTCTCGACTCATACCAACCCCCCCCTCCAATCGAATGACCACCTTTTGCCGGCCGCTGTTCAGCTCCAACTGACCTACCCATTCGACCCCTCTTTGTCTCCTGGACTAAAGCTGCTCTCCACGCCAACCCACATGTCTTGGACGTACGCGAGCTTTAAGCGCCAGGAATGAGCGGCTGAGAGAGTTACGCCATCCACTTTCGGGGTGCTAATGAGCCTCCAGCAAGAAGCGCCGTACGATCATGACATCGCCAATCCGATTCCAAATTGCTCGGGTTCCCTATCAGCAGACAGTCCTGACCCGCCACCACCAAATCGTGCGCCTTATCGCAGCCAGCCTTGTCTCGTTTGGGTCCTACCACCTGCAAGCAGAGACTAGACTCGATCAAAACTAATAAAAATAAAAGGCTGTTTTCCACCACGACCAGAAAGGCAATCCCAGCCAACCCAACCAGAGCAAAGCACTAATGCCAAGCAGACAACGGCGGCAAACCGTGCCCTCCAAGATCAGCGACGCACGTATGAACCAGCCTGTAGGTACCAACATGCATGACCGACCAACCCATCCAATCTAACCTGCATCACGGACCACCCAACTGGAGCGACCAAGCGCTCGGTTGATGTGATGTATATAACCCATACTAGTAGATAGTAGCTAGCTAGCCAGCCTGCAAAGATACGTAAGTCTAGACTTTTGACGTGTCTGGAACATGGTCAAAGCCCACCACCACACAGCATGCACAGATATGACTGGAAAGAGGAAAGATGCGAGAGATGCGCCAGGCTCCAACCAAAGAGATCATTGATGTGTGTAATAAAAAAAAACTCGCCGGACCATGAAATGTCAAATGCAAAATGTAAAATGTCCAAGCGTCGCGCGTTTCCAATCGATTAGTTTAACTGGACAAGATGCAAAATAACCCCTCTCTGTCTCTCTGTCTGTTTCTCCCTCCACCTCGGCTTGATTACTTTAAACGCCTAGTTACTTGGTAGAGACTACTACGTACGTAGATAACCAACTAATCTAAAACTAACTAACTAACTAGTTAGTGATCCAGTCTAACATACGCACGATTTCGTCATCATCATAATGTTTTCATTTTCTTCTTTCCTGCCCTTTGGTCCCCTCTCTACTATTGTGGGGATGTGTGGTTGGGTTCTGGACGATTGCGGTGGTGGGGTAAGTACTAGACTAGACTAGATATGCCGCACAGCCAATACATTCATTCGATCTTTCGCTCTTTTTCCGACTTGCGTGTTTCTCCGGCCGGGACTGCATTTCCAAAGTTCCACTGCGAACGGTTTGAGTGAGACATTGGGCCGACTGCCTTGGCTGATCTGATACTTTAGTACAAAGTTTGATTGATTAGTTGTAGTGTTTTTTTTGTGTGTATTTCGTACATAGATATTAGTGATGAATAAAACGATAAGAATTTAATTCTCCGGTGTCAGTGTAAGTGTCCCTGAGTAAGACTATGGATTAGTTAGTTAGTATTGTCGCACTCATGATGCGTATGCGGGATATATATCTTGTTGCTACTACTACTACTACTACTACTACTGCTAGTCACACTAATACTGTGCCACAAACGCAACGCATGTCATTCTGTCACTTCAACTTAACTCTAAGGAGTACTACTAGTAGGATTACTACTTATTAGCCACATCAGAATTCTAAACCGAACTTGATCTATCAGTTACTACTTACTATGTACGACTTAATATAATGACAACCACTATGATCGCACTTCCATACCCATAACTAAACCAGGGGTCAACCAACTAACTAATAACTCCCTAGTTTCACCGACTAGTAGTCAATCAAACATATCAAATCCCTACTTTTACTAGTAAATAGTGAACATTAGTACCAATAACAAACAGTTCAAATACTAATTATAAATCACGAAATAAAAAAAATCATAATCATAATAATAATAATAAAAGAACGATCAACAACGACCCTATCGGCCCTCGCCGCGCCAAGAAGATTCTTTGCAGATCCAAGCCCCAGCCCAGATTCCGTACGTACCGCTTCTATTTACCCCTGGATTTGACTATAATAAGTAAGTTTTAACTCATATGGAAAACAAGATACATACGTAGTCTAGGTACCCAATCTAGATAGATGTTTTGGTTTGTTTTGTTATTGTTTCGCCGAAATAACCCCGAAAATAGAAACTATGATCGGTAGGTTTTATTCAGGCTGCTGCCAGGCGGGTAAGTAGACTAGACTACTAACTAGCCATGTCAATCATGAGAGAAAATGGAAAGTACAAGTTACTAGGCGTGATTGCCGAGCCGTCGAATAGATTTTTGTCTTTTAATTTGTGGAATGTGGATTATGCAATAATTAGTGTGAAACGGGGGGAGATGGGTTGACTACGTAGCTAACTACTAGCTAGCTTGTTCGCTAGCTAGGTAGGTAGGTAGGTAACTGGTTAGTTTGGTGTGATGGCTGAGGTGAGCTGAGTAAGACACGAGTGGCTCCGATCTTCACTAGTTAGTTGTTTGGTCTGGGGGGGGGGGGGTTAGGACTGATTGGGTATGCTGGATGTTTGATTTTGGGGGCGGATTCTCAATGTTGTGAATGTTACCTGGATAGGTAGGGATTGAGTCACGGGTGTTGATGGAGGGAGTAGTAGTTACTGAGTGGGAAATATTTGACGCTCGCTTCTGTAGTATGTATTGAGTGGATGGCGTGATTCAGTATTCTAAGAGGGTGGATTTAGTATAAATATATGTATGGGCTTGCGAATGGTGTATGGTGCTGATAAACTATCATATGATTATCTCTGACACAATAGGCAAGTAGCAGTATGCTTTTGATAGGTAGGCTTGAATCTTATACATATGCTACACCCCAATCTATACTGCACGCTACTATAGTTCGGTTGAATTGGTCTCTTAAATGTATCCATAGCGCCATGGTATCATATACTCATATAACAAATACATATAGTACAATAAGCGTCCTCCCTATCGATTGACTGCCAAGTCCAAATTCTCGTATTGACCGGCCTTAACAGCTGGATTGCATCGACTCATTCTGCTTCGTCTCATGTTCCCGGGGCCGCCTTTGGTCCACAAATGAGCCTAGTCGGATAGAACTTCGGCGATATACATGCTTGAAGAACACTTTAGTAGGTGGTATACAGCTGACAATGAATACGACCCACATTTCGGTTCTGTAATTTGTCGTTAGAGCGATACCTATGGCGAGATAGAGATGATGAGTGCTACTCACTGATTCCAAACAATGACTGTTCCGATCTGTTCTATCATGTCTGTTAGCTCTCATGTCGCCGTGGACGAAACAGTACTACTCACGGCTCGGATCTTCGATTTTCGTCAGAACAGTCAATTGAACAGTTTTTACTATTGCACATGCCCCCGCCCTATTCTACGTCAGCATTGGTTCATTCGATAAGAGGGGCGGTGCAGTACACGACGCCAAATCCCATCAGTACGCAGAGACCGATCCGAGTCGCTATCGAGAAAGCGTGGACCCGAGCAAGGAAAGAAACGGGATATAACGCGAGTGCAAAGTCGCAAACAGCGGACCAAGCTGTCAATGTTAGACATGAACCCACGGAAGCGAGAAAATACACTCACGCCCTTGAATATAACCGAATACCTGTATACGGCTGCGATAGGGACAATACCCCTTAGCATATGCTTCCCACAGCATCCTCCTCGGCGAGCATTGAAGCATCATGAGGATGGCAGCGACACAGTTCATGACGAGGTTGCTGCCCGCCAAAGACCAAAGAAATATGCTTCTGGCTTTGGTCTGATAACCCTGGACTTGTTCGAGAAAGGCGACAATGGTAAGCTTCCCCAACCCAATCGCAACGAGGGCAATCAATTGGTTAACCCAGCCATATAGTAGTGCCATCTTGCTCTCGTTGAATGTTAGCATGTCTTGCGGAAGACCAAGCCCGTATGTAGCTCCGACAGTGATCATCGCCATGCTTGCAGCTCCCAGGATCTGCCGCATCGATATTAGCAGCAACATGGTAAGCTGAGGTAGAAGAGTACCCACAAATGTTGCTATCGCCAAATACAGGTCTTTCGCCACATTATGAATAAGTCTGGACGCAGCAACGCATCGAGCGATCATGAAGATGATCGCCAACCCAAATTCGACCCATGTTACAATGAAGAATGGCCGTCCAAAGCCATTTGGATGCTCGTCGCTCATTGACTGATAATTGTGAAGTATGCTATTTTGCTACTATGGCGCAGTCGCTGCATTTCTAGTAAAACCAAGGTCAACTTGAGTTGCTCGGCCAGTCGGTTTTGGGTGACGTGGAAAGAGATAGTGGTATTGCTCGGCACAACGCAATTCTGAGTGCCCACCACGACGAAAGACAAGCTACCACCGCCTCATAAGTCGAGAAGAATAAGAAGACGAGGATTGTGACGAACCTTCCGGTGGATCCCAAGTTGAGATAGCTGCAATTGGGTTGGCTGTCAGGTGACGGACCGCCTACGTCAACACCCAGGGTCTTGGGTCTCTCCACAATAACTGGAAGTTTCTTTTGGGACTCGCTGTTCCTGGCTCCTGAGTGAGATCCAATATCACAAATCCCGATCTGCAGATACAGTGCGAGGTCGAGCCTCCTCAGCCGTGCCTTGCAAGCATCCGGGTGGGCCGGATATCCCTATTGACATCATCGCGGGTGGTTATCCCAGCATAACCTCGGAGCTACACACCAGCCCGCAATGATTGTCGCCCAATGTTCGTTTGACAACCTAGTTTCGTATAGAACAGTCGCTGCAATGATGGATGGAATATATCCACGCCGATGACAGTGGTATGTCGCGTAGATCACCGTATACAACATAGTGCCTATTACGAAGAGGAACGGACCTTGTTTTCCGACTTGCCCTGTTATTGGCCAGAGCGCATCTCAAGTTGCTTGGTACCCATGGCATAGAATATTTCGACAGGATGCGCTGACCCAAAACATTCCATATGCGACAGAATGACTTTGTTTCTTTTGGTGCAGCGACAGACCGAGGTTCCCGAATCGTTCGAAAATGTTATGATCGCTTTCTCTTTTTTGCAGGAGTATCTTCTTGGCCATGTCTGGTTGAGGATACCCCTGGAGATATAACGAATTGTCCCGAAGCTGACGTAGCTCTCTTACCTGTGTACTTCGTCTTAAATTCGCCCTGTGCCACCTTGTTTTGGGAAAGGTGACAGAAGAGGGCGCATATGCATATAATAATGTCAGTCACGATTAACCCTCCACGAAGTTCGGAACTATGCAAAAGAGCAAAGATCATCGGCGCAATCAATCTGCCCCACACCATAAGGAAGAAACAGGTTGACAGTGTGGGTGTGCGCTCCCATACGGCCTTGGCATAATAAGGACAGTAGTACTTAACCTTGTCTAACGTCGTTGGTTCTGTCCACACTTTCCATCCTCTCTGGAGACATTCCTGGCAAGCAACGGGACTGGAATCTCGCTGTGAGCATGTAGCTTTCCTGCAGTTGAAATATAACGAGGCCATCTTGTTAGCCGTGAAACATTCAAGGCGATCGGACCAAAAAGGTTTCAGCTCGCTCTTCTTGTCATATGGCTCGTGATCTACTAGCCACCGCGACCAGCGTCCTAAGACCTCAGAGGCAGTAGCGTTTGAGCCATAAAAGTACTCCCGATGTCTCATACCATCACCGGGGCATATATCATCACATCTGAAGTTCTTCAGCTCACTGTGGGCGAGCCTTTCGAGTCGTTTATACTCCCAAATAGGCATTTTAGGATCCTGTACCAACTCCCAGCCTTTGAGTTTGCATTGCTTGTCGAGCTCTTTTTTGCGGTCTTCTGGCCGATCCGTTGATCCAATCTTGAAGCGCTGACATTTATCCTTACTGTCTCGGTAAATGTAAGCATATCCCTTGTTGTTTTCGTTGTAATGACCCCGAATAATGTTGTGCATGTTAGAAAGAATAGCCTCTGTCGTAACCTTTGGTTTGTCACCCTCTGCAGGACCCTGAATCTGCTCCTCTACAGCATCCTGAAATACATCATTCATTCCTGGTGATACGGCAGCACTCACAATGCTACTGCTGATTCTTGGTGTCTCACGTGATCGTGATAGAGAAGAAGGAGAGCCGGCCATTAGTCGCCGCAGAGCGTTTAAATTCTGGTCAGCTGGATCAGAATCTGACATGTATTGCTGTACTGTCATAGGCTTCGGTGATGTAGAATTTCCTGAGCGTTCTATATGTTCGTTTGAGGTTACAGAGGCCACTCTTCGTCTGAATTCCCGCCTCGCTGCAAACTGAACCGAAGGGCTTCGATCTCCGGGGCTTGTAGGTCGAGCACGGTCACTCGAAAAAGTAGCCACGTTGGTAGGCGAAGAAGAGTCGGAAGTCTCGTCATTGTTGTCTGATGTCAGGTGTGAAAATAATGGAATGTTTCGAGGGAACGAAGGAGTGGAGTAGGGAGATGTCATAGTTGTCTCTGTGTCGAGAAATAGCGTTGAAATTTCGCGAATGGGCAGATCGACGAAGAGGGACTGTGGGTGATTCATATAGACCAGCCATGGCAGGGATAAGCAAGGCAGATTCAGAGGTAGGCCACTGAGTATGATTATGCAAATCAAGAAACTGTTATTATGCGGCTGTGCTCTGTCCATATTTCTCCCCTCACCCAAACCAGTCAGAATAGCCACCTCCCCTCTTATAGCCTTGCACCAGTGTAACATGCTTTACCCAAAAAGTGCATTGCTTCGTTATATCATGCAGTAGTTGAGACGGCGGTAGTGTTAGCGCATTGCTTAGTTCGTTCGGACCACCCAAATTTGGACCCGTCGGCGCTTGGGAATGTGGCTTATCTCGAGACAACGGGGCGGAGATATTTCCCGCTTGAACCTGATCACATGTATGCTTGAGAAGCTTAAGTACTCTATGGCTGATTTGCTATGTAACTATGCAAAAATCCGATGCGTGAAGGTGGCATCCTTGTGTGATGTAGATCCGGATACGTGGAGCGCAGGCAAGCGAGGCGGATGCTGCCCCAAGGGTGTCATTATGCAAGATATTTGGGGTCAAACTGTTTCCCCTCACAAGATGTCTAAGACTGACTCGCGTATGCAGCCTATTGTGGCTGGACAGGCATGCTAAACCCATCGTTGCTTAGCCTTAGACCTTCCGGACGGCGCTAGTCTAGGGTCCCCTGCTGTTGTCTAGTTGGTGCCACATCCAATGAATCATACAGCAGGAAAATATGGGAAATTTCGTTCATATTCCAGCCTGTATTCAGGAAGATTGTAAGATATGCATCAAAGTATCCAGGGCCTTGACCGTGAGGCTCGCTGTAAACCTTACAACCACTAGTCAGGGGATTGAGAGCAGATTCTGAATTGCCCGTCTTGAAGATGGAATTTCGAAGCAGATCAATTAATCTGTGCTAAGATTTTTGCTATAGCCAAATCAAAATGTATCAACGTGGATGGCAAGGGGTGGCATCAGTGATGGATGTACGCCCTGCCTCCGACAGCCCATGAGAAACTCCCGAGTGCGCCCAATGAAAGTCGTATGTATCATCAAATTGGGCAAATAGCCCACCGGCCATTTGGACGCTATAGACATGGCCAGAATAATAGCGAGCGTTGGTTCTGCAAAAACGGGAGTTACTAACGATGCTTGTTGTAAATCTCGGGTTTTTGATTGACATACCACATCACAATGCAAACGCAACAATCGCATTCTTCATCTCCGCAGTCGCAGCCAAAACAAGGCTTAGAGACTGTCTTGATAGGTCGCTTAATGGAAGAGCCAGAACTGGAGGAAGGAAGGGTGAAGTTGACAGCGGAGGAAACGGACGAGGCAGCCATCGTGAAGTGCTTTTGGGTTTTGAGGATTTGTAAATATAGAATATTAGGATGAGAGTCGACTCTTTTATCTCACCTGACAAGAAGAAGAAAGGATCAGGAACGAAGCCCGACCAAGAACCAGAGATGAGCCAAAAGTCGAGGCAGAAGAGAGAGACGCCATCAACGTCACTGACCAGCTCAGGACCTACTAGACCCTTCTGGGGTGAGCCGAGCCGATCAGCTCAGGCAGCAAAGATCCACCGCCCATCTCTTCTCCACTTCCACTTTGACTCCTTCATCCGTCTACTTCCGTCCACTGCTCTCTCAGCTTCACACGCTGTAATCAGTCAATTTGCGGGATACTATATACTCTCAAAGTCTGGACTCTCGGCTACCACCGTAATCCAGGCTAGGAACTGCGTCTTCCGTATATATAGGGCAGGTATTGATGAAAGTCTCCCATCTAGCCGGCGACAACATCGGGGCGGTGCAGTACGGCTCGATACCCAATTCGTCCAGATGCCTATCTAGCTGCGACATCACACTATCGCACGCTTGGCACTCCATATCATATTGAGATGCCCTACTGAGCCTCAGCTGCTCCACATACCAACTTGAGTCGTTCCTCACCGCTCCGGCTTCATATAGCGCCAGAAAATTGGGATCAACACCCGCATCAACAGCTGCCTCATACGCCATCCGTTGGCCTATAGCCAGAAGCATGGGGCGACAACGGGGTAGTACTAGACTGTTATATTCAGGAGTTCTATGGCCTTTGGCCCTCTTCAAGGACTTTCATCTCCGCAATGAACCCTGCCTCGTGTCGTCCCAATAGGGAGTCTGACGTTTTGGCATCGGGTATCCTGAACCGGCCAAAAAGCAACTCAGTAGCAGAGCCTATAAGGCATTCAGCATAGATCTAATATCTGAAAGCTGGAATATCACTCACGAATGGAATGGACCAAGATTTCTCCTTCTGCTGAAGTGCTAGCTCGAACATAAGTCTAAAAGGACCGTGTCAGCCGCCTGCCAAGGTTCGAGACATAAAATAGGCCTGGCTATACCTCCATTTCCATGAGACCGTTGGTAGGAAACAATCCCCTGGAACCACTTCTTTCGTTCAACTGCTTGAGACTTTCACTTCCATGCTGAACGAAGACGACCTTCAAGATGATACTAAGCGCATGTTTGAGTCCAGGGCTAATGGAAGGGCTTCCACGTTGCTCGATGACCCAATCCGCAAATGGGTCTAGTACAGCAACCTCAGCCAAAGTGTGTGCAATAGGTAGCTGCTGGGTTCTATAAGAGATGATTGGGACTCTTTTGCCATGAAGTCCTTCCTGAACTGTGCGGCGCTGGCTGTACTTGCCCACGGTAAAAGCGGCACCCTTCAGAAAGGGAATAGTCCATAGACTGACGGTTAGTGTTCCTGTGCTCAGCCGATCGACAGCAGTGAGGTACTGATCACGCATGTTGGAAGGCCTTGCAAGATCTCCCAATATGGCGGTTGACGGGAGATGGACATGATCGAAGGAGGTAAGGACGAAATCTAGTAGCCTTCCGGCCCCAGGAGCTGGAAGACCCCTAACATTGTTATATTAAGCGTTTTTGGTGCACGCAACGAGTACCAACCATGCTTTAATTCCCCGATACATCTGTCGCCCATCGTTGAGCGGAACAATGAACTGTCGGGTGCCTCGGTCCTCTCCTTCGACCATCAGGCGCGCAAGTACAAGCGCTATACGTGGTATCCCTGCAAAAGGTGCCGAGGGCAGCATGAGCCTATCCATCTTAGCATTCTTCGGCTCAAACATGGAACATGATACCATACTTTCTTGCGGCAGGTGTTGGTGTTTCAAGTATAAAGCTACCATCGGACTGCAATATGGCAACTGTCTCGAGGTTTCGCGCATCGCAGCCGTGCCCAGCCTCCGTCATCATATAAGTAGCACTACTCAATACCATATCAGCAATGTTCTTTTATGCAGCCTATGAAAAGTCACATACACAACATCAAAGTCGAAAATTTGTTTCAATCACGGCTGAAGGTCCGGGCGCTTCGGGACCAGCGAGGCAATGGTTCCTCCAACCAGATTGTAGTGAACACTGAATGCAGACTGGGCGGCTATATCCCGAAGTATAATGCCGTCAGTGTGTGCGTGTCGAAACTTTGGTGTGAATTGAAGAACATCGTCCGGGGTCAATCCTGAGAGACTGTCAGATTGCATGGATAAGCATAATGCAACTAAAGACTTACGCCAGAATCGAGCAAAGGCCTTGGCCCGGAGATACGAGCGTTCCAGATGAGCATCCCGAGGGCCATTCTCATAATGATGCTTGAACAAGTCTGAAGACAGAAGGTCAACTGTAGATGATTGCATGATTGGACGATATGATCAGAGAAATGCGGGTCCGAGTTTGGCAGCAAAGAACTTAATATATCACTTTATGAGCTTTGCGCCTCAACGCGGCGTGCTAGCAGGCTTTTAAGTATCGAATATGTCGCACTGCAGCTGACCTGGCATCCTTTCATCGTTCCAAGCGTCCAGTATGATTGACACTCCTTCAGACCCATGCAATGTAAAAACCAGCGACTTGCGCAAATCAAGTGCAGATCGGACAGCAACTTGGCTTAGAGTTTCTACCGCCGGGCCTCCGCGTATACAACAAGAAATTAGGCCGAGCTTCCGGGCTGCTTAAGCTCTGACACTGGATTTTCGTCCATCCAAACTCTGGTATCCACATTAGTCTGACCCTAAGCTAGGCCTACCACAGCTGACCTAGGGTACTAGTTTTCAGGATTATTGATGGCATCTTTTGGATGTAGCAGCTCAGGCGCTGATCAAAGGGCCCGATACAGCTCTGTGGATGACTTTGAGACAACGTGGACGTTGATTTGGGCAAACATTCGGTCCTGATAATATTTTCATTGCCTTCTGGAGACTTTTATGGTTAAAAGTTCCGTATAGTTTGACCAGGAAGTCAAGATATCCGTTTCATGTTGGACATACAGATCCTCCCCAGGAATGAAGCTCTCAGGTAAAGTCAGTCATGGCTTGGCAAATTAATTTGCACGCAAGCAGCCTTTCTCATCGATCGACAGAGTGTCTTTTTCAAGTCAAAACTACAGGTTGTACCGTGATGTGAGAGCTATGTCGCAATAAGCAGTTCACTTATCTTTATATGTCATCATATATGTCTAGCTCAAGTATACCTGTGTGCCTCATTCTTTTCCGGCCACAAGTCCAATAATCCATAATCTCATCAATTATCAATGTGAATTATCCAGACAGAAACAGCCAAGGCTTCCGACTCTGAAGAAGCGCCAACTGTTGGGCCGTACTTTTGTCCTACAATTTCTCATACCCGAGGGGAGAATGGGATGTTTGTAACGTGCCTATCTCCTTGTTTATTGCACCACCTCTTTCGAAAACCTCATCTCTCAGAACAGGAATATCCTGATTTGTTGTGTACTTCCTCCCACGGTCGCTGGGCGTCGCTAGTGAGCTGATCTGAAACATTAGGCTCGCATCAGAAAATCTCTGCCGCGACGACACATTCCCCAGCCACCATGGTATCCCACGCTTTGATCTCCACCATGAACTGGATGGCTAGGACGAGACGCACGCCCTTATTTGGCAGTCCGCGTATTCCTTCCTATGAATAGGAGCATGTCATATGGTTTGCATCCTTCTCATAGCATAATAACTCCGCTAATTGGTCCAAAAAGCTTCTTTTCATCTATGACATGCATAAGACGGATGAGATACAACGAGACTAAACAGGGTCTATGCCTTATACCCAGCCTGACTGCGCCGTGCCCCCAAACACTCTGATAGCTTTGTTGATACAACGCCCTACTTGATCAGTATGATACGCTGCAGGTATCTGCTTTTGAATCATATCATGCAACCACTATGAGACATTCAAGCGTCCGACGGTAGCTTTATCTACCAGACGCTCGAATGCTGAGTTGGCCCATGACAAATCACCATGGTGGGCACATACAGTGGGAGGCATCATCGTGTGGAGAATAGGCGCGCTGAATAGTGGTCAGTATATAGTTAATTGCAGCCAAGTGGAATGTAATCTTACCTTTAGTTACCATTAGACTGGCATGGCTCTTCAGACTTTACTCCATTATCGACTGGGGTTTCACTGTTCCTAGAAGCAGTCTCTCGATTCATCTGCATCTTGACGAGCCGTTTGCTAATTCCCGTTGATGATCGTTGTATAGAGGGTCTATAACGATGTTTCTCGCTTCGCTGGTGGCTATACCCATTGTAACTGAGCATTGCCGGGCCAGTAAATAAAGGTAAAAACAAGCCAGAAAATATTAACCCGACCAAGAGGTGAACCAGTCAGAATCCGAGTAGCACTCCTCGTGCAGGATGCTCTGAAACACATCAGACAAGATGTGATGGATGGAAATTGCTTTTCTAACCGCCACGGTAGCGCGAGGGTCGGTCAGGCACGACGGCTGATCTGGAGCGGCACATCTGCAACCCTCTGGGCGACAGCAGTGGACAAGGGGCGCATGTTTGATGTCTACCCAGCCATCGCCTTCTGAGCTTGCCAGTCGCGAGCGCTTCACACTGTGTTCTTTATATCGGCCGGATTCCTCCTCTTTGGGAAGAAGGCCCTCGATTTCGATTGAGTAATAGAACGGCTACACTTCGTAGGGACGTAAGCTCCTCGTTTCCACTCTTGAAGAACTTAAACTGACAGTTCCAGTCGAAAGTTTCATTACAGCAAAACCTGCTGCGTGTGTTACTATCAGCTCAGGTAGGGTTGGCTTTGTTTAGCTTAGACAGTATAGATATAGAGACAGATTAATAAGATATACTCATCTAGAGCATTTTGGTTGATGGAGAAAAGAAATTACGATAATAATAATAATATCAATATAAACAGAATTATTAGGGAACTTCTATAAGAGTAATCAAATGCTAAATTTTCTTCTGATACATACTATCCAGTATATTTTGCTGTAGTCTTTCCGGCATTTTACATATTATCACTGCGAATGTTAGCTATAGTATAATTACTAAAAATTCATAATTTAAAAGATATATGTTTTCAGGTATTATGTTAGACATATAAAGTTATATACGAATTTGATTCATGAAGCTTATATAATTCATTTATATGATATTCAGCTATCACATAAACAGAAGCAAGCAGACTGTAAATTCAAGAAATCAATGCTATATTTGATCAATACTTGTCGTTTCTGATCGTAGAATCATTCGCTCCCATAGGTTCTTGGACATTCTTGGAACCCCATTTCACTAAAATAAGAAATATAAAACCAGAGCGCGGGTGTATCTCATGGACAAACCTAGCGCCTTTCAGACATCATGGACCGCTGGGAAGGAGGAGAAGCAGGTTCTTCAGACAGCTCAGGTTGCAAGAGATGAGTTAGCGCCGGACCAGGATTTTCCGCAATTAGATTGTATCCTTGCATATTGTGTAACTTGGTGTAGACTGAAAATGAAGCACGCATAATCAAGCACATAGATTGAGTGTGATAGATATTCTCTATCTTCAATCCCGCGAACGATGGCAGTTTCCGCATCCATGTGCTGAGCTCTTTTAGCTCTTCTTTTATGATATCTCTTGAGATATTAACAGCAAAAAGAGCGTTGTAATCCGCGGGAATAGTTCGCGGGTCTACTGTTCTATATCCGTTGAGTGGTATGTTAACTGAAGCTGCACCAACGAGCAAGGCATGCGTGGGTCTCACTATAGTCGATGATCGGGTGAGAAGGCTTTGAAACACGCTGGTAAACTCCACACTTTCATGATGCGCTTTCTTCCTTCGAGCAATCTCGTTAGCCAGTTTCGCAGTAAAAGTGTTATTTGGTGCGAATCTTGCTGTGACTGTCTGGGAGCTTGTTGCTGCAAGAATCTCAATAACGTTGCGAGTAGTCTTTGGTGCTCGGGTTGTGTAATGAGCATAGCAGCAATCAAGGATGAACAGGATATCAATAATATCCGAGAACCCCTTCGGGTCCTTGACGTCTGCAAGGATAGCCCTTTCGAAGTTGGCGGTCTTTGATTCTTCGCTCATGTTTTCCGCAATGTTGAAAGACCCATTCTTGGTTGTTCCGTGGCCTGCATAATGGAATATTATCAAGTTGCGTTCGTTGTTGAGTCTCGCTTTCGCTGTAAAATTGAGCCAGGCTCTTGATAAGGTGTATACAGGGTAATCATCGTCAGAACCAAGAACCAGGACCTCAGCTGGATCAGTATCGAAATTCTTCAGCATGCTTTGAAAGTGCGCGGTATCTAGTTCGGCATTTGTATCATCCAGCTCCCATCTCACAGCAATCGAATAGATGTTCTGATACTGCTGGCTTCTCTGCTCCACAACAGCCCGGAGCGTGGCTTGGAAGTCAGTGTAGGTGATGGACGACCCCATTTCCATGGATGCCTGAACGACCATGCGGGAATGAAAGGTTGAATAGCTTCGTGGCTGGAAACGTATGAAAGACAAGTATATGGGGCAGGCGACACAGTGGGGAGAATGCTCCAAGTCACAATGGGAAGTCACTATTTAAAAGCCAAGCCGACCAGAGTAACACAGCACAGGTAGGGTCATATGCTCAGCTAGATCTGACTTAGAAAAGGCAAGGATCTAAAAAAATTGTAAAATTTGAGATGCTCAAGCGGCGCTGGGAATAGTAGTATAGTAGTTAGTAGTACTATGGGCAGCGGATGCAAACTCAACCATGAGGGTGGGCCCTTATATAGATCTAGCGGGATCCAGACGACCAACATACTATCTGCGATCATGCAATTCTACAAAGGCATGTTCCAGAAACCCCCAAACCCTTCCAAGATATGGAAATCCAGGGTAGCTCAAGGTAGCGACACAATCACAAAGGCGATCACACAACAACATTGGACGTGGGACAGTGCTAAAGAATCAAGGAAAATTCCAGATATCAATTCTCTTTATGAAGTCATTATAGAATGAACCCAGTCTTACCTCCGTTAGATCGCCGATAATAGCGACTTTACTCGCATCAATGATACGAGGCTAAGCCTGATCTTGGCTCTCAACTTTTCTTCCTGTTACGTTCTATGTAGATGGCTCTTACCTCATGGCAGACCCCGGATGAGATGCCAAATTGACCACAAAGGTACAAGATGAAAGAAAAATTGACGGCTGGAAAGAGGATCCATCTTGGTCGGGAAACCCCCCATGTCAGCTCGTCACTTTGTTGGCTTTACTCCGAGACGGTGTGACGCTTCCAAGCTGGTAGGGAGGTTACTCAATGCTCAATATGAAGTCAGCTTGTCCGAGCTGATTTGCAAGTACAGCTTGTATTATCGACAGGGATTTCCCGTCTACCAATAAAACGTAGCCCTTGGTGCCCGAGCCTTGTTAGAGCTCTCCTTGTTAAATGCATGTCTTCAGATGAACACCAAAGTGTGCCTTCCGAATTATCAAAGCTAATGGTATCTTTTGAGCAGATCCCTAAGAGAATCTGGTCTGCAACCGTATATTTCCTGACTCAGAATCCTTGTCCACATAGACACCTATACCTTTTCAGAGTCATTATTGACTTCATAAATATTTTTAACTCAATAGGTGCTCTTCATCTTCGAAAAGCCAGGAAGATATTCCGACATTATACCGGTAGGACATAAACCCGAGGTTGTCTCGATAAGCATATTTACTTAGGCAAGCAATGACCCGCAGTGGCTTGGAGAATTCCAATCTCCGCCGCTTCTTGCATCTTTTGCATGATTATTGACGTCAAGTTCGTGATCTTTCCAGCTGGACACTCTACTGCCCTTATGGGTATCTCAAACAAACCCCCAAGTTTCTAGAGATAGAAGAAGTATGCTTGGAACATTGTTCCAAACCAGATCCTGTACTGAGTAAAACTGGAACATGTTGCTAATTACTAGTATAACTAGTATTTACTTTTTCCCCTAATCCCAGGGAGCACAGTATTCTCAGGTGTACTGTCTGATGCCTTCGGGACCAACACAACCGTAGTGCTGAAGCTGTAAGCCTTCAGCCTCGAAGTACTGGGTCCAATTTTGGCAGAGCCATTGTACTCGGCTAATCTCTTTGGCTGATATATCCCTTGAGGACTTTATCAAAGCCGTAAAAGCGAACTTGGATGCATCGATAACTGCATCACTGATTTTCGAAGCTGTATAGCCGCCACCCGTCCATCTAGGAGGCTATATTGTACATAGTGCTATACATCAACAGAGTACTGTTTCGGAAGATGATAGCATTGTATCATAGGCCTTTATTTGTGTAAGCTGCATATTTGGCTCAGGCACAGATGCTTTAGAACCGAAGACAGAGCAAGAAGTGCGACACTAAGTCCTGCAATGATAATACTGAGAAAGGCTTTGTTTGTACCTGAAAAGTGTGGTACAACACCCCACTTGGTCTTTCCAAGGCGCTTAGAACTGGGTGGAACCTTCACGGGGCCACCAGTATCAGAGAAAAGGTTTTAGCCTTATATCGATGAGGGTGCTGGTCCATCATGACCTGTTACACGACCCAGTCGAGTCTTTGTCAGGTCTTGTAGGGCTTCTAGCGCGCACAGCCCCTAATACATATTAGATTGATTTTAGATCATCTGGCCAAATCGGGTCACTCACAAGCTTAGCTTGAGATTTGTATTTCCTATAAGTGAGGGACAAGGAAGCTGCAGGGGCTTTGATATCTTTATTTCCTGATTGCTTGATGTATTTTGGTGCTCGGTAGAGTGTAAGAGCTGGGTGGTTATTCAAGCAGCTCTGTACGCGTCAGAGCAGTAGATAGCGGTCAGTTTGTGATTATGAACCTTCTCTTGCACTCGAAGACGGCTAACTGCAGTCGATAGACAGTTGTGGTTGCTCTAGTAGGAGAACCATCCCATTCCATAAATAGTAGTCTTTGGATTTGGGTCATGGCCACAATTCTCGCGGAGAAAGATCCCGAATAAGCTATATGAGATCTAATGGACCGGGATTGGCTGTCCGACAGCAACTGGGACGTCAGGATAATCGGGGGCGAGGACACAATCCTGAACTTGAAGTTCATATGGGGGCCACGGCTGATCCCTAACATGGCATTGAAACGCCCTGCGCTGTGCCAGTGAACATCTGCTTGATCTAGTCAATTAGGCACGCGCGACAGGGGTAACAGAGACAGCTATGTACCTGGCTAGATTCAAGATGAGCAAATATTCTTCTTTTTCCCTTCTTCCTTTACCTAGTGTGGTATCGAATGCCTCCTGCTCAATTGTTTGGAATAAGGACGTGCTAATTTCCCTTTGTATATGTTGGCTGTAGTTTTCATCTTCATATGATATTTTCAATCCTTTTTGGTAAGGTTCATATCTCACAGGATTCATGTGGAGATTCAAAGAAATATGATATAACTTATGATGATGGTTGTATAAAAGATATAGTATGAAAGGAGGTCTGTAGCTGTCCGGCAGGTTGTAGGAAAGAAATTGGTTGCTCCGCGAGGGAAAGTGGTGGCAATTTATACGAAGGGCTGGTAATAGGACGGTGAATCAGGTAATCAACATTGGAGGCCCTGTGAAGGTATATCATGCTCAAGGAAGAGGCACAGATTGAAGGGGATAGTATTAAACGACTGTAGAGTGATAGAGGCGATTAGTGAAATCCGCAGTGAAGGTCTGGGATATTCATTGTAGCAAATGCTGACTGCTGACATCCCGGAGGGAATTTAGCAGCAGGCTATGCCTGATTCATTGTTCATCTCTCTTAATTGATGTGACGAATACAAAGGAGAAGATTATTTGTCAAGCATTTGCTTGTCTAAGTAGCTACCTTAGCTGTAGCAGACTGGAAGGTCTTTATAGGGTTTTTGCAGCTACGTCTCTCATAATCTGGACGGCAAAGTCCGTTTACGTGACGGATACCTCCTGGTCTACGTGGCCGATGCGGTATCTGCCGGAAGATATTGTCATCAGAGCCTCTTCCAGTGAGAGAAATTTACCCTTTCTACTCTCCAGAATGTCGTCTGAATGGTAGAATCTACTTATGAGAGAATGTAGACACGGCAGACACCCTCCTGGCTAGAGTTTGCAGGGAAGATATTATGTGCGGACTACTGATGAAGCTAGGAATATTCGTTATGTTTCTGGTTATACTGTGGTGGCAGATATTTTCTACGTCTGCTTCTAGTAGTCAGCAGCAATATTGTGACGGGCTAGTTGGGATGACTACCTATTCTTTCCCGCAGAGTCTCGCCCCCTGAGTCTTCCTCTTGTGCATCTCAGAAACCTTCCTCGCTATCCCAAAATGAGCCCTCATTCGACGAGAAATCGGGGTAAAGCTCTTCGTCTGTGGCGTAAGTGGCACCACTGAGGGCAAGAACTCGATTTAGGACCCACTGCATGTCTAGCAACTCCATGGATGGAAGGGGGTGACTGTTAGGGTCGTTTGTTGTGAAGGTAAGAATATCCCCAGAGCATAGTTTCTTATTTGTGGCAATATTAAAAAGCATGGTTTCTTTTCCATCAACAATTGTTCCGGAGAGCTTGCGAGACATACGACTGGGGACTTCGGTTGCTGGAATCCTCGAACGGTAGTTATGAACCGGGAGCCAGTAGAATTGCACCTCAAGTGACCTCCGATCCTCACTCAAAGACAGCGGTTTCAAGGCAAAGCGTGCTTTTTTCCATAATTTATGGGCCATATCCGTCATGCACAAGAGGTTCGAGCAGGCCTCTGTGGCTTCTGGGCCTGCAGCCTGTTTCATCCATGCCATGATCCTTTCTTGGCTCCAGAAACGGTGCAGAGGAAACCAAAATTTCTGGAGTACTTGAGTTTCCATTCTTCCAAGACCGTTGGGGAGTATATGTGCGATTTCGACCGGATCACGGCAACCGGTGACCACGCAAGTGGCATTAACTCGCTCAGTGCACTTGCTGAAGTTAGCGGAGAACTGGCCTGGTCGTATCGAATGTGAAGTTGACTTACTAGTCTATTGGCTAAATGAGTGGCTGCTTCTTCTGCAGAACTGGGACTCTCTTCTGTGTTCAAAGTCAACCGACGCTTCTTGATCGGAGGCCCCTCGGTATCTGATTCTTCGTCTTCATAGGCCTTTTCCAATTCTTCTTTGGGCCTTGAAACCGCCCCTGATAGTGTATTAGCCTAAGTCTGTTTGCATTGTATCAAACCCCACTTACAGGCATCAATTACTTGTGTTTTATCCTCACTCTTCGAGAGATTGCGGTGCACCATAAAACCGTACGGTGAGTTCCATCCACAGGATGACACGAGACTTTCTAATTTCGAGAGATCCGCAAACCACAAACAAGCCCAGGTGATTGAATCAAGCTTGGTAAGCTTTGCAGCACATACCAGCTGTGCGATCAGGCCATGCCGCTTTGGTTCACGAAACTCGCCCGCGGGGCTTGGAATAGCTGCTTTACGTCGATTGGAGTTGTCTGCGGAGGCCATTGTAGCCGTCTCGGCTTGGTCAAAAGTGAGATAGGTGCCCTTCCAGGGTGACAGGATAATCTGAAACACCGATATCCGAAGAAGAGAAATAAGGGACGGATATAGTCTGTAATTAATGCTGCGTACAGCAGAGACGGTGGAGACAATGACGAAGGACTTGGCTCCGAATCTTCTTACAGAGCAGATAAAAGATAACTGCGAAATGAGAGGTCGGATGGAGGCGAACGATTGTGCGCTAGAGGGAAGTATTCTCTAGGCAGTCGACAGTCACGATGATGTGATTGTGAGTGTACATTGTACCCGATAGGACAAGTAATGATCCTCTAATAGTGACGTCGTGACCTCAGCGTGATAAAGGACGGGCTAGACAAATAGGCGCCATTTATCTTTCTTGTTCACAATAAGAGACTCGACTCGACCTGGATAATTTAGGCCCCTCCCTGCCTGTATACAGTCTTGATTGTTCAACACCGCATAGCTAGACGGGCAAACGGCAGGCCCAAATTAATTGGGAGGGAGTTAGGGTTGCGGTAGTAATGGTAGTATCTACTTCGACAGAGAAAGAAGGTGCAAGCATCCCAAAACCTCCGAACCCGTGATCTGTCTAGATATCTAGATGAAGATATAAAGCACATCGACCAACCAGAGTTGCATCTCCGAGATCAAAATGGTTAAAAGATCGACAAAGATACAGATATACAGATACCCAAAAAATAACGCCAAAGGACACCCAACAACCCTACCAAAGCAAAGCCTAGTCAACATCCCCCACAAACCTAAATACCAGCCCCTTAATAACCTCTCCAACATCCACCATACAAATATCGCACCTCACCACCTCATAGAAATCCGTCTCATAATACCTCAACATCTCCTCATCCTCCTCAGATCCCACTTCATACGCCCACCCCTCTACCCTCGCCGACGCATCCCCATCAACCAAAGCCTTATACTTGCACCCTCCCCAGGTCCTCAAAAGCCCTCCATTGACCACTGCCTTCCGATACGTCGGACTCTCATCCAACCCCAGCCTTTCAGTTAAAATCTCCGGCACAGCCAAATCTCCATAAAAGAAATACCACACGGGGTACTCGCCCTGCTTCGGAAGAAACACCTCATCGGCATCGGTAGCTCGGTTCTGCGGAAGGGTAGGATCGATCTCACTACCCAGGGTTGGGGCGATGCTATGTGCGGAGAGATCTTTAGGGGAGAGGTTGATTCGGACAAATGTTGCGGAGAAGGTGCTGCCTGCGAGAGCAGAAAGAATATTGAACTTCATGGCGCCGGTGATGAGGCAGAAATTGGCAGTAGAGGCTTCGCCTACTCCTTTCTTAAGGATGGGGGTTGTGAGGGACTTGGACAGCTCTTGGAATTGAGATGGGGTGCTTAGAGGTCCTTCAAGCTTGACGAGAAAGGTTGAGTTCTTGTCCCTAGGGTGGAGGATTGTGAGGGGATGGGTTGTGTTTTTGTATTACTGGTTGTTCGAGGCAGTTTCGAGGATGATGCCGTTGTCTTCGTTGTTAACTGTAACAGCTAGTATCTCGAGCTTGGCTAGGAGGTCCATTGTTGGATATTTTATTCTTGTGGGTTTTTGAGGGTCTTGGAAGGATTGTATGGGTGGGAATGATATAAAACCAGTGGACATTTTTCTTGCCTTCTAGGGGCGCAACTAGTAGGAAGTATTGAGTGATGGTGTGAATAGTTGAAATGGATGTTTAGAAGGGAAATATTGGATTGATTGATTCAACGCCTCATTATCCATACCCAGAGTAAAGATATGAACATCTCTACGTAATGATAAGGCTTCGAGTGGAAAATATATGTGTAATGACGTCGGCAGGATCGGGTAGGTCATGCGAAAGGTATCATGAATACCTAGATGAGTCCTGGAATGAATGTGTCGTTCTCTGTTCTAGGCAGTGGTTGGGTTTCGTTATGAAATTAAGGTGCATCTACAATGCGGAAAATACCCTGTGAGATACATGTGGCCAACTCCCCGCTACCACTAATTTATATATCTACTAGATTCCAAGAAAGAGGAACCACAAGTTTAATGATTGACTATTCCAAAGATCGTGGAGATCACACAGGACTCAGTTTTTGACCTATTAATGGGAAGAATAGCAGTAGGCCCATAAAATTGAATCTCATGTTTGGCTCCCCCATATAATAAGTTGACGACAAGTATGGAAACAAGAACATCAACCAGCGGAAGCATGAGACACGGCACATGATGTCCATGGAGTAGACTCAAAAATATGCCACTGACAGGGAGGTAGTTTAATTGATTACAGACATTACAAGAGACATTACGAAAGTGAGATTAGGAAGGCAAGATGAACATACAATTCGGAGTTCGATTTAACTCATAAAATATATACACCACTTTTGTTCATAATTCATAGCATGTCCAGCCATATTCTATAAGTTGTGGGTTCATCGCTCATTGGCTCCCCAGGGGTATCTTCTAACGTCGTCCATAAGAGTCCTCGTAGAGAGACCCGATCTATCCATTAAGTAGTATTTGGTCATCAAGCTGTCGTCATCCATCCTTTGTTTTTTCATTGCCCTTACAGCTGGTCAGCCCAAGGGGCAGCACCAGGCTGCATCTGATTCAGCCACTTGACAAGCTCAACGAGCTCGGCCCGACGCTCCTCCTCCAGCTGGTCCTCATCACTGAGAACAGCCTGGAAGATGGGGACGAGCTGAGGAGTGAGCTCACGGACGGTGGGGTCCTCCCACTTGTAAAGCTGGCAGATCATGTGGTACAAGGGATCGTTCTCCTCGTAGTCGTTCTTGAGAGGAAGGATGGTGAGAAGGACAGGAAGGACATCCTTGATGGGAACGTTCTCGCGGTGGCGGAGGATCATGCGGCTCAGGCATCCAGTGGCATTGTCCTGAAGACGGGAGACATTCATGTGAAGGCATTGCTCCAGACGAGACAGGATGGTGGGGAACTCCTTGACGATCTGGTCCTTGGCCTCGGAGTGCTCGACGAGACGGCCAACGGCGTAGGCAGCGTTAGAGCGAGTCTGAGTATCCTCATCACCAAGGCGGTGGACAAGGAGCTTCAGGAAGCTAGCGGTGTAGGGGGTGACAGCGGAACCCATGCCGTTGATGCACTCGGCAATCACACCGACAGCAGTGGCGCGCTCAAGAGCCTCGGTGCTGCCAGCATAGCGCATGACAGTCTTCTCGAAGACCTTCCACAGCTCGGCAAAGCTGGCGCCAAGAGCAGCAGCCATACCAGAGACAACATCAAGACCAGTGTCAACAACAACCCAGTCGAATTCAGAAGTCTCCTCACCGGCTTCGAGGGTCTCCTCTTCAGGGCCGAACTCGAGCTGGCAAGGGTGCTTCTTGGTGATGATGTCAGTGATCATGGTGATCACGTTGTGGAGGGTGGTCTCGTTCGAGATCAAGGAAGGACCGCAGTATCGCAGGTTCTCAGCCATGTTGCGGTTGATGTCGGCGACGGTAGCACTAGTTGTCCTCTGGTTAGCTTTTGTAACCATGATGAAATCATACAGCAGAACGAATGTGTATATGAATATCAGAAGGTTGTGAGTAAACGTGTTTCACATCATGCACGACTTTTGCGTGTCGGAGTGAGCTGGGTAAACGTGGTGATCATCATTTAAGATAGCCCGAGGGCGGGCATGAATAGGCATTGAAGAAAGAAAATTTTGGAATACATACCGATCGTCTTCCTCGGTCCACATCTTGACAGTGGCGGTCATGAGAATCTCACCAAACTTCTGGACCTCCTTGGCAGGCTGGACCTGAAGGGGCAGACCAGGCTGCCACTTGGCCATCTGGCCGCTCTCCTCAGCAATGCAGTACAGCATGGCGTAGGAGCGGTGCAGAGTGCTGATGGTGCTCTTGCGGACACCTTCGTAGGGGTGCTCAGCCAAGGGAAGAACCATCTCAATGGTCTTCTCAAAGTAGGGAAGATAAGCAGACTTGGTGTGAGTGACAAGATCACCGATCACCTCAACGGCGATTTCCTTCTCCAAGGACAGAGGGGTGGTAGCAGTGATGTCATCCCAAGCGTCCTCATCGTCAACATCAACATCCTCGATATCACCATCCTCTCCGGTGGGCTCGTCATCATCATCATCGGCATCGGCAACACGGACCTTGCGGCCACCAATGGTCACTTCCTGACCGATGAGATCCTTGGCAGCGGCACCAAGCGAGACATCCAGATCAGTCTCATCCTGCTCGATGCAAGCAAAAAGACCCTTGACAACTCCATCAAGGAAGGGAGAGAAGTGCTCAACGTAAACCTTGGACATGGCACCCCAGAAGATGTAGGTGCTCTCCTTGAGGCGGGAGTGACCAAGGTGAAGAGCTTCCTCAGTGGCGCGCATGAGCGGCTCAACATAAGGCTGGTAGCGCTCAGGACCGGCAGCAGCGGCCATCTCACCCATGGCGTCAGTGACGCTGGCACGAAGGTCGAGCTCTTCCTCGCTGTCCTTGACGGTAGCGAATTCCTGGAGGAGGTGCATGGAGTCGTCGAAGAAGGGGAGGAAAGAGTCACCAGCGGAGGAGGCGAGAGATCCCAGAGCTCCAGCAGCCAAGCCCTTGATACGGAAATCGGGGTGCTTGAACAGGTTGTGAAGGATCGGGACCAATTCACCCTGGTAAGGTGCAACGTCCTTCTCATCAAGACCATCGACAACAGCGTCAATCGCACTGATACCGGCCTTCATGATGTCAACGGTAGGACCATCCTCCTCACCCTTGTACTCCTGCATGGCGCTGGCCAAGTTCTTGAAGAGGAGGGGCATGAGTCTCTCATGCTCCTGGCTGAGGTCCTCGGCCAAGTCGTCGGCCAAACGAGCGACGGCGTGCAGAGAGGCTTGGCGAACCTTGGGCTCGGGGTCAGCCAGCAGCTGCAGGACCATGGGGAAGATCTCCTGCATCTGAGTGCTGATGAAGTCGGGAGCACCCTCGACACACATGCCCAGAGCCATGATACCAGCGCGGCGGTAGTCGGGGTTACCGTTGTTGAAGTACTGTCCCAGGGTCTGAAGCAGAGGCACAACAACCTGGCTGGGAGGCAGGCTCTGTGCGAGGATGTCAAGGAGACCAAGAGCAGAACGAGCAGGAGTAATGTCATCATCGGCAGGGGAAGCATCTCCGAGCTCAGTGACGACCTGCAGCGCCGTGCGGGTCAACTGCTCACCGATGCGCATACCCTGGATCTTGAGCTTGCGGTACTGAACGCACTGCATGAGGAAGCTGATGGCCTGGGTACGGACATCCTCCTCCTGCTCCACGTTGCCGGCCAGCTCATTCATGAAGATAACGAGGTCCTTGAGGTGGACGGTCAACAGAGCGGGGTCACAGCCCAGAAGAGTCTGGAAGACCTCGAAACCCTGCATGATGCCGTCATCCTGCTCACGAGTGATAACATCCTTAAGGACGGCAACCATAGAGGGGATCAGGTTCTGGAAAGCCTTCACAGGAGCGACGCTCTCCTCCGAGTCGAGGTACATGGCGAGCTTGCTCAAGGCCATCAGGGTGTTCATGCGCACCTCCTCGCTCTCGGGATCACTGATGGTCTTGCTGAAAAGCTGGAAGAGTTCATCAAACTTCTCCTCAAAGGCATCGCCCAGAGTCTCCAGGATGGTGAGCAGGATGTAGATGCTCACGGCACGCTCTTCCTTGTTACCGGTGCTAGCGGCCTGGAGCAAGAAGTTGGGCAGATCAGCCCACTCGCCATCGTTCAGGTCGATCTTGGCAATGGCAGAGATGACACGAGCAACCGAGTGGCGGACGAGAGAAGAGCTCTCGCCAACAGCAGCACGCAGAAGCTGTTCACGAATCTGGGGCTTCTGGCTTGCCTGAACGGAAACCCAGTGCTTGACAACCAGCGTCCGACTTTCGACGGCCGCCAGCTGCCTCAAATTCGGATCCTCATGGCCGGTGGCGATCTGGATGAGGAAAACGAGAGATTCGGGGCTCTTGTAGAACTCGCGCTGGAGAACGCCCGTCGCTTCCTTGACATTGCCCTGGGAAGCTGAAACAAAGAGTCAGCAATGCCTTCGCAAGATAATCAAAGGGCAAGGTGCAATACTCACGGTTCAGGACGATCTGAAGCTGCTGCAAAAAGCGTTGTTGATCCATGACGGACTGAGCAACTGTACTTTTTCTTTGCAATGATTTGTTCAAAAAATTAGCCTTGTGCAAGACAAGACCAGCACCTTCGTTTCAGAAGGTCCTAGGATTGAATGAGCTGACTGCACACAAACAGACAGCCCACAGGGTATCAAAAAAACACAAATATAGAACAAGAAAGAGATAAACACAAAGGAAAAGAAAGGTGTGAGAAGAGGAAGAGGGGGAGGAGTGAGAAAAGGAGAGAGAAGAAGGAGAAGAAAAAAAGCGAATGGAGGGGAAGAAAAAGGGAACCGAAAAAAAAATTATGTTCGGGTGGGCTGTTTTACGGAGATACTCATTTTGCCTACCGCGGTTTAGCGGTAATTCTGGCTGGCTCGGGATGCCAATCAGGGGCCGATTCACAGGTCTGGTAACATACCATACTCCTCTGACTCGGTGCCCAACTGAGATCGGCCACCGTTTGTATCCACTCGGTCCTTTTTTGACTTTATTATTGTATTATTGAGTTTTTTTATTTGTGGCCTGCAACGGTTCAGGAATCATTCACTGCGTGCATATGTAAACCACAACAAGAGTTCGCGTCTGCGTATGCGACGCCGACTCATAATTACCAAAAGGGCGGGACTGCCGCGCCTGCTTTTCTCCGTTACACAGGCGGAACAATAGTAAGTCCGGGATATTCGGTACAACCCTCAGGATAGATCACGCGTCCCAGCAAGAAGCCCCCCATGATTGTTTATCCGAGTAAGTCCTACGCGCGTGGATGCTACTCCTACTACCCAGTGTACACCGAGTAACCAAGTTGCATTGACCTAACTCCGATTTAACCGTGCTAACTCCCGATCATCTTGGTATAACTTTCAAAAATATATAGATGTGGTGTACAGCTTCATTTGACGAATCCAGTTTCAGGTCGCATCCGTTGATGATGGTAGAATTATGGACGGTTCCCTAAGACGTGATTTCGTGTACTGCTGTATAAGACGGTGCGTTCCGGCGCTACGAGCGTCTAATATTCGTCAGAGTCGTAATCGTCGTCGCCCAGCAGGGAACGGTAGCCCCTGGACGCAAGATTCTCTTCAAGGCCGCCATCAGCCCCTGGGTCGGCATATCCTGCGTGGAAATAGTCAGTAAGTGGTCTCAAACTAGAAGAAATTTTTAATGTAAACATACCTTCGCCACCAAAATAGCTGAGTGCTACTGGCAAGAAGATGAGAGCATGGGTGGCAGCAAATAAAATCAATGCCAGCCACACTCGGAAGTAATAGATCTCAAAAATCTTGCTGCGAGTGAAGGCCAACACGCATACTCCCAGGAGCTTGGTCACCGTGATGCCACTAAAGACGCTGCCGCCTACATTGACCAAAGCTGTCCACGCCCGCGCGTCTTTGCCCCGGAATTTGGTCGGCACCTTCTCCATAATAGCACGGGAAGGGAACATGAACGCGCGAGCAATATGTGCGCAGAATTCTACTGCGATACCCACGCAGATAATCAGATTCACCAGTGAAACTGCGTTAAGCGACACGCCAGCTACGGCCATGGCACCCATAATGTCAACCAGGATCATGACGACGGTCGTAGTGACCACCGCGCCAGTTGCCACAGATCCAAGGATCGTGGAAGTTAATGCAAAGATAATCGCGACAGCGAAGCCCAGTAGTGTACCCGTGAGCCGTATGATGGAGACATATTGATCAAAGAAGATGTAGGTTTTGGAATATGGGAATACATCGATTCCATGCTCTTTAGAGATGCCATCAGCTATACGACGGGCCGAGATGTACGACTTAATGAAGTCATCTTGCGTCCTCAGGGGGGTGTGTGTGGTCCGGAAATGGCTGGCGTTGGTCATGACGCGTTTCTGATCGATAACAAGGGCATTGCTGTACGGAGCCTTGCCTCCCAGAGGACAGGACGCATCGGTAGGAGATTCGATCCATTTCTCCACGTAGTGAATAAATTCATCTCCTTCAGGCATGCCGTAGAGCGAGATATTCCAGGCGGGTGTCCTGTCTTCGAAACAGATCTCGCCATCCTCTTTGCAGCAATCTTGTTGGGGGTTAAGCCAGTAGAAAAAATCATCGATCCAGCTAGCCGTTGATCCTGAGATATACGAAGCATTGGACCGCTTTGACTCCTGTTCGAGTACAAAGGGCAAAGAGAATTCCTCGCATGTTGTAAAACGTCCGCATAGTTGTTGCTGGTGGTGACGTTCAGTGACATTTACGTTGCGTGTCACGAAGTAAACTGGGGGACCACTTCCAAAGTAAGCGTTCAAGTCGTCGAAGTATTGGATGAGATAAGAGTCGCTTGGAAGAGCGATGCGTTGGTCCAGGCCAAGAGCCACCTTTGGAATCAAAGCAAGTCCCGCAGTCAAAAGGCCAAGAAAGGTAATCACGATGATGACTTTGACCCTACGTGCAAGGAGTGAAGATGCATACACCTTGCGTATGAACACCTGCAAAGCGCTTTCGCCCTCCTGGTGATCGAGAAGCTGGTCTTCGGACATGCCGGAATGCGCTTTGCGAACGGTTAGGCACGGAATGCAATCGGCGCGGAGGCTTTCAACGCGTCTCTGGTTCAATGCGAGAACCGAAATGAACATGGTGATTTGCAAGACTGCGTTGATGAAGACTGCACCAGCGGCATAAACGGCAAAATTCCTCACAGCAGGCATTCCTACAAAGACTCCCATGACGAAAGCGACAGTCTCTGTAAGTGAAGACAGGAAGATACTGGGGCCAATTCGGCCCAGAGCACGGGCGATCCTCTCATCAATCTCTTCATCCGGATGACTCACGTTGATCCGTTCGAACTCGTGAACGATCAAGAAAATATTGTCTACACCCACTGCCAGAACGAGGAATGGAATGACCTCGGCAATGATCAGGGTGACCTTTATGCCAGCTGCAGAAAACAGCCCAACCGACGCTGAAACTGACATCAGAACGATGAGGATACCGACGATGCCCAGGGTAAACTTGGACTGGACCAATGCGTTTGCAGGATTGGTGAATAAGGATTTCCACGTAACTGTGACCGAACCCAAAGCCATGGATGCATATAAGAACATGATGATATAGCTGATGACCACGATTTTTGCGTCGGTGTTCGTGGACTTGTTCAACTCTTGCTCAACGCTGATCTCGGTATTGAACGAGACACGTAGTCCACGTTCCTTAGCTTCTTCTTGTACCACTTCCAGGATCCGCCTGAGACTATTTTCCCAGTCAATGGCATTAGCTTCACCTTCTGTCCCCTGCGCGTGGTTGTCCACAACCCATGTTGTGATCAGTGCTTGGGCGTCTAAGACATCTCTTGATTCTCCATAGCCACCCAGGATCATTTCTGGCCTTAGTGGTTGTCCGAAGTCTGGGAGACAGCTCACGTCACCTGGTGAATCCGCGCAATGCTTAAGTCGAGCTTCCCACGTGTCTGGGTCTAGGTTTGCCACCGATCCTCCAAAGTAGCCCGTCAGAGACTGGATGACACAGGCTTCACCGGTTGGCTTAGTGCAAATGTCATCGAGAATTAACCCTCGGTCAAGAGAGATCATGCGGTGCACACGAGACTCCACATCAAACCACCAACTCAAAGTGTCATAGCTCAGAACGCTCCCATCCCCTGACGATGTGTCATTAACAAGAAACGCTTGTTCCGCCCGGTAGAACGGTCCAAAATTGGCATCAAAGTAGGCCTTCTCTTGTGCCGCTGCTGAAGTTGGACTGACCCAGAGACGGACTGGGTCTGTCTCCACGGCGAATCGGAACCAGCCAAGACTCAACAGAACGACCATGACAATACTGGACCCAATTGTAAAGCCGGGAAACCGAGCACAGGCACCACCAATGCTGTTGAATACCCTGTCCAGCACAGAGTTCAACTTATACACACCATTGGGCTGCTCAATATAACCACCTGCGCGAACAATATCACCTTCGTCCTCATCGTCACTGGGGGCGGGATCCTGCAACAGTCTGACGCGTTCGGGTTTCCGGTAGCGGCGTTCTCGGTAGGTGAAGTAGCTGGAGAAAGCGACGATAACCAGTAAGAAGACCGAGTAAATGAGGATGACAGCAAACGACAGACAAGGCAACAGGCCAACGTGGCAGTACCTGTCCGTTTCTATGGCAGGTAGCTCCGGGCATACATCGGGGCAGTCAACGCAAGAACAACGGAATGCCTCATCCGCGTCGTTGCACGCCTTCGGCTTGATCGGCAGTGGCTTCATTCCTTCAGGATCTGGGCCAGCAGGCTCGGTCTTGAAGTTAATCTGGAATGGGCTCCCCAGGAGCTTTTTGTCACCGAGGAACTTCAGAAACTGAGTGTAGTTCTTGGCACCGCCACCGATGAAGTCGATGGCTTTACCACCTGAAGCGCCATTCTTAACATTCTTGCAGCTGTCATAGAACCCGCTTTGATACTCTTCCGACCAAATATTATCAATTTCGGTGACAAGTTGTTTTCCGCCTCGGGCCTCGTCGATATCGGTGACGTTGACGAACAAGGACTGGTCTGGGGAGCAGGTGAACGTGCAGAAGATGTTGAAGAAATTATCCTTGCACGCAGGACAGGACGCGATGATACCTTCGGCGAGTTTTAAATTCTTGGAAAGAGCATCGATCTATAGCACGTCAAGTCAGCAGGGTCCAATGATCCGAGGATGTGGGGCATCCATGGAGCTTACTTGCTCATCCAGACAGCAAACAGGACCTTCTTCCCATTTGCTGCCACAGAGGTCTACCAGCTTCTTTCTCACCGCTGCTTCGGGCTCCTGTGCCAGGCCATTATCCGGACAAGGAAGCTCTCCACCGAAGAATGACTTCTTCCCGCAATGGCCTCGGATCGCACAGCGACCAGGTTCATGGATGTTGGTGAAGCCTAAGCTCGGTTCGTCCCGGGCCCACGACTGAGGGAGAACGCCAAGACTTGCGATGAAGGGGATTAAGCGGAGTCCCCGCATGATTGGGGGCGTAGCCGGTCAAAGAAGCAAACGAAACGATCGATTACATTCAAAAATGATGAGATAAGGCGTGAAAGAGTTGAGGGATGGGGATGAATGAGTCGGAGTTGGAGAGAAAAGGAAGTAAATAGAGGAGGCGCAGGTCGGCAGGGAGCTTCCGGGATGACGATAAGCGGCGATGTACGTAAGCGGCGGTGGTTGGCCTCACCTGTCGGGCGCTAACGTCAGGCACTCCCCGCGATCATCCAGGAACTCTGTCAGGGACTATCAAACGGACCAGAGTTTACTAGGACATCTGTGGACCTTATATGAGTAGGTTTGATCGGCTGAGCTAATTTACTCATTCTACAATTAATCCGAGCAATTTGCATGATCCCTGACACAGACCTGTGTGCTTATGTGTACTATAGTATATATTGCCGACTTGATCGGACTCAAGACTCACTAGACCATCAACTACTACTCGTCATGCGACACTCACCTGACCGAAAGATGGTCACACTACTAAATAAGTCGGATGATGATACGTGGCCAGGTTGACCAAGTTGTCTTCTCTGCTACCTCTCAGCAAGGGAGGACCGTCCATTTGGCAATGGCTACTACTATTAACATAATGACTGTGACATGTCATCACCGTCCCGAAGCTCCGATAAGGTGCGCTTAGAGCACTACTACCTGAAACAGCAGATCAATTAGAACGGCCTAGGCGACTGCGCTCTATCGGCCTGTGTCCATGTTAATACTAGGAGGCTGTCAATCACACTGTCCTGGCCGCATCGCACCTGTGTTGAACATTACTGGATCACGCAACCTTACAACAGAAATACCTGAAAGATGTCCATCTTATCGAGGCCATCGATGGTTTTTGCATTCAGTCACTACCCGAAGCAAGGGCTGACGGCTCGTGCTCTTCCCATCCATTGTCTTGCTCCTGGAGCCTGCAACCGTTAGCCTTGTCCATCCCATAAGTATTGAAACCAGCTTCCCTGCTTCCTACAAACCACTCCGCAGCTAACGGCCACAATATTTCTATTGCTTATTCAATCTCAACACACCGCTGTAGCCTCAAGCTTAATCACTCATTCTTGGCTGCTCACTCGCGTTTTATTTCTATGTGCCTCAAGAACGCCGAATCACACTCTGGATCGCAGCTGAGATTATATACTAGTACATTCACTGCTCAAGTATTTGTTATCATGTGTTACGGGAACTGACAATATAACAACAGGGTTACGGCCCTGCACCAATCCCGATTGATGTGTAAGAGTACACTACAAAGGTCTACCATAAGAATCTGCTTAAGAAAATTGCACGTCTGGAATGCGGTAGGAGACTTGGTAGCACTTTCAGAATGTGAACAATAACACAAGCTGATGGCTGACGTTTTAGCCATTCACATGAGCCAAATATCCACGTTGCAATCATCACTATTCTTAGTTTCTTGTCCATAGGCAAACCAGCCCCTGATTTCCATAGAACTGCGTGAAACAGATGATCAAATCTATAGACTTGTTTATATGTGTCACATACAACCAAGGCAATACAGATCTGCACCAATCAGCCTGTCTCAGAGACGCGAGGGAAGTAGTACCAAGGACTTACTTGGATGGAAGGGCGATAAATCACACCACCTGATATCACAGCACAAATGCGACCGTAATAACGGAGATATATGGGATGGTGATACAAGATCTTGATCACCAGGATACGAGAGGTATATGAATAGGAGGCACAAGTATTTCCTCGCGCGTCGATAATGTAACCAAAGAGCCTAAGAGACCGACCTCCAGAACGACAGCAGATATACTCTCTCAAGTCACAAGATGGGATCAACTACCAAGGCTTCATCGGAAGACGGAATGTCGACCTCGGTAACAATTAATTCTTCCTACTGTTTGGAAAGCTACCCCGTGAACCCGAACCACCTTGTCAAGCTCATTGAGGATGCGACCAACCGACTTGAAAGTCGTGTTGTGCGTACGCCAACGATCCCTCTGCACTGGATGAGCAATCCATCAAGGCGTGTCTATGCCAAACTAGAGTGTCATCAACATACTGGCTCCTTCAGATTTCGGGGCGCTTTGAATGCTACAGAGGTGACGAAGGCACAGTCTGTGGTAACAGCATCCGCAGGGAACCACGCATTAGGTATCTGTTGAGCCACTAAGATGCTAGGGATGATCTTAGATCCGCACTATCTCATGTTGCTGATGTTGCTTACCCCACCCAATAGACAATACGGCTGGGGCCATGGTGGAGCTTTGGTGACAATTGATTTCATCGATGGGATGTTGAACAACAAGGAAGGGCTGGACGCATGCATTGAGTTTGTATTATAATCATCAAGGAGGGAAGGCTTTCCTATCATAAAAGGTGCTGGATCTGGGTACTCTGCTTCTCGAATATCGGCCAGTTCCACTATGGCAGAGGACTCGGATCCCTTCTTGCGCATCTCTGTTGGGATAGAGAGTGGCGAGGTTGACGCTTTGGTTGTTGTGGTCAATAGAGCGGTATTGCAGTATGATGAGACATATAGCTCGTTGATGAAGGACGTCTGTTATGTTGTTACGGTAGTTTTATGCCCCTCTACACTGCATTTTGCAATGTTTGGGGTCATGCATTTTCATTTGGACGGGCTGAGTGGAGCTGTGGGGTAGCAGATTAGAACAGGTTGGGGCACGGCGCTACTAAATAATTAGTCGTCCCACACTTATAGGGCAGATCAAGACCTAGAAGAGTTGTCTATACCTCGTAGAATTCTAAGTTATTCATGATACCAACTTTTGATGTTTGCATCAACTGCGTACTTGACAAAGATGCTGCTGGTACATGGATTCAATAGTTACCGCGGCAACGTGATGCAGCTCGCATGACATGCTTACACATCGGCTTTCTACCAGTTCCCCAGCATAGCTCATACTGCACAAAGAGCCTCAATATTATCAGTCCTTGTCGGTTTTGTCCAACAAAGAAGCACAGTCACCGCAAAGGATCTAACCATGGTCACTGTCGCGCTTGAGACTCGGTTCAAGCATATGGCCATTGTCGATGAGAATGCTCACGATAATGCGAAGCTTCACCAGAAAGCCAAAGTACGTTCCATCTAATCAACCATTAGCCAAATATGAGTCCACAATTGACGACAGAAAGCAGAGTACAACTGCGAATACACGGCCGGTGAACCGAGTTCTACGACCCAAGAAGTCCGACGCTGTTCCTCCCACGAATTCTACCGAGACCGCGTCAACAAACATCCAACGAACTCCCTCGAAGACCAGACATCCCCTCGCCTCTGTTGCATCGCAAGACACAGACGATGCTGCAAATCAAGATGACCAACACGCCACTACCGATTCCAAGACCCAACCCACCAGGCAAAGCTCCGTACCCTCCCAACCTCCCCGACAGAAAGAAAGGCAATCATCTACATCACAAGCTCGCCATCCCCTCTCCGTTCTATCCCAAGCACCAAACGCCGCAGTAAAGCGCGAACAACACTCCACCAAGCTCACAAAACAACCAATGCCCAGATTATTACATCTAGGCATGTTCGAGATCGGCAAAGCGCTGGGAAAGGGAAAGTTCGGACGTGTCTATCTCGCTCGGGAACGATACAGCGGATTTGTTTGTGCTTTGAAAGTACTTCACAAGAATGAGATCCAGCAAGGGAGGGTAGAGAAACAAGTGGCCCGTGAGATTGAGATTCAGAGTAATCTGCGACATCCGAATATTCTTCGGCTTTACGGGCATTTTCACGACAGTAAGCGGATAATATTAATATTGGAATTTGCGGGAAAGGGTGAGCTATACAAGCACTTGCAAAGGGAGAATCAGTTTCCGGAGTGGAAGGCTGCGCAGTACATTGCGCAGATGACGAATGCTTTGCAGTACTTACATCGCAAGCATGTCATCCATCGGGATATCAAGCCTGAGAATATTCTTGTGGGGATTCATGGAGAGCTGAAGATGTCGGATTTTGGCTGGAGTGTTCATGCACCAAGTGGTCGCAGGCTTACGAAATGCGGGACGCTTGATTACTTGCCTCCTGAAATGGTTGACCCGAAAAAGTGCGATAAGCCGTATGATCAGAAGGTGGATTTATGGTCCCTTGGGGTTCTATTGTATGAGTTTTTGGTTGGGAGCGCGCCGTTTGAGGATACACCTGTCATGACGCAGAGAAGGATCATGAAAGCGGATATGATAATACCTTCTTTTGTGAGTCTTGAAGCCAAGGACCTTATCAGGAAGGTAAAGCAACCGTTCTCTCTTTCATGGTTCAGTAGTATACTAACGATCTCTAAGCTTCTTGTGACTGATGCGGATAAAAGAATCACTCTCGAACAGGTCCGACAACATCCTTGGATAATCAAGTACTGCTCCCAACATGCAAAGGAGGAAAAGAAAGAAGATATACCTGGTCAAGAATGCTGAGTTAATAATACCCCTACAGGGTTTGAAGTGAAGCCCATTATACTGCTGGCAGTAATCCACTATATAATAATAGATAGCTGGACTAGACAAGTCCGGACATTTGTTCTAATCTTCAGCCACTAGCACTTGCTCCATGCACAGTCTCTTTACAACATACTAGTAAGCATATATTGTACCGTATAAATTTACTCAATCTTGCCTCAAGCGAGTCCTGGTACTAGCATCGAGCAGGTCTCTGGATTAAGGGACAAAAACACCACCACATTGCCTTCCTTCTGTATCACTTATTCGCTCTCTTTCATTGCGTCAGAACAGAAGGCGGTTAGTAAGTAGTAGCAAGCAGTCACCCAACAGCCAGCTGGGTGGTAAAGATAATAAAGTTTTAATAGCGTAAATCCTTTCAATACAATACATAAACCTCCAAAATAATTCTTGGATGTAAAAATCTGTAGAAGAAAGGAAGAAACCCCAGGCCAGGAAAAAAGACAAATCAGGAAAAACAAATGGTAAGACTGGGGTTCGAACCCAGGCTGACTTTCGTCAAGCGGAGTTTTAAATCGTAACCGAATAAGTAAAATTCGGAAACAACTCTCTTAAGCCGCTCGCCTTAACCACTCGGCCATCTTACCAGCATTGTCTACGGATATATCTTATTTGCTTTGTAGCACACTGGGTCATAGGGCTCGGATATATCCGCACGTAGTAGTTAGCCGATGGGAACTTCGCTGCCGTATGGTTTGTTGTTTAGGTTGGAAGGTCTCTTTTTTGAATGGCGTATCAATATTAATTGTCGGCTTGTTGTACTAGTGTAGGTCAAATGCTTGTATTGGGCTGATGATGTAAGAAAAGGGGGACAAGTTCCATTTTGTAGCTAGGGTTGAAGGAGCTTTAGTTGAACTGTAGGTCATGCAATAGAACGAGGTCAAGTCATATGTTATTTGACGAGCGCCTGAAACAAAAAATAGCTACATCAAGTCGTAGCTTGTCAGATCATTGGTATCCGTATATGGGCAGGCGGCCAGCATGTCCATGTTATCATTGACGAGATCCCAAAGCGATATGTCAGATGCGTTCAACCGTCGATAGCCAGTCTTGGATCTACAGTAGATGCGATTGTACTGTGAAAAGTGGCCTTCGTGAGAGAAATCCCCCCAAGCAAGTACGGTAAGGTCGGGCAGACCGTCAGCACTGAATGCCCACTCCGCAAACTTGTTTATGCCAAAGGGGTGGTACAATGGGTCTGTCTCGGTGTAAGTCTTTGTCCCTTTGCAACCATTAACATGGGTTTCTGAAGTGCACTTACCACAGTGAGTCAAAAAATGCATATTCACCATAGCCGTTCCAGTAGCTCTGTTGTGTAGAAGCTTGCATGAAGGTCGAGCCTGCAAGCCTTGTAACTGATTGGCCTTGTGCGCTGGTTAGTGGTAGCTACAGGACATTCGATCACAGTATGCACATACTAGTTCAGTAGGTGGTGTAGAGGATCCAAAACAGGCCAACTGTTTGTCCTGTAATAATTGTTCTAGACCCGAAGGCCAAGACATGCCTTCGCCACCGAGAACTGGGATACGTTCGTCCGCTAAACTATGCATGACGAGACGTGTCAAAGAGCTGCAATGGCGAACTGTGCTTATAAGTGTTTCCCAACTGATAGGTTTGCAGACCATGAGACAGAGAGTCTGTAATTTCGGAGCTCTATGAATAAAGTTGCAGATTGTCTTGGTTGTAGTTATAGGCCCGCTGTTGGTAAGAACAAGCTCGAAGTATTTAAGCTCCGTCAACTTCCCAGAGCTTGATACCAGTTCTAGCCACTTAAGTGATCCTTTACATTTCCGCAGTTTCAAGGTTTTCAGGTTCTCAGTACCGAACAAAAACGGCATCTCGACGTCGGCATGCTCAAACGAGATAGCCGACAAGTCAAGGTATTCGAGCGACTGCATGATTGTTCTTTCATTTCCAACTTTAGCGTTCATAATCCTGTGAACCAAAAAGTTGTCTGGTATTTCTTCGTCGCTCTGTCGGCGAAACTCGTCAGTCCAAAGATCTTTTGCACGATCCCAATTGTCAAGATCTAGGGTGAGCGAAAGTAGTTGATGACCATGAACTTTGATACAGTCTTTGAGGCACTCGAAGTCTCTATACTTGTTCAGGCCCTACCAGCAAAGGCTTCTCAGGTCTTGGAACTGCGCAAGATTAACAGAGCCTACACCTCTATTGCAATAAACATCCGTGTGGAGTATGAGAGATTTGACCTTCTTCTGCTTTCTGAGAAGGGAGAACTCATTAGAAGATAGTATCATATCTGGAATGCACATTCCAAGATTCCACCGAAAACTTTGTAATTGATCATCGAGGAAATGCAAATCATACAAGGCATGTATCAAATCAACAAGTGATTCACTATCATCGGGCGTCTATAGACTTTAGTATGCGTTCAGTCTACTGAAAGAGTAGATCATGGTATTATTTTGCTTACCCCGCCATCTGCATATTTAACTTCTATTCCATCTCCGATATCACGTTCTAGTTCATGTTCCATATTTTCAGAGTCGTCAGATAGCGAGTCCTCGGGGTCGAATGCGTCATCATGTATTTCGTGATAGCATGTTCGATGATGGATCGGAACCCTCAATTCAAGGTCTCGTATATGCGACGCGTATCTTCTTGGAATTGAGTTTACAGCCGCAGCCAACTTTTTCAATGTCGCTTCCGGATCATTGAAGACCAGGCACCGATAAAGGCGGGGTATAGCACAGTCCCGCAGGCGGGTGCACACCTCACATACTTGCTTTAGGTCTTTGTGACCAGTTACCTTTAAAGATTAGCATGCGAAGTCAAAGGGTTTCCAAAAGAACAGTTCCAATCCTCACATAGCTCAGTATTATACTCAATATTTCCGTGGGGAGTTTGTCTAGCATGGTGATGACAAGAATTAACTAACTTTGACGAAAAGGCACGTAGGCTTCAAGTCAATGTGAGAGTTAGTATGAGATGAAATTAGCAAGGGACACAAAGAACCCAGTGGGTCGAGGACTTGGTTGACGGTTGTGGAGGATGGTTGGTGAAGGGGGAAGTAAAATTGAGCAAAGCCAACAAAAGGGGGGGGGGGGAAGAGGTCAAGTGACTGCTGACTAGAAAAGCTAATTGAAGAGAATCATTGAATGGTCAGAAGATGCAGAATCTTGTTCAAAAGGCGTTAGATGGGGAGAAAGCAGTATGTTTAGAATGACAACGAGGTTAGTAGCACGTTTAATGCTAATGGGATTATCTCATAAGAAATTATATATCTTGGCCTGTTGAGGGGATACGAAGGGCTATACCGAGAATCAACAAGATCTACATCATCTTTTAAGTACCTTTCACTCCTTCTTGCGTACCCTTGGCTTTCATCGTTCTTGACACTCAGTCACACTAAGCCGTCAAAGCTTATCCCCCATTCTTCATCGATATCCACAACCCGGTCCAAGCGCATATCCGACCGATGCCCCGCATCCTATTCCTGGGACGCACAGGATGTAATTCAAGCTGTGTTCGGCTCAGCTGGGATCTAAATATCTCAAGTCACACTAGGTTATTGACAGCCCAGTATGTACGCATGATCGGGCTGTGAATTAGACGTGCTGTTGTCGGCGCGTTGTCCTCCCCACCCAGTTCAGCCTCGCTTAACACCCTTTAGCTTCGGCCATCATGCTTGCTTTTTCCACTATCGTGAGGTCTGCGGCATCCGTGGATCACAATGATTTTTCACCTTCTTTGCCTTGAAAGAGATCACCCGCTCAAAAGCTAAAACGCTTTCAACAAGGAAGCAGTATCACTGCTGTGTCGATCTGCGGTGTGTGATAGTCCCGCTCCCAACCCGTACCTACATAGCCATTAGCCACCGCCAGCTAGTCCGATGCCCTGCATGATAGCCCGAGGCCCAACATGAACCGGCGCGCACTCTAGTTCCGTTTATTATAACTCTCGGGCCATAGCCTCCATGGCCCCGGAAATTTGTCTCAAAGTTAATTGTGCATCTTACATCCACCACAAACGACCATGGTGTCCCCCGCTCAAAGCCTTCGGGACCAGTGGAAGGAGCCATCCGACATTTTCACAGTCCTCCTAATTATCGGTGGAGACATTGTCCAGCAAGCCTTGGGGGCCGTATCGGGAGGATTTCTTACCCCGGTCGCATTCTCCTACGGATGGGTTGCATACGCCGTGTCGGCCCTTCTCTCTGCCACTGGCGATGGCCGGCTCATGCCCGAGACTCCTATCACTAATTTACGGGTGATTAATCTCAAGTCTGGCTACTGTCGCTGGAATCGATCATGGGTACTCGGTCGCGTGTTTCAGGACTATGAGCATTGGATGCCGAGTGCGGTGCGTGAGCGATTGGAAGAGCATCCGAGTCAGAACAGTGACGAAGAAGAGAAGGTTCCGGGCTTGCTTCCGGGGGTCCGGCAGCCAGAGGTGGCTCTATGTGTGGCTGTCTATCACTGGTCTACTAAGGGGAACTCTTTAGCGCGTCCTGGCCATGACTGGGTTTGGTGGACGGGACTGCTGGTCTCACTCATTCAGATTGCCATCAGTGCTGTCCCGTTCGGGATCTACGGGGACTGGCGAGTCTTCTTGGTGACGGTCAGCGGGACCGTCCTGGCGTATGCCGCGGGGGCATTGCCGGGCTGGCGGAAAGAGAAATGGGCGTGTCGCAGAGGGTCAGGGAAAGACGTGGCATTGACGTTGGGGAACGGATCCACCCATGTGGTGATTGTGCATGGAGGCCATCCCGATGGACTGGATTTGGAGGATCTGGCGGGGGCTGAGGTTCGACACTCAGGAGCAGCGACCTCGAACCGTCGATCTATATCCCGAATGATCGAGTCATGTAACACGACACGATTTCTGATTACATTTCTTGCCATTCTCTGGCTCGTTCTCTTGATTACTAGCCAAGCCATCGAAAGTCATACCTGGTATCTGGTCGGCGTTGGGGGCTTGGGCATGATCCAGAATCTGATAGTTGCAGGGGCACCGCGCTTCCCTGAAATGCTGGGCATTCCTGTCGAATTGAGCGAAAGCTCACAGGGTACACCTTCAATCTTCGCCGAGTACAAAGTGATGTACTCGCTCATGGAGTTGGAGTTGGGGTATAAGGGATTCGGAAGAGCACTCCTGGCGGAGTTCTTTCCTGGCAAGCTGAGAGATTGGGAGGAGAAATGGTGGGCGCTTACGGACAATGAAGAGAGGCGAGTGATATTGGATGAGAAGAAAAGAGGTTTGCAACGATGATGTGTATTGGTTTTCTCCCATGTGTTGAATCTTGGCGTTTGAATGATAAAGTAGCTGTTCCTGTGATAATAGATTATTATATTTGACAACATTTCCCCCAGTGATCTTAGATTTTCCAGTCATGGCATTTGAGCAAAAGGCTTGTTGAGTTGCTCCACTCTCAACACATCACAGCTTTTTGAGGTGACCCGTTTTCATGCATCGGACGGCTGATAGCACAGTCATTCTCTCCAATAAAATGTTGAGTTCATGTCAACATCGGGTAAACGAGGCGAAGGCCCACTTTTCTGTGTCCGATGTATGCTTCCCAGCACAAGGTTCTGTATTTCCCACTGCTAAGCACTTAGCCAAATGATATTGTCCCGACTGTAACAACCCAGGGAACTGGACACATTCTATCGGTCATCCTTTTTGTACAAGGCTGAAAATCAACCTTGCTCTGCATTATGGTCGTATTCTTCCAGCCTGGAAACGAGAGGAGTATACTTTCACGTGACATTTAGGCCTCTAAGTTGAGAATTGGGCAATCACAACCACATCTTCGTAACCTTGCTGTGGTTTACAGATCATTAATATCGATAATACCCAGGAAACATTATTCTGAACGGTCTGCACTTTGATATTACTAATTCTAGGCTAGATCTTGGCCGTGATATCCTTTTTCCGCAACAAGCATATTCCGTCACAATCAATGTGTGGACTCATACCCCCGTCAATAGTCCGTTTCTTCAATGCTTTTCGTGGCATGACGTCGCATCCTTCTGTCTGCCAGCGTTGCTGGAATAGCCTATTTTCCAGAAACGGTTTCCAAGCTGCCTGGAAGGCTCAGTTTCAACCTCACGTGTCAGGCTTCTCTTACAAAGTGAGCCTGGGAGAAATCGCCATCTCTGCCAAACAGGGCTGTAGGTGGTGCCAATTTCTCAACGAGCAGATTCCAACTCAGGTTGGGACAGACGGTCCCCTTCATGCCGAGGCAGAGTATACAATAGCTGTGAGATTCCGCATGAGGTCGGGGCAAGAACAACGTACTCTTCTGGCTCTCTCTTTGAATGACATCTGGAGTCAAACATTCGAGGTACACACAGTGGATGGTTTGTTCAATCTGTCAGTAATTGTACCGGAGTAGTGTAGCTAATTGTCGCAGGCGATAATGCTGCGGAATATATCCTCACACGCGAGGTCATTTGGCAGGTCAACTCCCCTGCTACATATGCTCATGCTGCTGAGCTTATCAGCGAGTGCACGACTGGGGGACATGACCAGTGTCATCATCGAGAGACCCTTTATCTGCCGACTCGAGTAGTCGATTGTTTGGATCCGGAGCATCCAAAACTTCATATTACTCAAGGGGGAGCGCCAGGGAAATACACAGCTCTGAGTTACCGCTGGGGAGAGGCCCAGCCACATCGAATGCAAACTCACAATCTCCAGTCATATTGTCAAGAGATTCCAGTCCATTCACTCCCTCAAACAATAAAAGATGCGATCCATTGCACTCAACAACTCGGGATCCGTTTTCTATGGGTCGACAGCCTGTGCATCATCCAAGACTCTAAGGAGGATAAAAGTCGCGAGATCCCGCAAATCCGCAAAACCTTCCAAAACGCATTCGTGACTATCGTCGCGGCCAGCGCATCTCAAGTCAGCCAAGGCTTCTTGCAAGACCGTGAACCTCCACCCAAAGCAGTTTCGCTACCTTTCCGCTGCGACGACAACCGCATCGGCACTATGTGGATCAGGGAAGGCACAATTGATCCTCGTGAACCAATAGATACTCGAGCCTGGTGTTACGAAGAGAAGCTTCTTACCCAGCGTGCTTTGATCTTCACAAGTCGAACCGTGCGGTTTCAATGTCAATCGCACTACCTTAACATCGGAAACTCCAACATTGCAGCATGGAATGCAGACACGCGCCTACCGAGCACAATGATGGTGCCAGAAGAAGGGGACTGGGCTCCGCTAACGTACGAAGAGAGTTCCGCTCTTGCGATTGAAAATACATGGGCCTCGGTACTCGCAGAATACACGGCGCGCGATATCACACAGTTTCGCGATCGTCTCATCGCATTATACGGCATCGCAGAAACTTTTCATCGCACTTGGACTCATAGCCAGTACCTCGCTGGATTATGGAAACATAACCTCCTAGAAGACCTCCTCTGGGAAGCTGATCCGCCGCTACATCCCCGACCCGAGAACTACCGCGCCCCGTCTTGGTCCTGGGCTGCAGTAAATGGCAAGGTGCTGCGTGCGAATACTATGCACTTCTGGAGAGAAGATGTGCCGGAATGTGAGATTGTCGATTGTCAAATTACCTTGGCAAATGAGAAGATGCCGTACGGTGAGGTTACAGACGGACGGTTGGAACTGAACGCCTCGATGAAGAGTATAATTTGGCACCCCTCACAGGGGAAGTTCTATGCTACCAGCCGGGGATATTCAGACAAGTCGGAGGAACTATGTCCGGGCACATTACTGGGTAAATGCTATCCAGATAGTTTGCAAGAAATTGAGTCGGAAGGAATGCAGCAGGCTTATGCTATTCCGCTGCGGTCTTCCCGGAAGACCTACCATGTCATCCAAGGCTTAATAGTTGTGCCATGTCAAGGGGATCATGAAAGCCAGTGCTTCCGCCGGGTGGGCAGGTTCGATGTCCCGTTGTTGAAGCTCTGGGGTGACTTTGATCCTGATACATTGTTTGGATCAACCCGGCAGCGTGTTGTTATCGTCTGATCATATTCCAGATTTTCGTCAAGCACGTAGCTCTTACACTGACAGTGGTTGGTCCAGTTAATGTAAGCAGTGTCGGAACTGATATATATTATGAACTATGGAAGGAATGGTGTAGGGGCAAAGGTGAAACACTGAGCAAGTAACCGCCCGGTCGGGCTCTTAATCGGGCCTGTTTAGGCGTCCGGGGCTTGACCACTTCGGGTTCCCGACGGCGACGACACCCATACTTAACAACCTTGGATGTGTTCAGAGCAACAAGCTTTCAGTCAGACTATACACGACCATTACGATCCACGAATGAGTCCATGCAGGGCACAAAGATGTATGAATTGTCAGATCTTGACAAAGGAGGCTTCACCAAGACTGTGAAAGCCGTCCTCTTCTACCATCTCCAGGCCACTGTTGACCCAGAGAGTGTGGTTTCCTCCTTATTGGAGGGAGTGAAGCACGCAACTCGCCAACTACCATTCATGGCAGGTTATCTTGAATTCAACAAATCCGGAAGGCTCTGCATTGTGACCTCCCCCGACAGCGCGGTGGAAGTCAGCATACGCCGATACACGAGCCCCGAGTGCGAGCCTTTCCACGACTTGGCCCAGGACTCGTTCTCTCCCAGCAAGCTCGATCTGACTCAATTCCTACCGAAAGATCCAATCGCGAAGCACCCGGTCTGCTTAATGCAAATCAATCTCATTGAAGGGGGTCTGGCCGTAGGGTTTCGAGTGGACCACGCAGCCGGGGACTGGGTATCTCTCAGCACTTTCATCTCGCTCGTCTGTCAGAGCAGCAAGGCACATCAGGAAGGCCTGGACATGCCCACCTACACTCCAGACCTCAAAAGAGATTCTTACAATGCTCCTACCCTGGATACCACGATCTCGCAACAAGATCGACTCGCTCAACTCCCCCTGTTCCACATCATCGAGATGAGCAAGTTTCAATTCAAGCCGCCACCTCCAACCCGCGCCGGCATCTACCGCATCACAGAGCCCACCATTCAGCAGCTCAAAGCTCGATGTACCCCCCACCTAGACCAGGTCGAGTACATAACCTCCTACGACTGCATCTCAGCCCTCCTGTGGAGGGCACTCACCCGGGCCCGTCTACACATTCACCCCAACCAAGCCAACGCCCCATCCCGCTTCGTCCACCCCATCGACGTCCGGTCCCGCGACCCAGAGCACAAAACATCACCCCAGTACTTCGGCAACGCCGTAATCGGTACCCTCGCTGGACCAGTGCCCTCCACCACACTCATCTCCGAAGGGGACCGCAGCCTTGCCGCAGCAGCTACCAAGATTCGTCAATCCATCCACGCCGTTGACATATCGAAGATTGGACATCTCACGGCACTGCAAACCTCACTCGCCGACACGGAGATACTTATCCCAAACGCGGACTTTGCAGGCATGGATCTGTTCATGAACACCTGGTATGCAGGGAGCGCAGCCAAGTATGATCTGGGAGCGGCAGCAAGGCCCGTGGCGTTTCGGGTGCAGGCGGGGGTGCCGGGGGCGTGCGCGATAATTCTGCCGGATCTCTCTGAGAGTGGTACGAGGGTGTTTGAGGTTTTTGTGCAAGCGCCGGAGAAGGAGTATGAGGCTTTGGTGAGGGATGTGGAGTTTTTGAAGTATTTCGAGCAGGTTGCGTGATTGATCAAAAAATACCATAGGCAGGAAATGAGAAAACGTCATTGTTTCTTACTCGTGAAAATTGTTATGCAACATCAGGAAAGTAGTATCAGTATCTAAAGATGCTATGACACTTGATGGTGCTGTCTGTCGTCTTGAAAAGACTACAGTATAATCCCATTCCATGTCTATTATGTCACTGTCATTTTAATTAACTAAGAATAATTGTCGGTTACAGAAGACCACAGCATGATAGTTAATGGTCAATATGCCGAATTCGGATAATCACTATAAGAGACCTTTGAAAAAGGCTCAAAGGCATACGTTTTCAGGTGTTATATCGGGCATTAAAGTGTTACATACAAGAATTATAGAGGATTTATTAGTATGATATTCAGCTATCACATAAACAGAAGCAAGCAGACTGTAAAGTCTGGAGAACAATCCCATGATCAGATCCATATCTGGATGGTGCCAGCCTCGATCTCACTATCCACTGGATCCCTGCACACGTCGGGGTCGAGAGGAATGAGGCTGCAGACTCTGAAGCAAAGCAGGCAGTGGAATGCGGGGCCAGACCAGAACAACAAATAATCCGGCTTGCTTCCGCTATTAAGAGGGCCGTTCACAGCAAGTTCCAGGAGAGGTGGGCTAAGCAGTGGAAGATAAGATATACAGCAGTATTAACAAGTAGACTGCTAGAAATCTTCTTTAAAAAGAAGATGCTAGTAATCTACAAGAATATTCCTACTAAGATATATATAGCTGTGATTATATAAATATATATATAAAAAATCAGACTCATACACTTTCTCTATAAGATCAAGACACAGGAGAGTAATTAGTACAGTTACAGAGAAAGATTCTAAATCTTCAAGTATATTATTCTAGCATACTCCCGATTTGTAGGAGTGTACTGGATAATACTGGATAAGATTACTATATATACAGATCTGGAGGATAAAATTACTAATTATAATTTATTTATATCACCCCTGTAAGCAGTTTACTATATTACTGAATTTATACTATAAACAGACTTACTCGAGCAGTTTAGTCAGGGTAATCTTAATTCTGATTCTAATATGGGCTAGGAATATATAGGTCTCAGGGCTATGGGGATAAGTGCTAAAAATATTAGATAAAAGAATCCATACACACCCTGTTTGAGTCAGCGGGAAAAACATGCATATCAGGTAGAATGTATATATTGGGAGTAAGAATATAAATAAAGAATAGAAGAAATAAGCTTACAAATAACTGGCCAGCCAGTTGCAATGCTTATTTACTGTATATCTTACTTTTTGTGTATATTTAGTTATTGTGTATATTTAGTTATGCTTAGCTGTAGCAATGAGCTTCCTATGTTATGGCCTGTGTTGCTTCGTGATTTCCGTGTTTTACTGCAAGTTTGAGGGATTTGACGGCGTTCGGGGCCATATTCTTTGCTTCAAAAGGTGAAGCACCTGCATAGCTAGCATCTTACTTAGCGGGCTCGATCAGGTATAAGAATGAATTGAATTGAATTGAATTGAATTGATCAAATCCATACTCGTCGTTTCTGGTCATAGAAACATTTGCTCCCTCAAGTTCTTGGCCATTCTTAGAACCCCATTTCCCTTTAATAGAAAATAATAAACCAGAGCATCGGCGTATCTCATGCATAAACCTAACAGTCATCAGATATCCTTGATGGATCTGAAGGGGAGGTTCTCCATTTTGGGAGAGAAAGGACGAGGAGAAGCACGATCTTCAGACAGCTCAGGTAGCAAGAGATGAGTTAGGTCCGGACCAGGATTCTCTGTAATTAGATTGTATCCTTGCATATACATAGACTGAGTGTGATAGATACGCTCGATCTTCTATCCCGCAAACGATGGCAATTTCCGCATCCATGTGCTGAGTGTTATTAGCTCTTCTTTTGTGAGGTTCCTTGAGACATGAACAGCGAAAAGAGTGTGGTAATACGCGGGAATAGCTCGCGGTTCTACTGTTCTATATCTGTTGAGTAGTATATTAATTGAAGCTGCACCAACGAGTAAGGTATACATAGGTCTTACTATAGTCGCTGATTGGGTGAGAGCCCTTTCGAAGTCCGCAGTCTTGGATTCTTCGCTCATGTTTTCCGCAATGCTGAAGGACCCATTTTTTGGTTGTTCCGTAGCCTCCATAATGAAAAGTTATCAAGTTGCGTTCGTTGTTGAGTCTCGCTTTCGCTGTATCTAAATCGGCATTTGTGTCATCCAGCTCCCATCTCACAGCGATCGAGTAGATGTTCTGATACTGCTGGCTTCGCTATTGGAACTCAGTGTTGGTAACGGACTCCATTTCCATGGATATCGGAAAGACCATTGCGGGGATAGAGGGTAGTGTAGCAGCTACACGTAGTGTTTGTATGATGATTGTGTTGATGGTAGAAGTAGCGGAGAATGAGGGGTCGATAGCTATACTAGATGGTCTAACCATACAGAATAGGAAAGAACATGTAGTCATGTGACAGGTAGACAGCCTTGTGGCTGGAACCCTGACAGAAGGTGAATATATCAATGTCCTTGATTCACGATGTGAAGAAACCAAATTCACAAAGGCAATCACACAACAACACTGGACGTGGGACAGTGCTAAGGAATCCAGGAAAATTCCAATGATCAATTTCGTTTCCGGACACGTCATTATGAGAATGAACCCAGTCTTACCTCCGCTAGATCCCCGAAGCGACCCTATTTGTATTCACTGATAGGAGGCTCAGATTACCGTGGCTCCGAGCTTTTTTCTTCTTGCGTTCTATGTAGATGGCTCTTACCTCCAAAGGTACTAGGTGAAAAGAGATTGACGGCTGGAAGGAGGATTCATCATATCCTGTAAAAGCCCATGTCAGTTCGTCACCACAACCGACAACAGAATCAATCACATGTCGGAGATAGACCTAATAAGAAGCTACAGAATAGAGTATTCTCCTACTGGCTGTCTCCATTCTTTCAATAGCTTGACCAAGGACTCGTTTAGAAAACTGCTTTTCGTCACACTCATCAGGTGGTTCCTGTGAGCCTCGTCGTAAAACCTGCCTCTATACGACTGTCGACTTTCCAAAGGCATCATTTCTCCTGGACCATGACGCCGATCTCGAGCTTGGGAATCCACGACTAAATACACGCGTTAGTTAGATTCGATTTGCAAGCGAAGGTTGGATTGAAATCTATTTGGCTATTCTTGTGAGACTTGATACATTAGGCAGCCTATCAGATTGTATATATCTTACATTCATTGAGAGAATTTACAGTGCAGTGGATGGAGCACCATGATGTTACATAATCTCTAGAAAAAGGTGATAGTTATATGTACTAATATTAGTCATGGCCTCTTAAACAATGAAATTTACTAGAACCTGAAAATCTCCTCTATGCTCCAGCGTAAGCTCTTTGGGTGATTGATCGCCCAAGCCCTTCCTTCGCGAGGTGGCAGCTCCGCCATATGGAAATGAACATGACACAAAGATAATGAGATCCCGACAAAGCAGACATGCGCACATTCTAGGACTGTAACTAACACTTTACCTGAAAATGGAACGAAACAGCATCTCAGGTAAACGTAAGTACTCCGCTACCTATGAAGCTCGTCAAGTACCACACCTCTACACTGACCCTACCCAGCCACCCTTGAAACAGCATTTTTGGTAACAAGTCATCAAACACTCAGTTCTCCATCAACCAGTCAACGGAATTTGTAACCTTCTACAACGCATCAAATACGATTCCGTCGGCAGTACTCACAAACTACGATCTGGCATTGGCGACACTCCAGGATGTACTTCCGGTGGCGTGCTCCACAGATCTCGCATTGAAATCCTTCCAATCCTGAACCTGCAAGACGCCGAAATCTGCCTTGGTGTTCGCACTCGTGATTCTCCATCAGGTTTGCCCGCATTCTTTGAACTAGGATATCGCGTATCGGGGGTGCCAAGGGCGCTGGGGCCTGGCGGTCTACAACTTCTGCCGCTCTGGCGACGAGTCTTCCCTCGTCCCAAGTAACGCATTCGCACGTCTTCCATTGAAGCCCACAGAGGTAGCAAAACTCAGCGCGACATTTGCACCTGTTTTTGAGAAGGGTAAGTAAGTAGAAGTGGGGAATGTGGAAGAAGTATATGCATACGTTATGTGGTAACAGCCGAACCCCAGGTCGACGAGAGCCCTGCAACGGAAGCACCGTTGCCATCCTTGGGCACTGGCTAGCGCCAGTGTAGCTTGCAGATCAGTATCCTCTACACAGTCGTCGATGTGAAAAGCCTTTTTGCACATGGCACAGGTATTCAGGTTGCAGTGGGGACACTCAGCACGGCCGGCTGTGATGTTTTGAGGTAGTATGAATTTGCCGCAGCTGGTATTGCTGCAATAAGTGCGGTCAGTGGTGGAGAACTCAATCTCCGCGCTCGTGAAATCAGACATCTCAGTCTCTGACATATGCTCCTGGACAGCTTCTAGATGAATCGGCATACGGCAGCATCGGGGAGGAAAGAGAGTTGAGTCCTTCGTTGCTCTTAGAAAAAGATCTTTGAGACAATCGTCACAGTAATTGTGGTTGCAGTCCAATTGCTTCACCTTATGAGCGAAGAAACTCTCATAGCACACGCAGCACCGAGTTTCCGTGGCGGCGGACTTCTCCAATTCCAAGGCCTGTCTTTCTCTGTATGTCATCGAGGGACCCGCGATGCACTCATCGTCACTGGACTGGGGCTCTGTGGCCGCTTGAGACTGCTCCACATCACAATCGGTTGTCGAAGAGTCCGAGTCATCGTTTCGTTCATTTATTCTGATTGCCAGACGTCGATCATCGCTTGCCTGAGCTTCTTCCCGTGTAATAGCAGCAATAACCTGACTGTCGGAATGCACTGCCGCAGCAATGCTCAAGGCAAGCTTGTTGTCCTCTAATGACCTTAGACGTGCTCTCAACTCTTGGCCAAATGCTTGTAGATAGTCTTCATTGTCATCGGCCCGACACTTCCCTTTTTGAGAGTCAAGGTACTCTTGTAACTCCTGAAGTTGCTGGGCGACAACGTAGATTTCGTCGTCCATGTGGTTGCATGATTGAGAGTGCAATTCCATTGTCTGAGGCGACTGTGAGAGGCTCTAACAGCAAGACAACAGTCAGAAATGACAAGGCTGGCTGGTCATGTCTGTCACACATGATGAGAGATAACTTACTGTCAACGTATAACGATAACAAAAGCACATAGATGATGAAAAATTATTGAAGTAGTAGGTGATAGTCTTCATTTCCAGATGGTACTTGTTAGGAGGCGAATGCGTGAGAGGAAATAGAGATGGGAAGGTTCCGTGTGAAGTAGGAAAAACAAACAAAGTTTCAGCGTTTGTATGTGCCCTGGTCACTGGACGTAAAGGAACTGAAAGCCGCCCTCACTGCTCAAGAAGAAAACGGTCTGGCCCAATCGGCACTGAGATCCGGTATGGTAAAACAGAGGAATTCTATCGCAGCCAACGGTTTTTGAGACCATACAGTCTCATGAGGTGAGGTGTTAGTTCCGACCCACGATCCACATCAATGCTGATTGTGGCTCCTGTAAGTAGATAGATGGTCCAGATGGAAAGTAGATGAACCGCGAGTAGTGGCTGCGAGCATGGCCTGCAGCTCTCAGGAGGGAGTCACTTCATTTGTGAGATGTGTGCCAAACCAATTGACAAGTGAAGCCTTTTGATCATTCATAGCACCCGTCATTCACTATAGCTTTCAAACAACCTCATGGCTCAGACTGTTCAAACCCGGTAGCCTCCCCAATTTCGAGGATATGTATCTGTAAATGTCTAGACACCACCGTATCACCTTTTTCTTCAATATTTTTATCTTCTCCTCATCTTTTCCCTCGAACTGTCACTTGTGATGGGTATGACAGCAGTGTAAGCAACATTACCTATATCAACCTCCTCTGATTAAACCCTCCCGTACAACATCACCAGCAAATACCTTGTATCCGTTACAATTCTGTAGCTTCTCAATTCTTTCCACTCACTCGGCTCATTTGCAAGCCTCACCTTTGAGAAGTCATCATAAGCTGACAGTTATCTAGTCAAGATAACTCACAGAGCCAAGACCTGGGGTAAGTAGATGATAACCATAGACCCACTATATCAGCCGTCTCCACATTTTGTATGTCGGCTATGCTCATCGCGAAACTGCCCGTGAAATGAGGGCGTCTTCACTCAGAAAGCATTGTACAGAGTACAGCTGCGTTACTAAGTAAAAGATGGAAGTGACCATCTCTCTCAAATATCTCTAGAAGATGGTCATACGGTAATGATCAAGCGGCGAGCGGTTTTCCATCCGGATAACCCCCTTGACTGTAGACCAATGCACAGCATCGCTCTATCACCATCATAACAACATTACGCCACTAGACACATCAATCAAGAAAAATATTGAGACGAATATGTATGTATTCATTACATCTCCAACCCTGATATCCAATATAAATTCCTACCCCCTACCCCCTACCCCCTCCCCCCAACCCCAGCCCCAGCCCACCATCGGAACCAACACCCACCACCCCCAACCCAATAAACCCCCATCGGAAGCTCTCAAGGCGGTCAACATCCGAAAGTCCCCAAATTCGAGTCCCCCCCAAAGTTCGGGGGCTCTCGGCCGTTAACCCCTGAACCGAAGAACATATAACCAACAATCCAAACAATCCAAACACACCAAACATTAGTAATATGTGAAATTGCACTGTTTGCATCAGAATATAATTGGAGAACAAACATGCCAGTTTCCCACCGCCCAGCGATGAGAAATGCGGGGAACCAATAAATGAATGAGCGGTGGAGGCACGGCACGCCATTATGCGAATCATTTGCATTGTTTGTTGCTGAGGGCATTCCCTTCATCTCATTACAGCTTCAGGGATAGGGTTCTGTTCTGGTTCTATTTTCACCAAATTTTCTTTTTTCTGAGAGGATTAGTTTCTTGAAAGTGACGCGTGTGAATGATTGTTGAATCAAGGAATAATCATGGCGACGCATTTCTACGACCCCGCGCTATCACCCTACAGTCCCATTGAGAGCCTCATGAACCCCTTGTCGTTTGTTTGGGAGTGGTTGGTCTCGTTGAGATCTCAGAGTGAGCAAGTGACGCCTGATACAAAGTCGGAGAATGCTGTTGTTCTCCGCAAAGAAACATGAGATGTGACCGATTCATGCGACGTTGCAGGGTATATAAGTCAGGTATGTCCCCATATTGTAAAAGAGGGAAGGTCCTGCACTGGACTTTATATAGACAGAATCATTCTAACATCTTACATAGTTCATTCTTCAGACAACACCCTCGGCGACTTTATATTTTTATATTTATTCATATGATACCCCGATCGATTGTGTACGAAACAGAGGATGATGTCATTGGTGAATTCGGCGCTGGTTAATAATTCGCGTTGAGAGGCTAAAGTCTATGGATGGGTTATTATTGTTACTTGAGCTGTCCCGGAGGTTAATATTTACGTGAGGATACTAGTACGGTTTATCACATACGTTAATACTGAAAAGTGGTTCTAACTACGTGAGAAAAGGCCGCATAAGGCATGTGTGTTGTGGAACAAATGCAGGCTTAGTGCTACATGCCTACCTATCATCATAATCTCCTAGGACCATTATCAATGAGAATTCAGTGTAGTACCGCTGAACAACCAAAGGTCTCAGGATAATATGCTAAGAATGAATTAATCTATCCAACAAACACATGCTAAACAAACAATATGTCTCGCTAGAACCCATGAATAACACAAACAAACCCTCTATCATCGTACAAACCCTCCTTTCAAAAGCCTACTAGTAGTCATACTCACAACGAAGCCTTCTCAATCCTCTTCCCCAACGCCCCCCTCGCCTCCTCACACATCTTGCCAACATCCACATTGGCAATAATCCCATTCCGATAGTTAATCGCCTCCTCAATCTTCTTGAAATCACTTCCTACCCCATCAGCCCTCCACTCATAGCAATCGCCAATGAAACGACTACTCTGCACCAGCCACTGAGACCGCTCGCGTCGGTTCTCATCAAACGCCGCCAACACTGCCTGAAGATCCTTGTGCGTCTGCACGCGCTCGTCTTCCAGCAGTGCCGCCAGCACGGCTGTATCCTCGATACAGAAGCCGGCGCCGGCGCCGTGGTGCGGTGAGGTAGCGTGCGCGGCGTCGCCGGAGATGCCGACGCGGCCTTTGTAGAATGTTGGGACCGGGTGGTCGCCTAGGTCGAAGATGGCCCACTGTATACTCATCAGATTTGATTGTCTAAGGTAAATGGGGGAAGGGGGTATTGCATACCACGCTGAGTTGAGGATCAGTCAACTTGAGCAAGTTGGTCACGTTGGGTCCATAGCCGGCAAAGTCACGGAGGACTTCATCGCGGGTACCCTGGCGGGTGAGTCTGGGGTACTCAACCCATTCGTCGGTGGTGGTGTGGAAGGCGACGATGTTGAGTGTTTTGCCGGCGTTCACGGGGAAGGTGAGCATGTGGCCACCGGGGCCCATCTATTGTCACCGTCAGTATGACTTTTCCAGTCAATTAGAACTCAAAGGAATGGGTTACTCACATGCATGCAAGAATTCGAAGCCAATTCCTCCCCAATCGCCTCAACCGCCTTATCCATCGGCACGAGACCCCGGTACGCATACTTGTGAGTATACGACGGCTTCGCAGAAGGATGGTCCGCACCGACGATAATCTGGCGCACCTGGGACTTGATTCCATCACATCCGATGACCAAATCAGCTTCATCCTCGGATCCATCGGCAAACTTCATGATAAGCTTGCCATCGCTAATTCGCTCGTGAATATCATCCAGGTGCTTGTTAAAGCGAGAGATCTCCTTGGGGACGAGCTTGATCATTTCGTCAAGGAAATGCGCGCGGTGAACGCCGTTCTGGCCGAGGCTGTTGGAGATGGTGAATTCAATTTTTTGGTGGCCGTTTTCTTCTTGGCTTGTGTTCTTGCTGTTGTATCCGTCCAGATAGTCGAACCAGACCTTTTGCTTGGTGGGCCAGAGGTTCCGCGTGCAGACTTTCTCAAAGGCGTTGTAGATGCCATCGTGGCAGTATTTCATGGCTTGGACGGCGTTGGGGCTGAAGGAGACGCCGGCGCCTACTTCGCCGAATTCGTGCGCTTGCTCGTAGATGGTTACGGGGATGTTGCGGTGGTGGAGTGCGATAGCTAGTGTGATGCCTGCTATGCCGCCGCCGATGATGGCGACGTGAAAGTCTTTCTTTGTGGGGGACATTTTGTGGTGTATAATGTAGATGAATTGGAGGATTGGATGATGGGTTGAGGTGGGAGGTGAAGTGATGGGGAGTTAGCAGCGGCCAGGGCTCTCCAGGTCTTTTATCTACTAAAGCTAGAGACTACAGATAGCTTGTTTTGAACGATGTCATTGCTGAGATGCGTGGCGCGGAGAGTCGGATGCTGATGAGGCACGTCGGTACCAGGGAGACAGTGACCTCAGAGTCCATCGGATGCTATCTGGCTGATCCCCGTGGGGCATCGGACACGGATATACGGCACTGCTGGCGCCGTAGCCGATGGGCTATTCCATGATGCTGTCGAGTGGTGCTGATGGGTGATGTTATAAGCCGGCAACAGCAAACAAGCTTGCAAGTAATCGGAGCTAGTTGGTAGCTTATATGGAGGATTATAGAGATGTGGTGAGGGTGCTGCACCTCATTTGCGGACTACAGTCGGTGGTTGTGTGACGTGCCATATCCGATGGTAGGTGCGCTCCGCACTTCAACGGCCACCGCTATACAAGCTTTGCGGCAAGGCTGCCACACTTTTTTACTTCTTTGTCTGTCTCGGATAGAAGAATGAGACGGGTCAGCCCGGTATACGTGCGATTGTGCGATGTGATTCTGTCATTGTCTTGGTATAGTATGGTCGGATATGGAAAGTATAAGGCACTGCCATTCGGCAGATACGCCAGTGTTTCTAGAAATGGATCGGCAGTCTTGCAAATGCCAATGTATACGCTGCAGTTGGCCGGGATGCAGTGCGACTGTGATTGATAATATCCACGATGAAGATATCGCTTGTGGGATAGCACATATCACGGTTTGCCGATAGCGTTGACCTTGATCGGTTGAATGACCAGACATACGGGTTCCTACTCCGTAAATTCCCCAGATACTCCCCGAGTTGAATCTCGATGGTGGCACCTCAATTTCCATGGATCGGTATACATTTTCAAGGCAGTGTTGAAAATTTTGATGAAAAGGGGGCATCCCACGAGAGGAAGTATGGGAGGCTGGACTGTGGCTAGCAAAGCGAACCAGACCAGGCAAACATCCGTGGGGGGCAATGCTTACTTACGGTATGGTAATAATTGTAACGGGAATGGAAACAAAAACGTGCCGAAGCGGGGGGTGAGTAAGCAGAAGGGTATCAAGGTCTGATTGGACGATCCATTGCCATCAGCCGGCCTCTAATTGGGTACCGTGCATCATCCCCTGCTGGCAAACCATCCAATCATGATGCTTTGCGCACTGCAATATGCCCATTAAGGAAAGTGACCAGCTGCCGGCAGAACTGCTGCTGCTTCGATGTGCAATTTTTGGCGCCACCAATGCAGGCGGCTCCCCCAGAGACCGCGGCTTGGGAACCTCTTCCTGTTGGAACGATGCATGGTCCCCTGCGAGGAGTACGATGTACCTATCGTCCTGCATGAACATCGGCTGTGGTATTGGCTGGATGAATGCAAGGGATCAGAGAAACAATAGCACTGTCAATGTTATTGTCAGCTCTACTTGTCCTACAGTAGTTAGTTATGTAGTATCCAGTGTTAGTATAAGTCCCGCTCGGCCATAAGCCATGGTCATGGTCAGCGACACACTAATTACCAAGTACGGCCGTACATCGCAGTAAGCCTTGACTCGTGCTATGGTAAAACCCAAGGGTCAACCGCACGCTCTGACTGGCGGGCAATTGGAGGTTCATTTTTCCAAGAATAGAATTCTCTCCGCACGGAATGCGAAACTTTTTCCAGGCCAACTCTGTGTCGGTGAGGATTTTGGTAAAGCAACTGAAAGACCAATGGCAACCATGTGGATTATAGACCAGGTCAGAGAACAGACATTATTCCTTGCATATCGAATTAGAGCCGTGGATTGTCGTGAACATTCCTCTGCAAGACTAGCGGCTGGGGGGAACAATCAACCATATCGGCTGAAGTCCGTAGGTGTCGAACCGAAGCTAAGCAGGCTACAGCAGGGCCGTCCCCTCATGTCGCCGAGCTAGAACCTCTTAGCCGCGTGTGCAGGTGCATAGACTTTCTTTGCCCCGACAAAGTACCACTACTTTGACCATTGACTTAGTATCCATAGTGGCTGAGAGGGTCAAAGACAGCACGGCCAACGGATCAGGATTTAAACAAGGACGGAGCTTTCCCCTCTCCCTTGTGTGCACTCCAGCTAAGCGCGGGAATTCACGGCAACCAGTTTCGCTTAAGGGCAACTTGGGCATCAACCCCTCCACACCGGTGACCTGCGATAGTGTGATTCCGAGGCACCACTCTTCTCGGCCGTTGGACTGGTCCCTTGAAATCACCGGGTCATGGGTGTTGTCTTTCCCAGGTCTCAGGGTAGTAGTAACTATTTTTTTTTTCTTATTTCCTCTCCCGGAAAGCGGAATTCCGCATAGCCATCAACATCGGGGGGGATTTCCAGAGTCCAGACACAGTTAGCCAGCGATTTGCCCCAGCCTCCCATGGAATCAGCGGTGGCCACTTGTTTCGAGAAGATGGAAAAATTTCCTCTCGCCCATCGCCTGCTAAGGTACACCCGTTTCGAGAGCCCCACTCAGACGGGAATAAGGAACTGGAGTGGCGTCGCGCTAAACTAAATTGGACTCGCCACTAGTGGCCTAACTGCTTTGGTCTTAGGCCCTTTCCACTGGAAAGCTCCAGCTGGGAGCTCTTGTGCTTGGGTTGCATGGAAGCTCAACCTAGAGCTGGGGAGAGCTGGTGGTTGTGGTGGTGGTGGAAAATGAACCAGAACAATGAGGGGTAGGTCGCACATGGCCGGATGCCCAGCTTGTTCACTCACCACGTGATTCTACAATAACCCATTGGAATTGCCTAAACTGACTACCTGCGAGCAATGTGACCATTGTGTTGTATCGGTCATCTTCCATCAAGGCCAACCCCCATTCATCCGTAGTCAATGCTAATTATGCTGATGCTGCAGCTGTCGCAACCCCCTCAAGAATGGAGGGGTTCCACCGGCATTCCCGAAGTGCTGGTCATCGTTACCATACCGTATGTATGCATGTATGGTATGGTATTTGACCAGCTTAGCCAGCCAACCTGCATCTGTCTGAGGGACGGAAGTCTCGGTCGACCAAGACCCCGTCAGTCAAAATTCAGCTGTTTGCCCTTTTCAAACGCGGACATGAATCGCACGGATCATATAGGATGACTGCTGCTGGAAGTCCTTGCCGAGTAGCCATGTCCTTAAATTATACCCTTGACTGAGCTACGGAGGTGTCCGCCATCCCAACTAGGAAGGCAGTGCCCCTTCCCCATGTCACCCCTCCTTTGGCTCCGGTAATGTAATGTAAGCTTGACCCGGCTCTGAGCTCCAGTGGAGTGTAAGTGTCACAGACTTATCAGCAGAGTAGATCCGGATCCGAAGCTTTCTACAGTGCCTCACTGTACAATATGGACTGTCTAGTGTACAAGAATAAACTGCTATAAAAGCAGTAAAGGATGAGATACTGATTAACATCTTTTCAGCAAAAATATACTCTACAAAAAGAGTAATGTTCGCGACGAAGCGAGGACCGAAATTCATGTGTGCGGATATCGCGCTGTCCCACACTTTATCGATAGGCGCAATCGGCATCAGATACCGCTGCGGTACGAAATCGTAATACCGAGAACGAGCACATGCTGTATCACCACCAGGATGATAATGCCTCATAGGGATTGATCGGATGAGAATGGCTTGAAAGACTTTTCCCCTGCTGCTTGGCTAACAAGCTATCGTCGTAGCTCCATGTAGCAAGCAGTCTAGTAATAACTTCTGGATACCTGCGTAGCTGCTAACAAGCCAACCAATATCAACAATCTCCCCCAGGAGCTCCCTTCGGATGTCCGTTATCTTGCCCGTGAGCTTCCCTCGTTTTTTCGCCTCTCATCCGCGGTACGGGCTGTAGTAGTATGCTTATCGTGTCACCCGATCCAGTGCTCCGTGATACCTTATCCCAGCGCCTCGAGACCTACAAGTCCAGTTACTGATGCACGAGGACGTTTTCTGGATTGTTCACTAATCCTGGATCCTCCGATCATCCTAGCCAGTCCAAGCTACATGGGACAAGCCACGCGGTCGGCGTGCTTCGGACTAAATCTTCCCACTTTTTTTTTTTTTTTTTTTTTTTTTTTCTTTTCTTTCTTTTCAATCATTCTTTGACTTTTTCCTGGTATTGTATGTAAAATCATGTAATTTGTAAGTGGATTACCATTCCCACCCTCCTTTTTTCGTTTTTCCCCTCCGGACAAGTCGCCTGCTGGTCGCCTTTTTTCACTTTTTCTCTCTTTTTTCCTTCCTTTTTTAATTTTTTAGGTCAGATTTCTGTTTTTGCCTAGTGGGGTCTTTGCCATCCCCCAATCCTTTGGCTGTCAATTTTCTTTTTTTTCGAGGTCACTAGCCTATTCGTAGACTAGCTTGGCTGGACAAGACCTGTAATCGGCCTAGCTCCTTGACCTTGACCTTTCCCCCCCCCTCCCCCTTCCTGGACCTGACCGATTCCTCGATTGTGATGCTTTAGTTTCCTGCCACTACGTCGGACGTGCTTTTGACTACTACTTACTACTAGTAGTACTGCTGCTGCTGCTTCGGAGTACATTACAATCTTACTACATTGATAGTAACTACCGCAACTGGCTCCGAAAAAGAATAGCTCAGCCTGGACAGCAACAACTAGGGCGAATTTATCTCCATATTACTCATACACTCTATTACTTTGCCGTCTAGCTTTCTCGACCACGGATTCCACCTCTTCCCCGATCCTTTTTCTCCTTCATCTTTTCGCCTCTCCAAATTACTTGCTTGACATACTCATCGTTTCTTTACCTTCTCCTTCTTGTGCTGTACATTGGAGCATGCGTTGGGAGGGTTGACGGTGCCCTAACGAATTGATCTTGATCTATTATCTAGTTCAGTGCTTCCATTCAAGCTTGCTTGTGTGCTTGTGCTGGCTCGCTGGCTTGACCCTCCAACCCACCCCGCCAGGACGGATCCATGCAGACCATGCCGCCGCGAGCATCGCTAACGAGCTCCTTCTCGGTCACCGACGTCAATAATGAAGTGGTGTGTCCGTTGAAGAATAACGATGGCTCCAATTGCCGGAAGAGATGTCTGGGTGTGAGTAGTACTCCTTCAGCTCGCCTTTTCCCCCTCTCAGCTTTCCCTCCTGCTCCTTCTTCCCGCCCGCTATCGATCCGAGCCCCACTTTCATGCAATGGTCAGCAAGCAGCCTGCACCTCTGTGCGAGGACCAGTGCGGGCGCAAGCTGGAGAGAAAAAATAATATGATCTGTCGCATTACTATCCAAGCCTAATGCTTGTGGTTAACATGTTGTTCTGCCCTTCAGGAGAAGCGCTATCGCTCCATGCAGGAGCACATCCGGAGAGCCCACCCGAACCACTACATTCCGAAGCTCCCGGCAACCGAGGAGAGCTTCATCTTGATGGTGACCACCCCTCCAGACCAACGGGCCCATCTATCTCCCTCGACTCAAGCTCCATCTCGGCGACGCAATGGTCGGTCATCATGGCTGGAATGTGTGGCTCTCAGAACGTCAACTGACTGGCTATAGAAATTGCTGATCGGGATATCTACGTTGCTGACGCTAGCTCTCCGGCAACCCCGCGGGGCATTGACGAGACTCATCCCGCGGCAGCGACCGCCGCCGTTGCATTGGCGCAATTGCACCACAACCGTCTAGCTTCCGACTGGGATACGGACATGGTATGCTAGACTACTTTGTGAGCAGTAGAAAAGCAAGATTACCTAACTGGTGCGCTAGGAGACTCACTCGGACAATGACCGAGACCGCTTGCGATCCGTTGAACTGCCTTCCCTGAGGGAGCACTTCAAGCAGGAGGCTTCGCTGCCTCCATTCTCATCCCCTCGTCCTCGCGAGCTTCTCCCGTCCATTCTGACGCACTCCCCGCCCGGTCGCTCTTCCACCCTGCCTCCCATCCAGCATCGAGACAAGCTTCCTCGTCCTCGCAAGTCGTCCATTTCTAGAGCTAGAAAACCGAAGCATGAGCGGACTAGATCCAAGGAATACGGCCGACGCCCTAGTCTGGGCGATCGCAAGGCGCTTTCTGCGGAACCACAGACTGCCGCATGGGCTCAAGGCAAGCGCTGGGAAGATTTGATTGAGGCAGCTACCTCGGCCACGGAAGCGGATGACGATCACAATTCGGATGTATGTGCCTGCTTTTTCCGCAGAACAAGCTCAGACATGTGCTAATCTCAGCCACAGGTTGGTCGGTCGCCTACAATGCCCCCGTTAATCTCCAATATCACTTCGGCGCCTTCGGTCGGCAATCACCGGTCATCGCTACCACCGGCTTTTCAACCCTCACCTGGACTGCCGCCACCGACCTCTCATCGGCCTTTCCCTCCTCACGCCTATGCGGCGTCACCGCTACACAAGTCTTTAACGCCGCCGCCGTTTGACACCGCACGCAGTCGTGATAGTGATTTGGAACCATTTCCCTCCATTGAATCCTCGCTAGATTCGGCATCGACGGCGTCAGGGAAAACCTACGCTTTCTCAAGTCACATGAGCACCTCCAACAACGAGTCTAGCCCGGTATTGAACATGTATCCTTCTTCTGCATCTCAGCGCCAGCATCATCGGTTCTCAAACCCCACACCGGCGTCATACCGCAACAGAGAGATCCAAATCTATTGTGCCAGTTGCAAACGCCCGTGGGCTTTGAATGAATGCTACGCCTGTACGGAGTGCATCTGTGGCGTGTGTCGAGAGTGTGTCGGATTGTTCATCAGCAGTCCGCCTGCCTCCTTTAGGAATGTGACGTCGAGTCCGGGCAGCGCAATGTCTCATGGACCAACAAGCTATCCCAGTCCCCGAGGCTGCCCTCGCTGCCGCACTGTGGGTGGAAAATGGAAAGCTTTCCAGCTCGACTTCAGGTGAATACACCCCTATTCTTGATGTCTCCAGAATGAAGCGCACTCTGGTGAGCTTCTGATCGAATTTTATGTTTTACGGATGTTACGATTAATGGCTTTGAGGGTGCACGGTTACTCAAAATTATGGAGCAATGACATGAGCCAGGCACATGAATCACCCAGTGGTCGCTGAGTATATGATGTCGCCCTTGACTGTTTATATCTCGGAACGAGTTATTGAAGGGCTGGCCCGACCATGATTCTCACATGCCATGATAAGGAATTCTTATGAAAATCCGGGATTTTGGGTGTTTGGTAGGTATACAACAACGCTGGGCGGGTATATATACTACATGGTGGCATTGGTGTTTTAATCATGACAATTTGGTTTATGTTTGGATGATTTACATGGGTCGCATTTACGAATATATTGAACATTGATGTAGTTTGATTTGAATAGATGGTGTCTTCATCTTTTTCCCATATTTCCAGGGCTTCTATGCTACTCTCTTATGCCTTGCTGGACCACCAGCTCCCACCCATCAACTGGCCCACCAGACCGCCAATCAACCTGGTTACTCCCATGCTCTTCTCATCCTGTGCCTTGATCATGCATTGCTTGTCATGCGCGCCATCTTCACCCGCAAAGAATCTTACCAGCACCTCCGCGGCTAGTTTGGAGTCATCACCGTTTCCGTCCACGTCTCCAATTGCCGTCACATACTGCTCGACAAGCTCTTTCGCCCACCCCAATCTCCCTCCAAAGTTGACACATGTCTCTCGGTTGACGAATGAATCGAATTCAAAATGGCCTTGATAGGACAGAACACGTCCTGGACAATACAAGCCTTGAATAGGGCAAGGCTTTGATCCCCCAATGTTCATCCAAGGCGAGGGAAGCGCTTTCTCAGGTGAAGACTCAACCGTCACCCAATCCCCATGAATCATCTGCAGTCTCAACGCGCGCTTTCCCCTCAAGCAGGGAAATGCGTCCACAAACCCCTTTGTGAGTTCAACCTGCGCCAGTCCAGCTTCTTTCCCATCGGGACAACATCCCACCTTGACCTCATTGGCCGAAGCAGATCCCGCAAGCAAAGCCTCTGCAAGCGCCTGGTGGCCAAAACAACTTCCAAAGATCCGCACATGCGGATACTGCTCATACACAGTGGTAATGAACTCCAGCAACGGTGCAACCCAAGACTGGTACTCAGCACCATACGTGGACGCCACAGATCCCGTAATCAAGATACCGGTGATAGGCAAAGCCAGCGGATTGATAACCTCCCCAGCCTTGGTCACTGTGGCAGTAGGCTGCGTGCTCAAACTAGCTAGCGACGGCAAATTACCACCAAGAGTATCGAATGCAGTGGTGTGGATCTCAATTTCTTCGTCTCTTCCTTCATCTTCTGCAATCCGCCCCGCAGCAGCCCGAAGCAGCTTGCGAAATTGGGTACTATAAAGACCGCGAGCGTAGTAGACGTTCGGAACCGGGACGTCGACGTCCAGGACGGCGATGTGCAGGTGTTTCTGGGATCTCATAATGTCCTGTGTGCGTGCGTTATAGGATGATTGAGGGGTTTCGGAGAGTGGTGAGGGGTAGATGCGTCCGATCCAAAACTATTATCTAAACAGATTGGGAGTCTGATAAGGCGAGAAAGAAAGTGTGGAACCGCGGACCCTGGGGATCGAGTTGCCTCTTTCGGTAGGTGATCGAGATGCGGGCGCGCCGCTTTAGGGTTGAATCTCGCTGGTTCGGGGAGGTTATTGCGATTTGGGTTGAGATGGCATTTAATTACTGCTTGTCATTATATTACGCCCATAGGGTTCATTTCAAAGGGTCTATGGGTCCATGGGTGAGATAATACGTTGGTTGTATCCAAGTTGGGGTTTTTGCTACAGTTACTCTTGCACTACTTCCAGCGGACTCAACTCGAACTGTTGTAAAATAGAACCCTACATGTCTGAAACCAAATAAAGAACGATCTGGATAAAATGGCAACACAAGTCATACTTCCATCAGCATTAAGCGATAAGCATGTCATAATCATCATCCTGATCAAAGTACCCACGCTTCAATAACCTTAACGCCTCGTTCAAGCCACCGTCCAAGATGTAGAAAGTCAAAATTATAACCTTGACCAGGTTTTCAAACATGCTCCTAGTCGGATTATCTCCTGCTGATATAGTACGCTACGCAAACCAATACTACCGGCGTATTCTCTGGTCCGGAGTTATAGCCCGGAACTTAGTGAATGGATTATTCTAGCAAAGTCAATATTTATAGCTTTTGCATGGTAAGTTGCAATGGATGTTGCTTGGATCGTACTGTTATATATGGGGGGGCGCTGCTGTGTAGTAGATAATACTACTGCGGATGATACATAGTATTGATGTGTGCTATATTAGATCCATTGTGATTAGAAAGTATCATACACAGTAAAATGATTTTCATGGGTTCATTCACCTTCCGACACACAAAAGCAAGTCTAAATACCCACATAACATAACTGAACTCACGGTCAAAAAGAAGACGAGTGAAACAACCAAGAAGCTATGCCAACGCCAAATACAACCGCTAAATCAATAACCCACCACAAACACAATCACAATCACTAGCAGGAAGATTTACTCAATCTCCCCTGCATCGCCCTCCTCTGAGATCCATCCCTCTCCTTACGCAAAACAGCCTTTCCCGCCCTTGAAAGAAACTCCTTCCAAGTACCGTCGCCATGAGCATGGATGGAGAGATATCTTGTTCCATTCCGGGCATGGAATCCAACCGTGACGACTTTCTGGCCGTCGGCTTTGTCTTTGCTTGAGAGGTGGGGTGTTGTTCCTCTATATGTACATTAGTACAGGGTAGTATATCCGATTAGAGTGGTCTGGATAGTCATGGTAGTAGGTGTATACTCACTGAATCCTCCCCTCAACGACACGGGGATACTAATAGCCAAATAACATCATTCCTCAGCATTACCTTTAATAGCAAGGGAAGAGGGAATAAACTCACCCTTCTCTTAATAGACGTCCCCGCAAAGTCTACGGTATAACTATACGCTACTCCGGCCTTTGCGGACAGCGTCTCCAGGGAGGTTTGTCTGTATGCTATTCCTAGGGCTATTGTGGTTTAGAGTGCCTGTTTTACGATATGGAAGTCAAAAAATCAATGGATGATACTAACCCTGCGAGAGCGGATGTATCCAATGAGTTCTGTATATTCCTCTTCGTCGCAGGACGTCAGCCATCGGGTAATAGCTACTAGGTAGTTGTGGTTGAGTTGCTCATTCGAGGAAAGGTAGATGGTTCATTTAGAGGGTAGGTATCTGGTTATTGGGGATGTAGACACAGAGTGTGCACAGTATATACAAGAGATATCAAAGGCATTTCATTTAGACAGGATGATTTCCTGAATTGCTTGGATGTACTGAGTGGTACATGGTGGCATGGATAACCCCTCAACGTCATGCGGAGCAATGTATTGCCTGGTATGACCGCTCATTCTACCGACAAAAGCGGCAGAACTCCATCGACCTCGCAGAGAAAGGTGCGGATATAAGCGGATATATACGGATATAATTCTTAACAGCTCCGAAAAAGTGAGCTGGGATTCTGTGTATTTTTTGACCGCCTTCAGGCAGGTGGCAGACTCTGTTGTCAGCGGCCGCCCCGCCATATACTTCGCGGATACAGTAGGTATACAGTAGGTTAGGTGGTAGACTGTGGTTCAATTGCTTGGTTTGTTCCTTGTCGACTATCATGAATGATACAGTAGATTCGGTAGAGGAAAGTAGTAGAAGGTGAAGAGCAAAAAGAAGAGACTCTCGGGACATCTCAACGTGAAGGAAGTCAAAAAGGTCGTGCCCGGGATCGAACCGGGATTGCTGGAATCAGAATCCAGAGTGATAACCATTACACTACACAACCTGTTGTTGTTATAGATGTCACTGTAGTAGGATAAATAAAATAATTGTTTGGAAACAGCTTCTCTTTACTGCCTTTGCTTTAGCATAGTTTCCATATCAGGATTGCGACTAACTGTATATACTTTGTATCCTATATCTCTTTTCAAATCACACTAAGTTTGTATTTGACTAGCCCCTGTTTTATAATGATACGAAAATTCCTGTTGTCTTGCCTGATACTACTGCGGAGCAACCGGCACTGTAGTAGACAAGAGTAAATCAATCACCATCTTCGATCTGCATGTGAATGGATCAAATTTACTGAAAGCACCATTTCTCATTATTATCTCAGATGTATTTAAATCGTAATTCAGTCGAATTTATGCAACTCATATGCAATTTATCATAATCAGGTACCATCCCTCCGCAACCAAAGAACCTACTACCCGATCAGGAAACACATGCCCTCACCCCATCCACTATCATGACGACCCCATCATCTCGAAACACCAATAAACGAGAAACATAAGATCATACTTATCCCATCTCTCGCCCGAGAAATTCATCTTCAATAGTAATTACAACTTACTACCGATCAACCGGCACTTACTCCGCTGATCATCCCTCTCATATACCCGACCCTCCATGGTCTAGCCATCCATCCACCATCTACCATCTACCAGCCATCGTCTTTCTAATAGTAAGTAGATACTAAGATTAATTCAACTTCATCCACCAACTAAATAAACCAACTGTATACTACAATATAAGAACTGATAAAACTATTCACATCCATCTCACAAACTAATCAGACAATCCGCAGCATAATAATAATCAATCACAAGCCTTTCCCGCGGGCATCACAACAGCCACAGCCGAGATTGCGCCATCGGCAAATCAACATTCGTGATCGCCGACTCAACACCCGCGGCGCACTCCTCCTATGAGAAGTCGCAGATGTTTCAACGTATAGTCACGGCGCACGCAATTCCCCTCCACTGATGGTTACATCGCTTATCGTTCCGAATATGCTCGGCGAGTTGGCCAGGGGTGGAACGAATGAAGATGTGAGGGGTGAAAGGTTTCTGGAATGAGGGGTATATAAATATTACTGATGTATCCTTTCCTTGCAGTTTCTGTCTTTGATTGATTACTGCACTACTACTACTACTACCACTACTACTGGCGTTGATATCAATATCTGATTGATAAGATCTCGTTTTATTTATTTATTCAACTCTACTGAATTTCGACTCCGACTCCATCCATCATGGCCCTAACCCAACAACAACCCGCCACCATTCCCTTAGACGTCTTCCCCGACGGACTAAAAACCACGGGTCAACACCCTCCACTCTACGAACATATTCACCCCTTCGATAAATTCCCCAAGGAGATCACCGGCCCCACGGTCTGGAAGCCTGAGGATTACAGCAATAACCCGGAGAAATGGACGCATCGGTTCACGGAGGAGGAGATTGAGGAGTTGTCCGCCGCTGCGGATGGGTTTTTGGAGGCGAAGATTCCCATGACTGGTATTAGCAAGGTAAGCCACCTATTTACTATCCTTGTTGGTGTATGGTTGTTGTAAGGTAGGGTAAGTGTGCTGATAATGTTGGCAGAGCAACTTCCCCCTCCCCAACCTAGCCGCCCGCCTGCACGAACTCCGCGCCGACCTCCTCGACGGCAAGGGATTCATCCTCTTCAAGGGCTTCCCTGTTGAGAAGTGGGGAAACCACAAGTCTGCTGTCGCGTACATGGGTCTCGGCACGTATCTCGGGTACTTTGTTAGCCAGAACAGTCGGGGCCATGTGCTCGGCCATGTGAAGGATCTGGGCGAGGATCCGACGCAGATTGATTCTGTGCGGATTTATCGCACGAATGCTAGGTGTGTATCACTTCATTCGCTTTTTTTTTTCTTTGGCATGAGCTAATTGTGTAGACAATTCTTCCACGCAGACGACTCCGATATCGTTGGATTGCTTTGCATCCACCGCGCCAGGGAGGGCGGTGAATCTGACCTGTGCTCCTCGCACAATGTCTATAATGTCCTGGCGAAGGAGCGCCCGGATGTGCTCAAGACTCTCACGGAGCCTATCTGGTACTTTGACCGGAAGGGCGAGACGAGCACGGGACAGGAGGAGTATATCAAGACGAGTGTTGTTTATCTGGAGCGTGGAGAGAACCCTCGCGTTTATACCAAGTACGTATCCATTGTCTTCGATGGTTCGATGAGTGAAGGACTGTGCTGATACTTTTGCAGGTGGGACCCCTACTATGTGCGCTCTCTCACTCGCTTCTCCGACGCTGGAATCATCCCTCCGCTTTCGGCTGCTCAGGTTGAAGCTCTGGAGGTCCTTGAGGCGACTTGCAACCGCGTCAAACTACACATGATCCTTGAAGTCGGCGATATTCAGTTCCTGGCCAACTCCCATGTGCTGCATGCACGCACGGCCTATGTTGATCACGCCCCGCCTACGCCCAGACGCCATCTCATGCGGTTGTGGTTGGCCACGCCGGAGAGCGAGGGCGGATGGAAGCTGCCGTTCTGGGATAGCAATGAGAAGAAGAGAGGTGGTATCCAGGTTGATGATCAGGCCCCGGTGGCTCCTCTGGATGCTGAGTAAACGGGTCAAAACGACTCAAATGAAATTCATGTCTGTAATGTGTACGTTTAGCTTCAATACCATGTTAAATTAGAGAGTTTTGCTCTACCTCATGTACCTCATTATTCGTAATTCATACAAGCTTTCCTCGTCTATGGGATTGACATAATATGCAATCACTGCACAATCTTGTAGCTGCCTCCGCTGATGATCTCCAGCTTTCCTTTCGACACCATCCCGGCTAGGAACTCTCGCAGCTCCTCGTTGCTGTATGGGAAACCTCCCGGAACGGCGATCTTCAGCATCATCACGATCCGTTGCAGTGGCATTGCGCCCTGATTGGTCAACATGCCCACAATGAACTGCCAATACAAATTCATCTTCTCCATCGCCGCCGCTTCGGCCGTTTCCTTCGCTGCCGCTGCTGCGGCTGCATCTGCCTCGGCTGCTGCTTGTGCCGATTCTGCTGACTGGTCCTCCGCATCGCCGGCGCCAGGTAACCCAGGCTCTCCACCTGATGCATCGCCCTCTTCGCTCGGAAGGACCTCCAAGACTCGGAATGTATCCCGCTGTGTTTCCACAAGAATGCGCTTGCTTACCCAGAAGAGACATGCGCTGCGCACGAGTGCAGTCGACATACCGAGTTCGCTGGCGAGTCCGTCCGTTGTCTTGGTCACGGCCTCATCTGACGGAGAATTGAAGGCGTAGATCACGGTGGCTTGCCAGGTAGTTACCTCGTCCATGAACACGCGGTCCTCGAGATCCAGCTCCACAGTGACCTGTCCGAGTCCGTTCAACCAGGTGAGCTTGCGCGACTGCTTCAGCGATCCGAACCCTTGCGCGTACCGCTGCTGGAGCGAGGAAATCTCCTCTGGAACATTAAACTCCAACCCTTGAATCTCAGGCCAGAAGAAGTGCGAGAGGATCTTGGCGTGAAGCTCTGGCATGTCTTCGTCATCCTCTGTTGCTCGTCTGCCGTCAGGAGTAACTGGCAGTTGAGCCTTGCGCTTTCCGCTCAATCCTTGGTCATTGCGTATAACGGCGTCAACACGGCGGGAGTCGAAGATATCCCGCAGCATGACTTCGCAGGCCTGCAAAGCATTATCACCAAAGCGTACCTTGAGAAGCTCCAGAACGGACATCTCCTGGTCGAAGTCGGCGCGCTTCTGTAGTAGTCGCTCGCCCAGCATGTTCTGCATCTCCTTGACGAACATCTCCTTGGACTCGAACAGACTGATAAGGCTTCCAATTACGTCGGACGTCTTCGACTTTCGATAGTCTGGTGCCGCGTCAACCGGGTCGGGCACCCAATTCATGTCATCCCAGTCAAGCTCGCCGCTATCAGCTCGCAGCGAGTTCTGGTGTGCTTTGGTCAGTTCGGCTGACAACTCTACCAGTGTGTCCGTATGAGAAGCAGTTTGTCCATCAGCATCGGCCGGGTCAGACAAGAGCCCGCCAACGATGACCTTGACGGTGTCATCCCGGTCGCGAAGGTATCTGCGAATGGGCCTAGCAATCCGGTCCAGAAGCACTCCTTTGGGATCTAGCAGGTTGAATGCCCGTATAATGGAGATATACACCTGCAGAATCTCGACAGTAGATGCACCTGGGTGCAGCAATCGCTGGTTGAGAACGGCAATGAAAGAGTGCGTTAGATGGGATCGTGCTGCCGGATACGTAGCAAAGTGCCGTAAATCTTCGATAGCTCCACTGCTCGCAGGCCACTCAACAATGATATCGAAGAGTTCGCCTGCCCGGAGAGCCCCAAGGCGAGAAATACCGATTTCCTGCCACTTCTCCACATCACTCAGGTTGACATCAAGACTATCCGGTTCCCTGATCCCAGATTCAGGGGTGTTGATTATTGCTAGGACCTGCACGACCAGCCGCGCGAACACGTTCTCAATCCAGTGCCGTAAATGCTGGACGACTAGTGAAGGCCCTTCCCATTGCCCGGTGTATGCTGCCCGAATGAACTCGCTCAGCATGGTATCCATGACGCTAGCAAAGACCTTCTGCGCCTTGTCGCCGCCCATGCCAACCATCTGTAGCCCATCAAAGAGCACCAGAAGGACCTCTCGAGACGCACTAACACGCGCATCCTCTCCAGCCATCAGACTCATCCTGGCTTCGACAGAGGGCTTTCGCCAGTCCTGGTACGAGACCGAGAATTGCCGATCGACTTCCATATCATCAACGCTCTCTGACTCGTCATCTCTCTCCTCACCCAAAGTATCAATCCCCAGGATAACCAAGGCCTCCGTAGTAATAACATGTGTCAGCAACGTAGACCTCAACGACCACGGCAACGCATAAGCGACCATCATGTGGAACGACGTCCGGAGCTTAACGAACATAGGCTCTTGATCGGAAGTATCGAGAAGCGGCAGTAAGTATTCCATCAAATGCGAAAAGTATATCCTCCTTGCCAGCTGCAGGCAGTCCACGATCTTATGTAGCAACCTTTCTTTCTGGGGATAATTCAGAAGCTGCATACTCCACGATCAGTACCACACATAGCTGGAGACAGCTTGGATGTGAGTCCTACCTTATATAGCCCACCCCTGAAATTCTTCAAAAAGTGCCTCCGCATCTCATATGCATACCAATCCAGAATATTCCTTTGCGCCATATCCTCCGTCACATCCAAACCCATTGTAAAAGGCTTCATCAAGTACTCCAGGGCGTCCATCACCTCCTGTGTAGGTTTCTTGTCGCGATTTGTCAAGCGCAGAAACTTCGCCTCTCCTATATCCTCATATCGGTAGAGTATATCGAACCCGCAATCCAGGATGGCAAGGAACTTTGTCGCAACCTGCCAGGCGCGGTCCAATGTCGCTTGGTCCATCCATGGCTCGTCAATATCGGTTTTATCTGACGTTATTGAAGATCGATACTGCGAGCTGCTATCGCGGGTTCTCGTGCCGGAGGAGAAATTCGGAAAGAGAGTGGAGGTTGTAGGTCCGATTGCGAGGCCGGCGGATGGGAAATCTTCTAGGGACGCGGAGGGGAGGACGGAGTTGAAGACGCGTCGGCGACTGGTGTGGATATTTGTGGTTGTGGATGGCATGTTGACGGTTCAACAATGGCTCACTCCATCATTTATCTGGATGAGTCGCGTCTGAGAGCACTCCTTCACCAGGATGCCATGGCTTGAGGGGTGTTTGTTGATGCCGGTGTTTGGCACCATCATGGATAATGCGCTTAGTCATCTGATCAACATGCTTATCGATAAGAGTTCCGAAAGAGGAAATGTGCAATCAGAAGCATTGCATAGAGGAGCTTCAGAATATATAGAGCTAGCTTTGGCCTTGATTTCCGCCAGCATTAATGCTGCTTTGTATCTATTGAATATACTAGTACATAGGTTTAGTTTGGTCAATATCTCGCATTTTGTGAAAACTGTTGATGCCACCAGCATTCTCAATCTAACATTTGTAGTTGGAATATATATCAAGAATTTTACTGAACTCGCCATGATGCTCTCGCGTCCTTGAGAAGGGAGCAAAGAACTGAGAATGCCTAAAACAGACCAACCAGGCAAATACAGAACCTTCTGCATGCATCTACATAACCTCGTTCTAAGTGTGGGTGGAGAGAAGGCCATGGTGTACATCCTCCTAGTCAGATGATAGACAATTTATGAGCCGAGACCTATGCTCATTAGCACAGCAGTACTCATCTCTCTCTCATATCTAACGCCATGTCTAGATTGGTCAATCCCATAGTGCCCCGGCGGGGTTTCCATGCAGCTTGAAAGCGGGGGTCAAAACCCCGCATGAGATATCAACAACACCAACCCTCTTCATGTGAGCGGGCAAAGGGATATCCGGACTACATGCAAGACCGGGCATCTAGCTTTGCCGCGGGACTTTGTTGCTAGAAGCTATAGTGGAAGCAAGAAAGTATCGCGGCCACCAACCTGGTCATACTATCCTGTATTGCTGGACCATCAAAGTATCAAGTAACAGGTCTACATTTCATTCCATTGCCCGGCATGTATCAGTCATCTATAGGGTATCTTGCCGGTGCAGCAAACAGAATGCCTCTCTGGTATCTATATGGGACACAGACGGAAATGGTGGATGGCAACGAGGCCGTATCGGCCCATGTCCGACGCAGAATGGTCAAGAAGTAAGTCGGGACACCACACGGGCCCCTAGGTTGATGTACTAACAATCCCTGACAATGATCCAATCCCGTGTACGCCTAGGCCGCCTTACCGTCATCTACCTTCTCCCACTCGCTATCGGTGCTTTGGTAACCGGAGCTCTCACCGCTGACGCTCAGGCGCTTCCGAACTTCGCCTTGTTCCTCCGGTGGCCGAAGTGTTGCCGAAGCAGCAAGAGACCGAGGAGCGGAAGCGGTGGCAGCAGCACCCTTGTGCTCCGTCAGAAGTTCTGTTTCCGTATCACTCCCGGCACTGTCGAGAGTCGCCGGGGTTTTCCGACTGCCGTCTGACTTGGCTTGGCTCTCTGCAGGCTCTTCCGATTGTTGCTTTTTCTCCGCCTCCTCAGCTTGCACCTGCCTAAGCTCCTGAGCGAACCAGTTGATGGACCACCATAGGGCGACGGACAAGATAGACAGGACGAAAAAGTGGATGCTATACGTGGCGAGGAGGAGGGCGAACAGGAGAGCCTGAAGGGCAGCGAAGGTGACGTTGGTCGCGATGAGGAGGGAGGGGGTGGGACCCGGGGTAAAGATGCTAGACCAGAGGTCCTCCATAAACGAGCCCATAATTTCGGATTACGCGCGATTGCGGCTAGTTGCGGGGAACGGCTGGAGACTTGGGGTCACAGAAAGCGGTTCTGGGGTAGGGGAACTGTGGAATGACGTTGATGTCGGAAACTGGAATCCGTTGTTGTTGTTGAGTTTTTCTTCTTTCCCTGTGGACGGATAGTTGCAACAACCTGTTAGCAACGCCGGGATGTCGGGGATCGAGGATGACAAACTATGCAGCAAACCGGGATCTCAGTCGCAACTGCGGACCGGTGGCCAAAAAAAAAAAAATGCCGTTCGGAGGGGAGAAGAGAGGATGCAGATGGGAAGGTAGGACGAGACGACTGGTAGTCGACCGAAGCAGGCAGACGGTCGGCGTTTGAGTCGAGGTTCAAGGTGGGGAAAAAGAGGAGAACGGGAACTGGATCCTAGGCCGATTTGCCAGGAGCTAATGGTGAAGTTTAAATCCCCGTGGGGAGAGATACAGCTGCTAATTATCGAGAGAAAGACACGGGAGGTAAAAATGAGAAGCTGGTGGGCTATCGAGAGGGAGGAAAAGAAGGAATGAAGATATTGAAGGGGAGTGACTCTTTCTGGGGGTGAGTTTGGAGAGCGTCCCGTCACGCCCGCCCGACGGAGGGGCAGCTGCCCTTTCTTTTCGCCGTAACGTTACTACTAAGTTACTTAGGTTACTACTTAAGGCAGCGATGGGTGTGAAATACCCGGTTTATCATCACGGGACTCTCCCTTCAGGCATCGATCTCTCATGATCATGACCGCTGGATGGTCGGAATGACCGATCCCCAACTCACGACGGATATGCAATGATAATGTTACTCCATTATACCTATCCTGCTAAATAAGAAAGCGCGCATTTTGGGTTTTTGGGCCCGAACATCCCAAAGCCAAGTCAAGCTACAACTGGATGTATCTTCTTCCGGTAACCTACACGGCTACTTTGGTTAAACTTCCCTTGGTTTGGCCCATCTATCAAATACCGCTGATCGGCTTTCGACCTGATGGCTTCCGCTTCGATTGCCGCATTCCGCCGTTCAAGATGATGTAGTACTGAGTAAATGCTGGTAGTAGCTCCTGCGGCACCTCCTGCACCCGCTTTCGGACATCCCAGAAAACCTTGTGATTGGCAGACTGAAGAGGTATCATCCATGAAGATGTCAGTATATGATCTACGGCTGTTGAAGTACGATGACGAGGACATGGGGTGCCTTATCGAGCATATATCGGGGCAGTCTCATGCGTCCAGCTCATTCGACCATGCGTTTAATAGCGGGCCTGTAGCCATGCGGATGCGGAGACATCCTAAAGGTTATCCTGGGGTTTGTACTCCGTACCACAGTAGTAAGTAGCTGGGAGACAACCGATTCCCAGACAGGACGGCTTTACTCCGACACTAAAACTGGGTGAGACAGAGTGAGACTTTCGTCAATTCGCTCATCTGGCCGGAATGCGAGATGGTGATGTCCGCACGTGTTACCGTCACGGGATGTTTTGCTTTCCCCAATCGGGACACCAACCGAATATCTGGAGGCACAGAGTATCAGGAATGACAAGCAAGGTTATATTCTTGGTGGGCTTGTCAAATTGGCTATATATCCTCTGAATTGGAAGCTGTTCGCTCTCTAAAGACCAAACCGGCTTTCCATGTAGTTCCATCCCATGCCTGCGCTTTTCTAGTGGATTCGAACCAGGGTGACTGCGATACGCTAAACCGGACCACAGTTTGGCCTCACCACCTCCACTTCTCACACTTCCCTGACGGTCTCCGCCCGCCGGCCCACTTTCACCCAGACACTACGATTCGACATTGGCCTGCAGATCGCAGCTTAGGGTTCTTTTCTTCTCCCCCCTTCTGCTTCATGGCTATGGAATCGTCCAAATCCTACCGTTCTGTCTGCTGCGAATCATGTCGCTTTCCGGTCTCTTGATTTCCTTGGGCATCTGGTTCCTTCTGGTTGGCTGGCCGGGTTAACTGTAGTCAATTGATGTATCTATATAAGCTGCGGTGTAACTCGCGTCTCCTCTTTGCTTTCTTGGTCAATCATTTGTAAATCCACTCACGTGCTATCTCGATAGCGACAAGAGGCATCGCTGTTGCGATCTAGCTGGGCCTACACCCATCCCTTCTCCTTGAATCAATAATCTCTTCCCCTTTTTTTCTTTCTCCCTTTCCCATCCCATGATGGATAAGAAGCCTATAGATCCTGCAAAGGAGCTGTCCCCGGATGGTCGTTCTTCCATCCAAGGGGGCATTGCTCACCATGCAGAGGACCCTCTCCCCGAAAGGGAGCCTTATGGCCCCCCAGGTATTAGGGGACTCATAGCAAACCCGTTCGTCCTCATGTGTGCCGCTTGCTCGACGCTGGGAGGTCTCACATTCGGATATGATCAAGGTGTAGTCTCGGTCATCTTGGTCATGGACCAATTCTTGGAGCGTTTCCCCGAGGTGAACTCCGGCTTTTGGAAAGGTTTGATGACAGCGATGATCGAGCTAGGAGCATTCCTTGGTGCCATGAACCAGGGTTGGATTGCGGACAAAATCTCTCGCCGTTATTCGATCATCGTCGCAGTGTGCATTTTCACGGTTGGATCAGTCTTGCAGACAGCAGCGGTCGACTATGCTATGTTGACTGTGGCACGACTGATTGGTGGTGTGGGGATTGGTATGCTGTCCATGGTGGCTCCCTTGTATATCTCGGAAATTAGTGAGTATTATGACTGTTCCATACCAAGCTGGTTACATGACTTGTACAATGAGCGTCAGCTGACCTGTAAATTCAATAGGTCCTCCCGAGTGCCGTGGTACTCTTCTGGTTATGGAAGAATTGTTCATCGTTCTGGGAATTGTCATTGCATACTGGATCACCTATGGTACTAGGTACATGTCTGGAGAGTGGGCGTGGCGCCTTCCCTTCCTGCTGCAGTTGATCCCGGGTTTCATCTTGTCGGCGGGTGTCATTGTACTGCCTTTCTCTCCAAGATGGCTTGTTGCCAAAGGAAGGGTGCAGGAGGCTCTTCAGAGTCTGTCTAAGCTGCGTCAGTTGCCTCCATCCGATAAGCGCGTCAGACAGGAGCTTCTGGATATCAAAGCCGAGGTTCGCTTTCATCAGGAACTCAATGCAGAAAAGCACCCAAATCTGCAGGGTGGTGGAATCAAGAACGCAATTTTGCTCGATCTGGCATGCTGGGCCGACTGCTTCAAAAAGGGTTGTTGGCGGAGGACGCACATTGGTGTCATGATGATGTTCTTCCAACAGGTGAGCAGCAAGATGCCTCAGAAAATCATCCCGGAAAGCAACTAATCATTCGGGGATAGTTCGTTGGCATCAATGCCCTCATTTACTACGCACCTACACTGTTCGAGACGATGGGACTAGACTACAGCATGCAACTCCTGATGGCGGGTATCGTGAACGTGGGACAGCTGGTGGGTGTGGTGACCAGTATTTCCACCATGGATAAATTCGGTCGCCGGGCTCTTCTGCTTTGGGGTGTAGCTATCATGGCAATCTGCCATATCATCGTGGCCGTCTTGGTTAGCCTCTACTCCGACAACTGGCCCGCACACCGCGCACAGGGTTGGGCCAGCGTCGCTCTTCTACTTTTGTATATGGTTGCTTTTGGTGGCTCATGGGGTCCAGTAGGGTGGGCGCTGCCAGCTGGTAAGTGTCTACCCCCATTAAATGTTGGAATGCCACTCGTGTCTAACTCATCGCAGAGGTGTTTCCTTCTTCTCTCCGTGCCAAGGGTGTGGCCCTCTCAACCTGCTCTAACTGGCTGAACAACTTTATTATTGTGAGTTAATCTGAAATAACAGCAAGATACAGCGCAGTACTAATATGAATGTCTAATAGGGCTTGATCACGCCGCCGCTTGTTGAAGATACCGGATACGGCGCCTACGTATTCTTTGCAGTCTTCTGTTCGCTGGCCTTCGTATGGACACTCTTCTTCGTCCCTGAGACCAAGGGCAGGTCTCTGGAAGAGATGGATCAGGTCTTTAAGGATAACTCGAGCGAAGCAGAGCAGGCTCGTAGACGTGCTATCGAGGCAGACCTGTTGCATGAGGAGGAGCAGGCCGTGATAGAGGCCTAATGTTGCCTGTGAAGACGGTTGCACTGATCTACTGGTAGATCCAGTGCAGTTCAATTCTTTGTGTATAACATGACTATTTAGTTAGGACTTACGAATTTATGAGTGACGTGAAATGAAATTTGCAACGTTGAGTAGATTACTGGTTGCTATTCTTGTCGGAAGATTTGGGTCTGGACCATCCTTATGTCCGCTTACTAACCAGATAATTCCGGCCCACAGTTGCGTGTTTGTCAGCGGGTCGGAAGCTTTTCGCCTTCGGCACATCCGTCAGCTTCCTATCTCCTTGCTATTGCCTTCTCCTTTGAAGACTACTGATCTACTACGGCATATATGTTCCTTGCGGACGTCACATAACATGTATCACTCTCCAGCACCTGCTGACAGGTCGGAAGATGACTCCCAGAAGCATAGGAAGCGTATATCGAGGGCCTGCGATTCATGCTACAAGAGAAAGGTCGGTTTTGGTCTCTGAATGTGCTTCAGAGTAACTTTTTGACCATCTGTAGATTAAATGTGATGCCGCCGTGCCTCAGTGTAATTGGTGCAGTCATCATGACATTCCGTGTACCTTCAACAGGGTCATTACTCGGAAGCGGAAAGCCAAGAGCGATGCAAAAGGGTATAACGCTTGTCTCCTACTAAGGTATATAGTTGTCGGAGCCTCTTCTGACAGTTGTATCTTGTTTTAGAGAGAAAGAAACGCCCGGACTGGCTGAGCGTATTGAGCGCATAGAAAAGTTTCTTACGGAGAACCTTCTCAAAGAGCCTAGTCAGTATGCCGGGTCAACGTCTAATCTCCATCTACTAACATACACAGCTCCTTCTGCAACACCACCTAGTATCGGTTATCATGAATCTCCTATAGGGTCGCGTTCTTCTGAATACACCCACGACTTTTCGAGAGAATCTTCAACTTTCAATGAGAAGTCGGGTTCTTCTTCGGTACCTCTACATTTCGCAGGTCGCGAGTTAGGATGCATCAACCTGTTCACAGGCATTCCGTTACTGCTCCCAGAGGGCAAACAATGGGTTCAATCACGGACCGGACAGAATATTGCGCTCAGCAAGTTAGTCAGTTCCAACAAGCCGCCGTGGGAAAGACAACGGGCATTGACATCCAATGCGCTGGCGATGAATCCTCATCCCGAAAGCGTATTCGAGCTGCCTGATCGAAACGTTATAGACACTTACTTCAGGCTGTTTTGTATGTCCTTCGTAAGGCGTATATTTCCAGTTGTAGATCCTGTCCTTTTCAAGGAGACTATTGAGAACGCTTATCAGCAACCACGAACCAGGCTTCCGTATGGAAAAGTGAGCACCAAGGCATGTGTGCTTGCCTTTGCTGCCTTTACCTCTCTAGTACCACCTCTTGAATTCGAGCATGAGTTCCGAAAGCTTGCCCCTCTTAACAGTGAGACCTACTTCACGAGAGCACAATGCTTGATGCCTCAGGTTTTGCAAGAGTCTGCTTCGGTGGAGGGGCTACAAGTGATATCAATGATGGTGAGTCCTAATCCTCTAAGCCCGCTTGGCCTCTGTGCCCTTAGATTTTGGTTGCTCTAGGACCACACATCCCATGTCTCTAGAAATACTTTCTCATTCGCTTACTTCATTGATAGGCACTATTCGAGCTAGTAACCGGCAACTTACAGTCAGCCAGCTACTACGGTTCAATTGCAGCACGCATGGTTTTCATCTTGGGCGGACACACTACTAGTTCAATGCCAGATGACCCGGAGACGCCGCAAAACGAGATCGCCATGAGGTCACAGAGACAAATCCGATATCTCTTCTGGCTTGGTTACACCATTGAAAAAGATGTGTCCCTTCGGACTGGACAGCCCCAGCTATTTACGGAAGATAACTGTGACTTGACAATACCCGCCAGTTACAGTGAGAATCTCTTCAAATTCCCGCTCGACTGCCGGCAAATACCTCCAGAAGACATGCCCGAAGATCCAGTCTTCCCAGTGGACATCCGCCTGAGTATAATCAAGGCTCGAGCCTACAACGCCCTGTACTCCTTCAAAGGTCTGAAGAAAACGGACGCCGAGATCCTGAAGGAAATCCGCGAACTGGACGACGAGCTCGAAAAATGGAGACTGTCGATACCTCTAGCATGGCGGCCTACATTATCCTTTGTAAAAGAGACCCCCGATCCAAACGCCAACATGCATTCCGTCATACTGCGACTAAACTACCATCTCTGCATGACAATCATCCACCAAGCCAGTGGTCGATGCAGAGACTGGTCTAAAGAAGAAGGTGGAATCATGCACGGCGTCAACTCCAGCTTAGCTCTGTCCGTCGAAGCCAGTCGTTCAACACTACTCTACCTTCAAGCATCGGAACACGTCTTAATTGACGGTATATTCTGGTACGTTTCTCTTCCCCCCACTCCCACTCTTCAACAATACCTTCTACTAACAACGATGTATTCAGGACCCTCATCTTCTACCCCATGTCCGCCCTGCTAGCCATCTTCTGCAATATCCTTCAAAACCCCTCCGATCCCCAGGCCACCAAAGATCTCGGCCTACTCAAAACGGCAATGAGCATGCTGGAAAGGATTTTCCTGCGCCAACCGTCCTCGGTCAATGAAATCGTGCATATCAAGATGATTGCGGATTTTGTGGCTGAGTTGTATAGACTGGCTAGTTGTGCGATTGAGAAAGCGTGGCATGAGCGTTCTGGTTAAGCATGGGTCTACATTGGGGTTTATTTGTTGGGTTACAGGGTATATACAGGTACTAGAAGACTTGGCGTTTGGTTATATTATTTCGGAAGGGATGACTGTTAGGGGGCGCCCAAGGAGGGATTCAACATTGGGTCATTGTGTTATGGATTATCGGTAAACGGATGCGATTGGCTACATTGTATAGAGGACTTTTACATTTGTTTACGAGAAGATTTTTGGTTTCAAAAGATAATATATTGATATGAACTATCATAATAGTAACAGAGTAGAAACCTAGATCTTGAACAAAGTCAGCAAGACAGTTCAAACATTCTTTTGTGATTGCAAGCAAAGCAACAAAAGCAATAAAGCTTATTTCAGATATTATATGCGCAGTTATAATCAAAGAGTACAATTCTGTACTTTCAGATGGGGTTGAAACAAAGATAATACGCAAATCATCATATGAGCGAAAGTAAGAGACATATTGCTCGACTTACCAATACTCTTGTGAATGTATTGTCAATTAAGCCAAAAGCTGGACCTAAAGGTTGAGCAGCATGTGAAGCATCATTAAGCTTTCCAATACCGCTCAGTCCTCAAAGAACTAGCTTGGCCATTGTCGAATCTTCGTTGTTGAATGCGTGAAGAAAAATGCGGGAGAAAATTTGGTGGGAATTTAAACGCGCGCCGTTAGCGCCGCACGTGATCTTAACGGAACCATGTTGTTCCCGACCGCAGTGTGGAATTTATGGGTATCGAAAAGTGGATGCTTTCCGGTCTGTGGTGCCCGTGAAGCGCGTATGTAATGTTTGGATGCTTGGGCATTGGTCACTGTGGACTGTGTTGCCTGTATTTGGCTTGATTTCCGGTCCTTGTTGAGCGATCTCAGTCCAGACTTGGTTGCGATGGTATAGACGTAAAGCTCGTAGATTTCGCAATTCGGTCATATTATGCCAGAACTGACATGGTCCTGATCTGCAACTTGGCTGTAGATTGGCAGGTGATGTAGCAGAAGCTAATAGGTCTCTTTTTGGTGGTTTCCGGATGAGCATGAAGTTATCGGCATTCGCGACCTTCAACCCTCAATCTTCCCGTCCAGGAGATCCCATAATAATCGTGCGTCTTCAATGGTCTTTTGACTTGTTTCCGAGTCCGTTTTGCCGTCCTCGTCGGTCTGCTGGGGATGTGACTGCGCGGCGATGCCATCTGCTTCCAACCGTTCTAGAACACCCGTGATCTCGGCTTTCAATTTGTCCATCTGCTGGATTTCTTCCTTGGTTCGACTCAATTGCTCTTCCATCATCATGATCAGGGATTCCCTAGCTTGGTGTGGTCTGTACAAGTTCAAGAGGTGATGTGCGTTGATGAAGAGATTGCGCAAGTCCTCGACTTTGGATTCGAACTGCTCCGGGGATACTGATAGAACGCCGACGAATTCGAGAAAGTTTAAAAGGAGAGATTTGCTGATTTTGAGGAGGTAGTATGCGTGGTTGAGCGGCCGGGATGGCTCCGAGGGCGATTGACGGTCGGTATCTGCCGGAGACGAGGAAGGGTACAGCTGGGTGATGCCTTGATCTTTCAAGGACGGTAAAGCAGTTGAAAGCTGTGGTGATGTGTCATTAGTAGAGTTACAGCAAGGCAATGATCGAAGACTTACGTTCTGAAGCTCTCCGAACACGCTGTAATGACCGGAGTCAGGGATCGCTGGTGGGACGAGAAGCCGAAGCTCTGGTGGCAGATCGAGAGCGCGCAATTCGGCAGGTGACCACTTCTTTTTCTGCGGTTTTCCATCCTCGCCTTTGGATGCCTCTTTCTTGACCTCCTCGAGCCTCTTCAGATTATCGGGCGTGAAGTGTTTCCATAGCGGAGGCGGCGGGGCAAAGGCAGTCGCGAGCGTCCGTTGCTGTGCGGCGTCGGCCATGGTATTCTCGTGAAATTGACAGCTATGGTGCGATAATCGAGTCGGGGTAGTTGGTAGCACGCGATGGACACGAGATCAAGAGGTGAATGCAGGAAAGAATGTGGACAGTCGAGTCGGCGCAATGCGGAGATGTCCGGTGTTGTTGGCCCGTGCTCATGCCAGGCGGCCACTTGCTCTTGTTCACCATCCACTAACTACGGCCCTCGTTGCGCAACTTCCCAACCACTCTATCCAGCCAGGCGCTGACTCTTCGCTGGTTTCTCATGAGCGCTGTAGATACGAACTGAGCGCCACAAAATGCCTCGCAGTGGACTTGCTGCTGGCTCAGCAAGCCCCCGCTCTCCAGTGAGAGAAACAACTAGCACAATGTCCCGTTTGTATCAGCGCTCGTACCCGGTCGTCGACGCTGTCGCGCTGGCGTGCATTGTAGCTGCTTGGATACTGGTACGCCTTCAGACATGCCTCTCGTGTGGTTCATTCACTAATCAGAATTTTTCATGCAGATTCAGATATTTGCGACCCCATTTCATCGCATGTTCTCCCTCGATAGTAAAAGTATCCAATATCCCTTCGCTGTTGTGGAGAGGGTTCCAGTCGGTGAGATACTGCACCCTGCTCTGTCGACGTCGACTTTTCCTCGATGCTTACTATCGGTTTACAGTTTGGTCTATCATTTATGCTGGAGTCATTCCGTTCCTCGTTCTCCTCGCCTGGGCGGCCGTGTTCCGTCCCTATCCTCACAAGGTCCAAGTGACCTTGCTGGGCTTCCTCATCGCGCTTATGCTAACGAGCCTTATTACCGACATTATCAAGAACGCCGCTGGACGACCTCGCCCTGATCTAATTTCTCGCTGTCTACCAAGGAAAGGGACCCCAAAGGACTTGCTGGTCTCATGGACGGTGTGTACTCAAACCAACGAGCACATCCTCCAAGAAGGATGGAGGAGTTTCCCCAGTGGCCACAGTAGCTTCTCATTTGGTGGGCTCGGTTATCTGTCACTGTAAGCTTGTATGCCGCGACAACCCATAGAATAACACTAATCGTTTACCCAGGTTCCTTTCCGGTCAAATGCACGTGTTCAGACCGAGGACCGACCTCTGTCGCTGCCTCGTGGCCTTTGCTCCGCTTCTTTGCGCTTTGTTAGTTGCTATCTCTCGCCTGGACGACTACCGCCACGATGTATATGATGTTACTTGTGGATCGCTACTTGGGTTGATGGTAGCCTATTTCTCGTACCGACGCTATTATCCAGCCCTTCGGTCAGTAACCTGCGACTGCCCATATGGGAGAGACGATATCACCGGACCAGATAGATTCTCCAAACTGCCTGGTGATGAGGAACAGCAGCTTCCGGGCTCTGCATCTGTTGCGCGTCAGTGGGATGCTCGGGAGTCATATCAACTTGCAGAATCTACATCCTCCTAGAGGTAGATGTTATTTGCCACATTTTCACCATCCTGTTTCTTTCTGTGATACCCTAGATTTTTGTGTTGTTGATGTACCGTTACTTTGGACGCTCGTCTTTATAGTAGAGATTTTATTGTATTGTGCGCTCAATGTTGTCAATTTTGGATATTCATTACTCATACCTATTCTTACAATTTGGAAATGTCCCTATGCTGTACACTGGTCCATTCCTTGACATCGTGGAAGTCCATCACCTTATTGGGGCCTCCAAATCGTCCCAGAGTGTCGCTCCAGTTTCTATTCGAAGCAATCTCTGGGCTCCATTTGATGAGATCGTGGACCTTCTGAGGAACTTTACCCTCCATGGCATCGACAATCAGACTCCCGATGGACGGTAGGTATTTGTAGCCTATTATTGGTGCGTGTTAGTAACGGAAACGCATCTTGTTTGGGGCTATGGCGTGGCGTCTTACCTCTGCCAGAAGCGCCACATCCCAGAATCAGTGATTTGTGCTGTGGGTGACGGTCAATGATGAATTCGCGGTTAGCGGTGTCTGCGCACCAGCAGATTCTCGCAAAGCTGAACGGACGGTCTGCCAATTGAGGCACAGTTTCTCTGAGAAGCGCGCGAACCCTCTTCTCGGATTCCAGGGGCACTTGTGTCTTCTCGAAGGGAAGACTTTGCAGCTTCCCATCTTGTGATCGAACCATGTTTGTGTATCCCGGATGCTCATCGCAGATCTTGATCTCCCCGCGCTCCTCATCCGGCTCAAAGAAGAAGCCCTTTTCAATATTGAAGATGACGGGCATGTTCTTGTATTGTGCGCGCTCCTCAGGCTTCAGAGCGATATGTACAAGCGTCCAAGCAGTTGGGCGCAGCTGGTCCTTGAAGTCCAAGAACTGCCCGGCACTTGCACCCGCACACAGGATCGTCTGCTCCGCACGCCAGATTTTGCCATCAGCAGTAACGGCACCCTTCACATCATTGTTCTCGAAAATAAGGGTGATGACTCTGCCTGCCGGAGAACCAGCAACGAACTTGACACCAAGTCTCTGTGCTGCCCTGGCGGCAGCGACGAGAGCATTCCGGGCATGAGCCCAGCCGGCACCGGAGCGAAGAAAGTAACCCTTCCACCCCGGGAAATCTCCCTTGAGCACAGCAGGAGCAAGATCACGGAATTGTTCTGGCCGCGACATCTCCACCAAGTTCGGGTCGGCTTCGGGCCTTACTCGGACACCAAGGCGGTCCAGGCCAGCTGATGTGCACGCCGACATGAGGAGGCCGACATCGTGGTAGTAGGGCTGGAAGAGAGGGTCGTTCTTCCATCCTTGGAACGCTTGTTCTCCCAGAAGCTCGTTCACCTCAATCTCATCTTTTCTGTTGCTGTATTGGCCGGAAGAAATGACTTTGTTGACGTCGTTTCCTGCAGAAATAGCGGAGGGGACAGGGTAAAGATCCAGGACAGTCACATTGGTGTAGCCTCTGCGAGCCAGGTGTAGGGCAGTAGAGCAGCCCCAGGTGCCCGCACCAACAATCAAAATGGAGGAAGACTTAGTGATTACCATTGTGATGTGTTTTGGGCGCGGTCAACGATGTTGGAGGGGTTTGAAAAAGAGATCGCTATGCCGCACCAATTGGATGGCTCTTGACCTGCACAGCTTTCCAAGTGAAGCAACTCGTTGACGGGATAAGAGGATCCTATGAAGGATATACGAGACGTGGCCTTTATACTACAGTACTACAATGGCGACGACTAGGGCAATGAATCATCAGATGTCGGGCTTGTCTTACCCACCGATAGGCAGGAAGGTCCACGCGGTGGTTATCGAGCGGTAGCGACCGCCCGGTTACCCTATGGGACCGACAAACACAAAATCTCCCCCCGCGTGCACTGTTCAACGCGTCTTATCCTGGCCCACCAAAGCTCAATCCTAGCTTTATCTTTGCGTGCTTGAATGGCCCGCCACTCCGCCGACGTCGGCCAACCAATCCGAAGTGTGTGCGGAGCAAGACCGAGAGCCCCCTCCCTGCCGGTAGTTGGCATGTCGAATCATCGCCACGAAATTATGCTAGATACTGGCGGATGGAACAGAGGGCTGCATTAGCCTAAATGCGAGATAGCACCAGAATGGCCAGACTTTGAGCTGGTCGCAACAAAGTATTAGCCACTAGGTGCATACCGGCTATTCGTTCGCTTGGACCTTACCTTATTATTCCCCCACCCGTACAATCGTCTTGTGGCTTGCTTTGAGCTTGTCATGGGTCCAATAGCAGTCGTTGCCGCATATCTACTTCTTCCCTTCGCCGTGTTCTTAGTCCCCTGCCTTTGCAACCGGACAGAATGTTCTACTGGGATAACCTACCGTACATTGTATACTCTATCTCGTCGCTGCCCTCGGGCCCTATCTACACAGCGACATGAAAGTCCGTTGATATGATATGCCGGGAGAAGCCAAGCCGGCAGTATCCCGTTATAAAAGGGAGGAATGGCCACTGTCGGTTGTCTTGCCATGCTTCCCCGTGGCATCGGGAACAGTCTCTTAAACCCTTTCAAATTTTGTTCTTCAAGGGACCAGGCAACCTCTGAGTGCCTGATAGCAGTGTCATGGCTCGCTATAGGACAGAGACCTCCCACGATGCAGACGTTGAGGAATATGCGGGGGACCCTACATTGCGCGACGACGGCATTTCCAAGAAGCCCGTGGCCAGTGCAGATGTCCTAGACATTGCCCTTGGCGACAGCAGCAATGTTGAATATACTATCGACTCGGACAACTCTCCATACCTGGAAGTGCGAGCCAATGTTCCAAACACCGATGACCCTACTTTACCAGTCAACACATTTCGGATGTGGTTTCTGGGGGTTGTCTTCACCCTCGTAGGTACCCAAGAGACATGTAATTGTATCTAGCGCACTGACTTATTCAAAGCTTGGTACAGGCGTCAATCAATTCTTCTCTATGCGGTATCCCAGTGTGACAATTACTTCATTGGTGGCGCAGCTGCTTAGTTATCCAGTGGGATGTTTCTTTGCCAAAGCCCTGCCTATTATGAGGGTGCGCTTGTTTGGACGCTGGGACTTTGACATAAATCCGGACCACCACTTCAATATCAAAGAGCACGCGGTGATCACGATCATGTCTAACCTCAGTTTCAACCAATCTTGGGTGAGTTGTCTCAAGTCACAAAGTGGCCAGAGTCGATAGGAGATACTGACATTTGTGATAGGCAAGTGCGATTATCCAGGCACAAAAGGTGTATCTCAAGATGTCAACACCTGTAGGATATCAGATCTTGCTATCGCTGTCGATGCAGTTGTTCGGTCTTGGGCTTGCTGGGCTGTCATACAGATACATCATTGAGCCGCCTCAAATGGTAAGTGCTGGGAAGACAACTTTGGGGAGATCTACACTAACCAGTTTGGCTCAGATTTGGCCTTCAACACTGGCAAACGCAGCCCTCTTTCAGACACTACACAGTGGTGCGAACCCTATTGCTGACGGCTGGAAGATCTCCCGATATCGGTTCTTCCTTATTGTCTGCATTGGAAGCTTCTGCTGGTATTGGTTTCCTGGCTATATTTTTACTGGACTGAGTACCTTTGCGTTTATTTGCTGGGCAGCTCCTAGTATGTTGGGATATACCTTGACTCAAAAGAAGGGCTCTGAATTAACATGATATCTAGACAATAAGGTCGTCAACAATCTCTTCGGTATGACCACGGGTCTGGGATATATGCCCACGACATTTGATTGGAGCCAGATTGCGTATAACACATCTCCCTTGACCATCCCGTACTGGGCACAGGCCAATGTCTTTGCGGGTTGGTTTTTGATATACGCCGTGGCGGCCCCAATCCTCTATTATACCAACACGTGGTACACGGCGTATCTTCCCCTCACGAGCTCTGATGCATATGACAATACTGGAGGAATTTACGATCCGAGTCGTATCCTGAACAGCGAAGGAGTCTTTGATGAGGACAAGTACAAAGCGTATAGCCCCCTTTTCTTGCCTGTGACCTTCTCCTTGAGTTACGGAGTAGGTTTTGCAGTCCTGACGTGTTTGATCACGCACGTACTTCTCTATCATACGAAAGATATCATTCAGACTTTCCGGGGAGAGAACAAAAAGGATATCCATGCCAGGCTACTTTCCCAGTACCCTGATGTACCATGGTGGTGGTACGGTGCCTTGACTGTAAGCATTACCTCCCTCTGACTCGAACAAGCTAACAATAAAGGTTATTATCGTTGCTCTTGCGATCATGACGCAGTATGTCTGGCATACGGGGCTTCCGTTCTGGGGATTGTTTATCACGTTGGCTCTGGCAGCGATTTATGTGATCCCAGTTGGAACTGTATATGCTGTGGCAAACCTTAACAGCAACTGTCTGACTGTGCTGGGAGAAATCGTATCCGGCTATCTACTGAAAGGGAAACCGCTCGTTCTTTTGATATTCAAGGTGAGATCTCAGGCCAGGACATCTCATCTGCGAAGTCATCATTGACAAATGATAGTTTTATGCGTACACTGGGCTGAGCCAAGCCATGTATTACGGCGCAGACATGAAGGTCGGTTGATTGTGCGAACATATTTAAGAAGTCTCCCTGCTGAGATATATTATCTAGCTCGGAATGTATATGAAGATCCCGCGGCGGACTCTGTTCGTTGCGCAGCTGGTTGCCTGCATTTTGGGAACTTTGACGCAAAGTGAGTGATTTCTGTACATCCGCTTTTTGACTGCAGACCGCTGATTCGGAAAGATGGGGTCCTGCTCTGGATGCTTGGAAATGTGCAAGACGTGTGCTCGGAGGATCAAGCGGACAACTTTACCTGTCCGCAGGGTCGGGTCAACTACAACAGTGCCGTTCTATGGGGAGGTATGGCCACTCTTTCGCTTTCTTTGGCTTGCGCGGGATTCCACTGACGATGCTACAGCTATTGGACCTACCAGACTATACAATATCGGAAAGATTTATTCCGGTCTTCTGCACTTTTTCTGGATCGGAGCACTGCTCCCTATTATTACCTTTGTATTGCGCAAGAAATACCCCAAGTCCCGGTTCCTGGACGCCATCCACTGGCCGATCTTCTTTGCCGGCACGGGTAACTTGCCTCCTGCTGTATGGAAAACCCCCTTGTCAAGAGTGCTTCTCTATGCTAACTGTTGGCGGTAGACGGGTATCAACTACTCTACGGCGTTTGTAGTCAGTCTGATCTTTAACAAGGTAAATCATCTATCTTCACGTTATGATAAAGTGCGACATTCTGACCGCCTATAGATTATCAAAGGTCGCAAGCCTCACTGGTGGGCCAAGTACAACTACGTACTCTCTGCCGCATTGGATTCAGGCGTTGCCGTTGGAGCCATTGTCATATTCTTCGCGCTGACATTCCCGGGAATCACCTTCAACTGGTGGGGTAACACGGTCAATAGTGGGACGGTGGATAGCAAGGGCACGCCGTGGCTGGAGTTGAAGGGGAATCAGACTTTTGGACCGGCGACATGGTCGTGAGGAGTATAAAGAGTAGATCATGACACGACAAGAGGTTATTGGGTGGATGGAAAAGGTTAGCTAAGCTCGTGTGGGATGTATAAAGTACTTATGAAGCGACACATGGTTTTTTCAAAGCGTTGGATTGATTTATTGATTCTGTTAAACTTTGGTTGAGCCTCTAGAAATACTGCCGGAGGCAATGCAGACTTTGATTAAAATATAGACATTACCCTCTATGCAGGTTGTTATAGAAAATCGTGATTCAGCGTGCGTATAAGGAAAAATAGTCTGCAAGATATGTCTGTCCCATAACTTTAGAAAATCTTGCGATAATGAAGAACTATCTATGTTCTATACAGAAACTTCCTTAGCTCCCATCTGGTACAGGATATATTATTATTATTATAATTATTATTAATTATAGCGCACCTATTGGCACTTTCGCTGAGTCACTGACGGCCAGAAATATTATCAAAGACTGTCTCCTAGCACTCGCTAGCATTTTTCACCTTTGGGTTCTGAGCTACTAGTTTGTCCCACTCCTTGGTAGTACAGGATATATATATATATATATATATATCTAGCTCTCATTCCTTATTCGATATTGGTTATGTTAGCCGCTGACTTCCCACCTGTTATCCTTGTACTATATATCTGAAATGTGTCTTTACGCCATTACTAGATGTCTCTGCAATTCTAGTCAGAGTGGTTAATACCACTTACTACTCATCCATTCCTACACCACCCTCCTTCCTTCCCCCTCCAAAAAAAAAGAGCAAACAAAAGAAATAAAGAAGAAAAAATGAAGGTTATCTTTTTCAAGGCCCGAGCCGCGGATCGAACGCGGGACCTCTCGCAGATATGCTTGGGTTTGTATCCCTAAGCGAGAATCATACCACTAGACCACCCGGGCTTGATGGAAAGAATAACCAATGACCTACGCAGGACTCGAACCTGCAATCTCTTGATCCGTAGTCAAGCGCCTTACCATTGGGCCAGCAGGCCATTTGATGAAAAATGACTGCACTTTACGGCACTAAGAGCTAAAGTATAGACCAAGTCTCCTTCGGAGCGGAATAATGAATAATTCCTGTTATCGGAAATACCCCATGTGTAGTCAGGCATTAGTCATAACTAACTATCAGCGCCATGATCCCCTCGGGGATTGTGATAACCAACTATCTAAGTCACTAGTCATAGTCTCGATAAGCCTCGCAGCTTCTTCAGATTAAGCCACGGCAGCTCTTATCCGGTCAGCTCGCCAGGCCAATCCGAGTGCTCATTACAGGGATTGTCTCAAGCCCACCGTTGCCCCTCTTGGGTTCACCGTTCGGGGCTGTCCGCTGTGATCTCGCCACGGCTGGTGGTGGCCTCGACGCCGAGAGTGCACCTCTCCCTCCGAGCGAGGAGTGTCGTTGCTCTTTCGCTCCTGCAACCCGGAGCCAGAAGGTTTTCTTCCCCTTCTATTACTCTGGACCTTTGCCCGGCCATGTAAAGACGCCCCTTCCCTTAGTCGGATGCCGCGCAAGAAGGCTGCAGACCGCGTGGGTCCGGTCAAGACCCGAAGCCGCAGTGGCTGTAGAGAATGCCGCGCCAGTCGAGTCCGCTGCGATCTGAAGAAGCCGGTCTGCACCAGATGTCTTGAGAAGGGCTTAGTATGCTCGACCCAACTCGTTCTCAAGTGGGAGTCCGAGTTCGTTAGCCGCGGCTTGGCTTTTGGTAGAGCCGGCGTTTGGAGTAAGGCTCGGGCTGCCGGCGGACTTCCTCCTCCTCCTGGAAAGTCTTCGGCTGCGTTCCTCCTTCGCGATCAGGAATGGTGTCCTATTCCGCTTATCGAGTCGTGGGGGTTCGTCAATAGTGGGGTGTCGACTTTCGAACAGCCTTATGAGGTCAATGTTGCTTGTGATGAGTTGAATGCCCTTGCTGTCCGGGACAAGGGGAAGAGCCCGGCGCTGGATGACCTGTTGGATGAGAACGCAGACTGGTCGTTATCACCATCGTCGTTGTCGTCTCCATCTTCAATCCGTGAGCTCTCCGATTGCTGCTCGCCTGTCCCACTTGTCTCCCCGCACCTAGCCCCGCCTTTGTCGATGTTCCCCAGTCTATCGGACTCCAATCAGGGTCGCCTCTTTGATTACTATCTCCAACAAGTGTGTCCCCGGACCACCGCTAGCTCGAAGCTATCTTCCCCTTTCGCCTCCATCATCCTTCCCTTCTGCATGTCCGCATCTCCAATCCTTTTCAAAGCCATTCAAGCTCTTGGAGCATGTCACTGGTCCCGCTTCGACTCAACTTACAGCGTAATTGGGCTTCGCCTCAAGTCCGAAGCTCTACGGGGCCTCCGCTATCGCCTCTCAACTGAAGGCTCACTCCTCTGCTCCGCAGACCCTGAGGTCCTAGCAATCATGATGATGCTATGTCTCTATGAGATTGTGGACAACTGCGACCAACGCTGGACAATCCACCTAAAAGGCGCCAAAGAATTGATTCGCATTCGCCGACAACAACAGCAACTAACCCCATCTCGGCCTCGTCAATCCCTTGACCCCGTCTCCGCCTTCGCCGAGCTCTTCTTCGCCTTCCAAGACGTCATGGGCCGCACTGCCTGCGGCGAAGAAGTCCTCTTCGGGACAGATTACTGGCAAGAAAACAACCGCCACATTGACCTCTGGATGGGCTGCAGCCCGGAGCTAGTCTCCATCCTCTCCTCAATTACAGAATTGAGCCGAACAAGACGCCAACTGACATCTGACACCGCTCGCAAAGCATTCTCCAACCGCGCCGCCTCCCTAGGCCGCAGACTCGAGAATCTCGTCCAGGAAACAACCGACGACGACGACAATAACGACGACGGAAGCCTCCGCTCCGCCGCAGAACTGAAACGTCTAGCAGCCGTGCTATACCTTCACTGCGCACTATACGGCGCATCACCCTCCACACCCCTGGTAATCGGCTACGTCCGAGGCATCCTCCGCCTCGTATCTCACCTGCTCGACTCTGGCTCCCTCGTCAGCATGACCTGGCCTGTCTTCGTAGCGGCCGTTGAGCTGGACCCGCTTCATGATGAAGTCTGGCGCGATGACACCGGCGAGAGCGTGGTATATGGCCGGCCTTTGGTGTTGCGTGCGTTGGCAGCTATGGCTGAGTCGAGTGTGTCGAATGTAGCAAGGACGAGAGCTGTCATCGTGAAGATATGGCAGGCCAGGGATAGTGATATGCTGAAGGGCTCGCCGGTGGATGCGGCGGATGATAGTGTTGCGGGGTGTAATGATTGGGAGTGGTATGTTGCACCGATTAGTACGGCGATGAGTTTGGCTTGAGGCGCCCTGCTGGAAAAATGAGGAAGTGTTGGATGCACGGGTCACCCCTGACATATGCTATGCAGCTGCGGTGGACAGAAAAAAGAGGACATAGCGCTTTGTTTTGATCACTTGAATGACTATATGACTTGGAAGGTTTTTGTAGAATTAGGGATACTGGTTTTGGGATTGTGTTTAGCTTCAATGTATAGTGACTTGACTGAGACTGATAAATTGGACATATTCATTTTATTTACTCTTATCTCCTTATCCGTAACGGCATAGTGATTCCCAGCTGACATTTAGTAGTTGGAAAAAGAGCGACCATAGAATAACATTCCCGAATCTCGCGTAGATTGTATTCTTACCAGTAGATATACCGATCATCAAGACGCACAAACACCAGCACATAGGTATATACGAAGCGCAAGCAGCACCAGATTATGTGCATACTTCCTCCAAGCCCCCAACTAAGCATCACGAAACACCAATGACTGTGTCCTCTTGACGCGTTTCAAAATCACCACCGCTTGCAGGAAGGGTAATAAGAGTCGTCTACATCAACCGGTGTCAGAATAGCGTAAACTATGCCCACATCTAACCTGACTGAAACAGCTCACCTCATCAACCGAGACCTTTATTTCCACATTTTTCACACAGTTAATCCATCCAGGGAACTATCAAAGCATGATCAGCACCCGTAATAGTTCTATCAATCAAAAGACTACTATAGATACATATACCTGTGTGCGAGCCCAAACGACCAACCGATCCCCTTCTTCAAGACAGGACAGGAACTCAGCTTCCTCACCACCATCTTCAACTCTCCAAAATACAACATGTTGTTGCCAGGACCTCTGGATCTTATTCGAAGCCACCCGCTTCGCAATGCGCTCCGGCTTGGCTGGATCTTCTTGTTTAGAGATGTCCTTGAAATGCAAGCCCTGGTCCTGCAAAACTTGGCGGAAATCTTCGGGTTTAGGCTTGAGATATGATGAAGGATGATCCGACAAGTCAGAAAGAAAGGAAGAAGGATAGTCTTCAACACCATCTCGCTCAGAGCACAAGATGGATACGTCGAACCAAGACCAGATGTCCTGACTTCTATCGCTGCACCATCCTTGGTCGTGGCTCGTGATGTTAAACTGGACTGCAGAGACTCCACGCGGAAGGGGAGGCGAGATGAGGTACATTGCTGTCCATGGGTGAGAAACCATAAAATCATCGCTGCGCGGTGGTAGTAGCAGAATCTCTGATCGGCTACCGTGTGGAATGAAATTTCGATGACTCTCAGGAGGAGATGTCATGGTTGATGGAGACCTGGGTCTTTGTTTGATCGTACAAGCCAAGACAAAGGGTTTGGTGCTGGATGCTGAGTACTAGGTTGATGAGCCTTTGAGAGAGGAAGTGAAGTGAAGGGCCTTAGGGATGGGTTTGCCTTACTCATAAGCGTACCTCTCAGCCTTGTCTTGCGGCAGAAGTCAACCTGGTACTGACAGGGATCCTCGGATAGCTGCTACCTTATTGGACGCCTCACGTACTGTACTGAGACACCACCTACCATTGTGTGGATGGTGGATAAATCCCGCAAGATGTACGTACGGATAGCCTTGTGAGTTATGGAAGTCTAACGGGTAATAATTGGCGCTTCATTGGTTGCTTTTGACTCAATAAGTAGCAGGGCTATGATTAAAAATAAACTATTCCCAAGCTTGATCAAATTCCATCCAATTTAGGAATATATGCGGAGGGTAGAATTATTATCGACCTCTTTGTAGAGGGAAAATGAGGTGATTTCAATATACATCAATTCATATGATACGCTAGGTCAAATACCACTGAGGGTTTCTCAATGAGAAGATATAGATAGCCACTAAACGTACCTGAGCAAAGTTTCTGATATTGACCAATATTTGACATTTTTTTGTGTTGCACGCCCTCTGCTTTATTCGACCCTCAATGACATTGATATTACAACTAAGCTTCTGTGCCAGAGAGGAAAAGAAGGACTATTGTCAGACCAGAGTCTGCCTCTCAACGGCTTTACACCGTAGGTATCAAGTAAATCACTGAATCAGCCCGTCAGCCCGTCAGTCCGTCAATCCATAAGATAATCATCATAACGACATGCATCTAAAGCATAATCATACTGCCGAATAAAATCGAATTGTTGCGTGCGGCGCCGAAAAACGCAACGATATCCACCCTCGTGTTGTGCATCTCTAAAGTAGAACACATCGCTGATAGGCTGCATGAAGACGAAGGCGCAATGTCCCACCGCTTGAAGCTCAGGGGGACCTTCGGGTCCAAATGCCCATGCCAGGAACTGACGAAACGATGGCAGCTTATTATTTCTGATATCATCCCAGCAGTCGGAGTTTATCAAGTATGACTGATCGTAAAATTCTTCGCACCGTCTCAGATGGAGAACACGAATATATGCTTTGATACTTGGCGAGGTCAGAATAGACTTCTAAAATATGATCTATGTATTAGTTATTGAAAAAGCAGTTGAGAATTTGAATAAAGTTGACGCGTACCAGGGTATCGAAATCATTGCTGGAGATGCCTAAAAACTCAAGCCTGGGACCGACGAATGGATTTTGGTCAGCACCCGTCAATTGCTCAAGAAAACCGGTTGCACCCAAGTAAAGACCATGTTCCTCGGACTGGTATCCATCAATATGTAATTGCTGGCATACGAGCTTTCTCAATGTTTCCTTGTGAGTAAACACAGAACGCCATACAGGGACTGGGCTTTCAAAACAAAGGACCGAGATGTACAACTCTTCTAGCCCCTCGAATGATTTAAGGAAAGCTGGTAGTGCAAGAACACTATCTTCTCCAGCTCGCCTCATATCAGTCTCTAGCGTCAAAGACTTCAAGGCGATTCTGGATCCAGAGTTGAGAAAGTTAAGTAAGGCATACTCCCAGGATTTGCATAGACGCAGACTCAAGGATAGAAGTGAGGTGACGTTGAATATAGATGAAAGCACGTGGGATATCGGAGTCAGATCCATGTAATAAAATGAGAGATATTGAAGAACGGGAAATCGAAAGGCTGTTCTCAAATCATACATGTCCAAGATCTCTTTGGCAAGCATTGATTGTATGGATTGCGTTACTTCATCACCAGATATATCCGTGACTCCCAAACCCATTTGGGTAAGGTGGAACGCATTCGACTTAAGTGCTAGACACAGTTCACGAACATGATGTTCATAACATAGGTCAGGCCATGATATGCTTCTTAATCACGCAAACTTTGATAGCAAGAGATCGCTGCCGCCAGCGGCATAAGAGCTACCTGTTCTTAGATGGATAGCTACAAGCTTGCGCTGATTCAGTATTAGATATCCAGAGTCACCGAGAACTTCGCTGGGTAGACACGTTCCAACGTTCCAGCTGTGGTATAACATTCTTATCTTAGCTGGTCTTACTTTTGAAGATAAGAAATACTCTAAGCTTACCTAAATCTTTGGAGCCTATCCGCTGCACATCTTGAAAACACCTGCAGTAGCTTGGAAGACAGATAGCGTATTTCATCCCTATATATTCTTTCTTCCTTGTGATAGTCGTGCGCGTCTTCGTCCAATTCGTTGTTCGTCCATATAAATTGTCTCAACCATGTATAGTTGTGTAAACACCCATTACCGGGCGAGGAGCGGTTTTCCTGAATATCGATATCTCTCATGTGCACTAGTAAGTCAACTGGGAAAGCAGGTGCTCGGAGTAGAGAGTCAACATGGTTCCATGTCTCGCTGATTCCAGATCTATTGGAAGTTAAAGTTACAGACTTGTACAGAAGTGGAACTGCAATAGCGTAGAGGTGCTTGGAAACACGGCATATGTTGTTGAGATCATGGCGGGTTATGTACTGTGATAAGTCAGCCGGCTTCGAAAAAGGCCAATTCAGGCTGTTAGGCGCATATTTCACTTACTTCCAGTGCTATGAGAAGAACCTCAGGGGGTAGTCTGTCAAGCATATTGACATTGACGATGAATTGCGCTATTCTTAGCGTGAAGTTGTCCTTGTCAAATTGGGTGAAGTCAGGACAAGAGGGGTTGGTAATTAATAGTCGAGGTGCAGTATTTGAATCTAAGGCTGCGCAGGTTTCAAAACACAAGGTGAGAACGCGTAGCCAATATATTCAGAGGATTCTTGAGATGTATAAGACTGACCAAGCTCGGGGAAATCTCATCACAGCAGCTTGTGAGAAGTGAATTAACACTGGATATTCACTCTAGTCTGAAGAATTTTCCAATCACCTGATGCAGCGTTCGCCTCGAACCGAGGCGTCGGAAGCGCAATTTAGTCTATTAGAAAGAGATGAATTAGGAAGACATGAAAGACCTGCATAATTGTGCGTTTATTTGTATGTGTCTGATGAAGAAGAAGATCTAAATACATGCAGTAAAACGGATGAAGAAGATGCTGCAGTGTGTTCGACCTCCCTCCCAAAGGGGAAGGTGCCCGTGACAGCTGACCCCATGCTATATCTTGTGGCCTCTTTATGGCTCACCATCAGAACCTTTGAAAGTATACTCATTTAGTGAATGAATGCGAATGACTGAACTCTTTGATGGTTATGTGATTTGAACAGTGTAGAAACCTACGTTGTATAACATACTATATTGGTAGAACTGCGACAAGAGGGTTCTAGTGTGGGATTATATAACCATAGATGGAACAAACTACTGTACTAGATTAGTACTAAAGTGCAGTTGATCATGGCTCATGATTTTGGACTGTTTCTTCTTTTTCTGGCATTTTCTCTCGTCACGGGGAACACGGTGAGGATGGAAAGAGTTAGTACTATGAAAGGAATTTGAATAGTTTTTGCTTATCATGGATTTCACGTTTGTGATGGCAAAGCACTGTACAAGACTGGCCATTACAACACCAATAGTCGAAAAAGCCCCAAGAACAAAAACATACTTGTTCCGCCGGTCTGGATAACGGCTCTTTTCCCAAACACCGAAGACACACGCAGCATGAAGGATTGCCAGAACATGTAAAGGTTGGTAGAGGCCCAGAGAATACCGCTAGGCACTGTCAGACGTTGTTAACCAGATATTGTTGGACATCTCTCCTCAAAGAACCATGGCAATGGCCAGAGGGCACCACAATGTTGGCGGGCTTTTGTCTTCTCGCCAGGGTTTAATTAGTCTTACTAGCCTAGCAGTCGGCTGCCGAGCCGACAGTCTATGCCAAATCGACCGAGACAGCTGCGTGGGACATCATTGCTTCTATAATTTTGCAGTATCCAGGACATTGGAACTTAAATTCGAGTCCACTTCGCTAGAGTATGCTTTCACATTTCCTAGCCTATAAAATTACCCAGTCCCGCCAAAGCCCAGTGCCCTTGTCTCCATATCTTATCTTCATCTCCGAATGAACATCAAATTCAGTTATTGCTTGTCACCAAAACCCCTGACCGGTTTGCGGCCGTCTGGCACCTTCCGGGTTGAGTGACCTGTGGCAAAATTAATAGGCAATTCTTATCATGGCGGAAGGCAGTCACTGTACATCGCTTCATGAATACTGCCAGTTTCAAGCAAAGCCCGAGAAAAAAGAGGCCTGCAGAGACCAACAAAAGAATACTAGAAGCTCTATCAAGGCTAGAATAGAGCTCCTTGATCTGTGTCAAGATAGGTCCCAATTGTTCGTGCTTCAAGCATATGAGACCTGTCACAGAATGAGTCGTTGAGCCAGATACGGAGAGAACATATTAGATCACTATACCTCGCCATATAAGTGCCCACACAAACAGACTGACACCGCAGAGATAGAGGATAAGAGAAAAAAAAGAAGCGATCTTCTGTCCTCTACTAAAACCAGCGGACCTTTGCGAAGCCAAGACTGCTCGCCCCCCTATCACAAGGGCGAATATTGCGAATGCGGTGATTAAATTAAACATATCGAGCAAGACTGTGCCAATGATGGTGACACCGATTTTAGGAGCTGTAGGAAGTGTATCAATGATTGATGGATATCCACATCGACGCGATACAGGCTCAAAATATCTTCCAATGGAAGGTACTCAAGGTTGCGCGTACGGATCCAATTGAATAATTTTTTTTGATGTCCTATATGAATTCTTTGAGTGGGCTGAAAGCGTGTAAAATGGCAACCTGGTGGTTATCACCCCTCCAGTCTTATCCACAGAGGTAGTGGGCCTTAACGCGTAAGCTGGCTGGACGCGGGCAAGCTAAATGTGCAAACTTTTTGTTTCCTAGCGCTACGTCCTGACTATGGCTTTCTCGAAGATTGGTTATCAACTTGAAGACGTGGTCCTCATCAGCGAATACGTGAGACCCTCAAATTAGACACCGGGCGAGGCCCCAACATTCCTCGTAATCTTTAGTACAAAAATTTAGATTATTTTCTTTTCATACTTAACTAGAATAACATTGATAATTATGAAACTCTGAGTCTATACCGGTATTTTTACTACATCAATATATCATTTCACTATAGGCCTTTTAGCCAGACAATCAAGGCCATGCTGTATAATATTCAGCAAAAGTTCTTTATTGAATATCTCAACTATTCAAGTCCTAGCTGTACTCTGTTTCCTACCTCTTCTCCTATTCCCAACTTGTCTAGCTCTTCAGCCTATATATTTGCTACTGCATATGTACTGATCTTCTAGCCAGGACGATGATTTTCGCTTTCTGTTGTAGTGCTCACATCTCGCCACCTTCTGCTCACCGAGAAGACCTGAGCACACCCTAAGCGGCCTGAGGGCATCAGTAAGCATTGAGTGAGCGGAAGACTAAATGCCCTGAGCGAATTCCCTCAATAAACTGCATCCTAACTAACCAGTCAAGCCCGGTTTCCAAGAACAGACGAAGGTGGATTCTACAGCCTGTACGAGGGAATGACGCTCGGGAGTATTCAAAACACTCTAGCTCGGGTGGACGTCGAGCCAGCGCCATACAGCCATGAGAACATGCTGCTATGGCACACCGCCATCGAGTACCTCTGGAGTAGAAGAAGATAGACAGAAATGAGCTACATCTTCGCCATCACAGAAAAGTACCCAGGCTGACCAGACGAACACATTTGTCCTTGAGTGCTCTTTGACTCACAGAACCTTCAAATTAAAGAAGACCATAGCACCCTTAGTTGATATCGCTATCTGTAGTATTCCCATTGGTCGCGGAGGCGGACTGCAAGGGCGAATTTAGTAAGGGGGTCTCGATGTGGCCAAGCAGACAAAGTGTCTTGCATTTTGCGCACAGAGTATGACTACAACAAACTCCCATGTTCTAGGCCTTTCTGCTGCGTTATCGATTGCAGAGTGGAGATCTATGTTCGGATAATAGTAAAGAAGGTATCACGTTCAGGTCGATCTCACTAACACGGACGCATGAGATACATACGGAGTACGCGCATCTCTGCATTTTTCTGCCGCGGATCAGCGCAGTGTCATCTATGATTGGCAGAACCTGATTTAGACTTTGATTTGTCCAGTGAAAAAGGAACAAATCCTGTAATGTCTTGTCACAATCCTTGGAATGTGGAATGGAAGGGGAAGTCGATGATGCCTGATGTGGATTTTGTTGGCTCCAGCGACTGACTTCCCATCTGATGTCCATGCATACAAAGTGGTCATGTGTCTTCGAGCCTAACTTCCAATACATTGTACGTAGTGGGAGTGGCTGCGGATATATCACCCATCCGGAGCATCATAATGTACCCCTATATATGTTCAGACCAGTCGGCTCGGGGTTCGTACATTGAATATGGAATGAGACATGTTGCGCTCTCGCGTCCCATGTGCAAACCAACTCGACAAAATGTTACCTACCTCACGCTACGGGAATTTTAGCTGCTCCCATACGCTCTCATCATGTAGCATTTCAAGGTATAGTACACTGTCCTAACAACCTTCGAGCTGTTTGCTGTTACATCGGACATATTTCTCCTCTTGGGAAGTGACATCACGATTGGCTAATAGAAGTAAATTAATTTTTAGGATAATATTCACAGCACCGACTGTTCGTCGATCTTCTTACTCTACTGAAGTTCCAAAACCATGGGGAAGAGTGTCTGAGAAACAATACACCAGACCTCTTGATGGCATGGAGGTTGTAATGAGACAAATCTCTATCAGCCACCCGCCTGGTCGCCGAACATACGACGTTGCTGCCGCTATCAAAGTGCGGACTCGCCTCACTGAGGAGGAACTGACCAAGAAGGGGCGACTAGCCTGGCAGAATCTACGATACAAGCATCCGTTAATGGCAAGCTCTATTGTCGACGGAGACTGGATATACAATGTGCCATACGGCAAGGAGTTAGAAGACTGGACCGAGAAAACCTTTCTGTCACTAAGTTCATGCCAAAAATACACAGAAGTTGTACTCAACAGCTTAGGCCCAGTGGAGTTTCCCATGCTGCTCCATCTCAAGGACCGCAATGAATTTATGTTGAAACTCACTCACTGTCATTCAGATGCTCAAGGGATAGCTCTGTGGTTTCACGACTTTCTGAATGAGCTATCGTGTCCTGTAAATGACACTGTCCGATGGAAACCAGGAGAAGAGGTTAACAACCTCCCTGTTGAGACGTGGGATGCGGCTGAGATCCCACGGCTCCCACAATCATGGGTTGAGGATCATCGAGGTTTCTTTCCTAAGAAGCAGCTTAAAGCACCGAGGACCTTAGGCTTAGAAAGAAAACCTACAGAAGCGCATCTTCCGTCAACATACGAGTTCGAAAGATACCGATTCTCGGTTAAATGCTCAGAAACGATCATTGCCGGGGCGAGAAAACTAGGCCTCACGCTTACTCCGTTTGCTCATACAGCCATCGCCCTAGCTGCAAAGGAACAGGCCAATTTACCTGATGGTGTCCAACATAACACATTCCTGGTTTCAAGCCTCCGGGAACAATGCAAAGGACGGCCTGAACTTGGTAGTCACGCGGTTGCACTGCGCTTTTGATTGTGGCCTATTCAAGTCGGAATTCACGATTTCTCGAAAACTTCCAAGGAGTTGATGAAGTGTTATTCTTCCTACAAGAGCAATATGACGTCGTATATACCGATTATGACAAACGTTTTGGCCGATATGGATCCCGATGTCGTGAATGATGTGATGTCCACTCTTATCTTTAGTAGCGTCGGGGACTTGTCACCCTACATGAGGGCTTCATATGGCGAGATTGAGCTGGAGGATTATTGGGCTATCAATCTTCCAGCCAATAATTCAATATTCATCGCTATGGAGTCCCGGCTGCGTCAATTGGAATTAAGGGTTTGCTATAACGGCGCTTTCTATGAGTCGTCTCGCATCAGGTCTTTCTTGGATTCAACAGGCAGGATTCTTTTGAAGGCTGCTACTTGAGCGTAACATTTCGGCTTTGGCTCCTAATTTTGTGTGTTCCCTTTCCTCTTAAACATAGCTAAGACATTAATTGGGCTATGCAAAGGGTAATAGCAGGAATAAATTGATCTTCACAAGGCAACTCTCGTGTGTAAATACCTATGTTACTGCATGCTAGATAACTTTGTAAGCAGACCTTGCTATGGAAGGTGACACAAAAGCAACACATTTCCATCCAAGAACCATCACACATGTATCCTAGGACAGAAGGTGCCGGGCCATGAGAATAACCAGAAAGTTACATGAATTCAGACAAACTCCGACGCGAAGCCCTTCAACATTGCAGCAGAGAGGCATAATGCCCGCTAATCATCGCAGCCACAATACCACGGAATACTCCGTTCCCATCCCCTGCAACAAAGATGGGCGTGTCCAACAACCGCAAGTACCCAGTCACTTTAGGGTATCATCCTACAGCCTCCAGAGTCAAATCAATCAACTTAGCCTAGCCGTTCACACCAGATCTAGGGACTTTATAGCCAGACATCATGACCAATCGCAGCCCTGGTTCATACATTTTGTCAAACCTGGCTGTCACGGACGTATCGCCTTGGTGAAGATTATTTATGGCAATGTTGGAGTTAGTGTTGGGCTTCATCATGGCTTTGGTTGCCGGGAAGGTCAATGGGAAGCCAAGACTAGGGGCAGAGAATATCAACCTTGTAGCCGCTAATAGCTAGAGACTTCCATTTAATAGTTTTATGTAGTACAAGTAACGAAGTGTTTCCCAGAACTAAAAGAGATGAAATCATCATCGTCTAACAGGATGAAACCCCGGTCTCTGCTCGAGCAGATTGATCAAGGGTATGAACAGCCTGTGGCTGGAGTTCGGATCGCTATGATACGAGGAAACTTCTTCCCAAGTCACCCACTTCCACTGCTCACATTTGTGGGGTTCCAATAACTAGAAGGAATGATTAGCCGGAGGTCTTTCTGGAGAACCAGGTCACACGTGGGTTAGGAGGCAATATCACTGACCTCCGGCTGCGCATCATCTCCAACAACCGTGCATCCCACAAAAACAGTGACATAGTGCTTCCCCTCTTCTTTCATAATATCGTTGGTCGCTGTAAGGAACTGTATGTCGCGGACTTTGAGGCCTGTCTCTTCTAGTACTTCACGTGCAGCGCAGTCTTCGAACGATTCGTTGAATTCGAGATGGCCGCCGGGTAGGGCCCAGGTACCTGTGTAGAGGCGTCAGAAATAGAGTTGAGCCTAAAAGCACCATCATACAACCAAAACGAATCAATGAACTCTAGATGGGGTATTACTTACCAGCGCCATGACTGCTTTTGCGCTGTCCAAGAACTATTTGTCCCTTGGGATTGATGACGAAGACGCCTACGCCTACTCGGGGATTCATAATGGGAGTGATTTATATGAACGACTTGTTTGAGAAAGGCGTTATAAGTATGATATAAGTGGGAGCCAAATGTGCGAATAAGAGAGAGTAGCAATATAGCTAATCATCTCAAAGAAGGACCTCTCATAAGGTGTTCTGCGTCAGAGAAGGCGGGGGTGGGAAATGGAAATTCCAATTGAAAATACCAAGTTGTACTAAATAGCGGGGTTGGAGGGTAAGCAAACATGCCTTATCAGAGCCGAGGTTAGCTACTGCAAGTAGTTGAAAAGAAACATCCACGGCGTCTGTGTGTCAGATGAAGATGCAAATTACAGGCCCAGAACAAGCAGTATTGTACCTTGCAATATGGATGGAAATTACGCTCACATAGAGATCTGTTGACGCTAGCCTAGATTGGTTGATGCCTGCATGAGGTGGCTTGCAAATACCGGGGCTCGTAGTATACGAACAAAGTTATCACCAAATGAATGGAAAGCTTGCGCCAAAGTAGACGGACATTGAGGTCTCCTTATGAGACTCCTCCAGTTAGACAAGAGGTCTAAAGTGTATCACGGATTAAAGCCCTGGGATCCAGACTCCTCGTTAACCGCAAGGACAGAGTCCTAGGAACCACTATGTAAGATGGCTGGTAGACAATCATGCCAATTATGACCGCTTCTCTGACCGCCAAAAGAGGCAGAACCTAGTCGACCTCGCAGAAGAAAGTACGGATATAAGCGGATATGAGCGGATATATTTTTGAACAGCTCCGGAAAAGGCGAGTTGCATTCTGTATAATTTGTGACCGCCCTGTTTGACCGCTCCAGGCCGCGGCAGAATATAATGCCATGTGCATGTGAGCCATTGCGGCCATAGTATCTTCACTATGATGAAGATACCCGGGATTAGATCATAGTTCTCAGAGTGAGTGCGAATACTAGCTCTACACTAAGCTACTTAGGTCGTAGATAGACATTCCGACGGAGTATAACTAGTACGAAAATGAGGCCTAAGGCATAAAGACGATTAGGGTCCGCGCGCCAATCATAGGGCGAGCCTAGAGGCGGGGCAGATGGTGTATGATTGGCCGGAAGTGGCGGGCAGGAAGTCAAGGGCGTCACCGGACTGGCGGAGGATTGGCCAACCTGAGGCAGGCATGGGCGTGCGGATGGCCTCAACCGCGTCTGGCGCTTTGCTTGACCTTTCCATCATGTGCTGATGTTTATCTTTGTCTCTCATCCATCCGGACCATAACGATAACTGCCATCCCACGTCTTATCCACGCCACACTGTCTCGACCCTTCGAACCCTCTCCTTATCGTGAAGCCTACCACCTGAATTAACCGCCCCGGGAGAAATTCGTGAGAACCTCACCATGTCCCATGCGGTCTGATACGCACAACTGCCACCGTGACACGTGTAAAAAGTGGTCTCAGTTGCAAACATGACGTCGTCTAACACCCCTTCAACTCTATCCCATAGCCGGGCTATCCCATTCGCGAGTCGGCTCAGCGAACAACTGTCGCAGCGGACCGGGCAAACCAGTTCAGGCACCGATCCCGACCATGCCGGCAACAGAAACACACCTACACTTGGGCCTCCATTGCGTCCTTCACCGAATACTCGCTCGCTGAGCGATGCGGGAAAACCAGTTTCCGCCATGCCGATCAATCACGATGATTCCCGCCCGCCCAGCAAAGATGACTCCTCCCTCTCCTCCACCCCCGAAACGCCCCAGCGGCCGTCCATGCAGAGTCTCTCGTTGAACCTCTCTGCCAGATCCTCCGGACCTTTATCCTTATCCAATCGCGCCCCGCTTTCCCCGAAGCTCGATTCCTCGGCCATCTACGGCTCGCCGGGCTCCGTGCTGCCCCGTCGTTCCCGAGGCCTGGACTTTTCGCGAGCTTGCACCAATCTCCATCACTCGACCCTTGCAGAAGCGTCCCCGGACTCCTCCCCAACGGTTGGCGGGCGCGGTGTAAATATCCCGCAGCGGCGCGGCTCGCCAGCTTCAGTCTCTGGCCTCCAGTTCTCCACCTCGAACCCCGCCGACAAGGCCACAATTTCGAGCTCCGTATCCAGCGTCAACATGATGGAATCCGATACAAGCAGTAGTGAGGAGGATGATGAACCCATGATTGGCGACCGTGACGACATGATGATTACCAATACACCTCAGGCGAAGCGGTTGGGAGGTGGAATGAGTCCATTTGCTGCGGGGAACGTGTCCAGCCCGGGAAATGAGTGGATGGGCGGCTATTCGCAAGCAGCCGCGAGTCTCATGAGCTTCCAGCGGGCCCGTTTCCATAAGGGACGAAGCAGGCACAGCTCCAGCAGTGCTAGTGGCAGTTCCAAGCAGAGTCCGGGTCCTCTCTCACCACCCGTGATGAAGAGTATCGAAGGTCAGAATGGAGGTTACTTTGGCGCAGGTGCCCGACGGGCTAGTCTCAGCATGGGTACGCGGGATTTGCGCCTTTCAGATGTCAGCGACGAGGGTGAGAACCGCGGTGCGCGTGGGCAGAGCCCAAGCACGTCGAACTCCGAGGGCGGGCCTTTGGGGGTAATTCGACGGGCCGTTACCCGTCGTGGGAGCTTACTCGTAAGTACTTTATTCCGATCACATAGGATGCATCTGACTCTGTTAGCCAAAAACGAAAACCTTTGCGCGTATCCGGGCGGCATTGATGGAGGAGTCTGCTCCAATTGATAGCGAGGCCAAGCGAGAAGCGGAAGTTATTCGACAAGTCAAAGAGAACGAACCTGACGTTGAAGCGAAATCGCCGCTGGGTGATTTGTCGGCTCTTGACACGTCCACTCCTGTTGCTCACGGGCAAACCCCAGAGGAAATCCCTCCAAAAGCCGGATTGACGACACCGGACGAACCAAAATTCATCGATCAGGCCAACCGAAATTCGGGAGGAGTCGAGTTCTGGAATTCGTTCGACGAGCGCTACCGCACGCCGCCCCCACCCCAACGCCGACATGGAGCTTCATCGGTCTCTGAAGATGACCTTGCCATGGACATCACACCATCTACCACTGTAGGATCGACTACAGAATTTGCTAAACCGAGCGAACGACCCGGCTCGCGCAGTGAAGCATCTCAAGGCGCCCCGGCTGGGTTTGTTGGCGAGTTCAGGAGGAAACGCCGTCGGGATGATGATTTCGATCCGAACCTCTTCAAGCGGCGAGCGGTATCGCCAAGCATGAGCGCACAGAGTAGCCCCGTCATGCCTAACTCACCGGTGGTCAAAGACACGAGTCCCAGCATCTGGGGGCCACCAAGATCGAACCTTGGCTCGCTGTTCCCCGACCGGCCTGTCACCGAAAATGGACCTCGCAATGGTAACAACCATACCGGGACCCTGAAACGAGTAGGACTGCATGGGATGAATGAAACCAGCGATGGCTTCATGAACATGAGCATTGAGTAGGTTGGCTGAGCCTGTCTACATCATTATAACTATTACAACATTCTTCGGTATCGACTAAGGATTCAATGCTGTTAGCGGGATCGGTTGAGTTTGGCGTTATCTTTGCATTTATTGGTGCTATACTTGGGACATAGCTTAACTGCATCATAACTAATATTAATAAACATTTTACTGCATACTGAAGTGAATGCTTCAGGGTTGCTTGCTAGACCTCAGTGATATAGTAAGTAGTGTTGTAGAAATGCTATACGGATAGCGGCAGGTCAGGGGCCACGTGCGGGCTCGGCGGGACTCGCGCTAACTCCGTGTTGACATCGGAGCTCCATCTGCTCACCCAGCATCCACTGCCCCTCTATCCTTCGTGCTTAATCCCTTACTAGCTTACCTTTACCCTTTGACATACTCAACTCTGGCAGCTGAGTACGTTTTATAATCATCCATGGCATCCACAACCGAACTCGCATCCTCCTTCATCGAGGGTGCCCCGCCCGGCGAGGTAGGCAGCTACCCCCTCATGCTCCTATACCTGCATGAACCCGAACATAGCTAACAGCATCTATTAGCTCGCGGACGTTGTCGCAGGTATGCAATGCAATCCAGACCATTCATTTCGATCGTTGCCACCCTCATCGTACCTTGCACCGAGACCATACTAAGCAGCTCTACAGACGTCAAGGCTCTCACCTCCGACGGTCCCGACATCATCCCCTCCCTCGCACCGGCCTTTGAGCGCTACAATGAGACACAACTGGCGACCGTGAAGCTTCCCGGTGCGAGCCAGGAGGTAGGCAGCTACATTACTGATGGTGGAGTCGATCGACCGTTCTGACAACCTCTAGGTCCTGATCAGCGAATACAACAAGCTCGAGGGAAACCGGTACTTCGATGTGGAAAGTCAGACGTCGTTTGAGGTGGACCATGTCACGCAGGTGGGTGGACACAAGCCATTGAGAAGATAAGGAGTTGACGGGGAATAGGAAGCATCGGCAGCACAGTCATACGTTCTGGAGTCGCAGAATGCGGATTTGATGTACGCTCTCTTCCCTTGTATCTTAGTCAATCACCCGATGTGAATCTAACAGGATTGCAGCAAATCCCTCCTCAAGTCCCTCTCCGCACACGCCACCGAACACTACCGCACCTGCAGCTACGGCGTCTACCCGATCGAGGACGATACCGCTGTGGCCATTGTCCTCGTTGCGAACCGCTACTCGCCCAATAACTTCTGGTACACCCCCATTTCAGGTTCTGGATGATGAAATACTAATTGGTGACAGGAACGGTCGCTTCCGCGCCATCTACACTCTCCCCGTGAACTCCTCTTCGACCACCATCTCCGGCCAGATCAAGGTCGATGTGCACTACTATGAAGACGGCAACGTGGCTCTCAACACCAACAAGCCGGTGAATCTGTCGGTGCCATCCGTGGATGCCAGTTCCATCATCTCGCGCATCGCGGCTGCGGAGCGGGATTACCAGGAGGAGTTGAACCGGGCGTTTGTTAGCACGGCCGAGGGAGTATTCAAGGGGCTGCGGAGACAGTTGCCGATCACACGGCAGAAGGTTGAGTGGGAGAAGGTCGGAGGATACCGGCTGGGACAGGATATTGCGGGAGGACGGTGATTGTTGTAGATGTATAGATTAGCGTTGAACAATCGTGTGTATTTGAATGTGACATGTCACGTATATCATCCTCGTTGTGATTCTGATGGGGGTGAATATGATAGATAAGCGGATACCGAGCCGATATCGCGTACCCGCCATACCAGCAGCCCCTTGGCAAATAGCCTAATTAATCCCTAGTACTTAAAGCGCGTCGTTACCCACCGCCGCCAAATAACACATCTACAATAGACTGCATACCCCCGCACATATACCCCCAGCGCAATAGAAAGAAAACAAAATGTTAGACCATTTATACCGCTTTACACGCACGACGGCAGGCCTCGAAAAGACCCTCCGTCTCGTCCAATCCTTCTGCGTGCTGGCCCTGCAAATACCCACTCTGGAAAATGAGTCCATTTCGCGATTCAACACCGCCAAGACACAGTTTGCATTAAGTTAGTTTTCCTCCAATTATCCTACTGGATATCCACATCCATTATCAGGATCAGTGAGTAATGATGGATAAATAGCAAGACGCTTCCTCCGCTTCTTCAACTTCATCGACTGCTTCAACCGGGCATTTGCCTTGCTAGGCAGCCCTTCTTCTGCTCATGGTAATGTCATCAAGACAGTCATTGAAATAAGTAAATGGTCCTGCTTTGGATGTTACTTTCTCTTGGAAGACTTAACCCTGGTATGTGCTCCCTTCTCTTACTATCCAACCCATGATACAATACTAAAGTAACATTCAAGTTACACGCAACATCCATCTACCCAAACCCCTACAACAAGACCATATTAACAGAAGCGAATAAGTTCTGGTTTTATGCGCTGGGGTTCTCCATTTTGGGTGCTGCTTTTGATACACTCTTTTCTTCGGCGTCATCTGCGTCTAGGACGAAGGATGAGAAGGAGAAGAAAGAAGCTCCTTCTATCAACCGCTGCTCGCTTCTGAAGAAGATGCTCTGTGTTGATGCTTGTGATCTGCTCATTCCTGGTACCTTTTTGGGTTGGATTGAAATGGGTCAGTTGGGGGTCGGGGTTGGGATGGTGGTTAGTACCCTTGTTTCGGGGTGGGATATGTGGAATGCTGTTTGAATCTCCCTCCGGGAGAAGACTATAGAGGGTATAGAGATCTTCATATCATGGTGGATATAGAGCGGAGGGAACAGGTGATATTCGTAGAGATTCAGATAATTCTGTGTCGACTTACTCTTCATCTCTATACACCAACCCATTCTTCCCACCTCTCCTCCCCAACATCAGGAACCACCATGTCTCCAAATAAACTATTGAATAGCGCCACATCCACCGCATGTAAATCCCACTCCTCACCACCACACTCTCCCACCCCAATATCCACGCCTTCAAATCTCTCAAACCCAATCGTCCCATAATACGGGATATATACATGTAAACTCCTCCCCCCATCTTCGACCCTCCCATCATACTCCCCTCCTCCCTTCCCATCCTCACCCATATTCTCCCTAGCCACATACCCAACGCCCCCAGCAGCACTCTCCTCCACCCCCAATAAATGCCTCATTATACCCGCCAATTTCCCCGCAATTTCATCCGTTCCAGAACCCGACGTTACCATATCTTCAATAATAGAAAGTGTCCGTTCCATAATCCTGCGATCACTTGGTCGACTATGTCCGAGGAAACTGACTATCGTTCCCTTCCCAGGCTGCATATTACTGAATGAGTCGATATGCGAAATACAAAGCACAGTCATCGCCACAAAGGCAATGAAATCCACACCACGACAGTAATAATGCGCTGGATTCGAGGCACGGAAAGCGATATACAGGGCCAGTATCTCCCGGCTTACGGTTATGATGGTGAGTTTGCTTCGGTCGTACACTGCAGAGCCTTGAGATGAGCGGAGCATGTATGGAAGATGCAGACGGAGGAGGAGTTGGTAGTGCGTGAAATGGGCGTTTTGACGGAGGGTATTCTGGATGATGGCGATTTGGGTTTGGTTGGGCCTTAGGTCTGGGATGAGCCACCACTGGGGAGGCATGTGCGCGGCTGCGTTTTGGAGCATCTGGTCGATGTCGTTCGTAAGGGAGATGTTGTTGATATCTGCTTCAGTACGGTGGAGGATACGGCCTGCTATAATGCAGTGCATGCGGTGCATGCGGTCTTGGGGTGTGCATGTTTCTAGGGCTTTAGGACAGAGGCACCGTGCTTCGAGATTGGTAGGTGGTAGGCCGAGCATCAGGGAGAGGTAGTGGTCCATCTCGATAAGGCGGAAACACAAGTAATCTGGGTTTAGGTTACCGCGCGTAGCTGGGTCGAGAGTCTTTAGAGATGACGCGGGGAGTCCACGATGGAGACATAGCATCTGTGCGATGGCTGTGGCTCGGCGGGTGGCTAGCCAGGCTTGATGGAGATTACCAGCGTAGTTCTGGTATTGGGCTTCTAGCATGATGCATTGCAGGCCTTCGATGCAGGGAGTGAGCTCGTCGTTTGTGGTTACTAGTCTGGTGGCACGGGTGACGGCGCGGGTCATGATGTCGTGGTGGGAGATAGATAGGTCAGATAAGCTTTTGATGGACGGTGGAGAGATGCCTTGGAGAAAGATGGCCAGGGTGAGGAGTTTGCGTGCGATTAGGACGGGATGGGAGTTTGGTGCTGGTAATTGGAGCATATCTTCGGGTGATGGTAGGCTGTCGTCTATGAAGGTGGAATTAGGGACCCAGATTTCATAGTTCATATATACTGTTATGCCAACAGGGAGATTGTAGATATGGTTGAGCTCCCTCTTGCTGGGCCAGGCCGCGAGAAGGTCGCGGTTTATACTCTCATACGGGCCTCCAGGGATGTTGTTCTCTGGGGACGATTCCTGGAAGTATCAGCATGGGAAAATTGAAATGAACACATGAGGACTGGACTCACTTGTTCTTCTCGACTAGAGTCCACATAACTGTCCAATGTACCCAACCTGGGAGGGGTTTCGGTATAATTTTCAGAAGATAGCGCTCGGCTGCCCGGGTTAACCAGCTGTTCGAGTATCCTCTCTACTCGGTCGAGTCGGGCATCGACCAAGTCTTTGCTTGTAGGTATAGGGCTGTCTGGGAGCTCCTGACTGGTGCATGTAGATCCCCGTCGCCTGCAGCTATCGCAGGTGGTATTGGAGGAGGAGCTGAAGATACAGCGAACCTTGCGCCGCTTGCATTCCCAGCAGCTCCTTGTGCCCTTGCGGACCTTTCTCCGTTTCTCTTGGGAGCACTCCGCCATATTCGTGTCAGTCACTATCAGGCAGACTTTCGTGTCTCTCGGTCGAAAGTTGAGGGGGCAGGGAATGATGAAATGCTCTGCGGAAGGATCACGGGCTAAGGTGTTGGATTCGCCCGAACTCGGCGGAATAACACCATGCTCACACCAGCCCTAGTAGAATACGCCATGGCTAAATAATGTCTTATCTCACACGTTATATTTACTAAGCTTGATAGCACATTCTACCTGCGTATCCGTATCACCCTTCTCGATCGCATATTCAAGCCTTTCCTTTCCACGCCTCAGTCAAGAACTTCTCGACAGGGGTAAACTCGAAGTCAGGCAGCAGACTGTTCCATTCATCCGAAACGGCATAGGATCCAGCATTAACCGCCAAAAGAATCCGACTGGTCATATATGTCGACGCCACTGCCGCCTGCTCGGGTGGAATGGAAGGGTGATCCACTGTTGGTGTCCACGACGTCTCCCACGACCCAGCTTCCAAGTCCCCCGCCTTCACTCGCTCAATGGTAAATGGGAGCCCACCTGGAGATAATGAGTCACGAAATATTTTCATGTATGTAAAGTTGTAGGAAAGAAACTCACCGCGAGCTCTCTCCCCTAGAGCAATGAATTCACCGATGGAGATATTAGAACCCTGAATACCTCCAACCACTGGCCACTCGCCCTCATACTCAACAGCTCTGGCCACAACTCTAGCAATATCCTGAACTGCCGTCAAGGTGATACGGGTTCCATCGTCCCCGTCCACCAAGATCATTCGGCGGTTGGCAAAGTCGAAGGGGGTCGCGATTGAGGGCAGGTGGCGGGCCGATTGATGTGGATGGGTCAGATAGTTGACGAACACGCCGGGTTGGAAGAGGGTATACTCGAGGACCTGATTGAGTTGTGTTAGATGTTCCGCCTGGTAGAACGTTGTCCGATCGTACCTTCTTATCCTTGTTCAGCTCTTGGAGATACCGGCGCGTTTCGCCTTTGTAGGCATACCAGTCCAGGTAGTCCAAGCGGGAGCTGTACTAGGTTGGTGTTTGGATGATAGTAGAAGTGGGATAAAAAATCTCACGAAGCCCATTCACTCGGCGCAAAGCGCTTCACTCCGGCCTGAACAGCCGCATTGATGAGGTTCTTCTGAGCGGTGCTTCCGGGATCATCCTGCGTGGTGATGAAGGAGAGAACGGTGTGCACTCCTTGAAGAACCTTGGTTAGTTGAGTGGTGTCGTTGTAGTCGACTCTGACCCAAGCGATGCCTTGTGTAGGTTCTTGGGCTTCAGTATCCTGCATAGACTGGTTAATGTTACAACACTTCCATTGACTACGGTTATCGGACATGACGAACCTTTCTGGTCAAAACAATGATTGTATGCTTCTTCGCAGCAATAAGGGCTTCGATAACCTCTCGGCCAACACCTGTTCGAGTGTCAGTGATATAACTGGTGAGACCAGGAACGATGGAAGAGTGTACCTCCAGAGCCTCCAGCAATTGCAACCTTGACCATTTTCGTAGTTGGGGTGAGGAAGAAACGCTAAAGTGTAAAAGTAAAATACTCTTATGGTTCGTGTGAACTGAAGTTGTAGTTCTGGAGTGAACACTGCCGAAGACAGCTGGTCTATATACTGGCTTGGACCGAGAGTTCGGCCGAAGTTATGGCACCATCAAAGAACGAGTCTCGAATCACTGCCATCCTTTGTATGACAAATTTACTTCATTTGATGATTAATAAAGCATCTACAAGGAAGATTCGGTCGAATATCGGAGATAAAATCATTACATACTAGCAGTCTCTTGCTTAAAGGTCAACACTACTGGACATCCGACGGTGATTGGCGTATCGTAGACATCAACTTTCTCAACAATTCAAGCTAAATCACAATCGAAGATACCCTGTGCACTGCAGCAAGTTTAGTACCTCGGGCATCAACTAGAGATCAGCATTGTCTCTAATGTCAATGCAGAACAGCTCCGTCTCAGCATAGATAGTCTCAGGGTCTCCACAAGCACTAGCCCAAAGGCGGTAGTTGCAACTAGAAAAGATAATTAGCACTATGTCTACTTCTAAGTATACCAGGCATAACATACTTAAGAGGGACATCCATCGGGCCGGGTGGAGGAATAGTAACCTCATCTCGGCCCATGACGGCGTAGCGCAGGACCAGCTCGGTCACTGGAGGATAGTCAACGCGGTTGATGAGGTAGATGCAAAAGGCCTTGTTCTCCTCTCCACTGTTTCCAGTAAGCAATTGGACATATAAAGAAATATAATGGCAAAAACTCACGAGACGTGGGACCATTTGACCGTCAATGGCTCCTTGAGGTCCCAGGTAATCTGGGCCGGTTCACCGCCACCTGGCTTTTCCCAAAGCATGTTGGAAGATTGATAATGATAAACTAAATTTTTGAAAGATAAAATATGTTGAATCCGAACACCGATCAAAACGATGGCATGATATTGAGAGCAGAAATGAGCGAGAGGAACTGCTCAATTATATACCCGCGGGTGTGCACAATGCCTTCGACAGAGGCAGGGATCCAGAAGTGCTTTGACCAAAGGTGACGACGATATATGACTACAATTGCAGTCAGTATAGTTATTCAAATGTTACTCTATTGAACAGTGTGGTAAATCATGATGTAGATGTCCATCAGAGGTTGCCTAGGCGAGCGGAGATGCGCAAAAAGGTGTAGATGCTGCCTGAAAGATGCAGATACGAGCATTTCACAGCATCCTATGGTTGCAGCTTGCGTTACAGAGGCCCAAGCATTGCCCATGGTGCTCTCCTTCCAGTACATGAAAAGATGAGATGTCGAACCAGGACGTACGTTCTATGGGAGGGCGTCTGCAAGATGCATATTAGGTCCATCCAGAAGCCCATCGCCGCTTACACAATTGGCTGGAGGATAAAGCGTTCGGCTATCTAAGCTTCAGATATAAAACCTTTTGCTTCCCAGAGCTCGTTCCAGAAAGTATCTATAAGCTTACTATGGATCTGATTACCCCACTGTGTAACAATGGATGCAAAGGGTCCCTTGTCAATCTGATGAGCTCTCCTCCAGTTTCGGAATGTGTGAACGCAACCCATGAGTAATTTCTGTGTCACAGTACATCGGCGAATAACCTTCACATTTCTCAGTATGCCCGAGACTTCCACACTCGCCACTATAATATCATAGTACGTAAAGATCTGAGTCCTCGCGGCTCGTAGTTCGAGAAATCCGGTTATTTTGCAGCCGGTCGCCACCAAATTTTCGAGAACTCCGACCAGAGATAGAATCTCAGACATGTTAACAGCTCCGATAGTCTGGGGGTGAGAGAAAATCCATTAAAGGTGAGATACCTCGAGGCTACACAAGGGCTTTAATTCACTTCGCGACATCTTCCATACCATACATTTTTTTTACACGTTATAAAATTCCTCATCTAGGTCTTCCACCATCTTTCATGTTTTCCTTCTACGCTATTCCTATAAAGCCTCCAGTGTCAATCAATGGCCTGTATTTGAATTGCTAACATGCCGAAGACTTCAAGTTACTTTCTGCACACCATAGCAGTTAGCACCATGCTAACTTTGAAGTCGTCATTGATGACCACCAGTGTGGTCTTCCCATGCGGTTAAAAGCCCTCAGTTGCCTTTCTGACCTGGCATCTTCTAGCAAGAATATGGCCGATTCCAATTGCTTTCATATCTACTAACAGTCACCGAGAGACCTGGTAGAAAATGCGGTCTTCTGAGCTGCTATCGTCACTTAAAAGATGCCAGAAGCCTTTCGCAACATCAGCACAGAGATGAAAAATTAATTCTAGTCCTGATGAAATATGCTAACGTCAACAACCGATAACATGAGGGTGCCTGTGCCGTTCTGCGCCTGACAGAACTTTTCCATGGGATTTTTCTTGCACGTGGTCAGTAAATAGCGGATATTACCTCCACATATCCTGTCAGGGCAGGACATGCATCCGTAGCCAGTGGGATAGTTGCAAATGACCCCCGGAGAGGAATCCGCAGTGGATCTCCATGATCGGCTGCCCCGCATTCGCCTTGTGAATATTCTTTCCTCTATGCTTCTTGTCATCTCGGAAACTTCTCCTTTATTGCATCATCTGTCCCCATCTTGATACTCCATATTTATCTCACAGTTCCAGAACTAGTCGGTATTATTTGCTCGGAAAAGTTGTTTTGTAGCTCAAGTATGCAATCGTGCAAACCCTACCCGGAAAACAAATTGAATTCACTCGAGTTGTGACCATAGTTCTGAAAGTCGAGACCAACAATATGACCTTTTATCACACTCTATTTACCCATTTTATCACAATAAGTAACATGCAAATCTCTATATACTACGGCGTTCGATGAGTGAGTGCACTGTCTCCGGTGATGTTCGTGCGGAGGCAGTGGTCGGATAAATATCCGTTCAGCACTAGCATTTCCGAGCCCTCCATCACGGCATCGGACATCGTCTTCATTGAACAATAGAGTATCTGGGACTTATTTAAATGCTGACATTTCTTCAATGATCGATCCAAGTTACTCAAGGTTGATACTGCTTACTAAATATCTTGTCTATGTAACAACAACGACCCAAAACTCAAGATGCTCTCTACAATCGCACCACAACCACCCACACTACAGGAGCCTCGGTCTAAAGGCGATGTCACATTGCCTTTGGAATCCCAGGAGCCTTCGACAATTGACGAACTTGTTCGCCAACGTGCATCACTTGGAGCCGCACAGCCCATCATCTCCTATCCGAGCACCGGCATCGAATATGTGGACTATCCACTGCAGCAACTGGATGTCTTCGCATTCCGCGTCTCCAAGGTGCTATCAGATCGCATTCCGCCTCGGAAGTCGTCAACTGAAACCCCCAAAGTCATCGCTTTATTGGGACCATCTGACCTCAACTACCTGGTGATGCTGCTTTCCCTGGCTAAGCTGAGTCACAGTGGACTGCTCCTATCAACCAGAATATCCGTGGATGCATACGTCTCGCTACTGGAAAAGACCGGGTCGAGACATATTTTCATTCACAGCTCATTCCGAGACACCGCTGAAGATATCAAGAAGCGGGTACCTGAGCTTGTCATTGATGAGATTCCGACTGAGGAAAACTATCATTATCCCATTACAGAGGATGTTGACACGAACCTGGTCCCACACCTTGACCCGAAAATCGAGTCCAAGCATATCGCATGGATTATTCATTCCAGTGGCTCGACTGGACTTCCGAAGCCTATTTTCCACACCCAATCTGCTGCACTGAAGAATTACTCGGGACATATGAACATGTCCGGGTTCGTTACTTTGCCGCTGTACCACAATCATGGAATTAGCTGTCTCTTCCGGACAATTCACGCTAAGAAACAGCTGCATCTCTACAATGCCAATCTTCCATTGACCAGGCAGTATCTGCTCGAGATTATGGGATCGAATGAATTTGAAATATTCTACGGTGTCCCTTATGCGCTGAAGTTATTGGCTGAGACACAGGAGGGAATATCCGCTTTGGCTAAGCTTAAGGCCGTCATGTTCGGAGGGTCAGCATGCCCGGACTCTCTAGGAAACTTGCTAGTCGAGAATGGTGTTCATCTCACCAGTCACTACGGATCGTGAGTGCTTCTCAACCGCATTAGAATATTCTACTAACACACATGCAGAACTGAAACCGGTCAGCTCATGATGTCCACCAGGCCTCGCGAAGACAAAGGATGGGACTGGCTCCGCCCCTCTGATTATGTCAAGAAATTCTTGAGATTTGAAGAGCGCTTTCCGGGAGTATTCGAGCTAGTGTGTCTAGATGGCTGGCCCTCTAAGGTCATGACCAACCGACCCGATGGCTCGTACGCTACCAAGGACCTGTTTGTCAAGCATCCCACCATGGAGGCATACAAGTACTATGCTCGTCTGGACGATACAATCATCCTATATAATGGAGAAAAGGTCAACCCACTTGACCTGGAAGGACGAGTCCGGCAGCGCAGCACTGTTGCCGAAGCCATTGCGTTCGGAGCAGGCAAAGCTCAGATCGGACTGGCTGTCGTTCGTGCACCTGGCACCGAGTCACTCTCCGATGAGGAGGTCATTGGCAGCATTTGGCCAGCTGTTGAGAAGGCTCACGAGGCGCTACCTGCGTTTGGACAACTCTCGAAGAATATGGTCCGAGTGTTGCCTGCAGACACTCCCTACCCTCGGACTGACAAGGGCACCATCATCCGTCAAGCCTTCTACAAGAACTTCCAACCTCTGATTGAAGAGGTTTACGCCGCTGTGGACGCCATGACTGGCACGCTAGTTCTGTCTGAGCCTGAACTGAGGAACTTCCTTAAGAAGCAAATTCTGCAAATTCTGCCCCTTAAGGACACCAGCCTGTTGACAGATGACGCCGATTTCTTCTCACTGGGCATGGACTCCCTACAAGCCAGCCAACTACGCACTGTGCTCGTCCAGAACTTGGACACCAAGGGCCAACAACTTGGGCTCAACATTGCCTTCGAGCAGCCCACTATTGCCGTGCTCGCCCGTTTCCTAGCCGCTGTACAGTCCGGAGAAGCCCTTCCAGATTCTCAGCCGATCCCTGAACAGATGCGTGCACTCATCTCACAATTCAGCCACTTTGAACCCCACGTTCCACATCCCAATGACCTTCCCGGTCGTTATGTCGTAAGTCACCTTAACCATCTCAACAAGTCCCCCCTCCTAACAATCACAGGTTCTCACCGGCGCCACCGGCTCCCTCGGCAGCCACGTTGCACATCAACTCGCGCAGAACCCCTCCGTGAACAAAGTCTACTGCCTCATCCGCGCCTCCTCTCCCATCGAAGCCTACAAGCGCCTCCACGACGCCCTCCACGCCCGCCATCTTTATACACCTCTCTCATCCTCCTCCAAAGCCAAATTGATCGCCCTCCCCGCCCCAGCCCTATCCCACCCAACTCTGTCCCTCCCGGAAGAAACCTACAACACCCTTCTCACCGAAACCACAGACATCATCCACTGCGCCTGGCCCGTCAACTTCAACCTCCAACTCAGCAGTCTCGCACACGACACTCTCCCCACCCTACACAACCTCCTCACTCTAGCCCTAAAAGCCCAGCGCCCCGAACCCGCCACCTTCAACTTCTGCTCCTCCGTCAGCAGCGTCGTCAACAGCACCGTCTCCCCCATCCCGGAATCCCTCCCGGACTCCCTCACCGCCGCGCAATCCATGGGCTATGCGCAGTCCAAGCTCATCGCAGAACACATCTGCGCCAACGCCACGCCCTACCTGGATGCCCGTGTCCTCCGTATCGGACAAATCATCGGCGACACCAAGCACGGGGTATGGAATGCCACGGAGGCGATTCCGCTGATGCTTAGGGCTGCGGTTACGGTGGGGGCGTTGCCGAGATTGGATGAGAGGATGCGGTGGGTGCCGGTTGATGTTGTTGCTGGGGCAGTGATGGATATTACGCTTCACCAAGGGGAAAGAGAGGGGAGGAAGAAGGGGGTGGATGATGTGGAGGTGTTTAATATTCTGAACCCGTACAGGTTCCATTGGACAGAGGATCTACTTCCTGCTCTAAGGGCTGCCGGGTTGGAGTTTGAGGATGTGGAGTTCGGGGAGTGGATTCGGCGAGTTAGAGATGTGGCGGATCCGGAGAGGAATCCGCCGGTCAAGTTGGTCGGGTTCTGGGAGGGAAAGTATGGGAGTCAGAAGCCGTTTAGGGGGTTGGAGTTTGTGACGGACAAGGCGAGGGAGAGGGCTGAGGGGTTGAGGGGGCTGAGTGTGGATGGATTGGAGGGGGGGTTGGTGGGCAAGATGGTGGAGTGGTTTAGGGAGGTTGCGTGGGTTTGAGGTAGTAGTATATGTGGTATCAGTCAGTGGTAAATGTGCTTTTCAGTTGAGTTCGCTGGAATTGGCTGTTTTGAGATGATTATGTTATGGATATGTGACTAAAGTGTGAAGTAGATGCAAGATCTAGACTATTTACTTCGTAGTAGGATCGGACATCAGTGAATACACAGTATATCAGTTAGGGTTGAATTTTATTTGCAGTCCCTTCGGTTTATAGTATGCTTTCATTGCTACAGTTCCTTGCTGCTCAGATACTGCGTGGAGTAGACTATGCCAATTATATTAGTCAAAATATTATCACGGTACTTTAGTAATCCCACGATCCGCCACAAGCTGGTGCTGGCGTAGATATATATAAAGACTAGGGGTGGACCTAGTAGGTTATATAAGTATACTAGCCGACTAGTCTTTGAACTCAAGGTTGCGATTACTATACGTCCAGTACAAGATGTTCCCACAATATACCAATTTGATAGACACTGAATGATCTCATCTTATTTCGAGAAGAGATAGAGAGCCATGTTCTCATACACAGTATGCATGTACGAGTGATAGGAATAACTAGGAGGGCCAAATTACCGTAACCACAGCATTGAGCGGTCACCACTGGCAATATTTGACTGCGAGTAAAAAAGGCATTGGATTGAGTGGATCAGCAGTGTGCATGAACCAATGGGGTCTGGCACACGTTCTTGTGGTGATCGATCGATTAATTGAAGTGACTGGAATGTTCTTATCCCAAACAGGAAATCAGCTCATCATGTGATGTAGAAAGCGGTGAGCTTTTACCACGTGACGTGGCAGGATCCACAGCGGTGAGCCGCGGCAGATCCGCCTTTTTGATGTCTCTGATTGGCTGCGGGAAAAAGTCAGTAGCAGAAAAAAAATAAGAGCAGCGGGAAACGGTTGCCATCGAAGCGGCGGGAGGTCTGCCAGCATCAAAACTTTTCCCTTCTTCCTCCTCTTCTTCTCCCCTTCACTTGCTTTTCCTCGTCCTTACCACGCTTTTCCGGGTAGACGATCTTTCTTTCTTTCCCTTGCATCATTTCTTGACCATCCATTCTTTGGTCTGATTTTTCATCTTCTTTTTTCTTTATTATTATTATCTTGTTCGCATCTGTATAATCTCTTGTCAAGATGTCCGGTGTTACGCCCGTTGCTGTCTACGCCCTGCGCGTCCCCGCCAATGGCGCTCTGATCCCCGCCGTTCCGGAGTTCTCTGCCATGGTCAGTAGCCAAATCTGCAGCCATTGAGCCCATAGTATTCCCGTTTCTAACCATTTGCGACAGTTCCGTGTCAGCATGGCTGCCATTGACCCCGATGAGGCTCCCGAGTACGAGGACGGTTTCGACTCCAACAAGCGCCCCCGTGCTACCCTGAAGCTTGTGCGCGCTCCCCCTGGTCTCGACCTCGAGGGCGAGGACGATGATGACGAGGACTGGGAGGATGACGAGGATGAGGATTCCGAGGACGACGAGGAGGTCAACGGTGGTCCCAGCGACAAGGAGAAGGCTCGCAAGCTCAAGCTGGCTGCCGCTCGCAAGGAGCTCGAGGATGCCATGGATGAGGATGATGACGAGGATGAGGATGACGAGGAGGGCGAGTTCGACCTCAAGGCCGCCATCTCCAAGCTGATCAAGGGCAAGGCCCCCGCCAACGATGACGAGGAGTCTGATGCCGAGTCCGATGAGGGTCTTGAGCTTGACGAGACTGTCATCTGTACCCTGGACCCCGAGAAGGTATGCGAAACTTCAGAATCTTCTAATGCGAGTATGCGCGCTAACCCCCCCATGTAGAACTGCCAGCAGCCTCTCGACATCGTTGTCAACGAGGAGGAGCCCGTCTTCTTCAAGGTTACCGGTACCCACACCATCTACCTGACCGGTAACTATGTCATGCCCACCGACGACCACCACCATGACCATGATGGCGAGGAGTCCGATGAGGAGGACTACGACCTTTCTCCCGATGAGGATGAGCTCGACATGGAGGACCTGATCGGCGAGGATGACGAGAGCGATGACCTCGACGACCTGGAGAACCCCCGTATCACCGAGGTCGACAGCGAGGAGGAGGAAGCCCCCAAGCTCGTTGAGTCCAAGCAGACCAAGGGTAAGGGCAAGCGCGCTGCTGAGCCCGAGGAGGCCAAGCCTGAGCCCGCCCTCAGCAAGAAGCAGCAGAAGAAGCTGAAGAAGAACAACGGCGAGGCCGCCCCCGTTGAGGAGAAGAAGGAAGCCAAGGAGGGCAAGGAGGCCAAGAAGGTCCAGTTCGCCAAGAACCTTGAGCAGGGCCCGACTGGCTCCACCCAGCAGAAGCCTGCCGAGAAGTCCACCGGCACCCTGGGTGTCAAGGAGGTCAAGGGCGTCAAGATCGACGACAAGAAGCTGGGTCAGGGTGTCGCCGCCAAGGCTGGTAACACCGTTGCCATGCGCTACATCGGCAAGCTCGAGGACGGCAAGGTCTTCGATGGTAAGTCCCAAGTCCTATAATAAGAGCAGAAAGTTCTGGTGCTAACTCTCTGTGTAGCCAACAAGAAGGGCAAGCCTTTCACCTTCAAGCTCGGCAAGGGCGAGGTCATCAAGGGTTGGGACATCGGTGTCGCCGGCATGGCTGTCGGTGGTGAGCGCCGCATCAGCATCCCCCCTCACCTCGCCTACGGCAAGCGTGCTCTTCCCGGCATCCCCGCCAACTCCAAGCTGATCTTCGACGTCAAGCTTCTCGAGATCAAATAGATCTGAGTTCCCCTACTAACATCTAGCTGTCTGTGTCTGTTACTCCATTTGGGTTTGCTTCACCGGTGTTTGGGGGTTCGTTCAATCTGACATCAGTCCTGTGATATCCGACTTGTTTTTCTCTTGCACAGCCTTCCGATGCATATTGGCAGGGATGAGGATATTGCAAGCCATCCAACTATCTTTGTCTAATAAAAAGTGTTTGGTTTGATTCATTTGGGTGCCGTTTTTGCTATCGTAGTGGATCTGTAGATGTTCATGTAGACCTTACTCTGTTCCTGCCCTAAATGTGCGTTGTCTTCGTCCCGTTGTGCCTGCCGTAGAACACCCTGCCTTGTAATAACTTTCACTATCACTCTCATCTGTCCATAAAGATGATAGACTGACACATGCAGCATCTGACTCCAACATTGCTCTCTGGGGTTTTACCAATACCGCACATAACCCCAATCTTTTCCATTCATACCACTCTCTTTCGCTAAGATACTATATCAACCCTCCTCAGGAAGCGCATGATTTATTCACTGGCCTGACACACTCAGTCCATGGATCGTCCATCGTGATGATCGTCCATCTCACGCCCGACACAATCCCTTCCACTCCCCGTGGCAGCCCAGCACACCCAGACCTCACCATGGAGGCCACTGTGGAACTCTCCGGCAGCGCCTCAACCATCTCAGCCGATGCGGAGTACCAGGTAGCCCAACACAAAAGCAACGGCATCCGGGATCGCATCAAGCAACGGAGCTCTAGAATCCTCTCTTTATTGGGGCTTCGAGGCCCCAGCGGTGGTAGGGCTGTGGATTTTGGTGAAACAAACATCTGAAGGCTAACATGGGACATAGTATTGAAAACAGTGACCACGCGTGAAACTACTGCCCCGCAGAAACCTTCGAGCGAGAGCAACCCATCACAGTCTTTTCATTCTCTTCCAGCTGACATCCGAGCCCCATCTAGCAGCACCGCCATGGAGGAAGAGGAAGGCCGTGAGGGCCTGCTGACTTGCATCACCCACAGCTGTACGACTCCATTGCCTGAGACATTAATGACATCTGCCACTCCGAGGGAGGCAGTCTCTCCAGAACAATCAGGCAATACAGCAAGAGCACGGAAGTCGGAGATGCCTGAGCTACAGAGCGGTTCAGTAGCCGCGGTCAAACGAAGCAAGTCAACGCCCGCTGTTCTGACTAGTATGGTGTCTACAAAACTGTCCACGACATTCGGTAATCCCACTGTCATTCGTCGCTCGCATCTTCGTTCGCCGCTTAACATAATGCCAGTGCATTATCCAGCTTCCTCACCAGGTCCAAGCAGACTGGTGGAAAGCCCCAATGACAGCTCGAGTCCGTCGACATCTCCCATAAGCAGTGTATCGCCGTTGGGTACACAGTCCACTCCCCCCACTTCTGAGGACCCATCACGGGGTTCGAAACAGGCCCTTGGCGGTCCAGTCAAAGCTTTACTACATTCTTCTCCTTCACCCCATTCGGTGGAAGAAGCTTTGAGCTCGACCGAAGTTTCAGGGACGTCGCCGTCGATTGTTACAGTCGAAGCTGCTGCCAATGCCAAGGTTTTCTTCGAGACCTACTTTAACAATGTCTTCTGCGGGACAGACCCTCGTTCACAGCGTCGCCAGGAGCTGGAACAATACATGTATGGACTGCCACTGAGCCCCGAAGAACGAGCACGCATTTGGGACAACTGGATTACCCAGGAGCGCCATTACCTCCGCCAATGCCGCGTCCTCAAGAGTAGGTCGCATGGCGGCGGTAGCCATGATACGACTGTGTCTCTCGCTGGGTTTGAGGTAATCAAAGTGCTTGGACGGGGTAGCTTTGGGGTCGTGCGCCTCGTGAAGGAAGAGAAAACAGAGGACACAAACCATGACGGCGACTCGGAAGACAAGCTCTTGCGCTGGAGAAATGAAGGTACAAACTCTCGAGCATATGGGCTTGATTCCCTTCGGTCTGCAAATGATGGAACCAAGAGCAGCCGACGCAGAATCATGACTGGCGTGAAGAAGGATGTCTTCGCGATGAAGGTTATTCGCAAGTCGGCGATGATCCGTAACAGCCAGGAAGGTCACTTGCGAGCCGAAAGAGACTTCCTGGTGGCGTCGGCCAAATCTCGCTGGATTGTACCCTTGATAGCTAGCTTCCAGGATCAGAACCACCTTTACCTCATCATGGACTACATGGTGGGCGGGGATTTCCTCGGCTTGCTGATGCGTCGAAACATGTTGCCCGAAACAGTTGCCCGATGGTACATTGCGGAGATGATTCTCTGCATTGAAGAGGCTCATCGACTGTGCTGGATCCACCGCGATGTCAAGCCAGACAACTTTCTGATCTCGGCCTCGGGCCACTTGAAGATATCGGACTTTGGTCTGGCCTTTGACGGGCATTGGGCACACGATCAGGTCTACTACAATGACCACCGCCACACCCTCCTCAAGCGGCTCGGGATCCGGGTAGACGGTGATGACCTTGACCAGACCGAGGCGAAAAGGATGGCGGAGTCCTCCAGTGGGCTGGATCCGGGACCGGTTGATGACTCCGGATGGACGCCCCCTACTGCTGGTCTCCTAGGATGGCGCGATCGCACACAGAAACGGCGGTTAGCTGGAAGCATCGTAGGGACCAACCAGTACATGGCCCCCGAGGTGGTTCGTGGAGAGCTGTACGACGGGCGATGTGACTGGTGGAGTATTGGCATCATCCTATACGAGGTAAGACATACCCTGTCGCTAAGGAGGCTGCAGACGTTGACATCGGCACCAGTGCCTGTATGGCTTTACTCCCTTTGCTTCGGATGATCGCCAGAAGACGAAGTTAAAAATCCATGTAAGCACCCCTTCGCTGGTGTGCAGGTGAGGGATGACTGAGTGCTCGAAGCATCATCTCCAAACCCTACATTTCCCAAATCGACCATCCGATAAGCTCGTCTCTGCTGAAGCAATCGACTTGATAAACAATCTCCTGCAGGAGAAAGAACATCGCTTGTCCTCCAACAAGTATCGCGTGAATGACTCCGTCACCTTTCGCCTGGCAGCCAAGCATCCCCTTTACAGTATGGACCCTCGCAATAAAAACTACCGCGGGTTCTATGTATACCCCAATGACGCAACAGACATCAAGAGCCATCCTTTTTTTTGCTGTATCAACTGGAATGAAATCCACCAGTCAATGCCTCCGTTCATCCCCAAGGTCAAAGGTTGGGAAGATACCCGGTACTTCGATGACGCAGGATATGAGCATGGTCACGATGAGGCCTCTGCAGCCTCAGACGCAGAGCATGCCGAGCCCTCTAGCGAGGCAGACGAGCGAGACGAGCGCCACCAAAATAGGGGAGACCCACCCCAATATCAGGATATTGGCAGCCTGCTGAGTCCCGTCGCAAGCAAGCCGCCTCAGAAAAACCGCCGCAAGGGAAGGGACAAGAAGCGACCTCGGGACAAGTTGCTGAGAGACCGCAAACTACGCATGACGGTCTTGGAGATGCGCAAGAGGGGAGCATTCTTGGGATATACCTATCGCCGACCCCATGCCGTTGCGATGGCATTGGCCCCAGACCGCGGGCGAGGACTACTGACACGAGGCCATCTGTCGGAGTTGTACGGTTAGAGAGCTGTTCATTCACCACCTTGTCATAAACCAGGAAGTATTCTTCGAAACGTATTCTTGCCTCTCATTGTTACTTTGGCCTAAATGTCCTATCGATACGGAACACACTTGTCTGGCTATGACGTACTATTGACTATCTTGCATGACAGATGCACATGTTATCTTTCACTGCAATGTCCAGTGCCAATAAAATTTTTCAAGGAAAAGGAAAGGTATCTTCCATTTTTCATAACTCAGACATCATAGAACACATCAAACCATCCATCCCCGTCGCCTTGAAACTCCAGTTGTAAGTGTCAGTCTGACAAAAGCGACCCTCAATAATCCACCCAATGCAATATTGCAAGGCGAACAAAATAAGCAAAGTATGAACTTGAAAAAAAGCTGTATTCTAACACCCACATGTATCGAAGTGTCGCTTTACCTTGAATGGAAAGAATTAGGCATACCAGCGAAAACAGACGCAAGTTCGAGTCGGTATGTAGGCATGTTGGAGTCGAGAAAAAGGTAGGGTATCACGAGAGAGGCAGGGAGGGAGAGTAATATATGAATTAGCGGCACGAGAGGTGGTCTTTCTGCGTACGTGTACGGCGACGGCCGAAGAGGGAGAAGAAGGGGAGGGAAAGAGAAGAGTGAGATAGGTATATCGTGGAGGAAGGAGGCGGAATGATGTATGAATCACAGCGCGGGCGGAGCACCCATCGCGAAGGCGGAATCGGTGACACGATCTTCAGGTTTCATGGTACCGTTGAGAAGGGGACAAAGTCTGTAGGCGAGAAGAAATTGGTGGATATTGGTTAGCGCGCTGCTTGTTTGTGTATTTTCCCTTTTGTTTCTGTTGCTGTTGTGCATGGTTTGTGTTTTTGTTTGCGCTTTTGTGTCAAATGCATGTGTTGCAAGAAAAGATCAATCCTTGCAGTGTGGGGAGTAGGAGAAACTGCTGTTAGGGAGAAGGGGGTATGATGTGTGGGGGAGGTGTAGGGTAGGTAGGGTAAAGGGGATAGTCCTCTGTCTCTTGGGCCATAGTAGTCGGCGGGACCTCGACCTGGGTTGAGAAGGGCTAGCACCAGGAGATTATGAAGCCGAACCTGACAGTACGGGATCCCTGGAAAGGACTACGGGTTCTTGGTAAAGAAAGGGAGATCGAAATCTGAAGGGTTGTTTGGAAATCCAAAGGAGGGACCTGATTTATGGCATACGCACTTTTTGTTTGTCTTGATGTGGCCAACTTGGCCGCAGTTAGCACACTTCCGTTGTGTACCGGCGGATTTGCCGCCATCGGCCGGTGAGTCGCCTGCGGATGCGCGGGCTGCGCCCTTTTGCTTCTCGCGAGCGAAGCGTCGTTCTTTGTTGCGGTTGAGACGGCTGAGTTCGGCTTCCAGACTGTGGGGGATTAGATTGTGAGTTGGTCTTTGGAGGGGATAGGGGGTGGGGGAGGTTGTTAGTGTTTGGTGTTCTCTGAACGTACAGCTTCTTGTTACGAGCGTCGATCTCCTTGTCGCCCGTTGGCTGAAGGGACTCAAGTCTAAGAAGGTCGGTTAGTCTGATAAATGTTAGAGGTCGATGGGGTGTGCTTACTTGGTGGTCAGTGCCTCCACCCGATGCCGATGCTGGATGTAGTGGCGAATAACCCGGGGATCCCAGATCGTTTGTTCTTTCTGGTAGAGCTGGCCCTTTTCGTCTCTGAGCGTCCGCATAATGCGCAAAACCTTGCCCTTTTGGTCGGCGGGCATACTCATCCTGCTGAACTGACTCATCGTCTCGTCGTCACGGCGGAAAGGAGCAGGAGTGGGAGCCTCTGATCTTGGGGTCGGCTTGCCGAACTCCTCCTCTTCCTCGCGGTCAATGTCGCTTTCCTCGTCCGAATGTTCGACTGTTGAAGACAGACTGGCCTTTTGGGAATCCCAGATGCGTCGGATGGACGTTTCATATGACTTCTGCTGCCGGGCAACATTGTAGCTGTGGCCTCCGAGCTCCTTGAGCCGCTGGGCATCGAGTTTATCTTCCACACTCTCGCCAACCGCCTTGAAGCCGCCCTTCATTGAAGTCTTGATGAAACTGAAGCCTTCGCCGCGCCCCGTAGGATCACCTTCACCGTGTAGCTTGAGCATTGCTTTGCCCTGCGATGCTAGGAGGAAATTGCGGGTTGCCTTCCAAGGTGCCATCTGTTGCTCGAAGCTCTCCCCTTCCTCGTCGCCATCTCTGTCTTCGTCTTCCCGTTCCTTCTTCTCGCCTTCATTGCCGGTTTTCTCAGCATCATTGCCAAAACCAGTATCGTGCAGATGTTGCTGACCGACCTGCATGGATTCAAGCAGACAAACGTCCTCGGGCTGGACCCATGACCGAATCACGTCCTGCTCTGGCACAGGTTCCATCGGCACCCAGTACTTGGAGTCTTTGTCGTGCTGGAGGAAGTCCTTGACTTTTTGTCGATTTTGCATATCGCTAGTTCCTGGGATGTGCGCGGTGACATCGCTGATAGAGAGCCGAAGGTCTGGGCTCTTTTTCAACAGGCGGTATACCAGCATCTTCATCCGGTTCTTGGCCACCGTTGTGACCTTTCGTGAATGGGGTCCAGGAATGTCTACCGACGGGAACTGTTGACCGGCAACATAGAGGTTCTCGATGTTACGGATGTAATAATCGCTGCCACCAGAGCCAGTACTGCTACGCACGATCAAGAAGTCGGTCTTCTTCGCTTCGTGCACGAACAATGGGGCACGATACATAGAATTCGAGATGGCCGGCGTCACCTCGCCAGGATCCACGTGTCCGAAGATGGAGAAGGGGCTTTTATCCTGGGGGAGGAGAACCGCGGTTTCGCCAATTTCGGCCTTGGGGCGAGTGGGGTCTTCCATGCTCTTTCTCCGATAGTAATTGATAATCCGATTTGACATACCGAAATTCGACAGCACGAGTGGAACCTCTTCGGAGTATTCCACCAGTAGAACGTTGGAGTTGTCAGCCAAAGAGAGCGACTTTGTAGAATCGTAAAGTTGCTTGACGTCCTTGCCCTTTTGGTGCTTTCGTTTAATATGAGCCGGGTTTTTGAACCAACAGGTCTGTCCAGGCCGGAAAGAGAGAGCAGGGCGATGGTAAGAACGCGCTTCGGCCTTGGACAGCTCGGTCTTGTAGTAAGGCCATTGCAGACGCAGAGCAGGCATACTGTGCTCCAAGGTAACGTTACCCAGGGTACTGCGAACCTTGTTCTGATGGTTCTGTTTCAGCATATCGTATGCCTGGTCGTTCGAAATGTTGTAACGTGAGGTCAGACGTTTGGTGACACTGGCATCCAGCTCGTCCCGCTTGAGAGCACCCAGCGCCTTTGGCTTCTGCGCAGCAGCCTCCGCTCCTCGCTCGTCAAGGAGAATATGAGGATCGTTCATGTCGACGGTCACCTTTTGAGCAATGCGGGAAGTGGCTTGTTGCGGGTCGTCAATCACTGGTACATCAATATGGGACAAGGCGACGATTTCAAGCGGATCTCTTCCAATTTTCCGTTTCTTCGCGGGGCGAGTGGTTTCTAGAAGCCAGTCGTCTTCCATATCAACATCGGCTTCTTTGACCTCCGCCTCCTCAACGTCCATGATGGAGAAGTCATCCCTCACATCCCAGTCCGCGCAGACAACACGAAGGTCATGATGGGTTATACCCCCAGGGAGCACTTCCTCCGTATCTGTGTCCTGATCAAACTCTTCCTTGATCTCCTGTTCCTCCTCCTGGGCCGCCTCCAAGACGGGAACCACGCCGGAATGCTCCGACTCCAGCGAACGTTTGAGCGACTGGCCTCCAGACTTGAACGATCGCTCTTGGTCATGAGCCAATTCGATATTCACCTTGTTAGGGATGACCGGCTTCGGGGGCTTCAGAGGCTGCTTTCCGACAAAGAAGGCCTTCTTGTGGGGGATCAGCTCAAGGAAACGCGGAAGAGCATTCTTGTCGAACATTGGGAACAGCGACTGCAACAGCTCCTCGACATTCTCTGGCGGCGCAGGCACGTTTTCCGGACCATAAGACGACATAGCAAACAGAGCCTGTTGGAGCTTCCAGGCGCGAAGAGAAGCCGGGTCCATATCCTCCGCTGTCGGACTCAAGGCCTCATCTTCCTGCATAGGTTCGTCCTCGTCTTCGTCCATCGGCACGGGTTCGGGCTGCGCGGGCGCGGATTCGACAGGCTCCGGAGCCTCTGCTGGCTTCGCACTCTCACCTTCCTCCTCGAAGAACAAATCTCGTGTTGCGTCGGCATGTTCCGCTGGGGGAGAAGAGGGGCCATCGCCGAATAGGTCGTCCAGTTCATCGCGCGGTGGTTGTTGATTTTCGTCCTCCTGGCCACCGAAGAGATCATCCTCCTCCGCTTCAAACAAGCCTTTATCTGCGTCGTCTTCTTGTTCCCCGAGTCCATTTTCGGCGGGCAATCCGGTTCCCTCTTCTTCTTCGGGTAGCTCGTCGTCATCGAAATCTTCGTAGTCCACCGCGTCGTCTGCCTTTTCGCCGGGTTCCAAGTCGCGGGAGAGGAAATCGAACGACATGTCGCCTTCTCCGAAGGGGCCGTTCATCTGTCGCATCACATTCTCGAAGGCGGTATCCTCCGCGTCGGGCGCGGGGGGCTCGGTTGCGTGAGGCATTTTGATGATGAATTCTGAGATGGAGGATGGTGAGGTGAGAGATAGCTGGGAAAGAGAGTAGATATCAGCGCCCGGGAGACAAGGTGGTGAAGACGCGGGGCATCGAGTGGTGAATGTGAGGTGAGATAGAAAGGGCGCGCTTGTGAGATGGCATCGAGACGACCCTGTCTACCAGAGACCTGGACGGGTTAAAGGCGATGAAAAGGATAGCTCGATGAGCTCAACCTCGACTGGCCGAGACTCGGACAAGCAATAATGCTGTCTCTCCTTCGCTTCCGTCGGAGATTCCGGCTGGCTGCTAAGACCAGTCACGCAACACTCCGGCTGTTTTGAGAACGGTTCGTGTCACGAGGTGCACTAGCTGGATTCGGTTAGTGCGATCTGCGGTTCGAGACAGCCCTCGACAACATCAATGATTCTCGCCCTCTACTTCCCTCAATCTGGAGTCCTGCTACTACGCACAATTCTGTCAGTAAACAGAACTAAAGTCTCTTTACGTTTCACGTTTGACATTAATTGGCCTATCATCTATTGATTCACCAAACTAAACCCATTGAAGGGTTAAAATATACTTTGCACGTTGCAAATATATATAGCTTTGAGCTAGTAATTTCAATGTCATTATCTTTCTCGCTGTAGTGCCCGATAACCTTTCGATTGATATGCTAATGGTACTAGAAGTTGTACTTGTAGTAGGGGAGGAAGCTGTAATAAAATGAAAGCATGATACTTAACTCCGAGCCATTACTACTGTGTGTAGAAGTAGTATACTCTGCCAATTAGGTTGTAACTCACATCATGCATTTATCAAAGCTCAAATGAATGAAGGGATCCGAAGACAGTATAGGTAGAAGTTGGGAAAGAGAGAGCCGACTACGAAAATAAGCAAAGGTTGAGTGCCCTAACATCCAAATACAAGTTTACAGCATTACTCTGTAGTATAAGGATAGCCGAGCCATGGTTCTATGTAGATGAGAATGCAGGGCTGAGTCATTGAATACTCTCGTGGATAGGGGGATGATCATATACACATTTCTCAGAGAATTTGGCTGGCTGAGATGCAGCACATTGGGCCTACAATCGGAGAACTGATGCTGGTATTTCGTATCTGACTAGCTTCTACAGTTCCCTGCGATCTATCTGAAGCCATAATTCGAAATATTCAAATTCCAATGCTTTTCCATCTTCAATACTAGGACCAGTCCATGATGATGGTTGAGCTTTTTACTCAATGTACCACAAGACTGGAAAAGAAAGCAATCTGGCGGTAGCTGTGAACGGTTGTGGTGGGAGGTCGCGTATAAGTACGACTGAATAGATGATTGGATATAGTAAAAGGAGAGAACAGAAAAGAGAGACTGAGGAGAAAACATACAACGAAACATAAACATCTTTACTAGTGGTCCTAGTCCTTAGCCACCGAAGGCATCTAATGATATGCATTTTTACAGGCCTTATTGCCGCTTTCTGGTTACGCTATAAATACACATCACTATCAGAAGACCAGACTTGTAGTATTTCTCTATGAATGTGCCGCAGGAGGCATTGATATTTAATCCTTTGACACCCTTCAGCTGTAGTTGCTAGTTCACTACATTCTTTTAACTTAGCCGCCTGGGTCGGATCATCTTCCCATCCCAGACCGTATCCCCGGACTGAAAGTCGCTCAAGGATGGAAGAATCTTCCGATTGCAGTTTGTGGACTGGTGCTAAAATCTCGTCTATATCTGTTTGTTGTTGTGACTGAAATTTCTAACTGGCACTCTGCTTATCATCTGTAAGCTAGTAACTTTCCTTAATGAGATCGGAAGCCCTCTCAGCGACAGCATACAGAGTGCTGGTCAGATGGCCGCAGAGCTGGAATGGCAGGACTGATGCATCGACGATGCGAAGATTCTTGGTGCCATAAACCTTCAGCTCGGGACTGACAACGCCACCCTTCTCGCGGGGAAGCATGCTGGTGGTGCCGACGGGGTGGTAGTTTGTTCGGTCTGCGATGAATAGGTAAGTTAGCGACCATGCTGCAGATTTCCGTTTCGGGTAAATCATAAAGGCTTACAGTTTTGCTGAACCCACTTGGTCCAAGTGGCACTGGAAGCATCAGCGGGAAGCGCGTCAAGGCCAGGAGTAACTTCCTCTCCTACAAGGCTGTTGAGAGGTGCAGTCCCCAAAGCCTTCCGAATGTATTGCGCCACCGTAATCTGAGCCTCGGCATCTTGGCTGAACATGAAGTAGTTGGGATTGATGGCAGGATAGTCAGAGGCGTTCGCGGATTGGATGTGTACGCTGCCGCGGGAGAAGGGGAGAAGAGGCCAGTACTCAACGGCGAAGGATTGCCCACTGGGAGCAAAGACAACCTCCGCGTAGGGGACCTGGGACTTGAAAATCAGGTCGTACTGGTGCTCGAAAGCCTCCACGAGGTTAGCCTTCTTGACAGCGCCGTTCGAGGCGTCAGCGACAGTCTTAGCATAGCTAGCAAGCTGGGATTTGACGTAGGAAGCCAAAGCAGCGGCGTTATCGCCGTAGAGCTGGTTCACAGATGGTAAGACGGAGAAAGTTGCCAAGCCAGTGAGGGTGTCAACACCTTCCCAGGAAAGGGCGTTGTTAGTCTGATCCTGTAAGTTTTCACCGACCGTGGTGATGTTGACCTTGACGGGGATGTTGTGCTTATTGAGGACGTCAGGGTTTCCGATACCAGACAACTCGAGCAGGGCAGGGGATCTGAGCGCGCCGGCCGACAGGATGACCTCCTTGTCAGCGTAGATAGTTTCCGTGCCGTAAGCGTTAGTAACTTCAATGCCGACGGCAACAGCCTCTCCTTGGGTGGAGTTGGCCCAGATGACCTTGTTCGCACGAGTATTGGAGATGATCTTCAGGTTCGAGCGGGCTTCATATGGCCAGTAATAAGCCCTGGCAGCATCTTCGCGCACGTTCATCTCCTGGTCCAGGGTGTCAGGGTGGACAGTGAATCCGACCATCTTGCCGCCTTCAGAATCGGGGTTATACTGAACGCCGAGTTTCTCAAAGGTTTGTTCGAGAACTGAGAAGACGCTGCTGTTGGTCATGGAAGTAGGCCAGCCGACCTTCAGAGGGCCGTTCAAACCGTGATAGCTAGCATTGTAGCTGGCACCATGAGCGATCTGGTCCTTAGTGGGCACCTGGAAGCCTTCCGACTTCTTATAGTATTGAAACAGGTTCTTCCAGTTCCAACCCTCGTTCCCGAGCACTTCCCAATTGTCAATTTGTACGTCTTCGGCCCGAGTATAGGACATTCCTATTGTAGGAGATTTAGTCAATACCAAAGTATCATGTGTTTGTAAGGGAATGAAGAGGATGACTTGCCATTGATTGTGCTTGTACCTCCAAGTGCCTTTCCGGCACGGATAGTCTGCTGCAAGCCTCCTGCATATGTCTGGTTCTCGGTTTGGTAGGCCCAGTCCACCTCCGTCCCGAATGCCGTGCTGTAGCCCATGACATTAGACACATTGAAGTTGTTCAATGCTGATTCACCGGCCTCAATGACGGCCACAGTGAAATTCTTCAGTTCCGAAAGTCTGTTGGCAACAACCAAACCACTAGTGCCTCCGCCGACGATGACAAAATCATAGTGAGGGGGTATGTCGACATGACTTTTGGCCGCTGCGCCTAACGAGAAGGCCGCGAGAGCAAGAGAGGAAAGAAGCATCTTGGTGATAGATGCAGGAGGGGTTGAAATTTATTGAAGTGTCCCCAATGATTTAACGTGATGAACAACTTTACGATCAGAGACAAACCCTGTCTCTTTATACAGGCATTGAAGAGGGCTACATGTCTACCACCTATAGAGAGACTTCTAGAAAAAGCCCTCAAAAAATCCTAATGCTAGAACCTTGACCCACCCACTGTAATGCCGTTAGACACTTGAAGCCCTAGTCACAGCCAGAGTTTCTTCGCTTCAGCAAATGTCAGTGATCGGTCATGATTATAAAACAGCGGGATTCAAGGGTCTTTGGGTCTCGCCACGCGGGAAGCTCCATATCAAAGTGGATACTCTGGTTATAACCAGCCAACCCGGAAGGACGGGGTCCTGAAATACGGATTTGTAATAGACTGATTAATCCTTAAACCGAGAATCATAATCCCGGTTCTCTAATTCCGCTCCTCGGACATGTCGCGGGCCGAAATGGCGGCTCGTCTGTGTATGTGAACGGCAAGCCGATTTCAAAGCGCTATTGCCGACGTGAACCCCGATCTAAATCCGGGTTTCCGAAGCGGCATTCTTTATAGTGCGGCAGAAATTCCGTTGGCGAGGATTTATAGGTCCACTCCCAAACTTAGTGGATCTCTTCAGGCTCACTTCCATTCTACTCTTCGTTACGTAATGACTCAGATGTAAGATAATCATCCACTTCTTCAACATCCCATTGAACCCTCGTCATATGCTTCTAGGTTTGTTTCCTCATTGTGGAGATGCAGAGACATATCCTCTAATCGTCTTGCATTGATTAGAAAGCATCTCGCTTCATTTGCCGTACGTTTCAGGGGTGCGAGATTATGTAGGTGATATTCAAGGGTTACCCTGGATGTCCCCTTTGGTTGAATTTTCACTGACTCCAGCTTCCACACTCCTGCTCCCTGACATTGTTGCTGCCATATGCCATGACGGGGCGGAGACTATATGAAGTTAACGACGTGATCGAAAATACTGGCCCTCTGCCGGTTTGCTTCCTGGTTTTATCCGGACCAATGCATATTTAATATATAAGAGCTTTATCGCATGTAAAGCAGTTGGAAGAGCCAACCTAAGCCGGCCAGGAAGAATTACCCCCGACATCATGTACGGCTTTCAAATATGTATGGGTGTAAATTGGTGGTTGCACGCATCAAGCGTATGGTTAATAGCTAGATTCATGCCTTAGGTGCATTATGTGAGTGTCTTTGACCTTTTCAAACACCCTTCCAACATATGTGTGCACCTTCGATCCGTAAATGGCAATACCGGGGTTAAGGCCACTCTATTCCGTTAGGACTGATATCATTTCGGTGCCCTACCAGGGGTCGTGTCTAAAGTGTTGATGAGAAAGCAAGACACGCGTGGTGTTTTCGTCATTAGATTAAGAGAAGCAGCGAGGTGCATGAAGAGTCATTACTGTGTACATCTGATCTTAGTATAGTCCTACTCACTCGGCGATTATCGGTGGAATTGGAAGTAATGAAGTCGGACTTGGGCGTCGAAACTCTCTAGATGGTAAGTATGACCGTTGGCTTAATGGCCTACGCAGCGTCTAGAGTACAGCGAACGGAAACATAATCATTAATTGAGTCTTATCTAATTCAACAAATCGCTATCCAAAAACCTAGCCTCTTCCCGGCTGCATACATGGTCATCACATCTATAAATTCTTCCCTCATGTCCTTACCCCTTTCATGGCTCTAATCAGAAGGTAGGTGAGAAACGTTGGCTGTCAGCCTTACCACACCACTGTGCGGGCATAGTACATGTCCTACTGCGGGTGTCCGTTTTTGATTTGGAACTTTCACACATGACCGTTGCAAGGTTATAGATTTGAGAAGAAAAGCAAAAAGTGGCTATGGCAAAGCCACGACTGACCCGAGCAAGTCTTTCTTGATGCAAATCTACCCCGGTAGAAATGACGAGTTTCATTGCCCCTATCAGCAACACACATAGTCTTGCATAAGCTCCTACCCGCGCTAGATATGCAATTTTCCGATATAACTACTCCATTTCAAAAGCGCTCCCTGTCATGAGTTCTCCATATGTATCATACTTAACACATTCTCCTTCGCCTTTGCCTACAAGGTATATTTATCCCTCTCCGAAGTCACATTGTCCCTTCCTCCACCATTCTCGCTCTCAAATATACAGCCACATTAGCTATAGAAGCCAGATCAATCATAGGAAACAATGCCAGCTCTTACTCCTGAGCAAGTTGCCTTCTACAAAGCGCATTCTGGCGATGATTTGCGACCTAATGAGACCGCCTCTCTCGTATGTGGGCTCCTAGCGGCCATCGTCGCCATCGGCGCTCGTATCACGGCTCGGCGCATCTCGAGGGTCCAACTTGGCCCAGAAGATTGGACCATATTCGCAGCGATGGTTCGAGATTTGCACTTGCTGAGGCGTGAAGCATTCGAGATATTGACTTTTCTGCAGTTGGGCGAAATTACATACGGCGTTATATTCGCAAAAGCAATAAATAATGGCCAAGGGAGACACATCATTTTCATCAAGGACCTAGTGTCATTCAGCAAGGTGGGATGGCCTCCAGAACGTTTTGAGTTCGGTCAGTTGAATCAGTGAACAGGGATATGTTGCTGCCATAGTCAGCTACTCATATACCGTCATGTTGACGAAGATTTCGATACTAATATTCTATCGTCGACTCTTTCGATCTCGGTGGCTTATGGCTTGCTCATGGATTATTGGCATTATAGTTGTGATGTATAATCTGGCTGTCATTCTTATCGCCGGTCTTCAGTGTATTCCACTGTCAGATCTCTGGACGGGTGGCTTGTCGTGTATAAACACAGAGCCCCCCTTCACCGGACTAGCGTGAGTTCTCTTCCCCATCAACAATTTTGATGTCGATACTCATGCCTAACCTACTTGTGATCTAGTATCGTCAATATATTCACTGATTTGGCCATACTAACTTTGCCTGTGAAGCCTGTTCTCAACCTTCACATGCCAAAGGCTCAAAAAGTGCAGGTCCTGGGGATATTCTTACTGGGAGGCGTGTAAGGCATACATAGTCAAGCTTTGGGAAGGTATATTGACTAATCGTGAACTGCATGGTCCAGGGTTTGCGTCTTTGGTATTATTCGCGCCGTAGCAATGACGCGACTGAGTCTCGTCGATCCCACTTGTCAGTATTGATGAACACATACCATGCATAGCACACACACTCCATATCTGACACCTTTGTGCAGGGACGGCGGTTGGTGCGGCTATATGGTCATTTGTCGAAATATCCGTCGGCATCGTTGCAGCATGTTTGCCTTTGTTAGGGCCCCTCATCAGAACGAAAAGCACTGCGAGTCCGAACTGGTCCGGCAATGATGGGCAGGCGCCATCAGTGGAGTATAGCGCGGCACGACCAAACAAGACCAATTATGTAAGGCAGGACGAGATACCACTGGTAACTTTGGCAGGACATGACCGGTCGTCTCTTATCCAGGGCGGTGTTCCCGTATTGCCGTGGTCATCAAAACAGAGCACAAATCAGATCTTGGTCCGGAACGACATACAACATACTGTAACGTTGGCATAATTGAGGGGGGGGGGGGGCGGGCTGCGGCAGGATACAGCATATACTGAACAAGCCGTCCGTACCTTTCTTGTCGTTGCTGTTTTGTGTCACCCTGGTATACTGTGACAACGAAATGTGTACGAATTCATCTTTTATGCTGGCCGGATTCATCACGAAAATACTATGAATTTACTAAATCCAACAAATACTGTCCATGATGAGGTACTGTGCAATATGAAACACGTCACTAGATCCTATCCTTACTATCCTGGGGACACCGGCTCCATCCCAGCGGGCGTTGTTGTTGTTGTTGTTGTTGTTGTTGTTGTTTTTTTTTTTTTTTTTTTTTTTTTTTTATTTTTTTTTCTGGATATTGCTGGTTCTGCATGGGACTACTCCAGTCTTCCCATTTTGAATGTATATACTAGAGTCGAAGTAGGCAATAAGTGGGAACTTCACGATCTTAACCCTAGAATAGGCGTAGAGCCAGACATATCCCTTCCCCATACACCAGATGACCATTTCAGAATAATGTTGAAGGCACAATGACAGGGAATCTTTTACCAAGGAAGAGAGCTGGCGCACCTCTAATGTATACCGTATAAGCCGCTCGATCATCATTTACGCAGTCGAGTCCGTAACAAGTTTAGATTGCCTTAGGGATGGGCAGATATTTGCCCCAGACATTTCGGGGAGGGGGAATGGGTGCTCTTCGAACATCTGGAACTCACCCACATCCAGAATACCTATTATTATCGCGTTTCTCTGCGCCCAGACGCTGTTGTGTCCACAGGGATGTAGCTTTAGGTACGCCAACTCGGGCATTGCATCAGAGGGGGCAAGATTGCATGCAGCTGGCATCGGAGCAATGGCTTCTAAGCCGCTTTACCGAGCTCATAACCATGTCCCTGTCAACTAACCTGCTAGATATGACCCCACTGCTTGAAGGGCTTGAGATTCTGACTGATAGAAACATCTGTCTCTAAATCGGTCAGGGTGGTTGAGGGAACAAGTCCGAGCAAACCCGTCGCTCATTCACCTTGCCCTGGGAGTTTTGATCGTTAGTGTCATGCCGAGAGATAAAAGAGCAGCGAAAGGTATAAAGTCTGCCTAAATCCACCCCTTTCCTTCACTTTTCGTGCATCATCCAATTTCTCAACCTCAATTCAGAGTCTATTCCAGTCTTCAAACATAAACGAACCTCCCAAGTGCAATCTGCCTAGCTACCTTTATATCTCAACATGCAGTTCAAAGCTATTATTTCGTTTCTCATCCTGGGTCTGGCCTCTGTTGCCATTGCCTCCCCTTCTTCCAACGGTATAATATATCTGCTCCTATTGCAGATGATGGGAAACGCTGACAGAAAATGTTCAGAACAGAGAGATGCGAATGCCGACTTCGACAGTGTTGGTGATGCCTACTGAGATGTATTCTGAGGGAAAATGACAAGGGTTCAAGCAGATGAGGGAAGATGATATTGGGAATGTACCGCGTGCTTTCGTCTAGTGGATCGTCTGTGGTTTAGGTTGATGGAGATTGTCTGAATGAACACAGCCAGTAACAGCAAGGCGTATTATCCTTGTGCTTTGTCCTCTTCGGTAGCTTCCCGAGCAGATACTCTGTAGTTCTTCCAATAGTGAAGTCCTTGCCGCCTTAATTTGGAAAGAAACAGTTAAGACGTGAGTAATATGTTGTAGCTTCCAGGTATCATATGTATCTTTGCATTTGTAAAGCACGTCATATTCATCGGGCCTTTATATTACCATGAGTATTTCTGAGGATCTTGTATCCGTCACTGATCTACGTCCACCAATATCTTTGACGGTATCTTTGACGGCTCCTCTGCTCCAGTATGACTAGTGAAATGATCACCGAAATGAAACTAGGAGAATCAATGATGTTTCACCGAGAAGGAGCCCCGAAGTCGTATAGCATATACCCCACGAACAATCCCTGGAAGACATTTCGCCCATCACCAGATTCCAAACTTAGTATCTGGGGATGTCAAACATGGTTGACACGGAGAGGTCCAATCATCGGGATTCAATGAATTGCATGCCAAGTCCCTTGCACCCTATGCTGGAATCCCATCGACAGTAGTATACATGGACTTGATCGTCTAGCTGACAACGCAGTTGAGGCTTATTTCTCCACGGCTATGCTCGGTCAACAAACATCTCGGTCATGACATGCATACATCAGCTCTGGAATAGAATGGGGCCGGGGGCTGCAGTGTGCCTTGCTAATCTGTCACTTGAAAATTGGCGAGGCAAACATCGACAACCCAAGACATCGTCGGATTCTGTGTTTTCGGGCCACCCGCGCTATTAACGGCCATGATGCTAAGAGATGCCAAGAACCCGACACCGCAGACGCATTGGCGGCTACAACATCCGGTTTGCTTCCGAGAAGTCAAGAGATCAGGGCCGGGGGTGGGGTATCGCCCACTCTTTCCGGGTAGTGAGTATCGACCCTGCGCAAATGCTGTGCTGCGTTCGCGGCCAACAGATAGCTGATTGCGCTGCACATCAGCACTTTCAGCCCCCCTGGTGGGAGGCGTTGTGGAACCGCCCCAATCGTCGATCCACGGGTGTGCACGTCCAAGCGTCTCAGCTTACCACAAGAAAAGCTAACCCCCACCTTCTAACGTTCAATGCAGGTTCATATCACATCGCATGCAATAGTGACAAATGGAGGGTGGGGGGGCTGAGAGACGCCAGGGAAGCCACCACAGCAAAGTCTTTAGTCGGCAAACACTTACTTACCCCTCACTCTTGCCTAGCCAATGTTGGCTGTTTCGCACCCCTGGACTCCCCAGCGTGAATTACGCCGCTTGCCAAGTATAGCGAATTGTGATCCAGTTTGGTTTATGGGAGCTGAAAGGGCGATAAGCCCCTTACCAAAATTTCGGCTTCTCAACTGCTCTAGGATACACGCGACTCATGCACCGCGGCGGACGGGTGCAGGAGGTGAACCTCCCATTTAGAATTGGTCTTGCCGTACAGATACCCTTACTTCCAAGCATAGTAGGTCTGGACTACACTACATGGATGAGCCTTCATATCGACTGATTTAGCAAACAATACTTCCAGGATTTTCTTGTCACAGGGGCTCGACAACGCCGATCGGGGGAACCGCAAAGGATGTGCTGGATTTGCACACCAGGACGGAAGAGGGAAACAAAGAGATAATTCGAACAAAGGCAAAAAAGAATGAAAAGAACGAAAGAACAAAATACAAGGACATGGTGTGTCCTAGCTATGTCGAGGAAGTAGGAGACAGGCGCACATGTTCTTGGGTTCGCCAGGGTCCCCAGTTCAACCATGGAACGCGTTAGCCTCCAACCCATCCATCCCCGCGCTTTCACAATACCCAAAATGCTCCTTAAGCGGGATACCCGCTACGCTATCTCGGTAACAGGCAGATTTCTCAGTAGCATAGTCATGCAGCTGATCCCAGTCCCGGCATCGATGAAGCTGCCCATCACCAGCCCGGAACTCCCCAAACGTGAACAGTGGAGTGTTGTCGGCGTTACACTGAACAATCTAGGCCCTCGACAAGCCACTCGGGCCCTGTGTTAGTTGCACCATGTTCTTGCGAGTAGTGTCGGGGCAGAAGGAGTCCCCGAGGAGGTCTAGACCGGAGTGGACTCACCTGACGCAGATAATCAAAGCAATGTTCCATGTGATTCGATGGATGATGAGTATAGGGTCGTCTTTCGACAGCTTCCCAGAAGGTCAAACGGAGCATTTGCTGCCCAACCCCGCAGGGGAACATCATTAGCTCCACCAAACACCAAACGTCTCGATGGAAAAAGACAACATTGGAATTAGGAAATCGGAGACTCACAAGGCAGTGAAGCTGATGGTACGCCTCCAACAAATAGACCCCTTTTGAGTCGTCATCCGGCATAGTCATCGATTGAGGCCAATGGTTTTGCGCGGCCCATTGACGATCCACTGCAATGATGCCATGGGCAGGGTTGATAGCCGCCCACAGTTGGTCGGCGTCGCTGTGGTTCTGGGGACTGTACTCCGTGTTCCAATGGAATTCCTTCCAAGTGGTGCGTAAGACGTCGACTTGAGCTGGACGTATATTAATTACTTCTTAATCATATTGGGCCTTCTGTAATGAAGGGATGAGCGTATGAGTACATACCAAAGGCACTTGGTGCTGAGTCCGAAAGGAGCAAGCTCTGCACCGTATGGATGAACGGGTAGATGTACAAAAGTCCGGCAGCTGCTAGAAGCAAATACGTACGCTTCCTGTGGACCTCCCAACGAGACGGCTTGTGGAAGACACCTGATTGAGGCTGGTAGTCTTCTGTCGTGGAGAGAGATGTGTACCGTGAATCTTGCATGGCTAGGACGATCGGATATAATGAGAAATGGGATAGAAGCGCAAGGTGGAAGTGTAAGTAGGTTGGGAGGATTTCTTATGTAGCTTAGTGGCTGCGGCATAGTTTGCTAGGACGAGCACGGTGGTCCTGTTGCCAACAGTCACTACATAATTCGTGAACTAATAGGAACATTCGACATAAAAGCACAAAAGCAAATTCAATCTCGTTCATATTCCTATCTGAAAACTCTCTACACAACACAACATGACCTATTCTAAGAGTAGATCCGCCGCCTTCTCTGCCATTGCGTAGAGAATAGCCTGGTAGTGCGCCACAAGAGGGACAGGCACCACACTTGCATCTGCAACACGTAGCCCCTTGACGCCCTTCACTCGAAGTTGAGTGTCTACAACCTTCCCCATGGATGCCGAGCCACCTGGATGAAAGAAAGTAATTGCGCCATTTCTGATGTTCCTGTCAATTTCCTCATCGGTGGAATCAAGTCGAATCGGCTCATTGCCCGGTCGAGGAACCTCGGTATCCACAATATCGTGACCTTCGGGAGTGTCGAGCAGGAGCTTGGCCACTCTGCGTATTCCATCTCGGATAATCGCTCGGTCCACCGCCTTAGAGCAATAGTTCGGATCAATGACAGGAGCGCTTGCTGGATTCGCATCCGCAATGGTAATCTTCCCGCGTGCTGTCGGGGTCATCAAGAGAACAGCCGTACTGATATGAGTGCCATCCATGGCCGTCTCAAAACCGGTGACAGCTTGACTCATCGGTGCGTAGATGACGAGAATCTCTGAATGAGCAAATTTCGGATCCAAAAATGGATGGTCCTTGCTAGGCGCTTGTCCATCATCTTCTTGGAATGCCTGGATCAACGCGTCCGCAGGAGTCTGCAGGGTCACGTTCCAGTCATAGGGCACACCCATCCCATATGCTGGACTGTCCCAAAGGGGCGTACCCATAGAGAGACCTCGTTCAGGGTGACGAAGCTTCCACCACTGGGGAAAGCACATGTGGTCATGGAAGTTATAACCCACTTCCGGAGCGTTTACAAGCTGTGGGATGTTGTGTTTTGCCAGCTCTTCTGCGGGTCCAATCCCGGAGAGCATGAGAACCTGCGGGGTACGGTACGTTCCGGCCGAGATGATGACTTCTCTTGAGGCCCGGTATTCCTGTCCACCGACCACTGCAACTCCTGTCGCAACTTGCTGGCCAGCTTGGTCCTTGAGCAACACTTTCTCCACCAGGGTCTCAGTAACGATGGATATTCCCTGGTGTCTAGACAACCCGTATGCTTCGCTGGCAAGCTGACGTTGTCCGTCACGCCAGTTTTCTCCGAAGTGGGCTAAGCCGAGCGCATTACCGGCATTGGCATCGGGATTGAACTCAACCCCAATTCGCTCCCAAGCAGAACGGACCGGTTCCTTGAGGGGGTATTTGCGGTCGGGGCTGGTCAGAGCGACAATTGTGTTGGTGATGGGGCCGCTGGTGCCGTGAATGGCCGGGTCGGCGTTGGGATCGTAGTGTGTCTCAACACGTTTGAAGTATGGGAGTAGACCATCGTAGCTCCAGCTGGAGTCCCCAACCAGGTTTGCCCACAGGTTGTAATCAGCAGCGTTTCCACGGGTCCAGGTCCCATAATTTATCGCTGTGCCTCCGCCCAGTGCTTTGCCCGCGGCGTTATAGCATTCGCGGTTGTTGAGATGTTTCTGCGGCACGGTGGTGTAGTCCCAGTCCAAGGGGGAGTGGTGGGATGCAAAGCATGCCAGAGGAGTGCTCGTCAGAGGGTGATCGACCACGTTGGGTCCAGCTTCGATGATCAAGATTCGAAGTGACTCATCTTTCTCAGCCAAACGACCGGCCAAAGCACAGCCCGTGAGACCTCCACCGACAATGATGTAATCGTAGGTGTCAGGCATGGTTGGAATCCGAGAATGGATGAGGAGGTTGAGTGTGAGGAATTGGAGTACGTGGATCACAAATATATGGTGAAAAAAAAAAAACAAAAAAAAGGGTAAATGGCGCTGCTGGGAAACAAGAGAAAATTGCACGGTTGATGGAGGTATTTAACTGTTCATCTCAGCCCAAGCTGACCAGGTCAGAAAGGCCAACACGGCTACGGGATCTCAAAGTAGGACATACCGACCCTGTTGGACGGTAGTAGTATGAGACCAATGTAGAGTGATGAGAAATGATTGGCTTTCGGGCAGCAGTACACTCCGTCGTACAGAGACTAATCTGAGCAGACAAACAAAGAACCACAACCCCCACCAGTCTGAACTAGTGACAGTAAGCCACAAACAATGCGCCTCATCCCCTGTCGCAGCCCAATACTGACCGGCCTTGTTCGGCTTGCATGAGCCTACCTACGCATACCAATCCCGACGATCGTTAAGTTCATTACTCCAGTACTTATAGCGATGCATACATCTTCTTACAGTATGAACCTGGTCAGACACTACATGCTTACAACATACACATTAATACCTCGCGCGAACAAAATCCAGCAATAATGACGTCTGAGATTGGACGGTTGGCGTCCATCATTTCCCGTGCTGTAGTTACCCTCGAGGTATCGCTCACGGAAAGGAGCGACTTACCGGAAGCCTCTGCTGTTGGATCTGGAAGCAAAGAAGTACTGGCAGCAAAGGCCGACGCTATAGACGCATGTATGGAGTTGCTGGACCAATTGCAAGGTCCGTCGAAATGCATGATACCATTGGTAAGTTGGCAATATCTCAAATCCGCTGCCATAAACCAGAAAAGCACGATAGTAGACGAGATAGCCAAAGACCATTGTTGATACAAGTCATAGTGGAATGGTGCAAGTTTGCAGGCTATTTCCCGACATCACATTGCGAATCATGTCCCGATGCACGGGGAAATATCCTACCAGGACCTCGCCCGGGCATCAGGTGTTCCGGTCAATGAGTTGAAACAATATATCCTTTTTGCAATTATCCACCACCGACTATTTGTGGAGAAACGAAAGGGTTATGTCTCTCATTCAGCTGGCTCACGCTCTCTTCAAGAGAACCCCGGTGCGGTTGCTGGTGTATTACAGCTCGATGAATGGTACAGCGCCTTTTCACGAGTGAGCTCTCTCCCTACCTATCCTCATTTTGTGTATCTTACTAAGCTGCATATGAAGACTGTCGACGCGATGGATCAGTTTCCGGGGCATAAGCCAAACGAGACCGTATGTCCCGTGTACACTGGCTTAGGCAATGACTCAACTAACCCGGACCTGTCAGGGATATGCCTTGAGCCATGGAAATCAAAGTATTTTCGATTATCTCAGCGACCGACCGGCCAAAGCAAAGCAGTTCGCTGATGCGATGCAGTTCTATACGGTTGCCATACCCGAAGCGTCTCCCAGCTTTCTTCTTCAAGGGTATCCTTGGGGCGACCTTCCACGGGGATCGGTTGTGGTAGATGTGGGAGGAAGCGACGGCCACGTTGGCCGGCTCATTGCGCAGCATTATCAGCACATTAATGTTGTCGTTCAGGATCTCGAATATGCCGCGGCAGACTTCCAAGCCGCGGCAAAGGAAGACCGCAACATCCGGTTCGACGTCCATGACTTTTTCTCCCCTCAGACAGTCGTCGCCGATGTCTACCTTTTTCGCTGGGTGCTTATGAACTGGGCAGACGAGTATGTTGTGCAGATCCTGCAACAGCTGGTACCTTCCTTGCGACCGGGTGCCAAGGTACTGGTGAACGAGAGTCTTTGCCCTGAAAGTGGATCGCTGCCATTAGCTATGGAGAGATATATCAGATGGATAGATCTGTTGATGCTTGGAGTATACAAATCGCGTCTCAGAGACGAAGAAGACTGGGTTGCATTGTTCAAGCAGGCTGATGCGGGATTTGACTCTATTCAGTGTTCCATGGTCCCGGGTTCAGCAATGGGTATTGTTCAGGCAATCTGGCGAGGTTTCTGAGTCTGAGTCTTCGGATAATGGCTAGTTGAGATATACACGAGTAACTTCTTTTGATCTGTTTTACATTCTTTAATTAGTAGTCGACTACTTCTAGCAGTACTTATGGATCCGAGATACGGGGAACCCAGCATGTGTTGATAAGTCCTATATATATATATGGCATGGTTTCAAAAGCCCTCATATCCTACTCAGAAACAGGATTTGTTCTTACACTGTGCCAGATTGGTTCTTTTTTGCTCCTTCTCCCTGGGATCAGGAAGGCGCATCTTGTTTCCGAGCCTGTTCGACAAAGGGGAGTATATACACCCTCAGCTGCATCCAAGGCGGGGATAAAGGCGCTACGCAGCGCTTCCAGCTACGGCCTCTCGCAGGTCAGTTATTCCAATGGTTCAGTGGGCTGAGGTAATTAGCTGTCTAATATTGCCCATCTAATGACTAACCAGTGGCCGGCTAAAGATCATTGCAATTCCAGCATCGAGCCCGAAATATACCCCTCTCCTGCGGCGCCTATTGCAGCCATGTGGTTGGAGGACGAAACAACGAGGCTGTGTCTCCCACCACCTGGATAAATAGTTATCAGCCTCGAAGAGATAACACACTATGTATTCAGTATTCACTACGGTCAGGGTCTCCACGAAGCTTAGGTATCTATGCCAGTACATCGCCTCCTATCGCAACCTTTACTCCTTTACCACCTCGCGTCTTCGTCCCGGATGGAGGTGCATCCGCATCACCTTCATGCAACTCTCCAATAAATAGCAGGCAAGATTTGATTAATTAGTTATCATGGATTTAGTGCCTTGGTCAGCTCAAGTCCCCCCAACTTAGATGATGCAGTTGCTTGCCAGTTGCTAACTGTCTCTTTGCGTTGAATATATATTTCATCTCACCGCATACATATGGTCCCGAAACAGCAGGGTTTCCAAGTCTTTCCTAGGAAGCAGCTTCGTCGTGTTACCATAACTCTAACACAATCGTAATATCAACTTCGGCTCTCGTTGCTGACCCCCTTCTTTCATAACGGGGCCGGTAACAGCTGCAATGGCTCCACAGTCTTTCGCAGGCATTTTGATCTCAAAGCCTTCATCAGAATGGAGCAGCAGAAGTGGTGTTGATTCAATGATTTGTATGTAGAACGTATCTAGAAATTCAAGACAATTGAGGAAGAGAGGTGATGTAGGCAGGACATTGTAGGAAGCTAGATGATGCCTGGATACAGCGAATGTCAAAAACATTATATAATACTACCTACCTCTAGCAAGGACATAATTGCTGCCTGTATCATTGTCCACATAATGACCAGATAAACGGTAACTTGTTCCATTAACAAGCTTTCACACCATCCAAGGCGGCTCTACTCAGTAGCTCTGCGGCCGTCACCATGGGTATGCTTGTTTGTGAGCCATCCTCTTATAACTTTTACTTTGTACGATACTCTCTTTGTCCTCTTCCTTCTTACCGACATCATCCAGTGAGCGCGTACCCTTAATACATGTCGCATCTCTGGGGTCAAAGCTGCGCATAGCATCCTCTCCTGAGGCGCGAAAGGTGGGGGGCTAACCCATCCTTCTCCAATGGAAATATTCCTTGTCACCCAGCTCGCCTTGTTGCTATGGCATTCCTTCGTAGTTGAGGACCCCACCAGGTTGAGGATCCTCCAAGCAGATTAGTTCAGAGTAACTGGCCTTCAATAATGGAGAAGTATCTTGCACTAACTGGATAAGGAGAAGTTCTGGGAGTTGGCAGGACTAGTGGTCAAGTGTCCGGTCTGTGCAGCAACAAAGCTACCTATCCGCTCACACTGGAGCTTTAGGGCTACCCAAGTATCCATCAGCGGCGCCACACAACTCACCTGTTCCTCTCTTGCTTCGAAGAGTAAATTAACCACAGCCACAGCACGGGCGCTAGATTCTTGTACATGATGCAGTTAAAGCTAATATTATAAAAAATAAAAATATAAATACAGTCATCACAATCAAGACACTTTGAATTTATCAATTTTAAAGAGGTAGATTCAGGAGTAAAAGACATCTTTAAAAAATATCAAGAATTAGTAGAATTTGTTAAATCTTACGCGTTTGTGAGCTCCAACTTCAACGCGTGGCTATATCAAGCAGGCGGTATTAGGTGAGGTACTCACCGCTTCAAGGATTCAGATCCCTGCACCTCTCCACCATACTAACAAAACCACCAGGGTGTCAAACCCTAGGATCGCTTCCCTGTCCCTGTCAGCTTAGCTTCACTAGTATACGTACCGCTGAACTGGGTTGAGGGGTATCAGGCCGATGACTATCTAAGGACAACTGGTCTTGGACGAGAGAAGAGAAGTAAGGCCGAATAGTGCCGCGCAGCTATTCGTAAGTGCGGACGAGTGTTCTGTAGCTAGGCTTCCAAGTGTATGGTTACTTTAAGACAGTGTTATTGAGCACAAAGAACAGAACTAGCTAAGTACATGAAAGAGTGTCCTTATATATCCTATCTTTCGTATACCATGTCATACACCATTCAGGGTAGATCGATGGTCGACCCTGAGGTTCCCGTATACCCTGAGTATACCTTTGATGGTAGGTCCGATGGTAGGCGGTCACGTGATGTGTGGCCATTCTGGGCGTCGTAATGGCAGTCCGAAGTTATACTAAATATCAATTTGGCTTTGCTCGAGCGCTGCCTTTATCGGCGCTTTCTGCCTGACGGGTCCGCCTTATTAGTAGGTTAACTAGCAGGGGTCCGCAACACGGGGTCAACCGGAGTAGTCCGGCGCCCGTACTTGCAAAATCCCGATGCTCATGCAGGAGTAAAGTGGTCCGGCAGGAGGCGAAACAAACTGTGGCAATCTCATTGGAGGCGTGAGGCAACGGGATGGAAGACTCCACTTCACGGAGCAGTCCTTACGGGTGATTGGAGTAGCAACTACTGCTCTGGTAGACAGTACTTCCGTCTCGAGGTGTCCGAGTCCTATACTGGCTGGCTGAAGGCCCTATTTACCGCGTACTCTGTTTTCGGGCGACTGAGTCAAAAGATCTTGTGAAATATACCTATCCGAAGTGTCGGTGGTGGTCAGGTCTACCTGCAACCTACTACTGGAAATGCATATCAAGGGGTTCGTTGGTGCGGTTCAATCTGATACAGAGGCACAGAAAAGCGACTCACTCACCTCTACTTTGCTCAACCCTGTGTCTTTGCGGAAGATTATTGATGTTGTTCACTTCGAGTGGTGTGGCGAGACCGGTGATGTGGAGTACTGTCCCTGAGTATTCCATAGATTGTACACAAACGCTACCAAGCCGGTTATAAGTCCTGTCAGTCAAGTTATTACAACCTACACTCAGACCAAGAATATCTTGAAGGTATGGCAGTCAGAATCTATCTGCCAGGGAGCGTAAATACGGCACCTGAACATTTGTTCCGAGAGAAGGATATATGATATACGGGCTAAGCTGCGCCGAATACGAGGGATGAAGGCGCAACGCAGTGCGTTCAGGTACAATCGCCAGCAAATAAGAATATTCCATTTAACGATTCCAGTGACCCTAAATCTCTCATTTGATAAGTAATCTCCTGTAAATTGATTTTTTCGATGCCAAAATTAACCCCAATTTCCCCCTCTCCCGTGGCGCCTAATACAGCCTTGTGGTTGGTGTATGCAACAACGAGGCTGAGGCCACAGTCCTCAGTCCCCCACAAACAAAGACAAGGACTTCTGACCTCACAAGGATAATATACTACATGGTTGGAGTATTTGATATAGGGCGTGCTGGCTTGAATTCTACCATCGAGGCCAAATGCGCCCCAGAAGCCGTGACGATTTTACAATCGCGATCATTTGCGCTCTTCCCTTAGAGGCAGACGCCGTCGAAGCGCTTTTTGATGAAACATATGATCGACTATGCAGATACTACGGTAAGCAGAAAGGCGATGTTAATGCATATCTCAATGGAAGGGTTGGTAAGCACAATGTGGTTCTTTGTTATATGCCAGGAATGGGAAATTGTAGTGCAGCTAGTGTCGCCTCAAGCTTGAGGGTTAGCTACACCAATGTTCAACTGGCCCTGGTTGTTGGAATATGCGGAGGTGCCCCAACGACAGCCAATGGTAGGCATATATATCTTGGAGATGTAGTCATCAGTGACGCCCTGATCGAATACGACTTTGGCCGACAGTACCCTGGGGGTTTCCAAAGAAAGACCGGTGTCAATGACACGCTAGGCAGACCTAGTCGAGAGATCCGATATCGTTTAAACGATCTGAGGAAACCCCTTGTTTGTGCCAAATTCCATTCCCAGATAACGCAATATTTCGAACAACTACAGGGAATGGAGGAAGGGTGGTGCCACCCAGGTATTGAGGATTTCCTCTTTAACAGTGCATATCTACACAAGCACAACAAAAGGGATGTTCATTATGATGGCGACTGCACTCTATGCAGTCGCCCAAGTCAGATCTGTGATGATGCGCTGGGAAGTAGCTGTGATGATCTTGGATGTGACCAAAGTCAAGTCATACGTCGTCGACAGCCCTCTTATTTGGACCAAGTCTCTGCGCATATCGGAAGAGTTGCTTCCGGTGATATGGTCATGAAATCTGCCCAACATCGTGACGCGATCATCGAGAGGGAAAAGGTGATCGGTTTTGAGATGGAAGGAGCAGGAGTATGGGACAATGTTCCCTGCATCATAATCAAGGGGGTCTGCGACTATGCGGACAGCCACAAAAACAAATTATGGCAAGCCTACGCTGCAGCGACTGCCGCCTCCACCGCAAAGGCTTTCTTAGAACACTGGACGTCTCAGGCACAGGAAAGTGAGTACACTGAGGATCTCCTGGTTGTGCTTCGTACTTACTGACTCTCTCGTTCCATAGGCCTCTTGGACACCAGTAATACTTACCACTTCATGGTCCCGTTTTCGAGAAATCCACGCTTTCTGGGTCGCAAAGACAAAATCAAACATTTATGGAGCTTACTTTCGGCACCGGAAGGACCAAGAAGACTCGCTATTACAGGATTAGGAGGTATTGGTAAGACGCAAATAGCGCTGGAGCTGGCCTATCTAATGCGCGAACATGATGCTGAATGCTCAGTATTCTGGATACCAAGCACCAGTGACGAAGCTATCGAGCAAGCTTGTATAGCCATTGCGCAACAGCTGGGGATCCAGTATACCAAGCCAGATGAGGTGAAGGAACGACTCAAAAGAATACCTATGCCAGGCGAGCGAGGAGTGGGTATTGATCTTCGATGGCGCCGATGACATGGATATGTGGATGAACGGCAACGGTACAACTGCGTCTCTCAGGGATTTCCTTCCCTCCAATAGACGCGGCCGCATCATCTACACTACTTGCAACCGGAAATTAGCTGTGAAGCTTGCATCGCGTGATGTGATAGGTGTGGGAGATCTTGATGAAGTGGTCGGAGTGGAACTAATGGAGAAAGCCTTAATCCAACAAGATCTGGCTCAAGATAGGAATGCTGTGGCCTATCTTGTGAAGCAGTTAGCCTTCCATCCAAAGGCTATTACACAAGCTACCGCATATATGAACGAAAATTGGATAGGAGTGTATGATTATCTGATGCTTCTCCACGAGCAGGAAGGAGACGTCGTGGAGCTTCTGAGTGAGATTTTCGAAGATTATGGGAGCTACGAGGCTTCTGACAATCCAATAGACCTGACTTGGTTTGCCTCGTTTCGTCAAATCGAGAAGCTTGACTCGCTGGCTGCCGAGTGCCTCTCACTTTTGGCCTGTCTAAGTCATCAAAGTATACCGGAATCATTTCTTCCACGACCAGTGTCGAGAAAGAAGATGGTTGAAGCACTTGGGCTTCTAAGTGCCTATTCATTCATTACCATACTACCAGGTGATAAGTGCATAACCATGCATCGTCTGGTGCATCTAGCAGCTCGGCATTGGTTGAGGAGTCAGGACCGCATGGAACTTTACACGCACAAGGCAGCAGAGCGGCTGAGTGAAGCCATGAACAACGACCATATCAACCAAAAGCATCGGAGACAATACGTACAGCACGCTGAATTTTTACTTCATGAACTTCATAGTATGGCAGTCCAGGCGCAATGGAACATGCGTATCAGGTCTGGTGGTGATGAAAGGGGAGCAGAAGAAGAGGAACTGCTTGTGCAAGGAACGGATACATTATCCCCATAACCTGGAGCCATGAGATTGGAAACGCATGTAGCATACAGAGAGTACTGCATTAGCATAGTCAAGACCAGCAGACTGGCGAATTCAGGAAGATAATGGGGTATGACAGTGATACTGGCGATGATAGTGTACACGTAACGATATCCGAGGACTCCAGGCAATGTTCGAAAGGTTGTCCGATACAAGGATGAAACGAGACAGGAATATATGGAACAGAAAAGAAAGAAAAGAAGATTATGTGAACAGCGTCATTCAAGGTTAAATCCACCATAGTAAACGCACAACGCCTTGCTAGCACCTTCCATGCAGTAATGCATCACCACTGACTTTTGACCCTCCTTGACAATCTTCGCCATCTGCTTGACGTCCGATGTCCGAGGAAGATAGAGAACCATGTGTTCTGTGAACATAGAATATTCATTGTAAAGCTTTGCGAGGGAATACGGCTCCATGGTACTCAGGTTAAACACCGTGTCGGAGCGATACCCGGGGCCTATAACGGATCAGCTGGCTTACAAGAAACCTAAAGGGTGTAAGGGGAAACTATGGGCACATACCACCCCATGGCGGACTTGCAAACAAGACACTGTACAGCGCCAAATCCTTCAGCTGATTCTTGATAATCTCAAAACAATCACCCTCAAACCAGGTGATCTTGTCCGCCACGCCGTAGATCTTGGCGTTGTGTTTGGCGCACTGCAGGACAGCGGGATTCTTCTCGATAGCGTAGACGCGCTTCCATCTACCAGACAGCGCGAAAGCGATGGAGTTGCCGCCCGCCCCAGCAAATGCATCTACCAGGATGCTGCGTCCTGCGGGGGCGGACTGTGCCATGTGTTCTGCTATTTTGCTGCATGAATGTATTAGTTGCTTAGCTCCTGTCAATGACAAAGAGAACACATACTTTGCCACAGGCTCGGGTGTTACTCCAAACCAGGCATCATCTGTCAGCCAGACCCCCTCATCGTACTTGGAGAAGATCTTGTAGCGTTGCGCCCAGTAGCTGTTCCGCAGTGTTAGTCGATTCCAGTTCCGCAACACATGTACGAGGGATGATGGTATTACTTCTGAATATCCCACGGCACCTCGCCAAGATCATTATAATGATGTACTTCCTCCGGAGGAACCTCCACGGTAGGGTCTCGAGCCATGATCGCAGTATAAATGAGAGTTGATCAAGGACTGAAGCTAAAGGCGGAGCGCAATCGCATCGCGACGATTATCAGCCATTGCGATAAGCGATAACCGGTGTTTGCAATGTTTGCAGCGCCGGGCAGCTCTCCACGTTGCGCATCTGGCTTTCCTCCGCACTGCCCAATGCTCTAATCCTCGCTCCCCACACAACACATACCTCCTTCCTCGCAGCAGACATGTTCGGGGCTCTTAATCGGTTTATTGGCTTGGATGCCGAGCCTACCCGACAGGCGCGGGCTCAAAGCACCAGCGACAACTCGTTTGGGTTCCAAGTCCTCCGCAACAAGGATGCGGAGCTCCCTCTGGAGCCGTGGTTCGATTTCATTGTCGGGATTAATGGGCGGTTAATAGTGAGTAGACTTGACTCCTCAGACAGGGCTGTCTCTATGCGCCGGCTGGACTAACTACCTATTAGGAGGACCCCGACCCCAACCTCTTCGCTACGGAAGTGCGCAACTGCGCCGGATCCAGCGTGACCTTTGAAGTCTGGAGTGCCAAGGTACAAACAAACCCAATAACCTCCTCTGTACTCGACTAATCCCATCATATAGGGTCAAAAAACACACACCGTCTCCATCCCCGTCCCCGCATCCAACCCCGACCTGGGTCTGGCCCTCCAACTAGCCCCCCTCTCCTCCACCCAAAACATCTGGCACGTCCTCTCGATCCCATCTCCACTCAGCCCCGCCTACCGCGCAGGTCTCCTTCCACACTCCGACTACATCATCGGCACTCCGAGCGGGACATTACGTGGGGAATCAGCACTCGGGGAACTCGTCGAAGACCACTTGAACCGCACACTAGTCCTATGGGTATACAACAGCGAGTTTGACGTGGTGCGCGAGGTTGAGCTGGTGCCTACACGGGGCTGGGGAGGTGAGGGAGCGCTAGGTGCGGAATTGGGCTTCGGAGCACTACACCGGTTGCCAGTAGGGTTGGGCGAGGAAGTCGAGGGACCCGGCGAGGTGGTCTTCGAGACACGGGATGACGGCTCATCCGCGCCGGTAGTGGAAGCTCTGGGTCAGGGACCTCCGCCATCTGGGCATTTCCTCGTCCCGGCTAATATGACCTCCCCTCCGCCGTTGTCGGGACCTCCTAGGAATCTGGCGGCGTCGCCCGCTAGTCACTCGTCTGCGGGTCGGCGGCATAAGACGCGTCATACCGGGTCAGCTGCGGCAGTTTCGTTTGATGACTACTTTGCGGAGGGCGAGCAGAAGAGCAAGGAGCAGGACTTTGCGCCATCCCGCAGGGGAACGCCGCTACCGCCTCCGCCCAAGGCTGGCGTGCGGTCACCGCCTAGCTCGGGCAGTCCGGCGCCAGCGGCTGCCCAATAGACTAGGGCTAAGAGATCAATTGTGTACAGTAGTCATGAAGATCGGTTATTATGATGGCCTAATAAAACCCGGTATGCATTATTACCCAGTAACTAGGCCACAATTGCATTGCTGCATCACGAAAACGATATCTAGTTGATTTCTCATTCCCAATTCCGATCAAGGCGTGACTTGGCGGCGTTCATTTTGACATTCAGTCACGGTGATCCAACTTGTAGTCTTGCAGATTGGCCATATGGCAAGGGTACCCGATTAAACAATCTCAGGCGTTATCCCAACACTTATGTTTGATCTACTGCCTTGAGCACATTGACCACAGCTTCATGGCCGGCCTGCTGTGCAATCTCCAAGGCGCTTTGGCGATTTCTATCCACTTGAAACAGTTCCACCTCTGGAGTACTGGCCAAAATGGCCACAATGCTCGCATGGCCCATCTTCGCCGCAATCCCTAGCGGAGTATACCCCTCTCTATCGCGCTGGTTGAGCTGGATGCCAGGGCAAGCTACCAGCATCTGCACGAGACTTGAGCTCCCACTATACGAGGCATTCCAAAGAGGAGTTCCGCGGGAATAGGATGCAATCGGAATATGATTCACATCCGCACCGCTGTCGATCAGAATCTTGACAACGGCGTCATGCCGGCGCTTAACGGCTGTCGACAGGGGTGTTGCAGCATTAGGATGTCCCCTATTGATATTCACTCGTCTAGTAGCTACTAGAGTTTGAACGATATCGCTGTGGCCATTTTCTGCAGCCTTCAAGAGCGGCGTATATCCCGTATAATCAGGGCAGTCCACATCAACCCCATGAGTGCTTGCCAGGATACTGACAACCTCAGTATGGCCATTGTTCACAGCGACCCACAGCGGCGTTGTACCGTTATAGCCCTTGCTATTGAGATTCACCTGATCGGCGGAGATCAGGATCTGGACTACTTCCACGTGCCCCTTGGATGCCGCTACCCAGAGCGCTGTCATGCCGTAACTGCCTGGGAAGTTCAGATCGACCCCCTTCGTATTAGCTAAGACCTTGACAACGCCACTGTTACCACCGTCCGCAGCCGCCCAGAGTGGTGTTACGCCTTGATGATCCCTCCGATTAAGAAGGACCCGACCGGTAGAGACGAGTATTGCCACAATTTCGTCATATCCTTCCTCAACAGCTCGCTGCAGAAGAGTCGTGCCATCGTGGCTTTGCCGATCGACGTCAGTTCTTGCGATTGCAACCAATAACCTGACGATACTATCGTTGCCGAGATGGATGGCTGCTTCTAAAGGGGTGTCTGCTCCAACTCCGCTGTGGTTCGGGTCTAGATTTTCCATTGTTATCATAGCTTGGATGACGTCTTCGTGACCGTTCAATACCGCTCCGCACAGTGCCGAAAGACCAGCCTTGTTGAGATGATTAATATTCACTCGGTCCGAGCTCCCCAGGTATTTGACAATGTCTGTATAGCCTTTCAAGGCTGCAACACAAAATGGCGTTTCCCCACGAGCGTCAGGCACGTCCAGCTCATAGTCCTGATGTTGGCAGATTGACTGGACAACTTCCATGTGCCCATTAGCGGCTGCTAGCCATAAAGGGGTCTCCCCGTTCTTGTTGCCCATTGACACGGCATGAGAGCCTTTCTCCTCTAACCGCGCCTGTTCGAGAAGAAGATGAAATATTTTTGCATGGCCCTTGTTTGCGGCAGCCAGATGAAGGGCCGAGTCTCCGGATGGAGCCATGGCAATAATATCGGTGTGCGGGCCCGACAGAAACATTGGGATCGCTTGCACAAAGTTGAGGAGCGTAGCGGCTATTAGGGGGGTATAGCCGTCGGAATCCCTTTGGTTCCGATTTACCCGGTCACAGCCAAGAAAGCATTTGGTCATTTCGACATCTCTCATGAGTATTGCAGATGTGAGAGGTGACTTTCCTGACGGACCTACCACATTAGGATCCACAATATCGCTCTGCAACAGGGACTCAACAACAGCGATATGTCTCCCATTGATGGCCCAGAAGAGCGGGGAATGTCCGAAAAGGTCGTCGGTATGCCGAGCACCACGGGCGAGGAGCCAGTCAACAAGCACCAGACTCCCGCGCTGACAGGCATGTGACAACGGTGTCTGTCCAGAGGAGTCAGGTTTGTCATAGCCATGGGTGTCTAATATGGTCATCAGGAGTTTATTTAGGTGTGGCGTGTTGAGGTCTAGATACCAGATATGCTCCTGCCACCAGGCCACTGCATATTGGTAAAAGGCCCAGGGCACGGCGTCACTTGCCCTGGAGGCTTGCAGGCGTTGCAATAGACTATAACCGACTTCCGTATCCTTACTCCTCTTCATTTTCAGCAGCTTCAACGCAATTCCTTGGGATTGGCCACGAGAGGAAACTGCTGAATGGATCACTGCCGTTGTCACCGAGATAGAGCTGATTTTAGGTGTCTTAACCGCTGACAATTGCTTGTGGAAGTTTTCGTAGCTCAGGTATGTCGCAATAGTCTCTGCCATGGTTTGACCTGCAGGCATCAAACCGCGATGGCTTTTACGGTGATCATAAAGAAATGTTCTCACACTATGGTGCACCATGCGAATACTCCAGTCTTCTTCATCTACAGTAAGTAGACCCCCACAACAAGCCAACGTGGAATGTATGTCATTGAGTATCCTTGCGGGGTCCCAGAAGGTCTTCCAGGGGATGACACTAAGGGCTTCTCTCATTTCCTCTGTGGTCAGTGGCCTGCACGCGGTCGCAACCAGATCCAAAATCTTGGATTGATACGTGGTCCCGGAAAGGCTAGACCTTTCCAGTATCATCGTGTATAACGCTGAAGGATCTTTAGGCAGATTGGCAATTGCCTCTCGTATATCTGCGTCTGTCCTCTCAAGACACAGAGCTTCTATCTGCAGAGCCACCCACAAGAACATGCCCTCCGCTCCTCGGGAGAGGCTATCTCGAACGTCGAGGACAAGGGCAGGGTCGTGTATTATGAGCTTCCCAGATTCAAGACATCTCTCTAGTTCGGCGTTGATGAAGGCATCTATGTCAGATTTGTTGGCTGTCACGGACCAACATCGCTGATTTTGAAGTTGTTTGAGTTCTTGCAGAGAATCGGCAGGCTCCGGCCTGACAGACACGCACAATGCAAGCTTGATCAATTTTTGGATCTCCTGTAAAGACTCCAGAATAACCTGTCGCACTTTTCCGTCGCAATGCATAAGGCCATCAAGTACGAAAAGGGCCTCGAAGTGCGGCGGTAGCAGATGTCTTAGTAAAGTAAGAATTCCGTCAACCTCGAGTGATTGTTTGTCTCCCAGGACATCCCGTGCGGAGTCGAGATCGCTTTCTGATTGCAGCAGCTGTCGCGCTAGAGAGCCTATAACTGTTTTCGGCGTTAAGCTCTGCGTCGAATCGTGTTGGCAGAAGAAATACGCCACCACTGCTTTCCTTTCCGAATCCAAGTTCAAGTCATCCACCATATTGGCGAGAATCACGGATTTTCCCGATCCTAGCTTGCCTGTACATACGAGTGTACGCGACTGCAGCCCTTCAGAACCTCGTGGGGCCTTCCACTGCTTATAGACCATTGAGGTCTCCAAGAGAGTGGTAGCACCGAGCTTGCGGATCCGCTTCCAGTCCTGTTCGTAGTCGTAGGTGGAGCACGCATCCAGTACGCGCTGGCGCGCTCTAAGCCTCCTTGCGTGGGATTGAGATTCAAAGCGTCTCGCGACCCGAGATCTAAACCATGAACTGTCTTCGGCCACCAGGGATAGTTGCTGAACCATCTGTAGGTTCACTTCTTCTTTGATGGCGGTAGCCCAGATCTCCAGGTCAGATTGGTAGCCTTTCAGAGCAGACGTGAACGTAGAAACCCACTGGCCTATAGCCGTCTTCCGACTCAGTTTCATAGCGTGATGGCATAATTGCACGACAACAATGAAATATTCCAGCATTGATGTTCTGAGACGTTGCGATGTAGGATAGACGGCGCCCATTAGTTGATAGCGAGGTGCAGAGCGGCCCACGGCCATGAGCATGGACGATAGTTGTTTAAAGTAGGTCGAGTATTTGACAATGGACTGAACACCCTATCAGAGAGGCTTTCCACCGACCGACATACATGCTGCAGAATACTTACCAGAAGCGACATTCGTACCACAGCCCAGATGCCACAGGCTAGGAGGCTCTGCGATGCGCCCAGAACGATGTCCCCGAGTGCAGCGAACTCCTGCACCGACTGAAGAATGCTCGTGAGCCGTGAGCCGAAACATTGTCCTCGAAGGCCAGCCGATCGGTTGATTTCCGCAGTCAATTGCATCACATCCCGGACACTTGGAGGGATGCCAGAGGCTTGGTATGACCGCAGCGTCGCCTTCTCCCGCGATGAGCAATCGGCTTGGAATTCGGAGATAGCCTGCCCCAGACGAACTTCGGGTTTCAGTCTCGCAGCTTTGGTGAGAGCGGTGGTCATCGTGGACCCGAGCTGCGGAACAAGTGGCAATACATCGACCACTTCAGGGGAGATGAAAGGGATGCAGAATCAGAAAAGGGAGGAAACAACAACACAGTGACAAGGCTGTGGTGTGTGTGGGGGAGATGAAGAAGGAAGGCAGTGCTTTGTGCCGCCACTAACAATGGCCAATCACAACACATCCCGGCTGTTCATCATGGGAATAGCAAGTACTACTAGGGTTAAGTAGTAGTAAATAGTCGAGAAGATGTTGGGTATCAATCGATGATAAGTAATCCGCTCGATGAATGGAGAATAGAAGAAGAGTACTAGTAGTAAGTATGTGGATCGAAAGATGGTAAAGTAACCCGATCGCGGAACCAGCCTTAAGAATGCTTGCTCTTCGATTGGCCAAACCACCGCTGCTCCAACTATCGCAACCCTGATCCTGTATAAGCCAGTAATTGGGCCCCCTGGGAAAAGAAATAGTGATCTGGACAAAGGAAATACGTACTTATCAGGTACTAAGATCTGACCCATCCCAATCCAGGAACCACACCAGGATTCCCACCAGGATTCCCACCCAGGCAAGCCTTAGTGCTGACACGCTTTCCTTTGAGTTAATTTTACCGCCTCTGATTCATGCACATATAAGTAGCTCAGCTGTCATTGTCGCTGACACTTTCCAGAACCACCGTTTTGTGTCTCACTATTACATTCTCCTTCTCCCCCCTGCAGCTCCCCAACGCCGTCAGCCCGATCGGCAATGGCGGAGATCAGCCTGCGCACCGCCCTGGCCATCTTGGCCGGAATCTATCTCCTCTACAAACTTCTCTCCTTTATCCGCTTCTACATCATCGGTCGTCGCAGCGGCTATCCCCTAGTCGTGACCCCTCTGTTCACGCGCCATACACTCTGGCAGATCGTGGGTCCGACCTTTCAGGTACAGCTGAAGCGCTATCTTCCCACATGGCTCTACGAACATCTGGATATCCACATCCACGGCTGGGAATTTCGTCACAAGAATGCTATGCATCGTCGGTATGGCAAGATTTTTGCCATTGTCTCGCCTGATGAGTGCTCTTTATGGTAGTCCATCGACCCTCGTCCATTCAATCTGGTATCGTTCTGACCCCTCAAAGGATCGCCGACCCGACCGTTGGCGCAACCGTCTTGCAGCGACGCAAGGATTTCGACCAGCCCGACGTCGTAGCCAAATTTATGGGCTTTTTCGGACCAACCTTAGTTCAATCCAATGGTGAAGACTGGACCCGCCAGAGGCGCATCATCGCTCCCCAGCTCAACGAAGCCATCATGGGTGAGGTGTGGGAAGAGGCCTGTCGCCAGGCCCGTGCTATGCTCGAGTATCTCCTGCAGCATCCTGGCGGCGAGACATTGACCGGGCTTCGCAGTATCGCCATCAACGTTCTCGGCCAGGCTGGGTACGGACAGAACCAGCCATGGTCACCTGACTTTGTCGAGACTCTGGGGCAGGACTGGCAGGACGCCAGAGTATCGTACTTCAAGACGATTGCCATGGTCACGGACCGGTTCGTGGAGGCGGTCTTAATCCCAAACTCGCTGAAGGTGATGCCATTCATGCCCGAGTCGATTCGTCGACTGGGTCGCCAGATGTTAAAGGTGCCGGAATATGTCAGAGAGATTTTGGGCGAGGAGCGAAACACTAAATCGAGTGAGGTGTCTAAGAAGCGCCACAATCTGCTAGATATGCTGGTGCGATATGCGCAACACGGAACGGAGAGCTCTGCGAAGCTGTTTCTGTCAGAGGCAGAAATCAGCGGCAATCTTTTTCTCTTTACCGCCGCTGGCTTCGACACGACAGCCAACACAATGGGATACGCTGTGATGTTCCTCGCACAGTATCCCCAGTGGCAGGACTGGGTGCGGGAGGAGTTGTCGCAGTTGGACGCCGATGTTTCGTCTTGGGGATACGATGTGTTTTCTCAATGCCCACGAGTGCTGGCTGTCATGGTACGTGGTCACTAAAAAGCAAAAAGGAATGACTGCTAACCCTGTCAGTATGAAACCCTCCGTCTCTTCACACCTGTCCTCCACTCCACACGCTGCGTGATCACAACGCAGCAGGTCGCCGATGCTGACGGCACACACGTGCTGACGCCCCCGATGGACGTGTTTGTCTCGCAGCAGAGCATCCACCGGGACCCGAATGTTTGGGGAGCGGACGTGGATGAGTTCCGGCCCACGCGGTGGATCGACGACGCCGGTCAAGTGGTGACCCCGGCGAAGGGCACGTTCATTCCGTGGTCGGGAGGGCCCAGAATATGTCCGGGCATGAAGATGTCGGAGGTGGAATTTGTGGGGACGATGGCGACCCTGTTCCGGCACGCGCGGTGCGAGCCGATGCAGAAAGAAAATCTGCAGCAGCAGATGGAGGACTCGATATCAAAGTTGACGCTGCAGGTGAGGGAGCTTCGGGAGGTGCAGTTGCGGTGGGTGCCAGCCTGATTATCTTGACAAATGAATATGTCGATATCTAGTTACCAGTAAGCCAATCCACCACAACCAATTAATCATACCCTAAACGAATAAGATCGATAAGATAGCAAATCACCCACCATTTCATCCTCTTCACGGGTTCGGCACTCTACTCCTCTATGGGTATTGGCCAATCATACGCCCGAGCATCCCGAATACTCGCAAACTCCCCCTCAAAACATACTAGTCTCTTTGACTCTCTCCTCTCTCCTCTCCCATCTTCGTCCACCATCACCACCGTAAGCTCAATTTGGTGCACCGGGTTTGACAAGACCCTGATCAACCACTGATAAATTTCCGATGTCTGTAGCTTAAACCACCTCCACCAACCATCCCCCCTTCCCAGTAGCAAAAACACCATGGGATAAATATCAGCCCATCATCCCCGCACCCAACCACCCATCCAAACCCATCAACAGCATCAACCCACACACACATAACCACAATGTCCCCTCCCCACCTCCCAACCACACTCACATCCACCATAACAACCCTCACCACCCTCCTCCTCCTCACCTCCTTCTCCCTAACAACCTACACCCTAACGACCCACCTCCACCTCGCGCACACCGTAACATCCCTCGTGCCGAAGGTCATCATCCACGACACCGCCATCATCGCCACAACATCCTACCATATCTTCACGACGATCCTGACCTGCCTGACATTTATCACGATCTACTTTCTCTTCCCTAGATTCATCTTCACAAAGTCAATCAGCAACCCCTCATGGATCCAAAAAGCACTTACATCCCTCGCAACCCTCCTTCTCACGACAAGTCTCCTCGCCTTCACGGTCATCCTGGCTACCAGAAAGATGTCCTTTGGGGACGTGGGCCCGCGTGTTACTGTCTATTTAGATGAGGGTTTGGGCGAGGAGAGTTTGGTTTATGCGGATGATGGGAGGGGGGTTGCCGGGTTGGTGGTCGGGTGGGTTGGTTGGTTTGGTGCAGCGGTTTTGTAAGTTTACGATTCTTGAGATTTCGGATGGTTGGTTGAGTAAGTTATTATTGGCTAATGTGAATGTTGGTTTAGGTGTGGTTTGATGATGGTTGGAGGAAAGAAGGATGAGCAGAAGGGAGATGGTGATGGGAAGTGGGTGGAGAAGGGGGAGGTGGAGGAGAGTAGTTAGGGCGGAGAGTGTGTAGGTGTGTTTGGTGGATGTTAGGGATTTTGATGGATGAGGTTGTGTGGGTGTGGTATGATACTTTTATGAAGTGATGGGTTATGAGTGATGATGTTTATGTCTCACTGGGAGTATGATGGTATCGAAATATATTATGTCGATCAATATAGTAGCACTACTAGTATACTAAGCTGTTTCTTGGCATATTGTTCGGTTATAGCACTACTACTAATACTAGTACTAAATCGAGCATACTATCTAACGCTGCACTCGGTAAATGTCACTCATAATACTGACTTTGATATGAAATAAGGAACAATGAATGTAGTGCAGTGTAAACAGTGCTTTACCTTACTCTGTCTCCTAAAACTGCATAGTAAACGCTCATTCGTCTACTTAAAGTACATATGCAAGAACTAGATCAAATCAACCCATTCTGAAACACGGACCCAGTGGCCAATTTAATGACCCTTGCTCACCACCTCCTCCAACTTCTTCCGCACATCTCCGATCTTCTCCTCCATCATGGCCCGCGCCATACCGCTGTGCGCAATCCCCGTGTACCACAGGTGCTCGGCCTTCTCGCGCACCTGCAGATGCGTGTCCGCCACAGCCGGCACCTGCTTCTCGTACTCCCAGACCAGATCCGACACGTTGCGCATGGTCACGGGCAGCAGGGTCCAGGCAGCCACGGTACCGAAGGCCAGCGGGGACGCCGTGCGCAGGAGGATACCGCGGTTCCGCGACACGATGGAACCGGCCATGGCAGCCACAACGACGTAGACTCCGCCGGGGAGCAGGCGTTCGCCGGACTCGGGCGACGGGGCCAGGGAGGCGACGGTGTTGGTGAAGGCGTTCTCGATGTGCAGGGCACGCGACAGGAAGTTGTTGAACTTGGTCTCGACGGCCAGGGAGTTCTCGTACAGGAAGAGACGGGCCTGACGGACCTGGGCGGTCAGGATGTCGGTGGGAGTAGGGGAAGAGGGAGAGGAGAAGGGAGTGGACACCGGAGCTGCCGGGGTGGTGGTGGTCGGGGCCGGAGAGACGACGGGCTTGGAGACGGCCGGGATCTCGGTCGGGAAGTCATCGTAGATGGGTTTTTTCTGGACGCGATATCAAGTCAGAAGCGGATTCGAGCGAAAGCAAGCAGGGATATTCCGAGGACGTACAGCATCGCGAGGCTCCTCTGCAAAAGCCGTCTGCCGGGGGTAGAGGGCGATACCGCCAGCCAGAAGAGTGGCCGCGATGGGGGCCACAGCCCGCTGGAAAAAGTTAGCGGGAACTTCAAGTTGCAGACGGAAGAAACAGGAGCTGAGGGATTTACCTGCTTCAGCATTGGCCGGAAAGACATGATGGGGGAGGCCAATGGAGGGAAGAAGTGAGGGAGGGAGGTGGAAGAGAGAGAGGCTAAGTTGGAGGTTCAAGATGGAATGACGGCCTGAGGTCGGCCGCCAAGCCTTTTTTTTCGTGAGTTTGGCGGCTTTGCGGCTCGAGCCTCCGTCATCGTCCGCTTCTCTTTCTCTCCTCCCTCTTTCTCTTAACTTTCCCCTCACTCTCCTTTTAATCTTCCACCACCGTCTCGTGTGGTTTAATTTCTACCATTATTTATCCTACTCATGGTATAATCTCCATGTCGACTTCCTTTCCCGTTGTCTCCCCCTGAACGCCATCATGGGAGCTCCTCTGCTGCTCCCACTCCGGCGTCGGCCGTGGACTTGCAGGACCTGTCTGCTGCAGGCCCGTCGCTCGCTCGAGACGGCCGCCTCGCCGGCGACTCATCGAACAGCCTTCGATTACCTTCCGAGTAAGAACGATGCCCAAAAGAAGTCCGATGACGACACTCTGCGCCGCGTCTTCGACTCGCAGCCGTTCTGGCGCGAATTCAGCCAGCGCAGTGCTGCCCACCTCAAACCTACCGGTCTGGTCCAAAATCAGTACCTGACCAGTCCCGATGGTTTCCGCGTCTTTGCGACCACCACCCTGCAGAAGTGCCAGGCCATCGTGGCCAAGGTGCTGGCCGGTACAACGTTGGAGGATTACCGGAGTATGGCCCGCGATCTCGACCGCCTCAGCGACTTGCTGTGTCGAGTCATCGACCTATCGGACTTTATCCGAGTCATCCATCCCGATCCGCGCGTGCAGGAGGCCGCGACGCAGGCGTACGCCCTCATGTTCGAGTACATGAACGTCTTGAATACGACTACCGGTCTCAACGACCAGCTGAAGAAGGCCGCCGCCAATCCCGAGGTTACGGCCCGTTGGTCCGACGAGGAGAAGATCGTCGCCCAGATCCTCATCAAGGACTTTTCCAACTCGGCCATTCACATGCCCCCGCATGCGCGACAGCGTTTCGTCAACCTGTCCAATGATATCAGCCAACTGGGAAATACTTTTGTCAACGCCGCCGAGCCGGCCAAGTCGCACGTGACCGTGAGCGCCAACAGCCTGCGCGGCCTCGACCCCATCCTCGTGCAGCAGATCAAGCGGTGGAACCGGACGGCCTCCGTGCCCAGCATGGGCCTGATTCCGCGCCTGGCGCTGCGGTCCGTCCACGACGAGGGCGTGCGGCGGGAGGTCTACTTGGCTACACGCACGTCGAGCGCCCGCCAGATCCAGCGGCTCGAGCAGCTGCTGGCTAAGCGCGCCGAGCTGGCTCAGCTCTCGGGCTACGACAGCTTCGCCCACATGACGCTGAGCGACAAGATGGCCAAGTCCCCTGAGGCTGTGTCTAACTTTTTGACCTCGCTGGTGGGCAGTAACCGACCCTACGTGCAGGAGGAGCTGGCGCAGCTGCAGAGCATGAAGGGATCCGCTGGTCGGTTGCAACCATGGGATCACGCCTACTATGTCCATCAACGGGTACTGCAGTACTCGCAGTCGCGCCGGTCGCGGGAGCTCAGTGCGGTGCCCGAGTTCTTCTCCCTGGGCACGGTCATGCAGGGACTCTCTCGGTTGTTCGATCGACTCTACGGCGTTCGGCTGGTGCCCCAGGAAACGGCTGCCGGGGAGACCTGGAACTCGGATGTGCGCCGATTGGACGTGGTCGATGAGGCGGACCGCCACATTGCTGTCATCTACTGTGACCTGTTCTCCCGCCCCAACAAGCACCCCAACCCGGCCCACTACACGCTGCGGTGTGCACGTGAGATCTCCGCGGAGGAGGTGGCCGAGTGCGCCACGACGATGGATGCTTCCGCCCACCCCAACGATGGCATGGCCACGGCCGTTGACCGCGACGCCAAGACGCTCCGCCAGCTGCCAACGATCGCGCTGGTGTGTGACTTCCCCGAGCCGCCTGCGACAGGAACGGGTCGCCCGTCCCTGCTCAGCGAGCACAGCGTGCGTACCCTGTTCCACGAAATGGGACACGCGCTGCACTCGATTCTGGGGCAGACACGGCTGCAGTCTATCTCGGGAACGAGATGCGCGACCGACTTTGCCGAGCTGCCGTCGGTGCTGATGGAACGGTTCGCAACCGCTCCCGAAGTGCTGGCATTGTACGCCCGTCACTGGGAGACAGATGCTCCTCTGTCGGAGAGCATGATGCAGCACATGGAGAAGGATCGCACGGCGCACGGGTCTATCTACGGCGCGATGGAGAACGAGTCGCAGATCCTGATGGCGCTGGTCGACCAGGCATACCACTCCCTCCCTGCCGGCCAGGCCGCCTCCATCGATAGCACGGCAGTCTTCCACCAGGTCTCTGCGGAGCACTGCACCCTCCCCGATCCGGCCGATACCAAGCCCCCGACCTCGTGGCAGGGCTTCTTCGGCCACCTGCACGGCTACGGCGCCACCTACTATAGCTACATCTTCGACCGGGCGATCGCCAACAAGCTGTGGGAGGACGTGTTCCAGCAGGGCAAGGCGGCGGTGGATCGCCGGGCCGGTGAGCGGTACAAGAATGAAGTGCTGCGCTGGGGCGGTGGCCGCAACGGCTGGAATTGCGTGGCGGGCGTGCTGGGCAGCGCCCATCCCGCCAACGCGGATGGCCGACTCGTCGAAGGCGGCGACGAAGCCATGCGTGAAGTGGGTCGCTGGGGATTGGGACGCGATGGTGTCTCTGAGTAATTTCATTGGTCATGTGTATGTATATTATTCAGATACAAGTGACATAGGCAATAGATATCCCTGTAATGATATTTCAGCAATTCGCAACCTACTTTATCTGCACCGCACGATACACTCAATACAATGGTATGCCACGCGAGCCTAATCTACAATATGCCGGTAAGTATGCCGCAGTGGCACAAACGCAGCGCCAGTACCACCTTGACCGCACCGTTAATGCTTTCTGCATGTGAGATGCATACTCTGCCTACCTGCACCTGCACCCCCAGTTAATGAAAGAGGGGAGGCGGGATGAAACCTACCAAGACAAACTGCAGCATGCCAGCCCCTGCGATTGGCGGGATAGAAAGCAAGGTGGTGCTGCTGACTTCTTATTAAGGTATACGATAACCCGGTTTTGCCCTTGATTTAGGCATCTGTTCTTTATCCCTGTCGGGAGATCAACCAGTCTAGACTCTTATTGACTCCCTCCTAACCCTAGCCACTGAGAATACTTTAGTGCTGCTATGCTAATATTGGCGACTATCACGAGGTCAATGAAATAATAAGTAGACCCTTGATGCTTGGCTTGGCTAGGAATACATGATTGCTTTGTTTGCTTGGTGGCTGACCTGAATGACTGGCTTCTGACTCCTTGGATGAAATCTCAACTACTACCACCATATTATCTTTCTTTATCCCTTGAAAATTTCTTTCTTCTTTCCTTCCTTCTTTCTCTACTTCGTACTCTCACCATAACACATAGCCATTCTCTCAACCCAACTAATCAATACTATTGATACATTCATACTATCAATCACAATGGCAACCGTCACCTTCAAAGACGACCTCCCCAACACCACCACCACCACCACCACCACAACCCCAAAGAATAAAACAACCACCCTCCGCCGCTGGCTCACCTTCTCAACCTCAACCTCATCATCCCATCATCGCTCCTCCTCCCCACGCCCAAAACCAACCCGCAGACCTACCCCAAAACCCACCATCAACACCACCAACACCAACACCACAGGCAACAGCAACAGCACAACAACCCGTCTCTACAGAAGAGTAACCCTCCCCCGCCGCTCCTCCAAATCCAAAACCAAGACGAGAACAATCCACCCAGACGATACACATACCCCTACACCTACGTCGCTACTTACATCCATAAACACCACTACCAACACAGGCACACCCACAGCCCATCCATTGGTTTCTACTAACCCAATCACACCCCCACCCACCAGCCCTACCTCCCCCTCAAGCACCACCAACAACAACAAAATCCGCTCACGCTCCCCCCTCTCCCCCCTCTCCCCTCTAAGCCTTAACTTCAGCACACTATTCAACCTATCCCCACGATCCAAAACCATCGAGGAATCGTCATCATCGACATATTCATCCTCGGTATCGGAGATACATATCCCCCCGCCGACTGTTTCGCATGAGCAGCTGACGAGTTCGTATGCGGAGTATTGTGAGGCGTTTACGGAGGGGCGGACGGAGGAGAGTTTCCTGTATCAGGAGGGGGAAAAGGAGGAGGAAGATGGAGATAAGGGTGTTCGGCCGGTGAAGGAGATTGTGATTAAGGGGGAGAAGGGGTGTTTGGAGGAGAGGTGTTTGCGGGAAAAGGGAGGAAGAGGGGGACAATGTGTGGACGATACAAAGGAGGAAGAAAGAAAGGGAAATGGTGATGGTGATGGTGACAGCGCTATTCCGTGCAGTGATGATCAGAGGGAGATTCTACATTGGTTACGGGAGTCGGATGAGGAGCAGGATAGTGGCAGCAATGCTGAAGATGTACCGCTGCGGGTGTCTCCCCCCGCGAGGATCCTCACGCCGGCTCGATATGAACAGTCGCGTCGGGCGGCGAGACAACCTCAGCATGGGAAGCAGCAGGAGCACCACGAGGATCAGCGACATGCGTGGTGGACTGCACTCCGGGTGGGGTGGACGCGCATGCGCCGCCGAACCAGCAAGGCTGCCAACCCCGACTACAATTAGACTAATTCCACGCTGCACTGCATAAGACAAGAATCAATCAATAAATTCGTGCAACGTCGCTAGCCCAATGGGATCCCCAGAAATGGCCGCAAGGGATGTCGATGCACCCGTCGGTTGCAATCACAAGAAACGCGCACACAGGGGTATCCCGAGCATCTTATTACATACAGCCTATGCCGATACAACAAAGGAAAAATGCCGCGACAAAGGAAATCTTCGTCCCCTCTATTCATAGCCTCCCCACTGGTCATACAACATTCCTTCACGAGGATCCCTCGTCCGCACCCTGCTCCGACGCACTGCTCGCCTTCTCCGGCTGCGGCGTCGTAGACTGGCTGTGTGGGTTAGGCGTGGCCCGGCGCGACATTTCCGCCAGTTCGCCTAGGATTCTAAGACATAGTCAGTAATCGAAGCCCTCCACACATGCCAGAAGGAGGGGTCTTACCGTCGGTGTTCGTCATACCAGTCATCGTTGGACGTCCGGATGTGCTTAAGCTGTTCCTGAATGCTTGCCATCTACCAAAACCATGCCAGTCAGTAACCATGCCGGGTCAGGGAACGGGCCGTTGTCAGGTAAAGGGATGAAAGTGGGGAAGTCCTGTGGTAGAGGACGAAGTTAAACGGGGCAGTCCCACCGTTCCCTGGATGGATGAGCCAAGATCCTCACCTTCCGCGGCCTCCTCCTTCTCGCCCGCCCAGCGGCTACCCTCCAGCCCGACCGATCCGCCCTGCGTATCCTTCTCGGCCTTCAATGCCGCCACTTCGGCCTCCAATTCGCGCACCCGCTTGCGGTTGGCCGCTATCGACGAGTCCACCTCGCCCAGCTGGTTGAGGAGGGACATGTTCTTGTCAATCTGGCTGTTCAGATCGCGCTCGCCTTGCTCCAACTTCTCCTCCATGGCCCGGTTCTCCGTCTTGCACGCCTGGAGTTCACTCGACAGGGTCTCGTGCTGGCTCTTCAGGTTGGACAATTCGTCCTTGGACGCGGCAAGTTGTTGCAGGACGGCTTCCAGCTCCGACTTGGCGCTCTCCGAAGCAGCAAGGGACTGCTCGAGCTCCGCCACCCGGCTGCTCACGGCCTGGTGTTGCTGCTCCAACTCGTTCTTCTCCGTAAGGATGGAAGAGAGATCGGCGTTGTGCTTGCCCGCGAGCTCCTTGGATTCCGCAGCAGACTGCTCGGCTTCGTTCAGCTTCTTCTCCAAATCAGCAATGGTCAGCTTCAGACTCTCAAGGACCGAAACATCCTGAGCGGCGGCGTGAGCTTCGGCCAGCTGGGCGTGGACCTCCGCAAGGGCGGCGTCGTGAGTCTTCTGAAGCTCCTCGATCTTGGCCTGGTTGGTGGCCTCCAGATCAGCCCTAAGGCCGGAAAGCTTCTCATCCTGAATGGTTAGGAGCTGTTCGATCGCCTTGCTGTGCTCAGCATCAGTTTCAGCGGACCGAGACGTCTGGAGGGATTGCAGTTCAGCCTGGAACTGGGCCTTGGCCTCTTCATGCTGCTGCTGAAGCTCGGCAACCTCCTTAGCACGGGTCTCGGTATGCTCAGCGATCTCCTGGGCATGGCGCTGAAGAGCGGACCGGAGCTCGGCCTCAAGAGACTCGATATGCTCAGCGTGCTTGGACTCCATGTCACGAAGGGTGGACATGGACGCCTCATACTTGGACTGCAGCTCGCTAAGCGCCTGCTCGTGGGAACCGCTAGCATTGGTCTTGACATTCTCGAGCGCGACAGCGTGCTCGGCCTTCAGGGACTCGAGCGCCTGTGCGTGCTGCTCGGCAACAACAGCGGCTTCCTTGACCTTCTCCTCCAGCTCCCGGCCGGCAACGGCGGCCTTCTCTTCCAAAGACTTGAGCTGACTTTCCTGCTCAGCATCCTTGGCCTTGGTCTTGTCCTCGAAGGCATCCAGGCTCTGCTGCAGCGCCTCCGCCTGCCCTTGCTTGCTCTGGATCTCGTCCTGTAGAGACTTGATCTCGCCCTGTCCGGTGGAGAGCTGGGACTCCAGAGCACCGACCTTCTCCTTGAGGGACTCGATCTCTTGGATGGCGACATCCTGAGCAGAGCTGTTGCCCTTCTCGAGAGCTTGACGGGCCTCCGCAAGGTTTTGCTCGGTAGCCTCCAGTCTCTGGTTCAGAGCATGCATCTCGGCTTGGTGGGCGGCATCAAGCTCGGCAATCAGCTCCTCCTTGTCCTCGGCAGCAGCAGACTCGGCCTCCTCGAGCTTCGCACGGAGTTCCTCGAGTTGCTGGGCGTGAGAGGTTCCAGCGGACTCAGCGGCCTCCTTCGCAGCGGCAAGTTCCTGCGCGTGAGCTGCAGCGGCAGCTGCCAACGCCTCCTCATGGGCAGCCTTCAACTGGGCAATGGCGGCCTCGTGAGATGCTTCCAGCTCCTTGACCTTGTCGCCAAGCCCGTTCTCAGCAGCAGCAGAAAGTGCATGTTCGTGACTAGCCTTGAGATCCGCGATCGTGGCCTCGTGAGCGGCTTCGAGCTCCTTCTGCTTCTCACTAACCTTGCTCTCGATCGCCGCAGTCAGGGCCTGTTCATGTTCGGCCTTGAGTTGAGCAATGGCGGCCTCGTGGGTGCCTTCCAACTCCTTGACCTTGTCGCCCAGTCCACGTTCAGCGGCCGCAGAGAGGGCTTGCTCATGGGTGGCTTTCAGTTCCGCAATGGCAGCCTCATGGGCAGCTTCAAGCTCCTTGACTTTGTCGCCAACCTTGCCCTCAACAGCGGCGGCCAGGGCCTCCTCATGTTCGGCCTTGAGCTGAGCAACGGCGGCCTCATGAGCGGTCTCCAGCTCCTTGGTCTTCTCTGCGATCTGGGCTTCCGCATCCTGGCGGCCCTGCTCCAGTTCCACGTGCGCCTTCTCCAACGCGTCCTTGAGGTCGGCAATTTCCTGGTCTTTCTCGGCCAAGCGGGCGGCCGTCTCTTCGTTGCCTTCGCTGGTCGCAGAACCCGCAGCGGCAAGCTGGCTTTCGAGCGATGTCACCTTGTCCTCCAGGGCTAGAATGGCATGCTTGGCAGCCTCCTCGGCGGCCCGAATCTCCTGCTGCTTGGCTTGGTCCAGCCGGTCCATTTCCATGTGCAAGTTTTCGACCACCTGGTCACGTCCATTGAGCTCACGCTGGAGATCTTCCAGTTTCGCAAGGGTCTTGTCCAGGTTGGCACTCGCCTCGGTCAGCTGGCCTTTCTGCAGGTCAAGCTCGGCCTTCAAAGAGTCGACTTGCTCGGCATATCCGGCAGCTGCTGCCTTCTGCTCGGCAAGATCCTTCTCCAGCGCTTCCAGTTGCGCTTGGTGCGACTGCTTCAGTTCCTCCAGGGCCGCAGCAGTCTGGTCATCACCCTGAGCCGCAGCGGACTTGGCGGCGTCATCCAACTCCTGGACCGACTTCTCCTCCAGCTCCTTGTGCTTCGCCTCGACATCTTCCAACTGGGCACGCAACGCCTGCAGCTGCTCCTGATGGACAGCGGTCAGCTGTTCGATTTCGGCGGTATGCTGCTCACGGAGCGCCTTGGTGGCCTCATCGGCATTCTCGGAGGAATCGTTCGGGGCGAGAGACAGCTCGGTCAGTTTGAGGTTGACAGCGTCCAAATCCGCCTTCAGGCTAGTCACCGTGGCTTCGCTCTCGGCCAGCTTGGTCTGAAGTGACTGCAACTTCTCCGAGTCTTCCTCGGCACCCTTGGGGGCGGTGCTCAACCTCTTGGAGGCGGTCGTCGCTGGCCTCGTCACCGTAGACGTGGGTCGGGTGGTGGTACGAGTAGTGGCGGATGAGGAAGTAGTCGGACGAGAAGTCGAGGTGGTGGTAGCCGGCTTGGTCAGGGGCCGCACCGTGGAGGCCGTGCTAGGGCGAGTGGTAGATGTTCTCTTCTCCGCCGTAGTCGAGCCCGCAATGCTGGAACGTCGGTCCAGAGTGGAAGTAGTGGACTTGACGGGTGCTCTCGTGGCCGAGGTACCAACCAGCGACATGCGCTTGGCGGCGGTGCTGGAGATGCCACGCTTCTCATCTCCGGAGCTGGCCACCGACCGGTGGGACTTTTCGTCTGCGGAACTGCTGACGGAGGCGCGCGACCGATGGCCGGCTGTGGTGGTGGTGGTAGAGCTCAGGGGCTTGCGGACCGTGGTGGTAGTCGCGGGCCGGGTCGGAGGCCTGTTCAGGGTGCTGCCGTTGGTCGCGGCGGAGCGTGTGGTCGAAGTTGTAGTTCTGGAAGGCCCGGACATGGAAGTGGGACGCTTGGTGGTGGTGGTGGTCGATCCGGACAAGGGACGCCTAGTGCTGGTCGTGGAGGAGGGACTTTTCTTGACCGGAGAGGTCTTGACGTTCTCCTTGTCCTTGGAGACATCCGGGCTCGTGACGGGCTCCTCGCTGCCCGAGAGGATGGTTGAATCGACCGGAGTCGCAGGGGGCGCGATCTCCGGCTCCACCTCCGCAGGAGCAACTGGGGTGACAGGTTCCTCTATGGACGCCATGCTGTGGAGAAGGAGTTCGTCTGAGATTGGTGTGTAGGAAGGAGGAAGGTTCGCAGCGTTAGGCGTGGTTTGAACTTAATGAGGCAGTCTAACGAATTGGGAGCGTCCACGTTAGCTGATCCGACTAGCAGAAGCAAAGACGTATGCAAGATCCCCAAGATGGAGGGGGCGGGGAAGCGTTGGTGCGAGAGCAATAGATATTGGAATGATGCAACCAAAAGAAAAAGAGCAACAGGTAAAGGGGGGCAAGACTATGTAAAGAGGGTCTCCTGGGGAGGAGAAAAAAAGCACTTTTCAGAGAGTTGGCCTCGTGGAGGGAAGCTGCGACGGAATAGCCGAGGCGGGTCTCCTTTTTTTTCTGGCAACTCCGCAGACCACAGCGCAACGGAGAGGATCACGCAACACAGGACTGTTGGGGAGTCTCAATGGCAGAGGAAAGTGCAGAGGATAATTGCAGGCAGCTTGGGGGGTGGACGACAAAGGTAGAGGGTTTGAGGGGGAGCAAAGAGGCACGGTGGCATGGTTCTTGCAGGGCCCCGGAAGGCGTGCAGATCAAAACAGTTGGGGTCCGTAGTAGTAGTAGTAGTAGTAGTAGCAGTAGTAGTAGTTAACTCACCAGGAACTGCCGGGAGGGAACCAGAAAACCAGAAAAGGGGGTTAGCGGGGAGAGGAGGGGGGATTAAAGAATTATAAAATGTTAAGTAAACAAGAAAAAGAAGCAGGAGGGGGAAACAAATACAGAGAGGTAAGAGAGTAGGAAAGACACAAGAAGATGGGGAGGAGAGAGAGAAAAAGAAGAGGAGAGAGGAAGAGGAGAAAGGGGAGTAAGTTTAGTGTCTCTAGTAAATTTTGGGGAGGGAAAAGGGTAGGGAATAGTCGAACCGGAGGAGAGGGAGAGAGGAGGGGGGGGAAAGGCGGAAAGAAGGGAAGAATGGAGAGAACCCACCGCATTGGCCTCAGGCATGGAATGGGCGGTCAGTCAGGAGGTCAACTGATCTATTGCCTGTCAACTCTTATTATTCCCACTCACTATTCTCACTATCTCTGGTCTAGCGATCTACCATCGAGTATTCGTCTCGCGTTCAGACCACTGCGCTCCTTGTCACGACCAACTCAAGTATTACTGCTGCTGCTGTTGCAGCTGCTGGCCACGGTTGGCGTCTCCCAGCTGGTTGGATCCCATGGTTGCCATTGCTGGGGGCTCCGCATGTTGTCCCCCCTAAACCGGCCGTAAAATAAACAATGCCCGTTGTTGGTTCCATGGTTCCGTCCACGTAGACTGACAATCACATCCCAATTTTATTCACGCAATAAGAGTACCCTGGCAAGGAATCGCTAAGACAGTAATAACTAATGCTAAAACGGGGGAAAACCAACAACACACCCGGGGTATATGACACGACTGCGCTCAAAACTATCATTACCGCAGCCAAGATAAATATATTTTCATCATCAATCCACCACCTTCAACAACCACCCCCAATCCCAGTGGTCTTCTCCCCTCCGCGCCATTTCCCGGATTTGCGGGAGCATTTGGTGATACAGTCTTTCGCTTTGTTTACGCACTTCTCTCTCCCCGCGTTGACCGATGCCATCGTGGTAGAACTCACAGATTCGATGGTAGCGGTCCGGACCTAGATGCATCTTGTGAGCATGTCGCGCTGCTGCGTTTTCCTTCCTGCCAAGCGGACGAGCTTGAAACTTACCCTGGAATCGTTGCAAACCCTCGACAAGAGCGTAGCCCTCTTCATCTGTCCAAGCCTGTCCCGGAGTGGTCGGCTTCGTCGGCTTGGACTGGCCCTGCTTAGCAGTTTTTGTCGGCGCCTTCGCATGCCTATCAACCTCCACATCTTTCCGGCCCTTTTGCAGGCGCCCGTTTTCAAGCGATTCAAGGAGTCGCTTCAGGGGCAGACGCAAGCCCGGGCTGACGGCCCGGCACGCCACATATTTTCCCCGAACAAGACCGCCGATCTGATTGTATCGCCCTAGCAGTACTCTCATGGCATGCTGAAAATGGCCGTATGCTTCCGGGAAGAGTCGATGATCCACGTAGTAAGCTTCAAAACAGACGAGAACAAGCCGCACTAACAGCGGGAAGATTTGGATCTCGAATTCTTCCACCAATGTCCCACCTCCCACCTCATCCCCTTGAGTCGAAAGCGTGTAAGCCTTCTCCAGGTGACGGCGTCCTTGTTTGTCAACCGCGTCAAGCGTCGCGCTGCAGTTGCGCACGTCATACTCTGGCGGTCCAATATCAGACGCCAGGTACTCGATAATACCTTTGTAGACCTGAATTAGGGAAGATATTTTATGCTTTAGAGGCTCAAAATCAAAATCAACTTTGTCGTCATTGGAAGCTATGTTCCGAGGGCACATGCTCTGGACAAGCTTTTTCCAATTGGAGCCCTGGCCGTCAAGTTCAGAGGCTTCCTTGAACCACGCGCTATCTTCCGGGCGTTCAGCCCCATGACTCTGCTGATCCGGGTTCTCTTGGGTAGGTCCGTCCTGGGTGGCAGACCTGGCTATGGCTCCCTGGGAAGCAAATCCCGTAGCATGTTGTTCCCCACGGTGGTTAGCGTCACGGGAGGGCTGGGGATTATCGGCGGGACTCTCTCTGGGAACAAAGGAGCTGGTCTGCTGACGAGCAGTGGACGTTGGGTGTTCGGGCTGTATGTTATTTTCTCCGGCCGTACCCTGTGAGCTCGTAGTCGAGTGTCTCCGTTTCGTGGATTGCCGTGGTGGGTCTGAGGACCGCGGACTTGCTTCCGCAGAATGATGCTGAAGGTCATCCTCGGATGAGCTAGGTTCAGGCGAAGGCACCGATGATGAGGATGGCTCTGATGGTTGGTATGGTGGGTCTTCGTCCTGTGTGGTGCCGACAATATTGGCTTCTTGGTTTGGTGTTCGCGTTTCATTATCCCTCGATGGTCCACCCGCTTGGTGGTCCACCGTTTTGGGGATATTAGATGATAAAGGCGTTGCTGTATTTATCTCAACCGCAATTGTGGAAAATCGCTGTGTCGATGAAGCATCACTGCGGCTGGAGTCTCGCCTATCGGCCGGCTGTTCGGGTGCATCTCTCCACGGATTGTTGCTCGTATCTTCATTTGATTCTACCAATGTTGGTTCTGAAGCTATGTCGCTGCCAGACAGTGTCTTGGGTTTACGACCAGGAGTCTCCTGGCTGGAAGATGGTGATGGGGTAGGCTGGCCGGTAGACTGGTGGGCGTCTCCATCATTATTTGAGAAAAGTTCCACTTCTGATGCCAGATCTTCGCCATCAAGCATCTCTTCGTCATTCTGGGACGATATATGATCGCCTTCATTATCACGTTCAGCGTCGCTTAACGAGTAATTTTCGGCTGGAGTCTCAGCACTTGGGCATGGGGAAATTACATGACTGTCATCCCCGAAACCCTCTTCTGCCTTTTCTAAAGACTGCACCTCACCTGGCTCATCTGACTGATCGCCAGACCCGTGCTCGGATTCTGGGCTTTTGGGAGGCTGCAACATTTGATCGCTCCCATCCTGAGTGGATCCATCAGGCACGGGTTCCGAGAACCTTAATGACCGACGGGGAGTGACTTCGATCGGGTGGGCGTGTCTTGGCCTTTGGGGGTCAGTTTGAGAAACCGGACCAAACTCATCAATCATGTCGGTAGCATTTCTCCTGACAGAGTACGTGAGCCGACGCGAGGGATGCGGGGTGGCGGGACCGGGTCGATTCGCCCGGGACGCAGTCCTCTGCGTGTTAGTATCCATGAGGCCATTCAAAAGGTCGACCGCTTGCAGGGTGGAATCGCGCTTCCTCCTCCGCTGCACAGGACGCGGCGAGTCCGACATATTGAACACCCATGAAATGCAGAGACAGCAGCAAAGCAAAGCAAAGCATACCAGCCCCCCTGGAAAACAATAGCTGGACCTAACTGGACCTGTCAAGCCCGTCGGGGATCAGGGACGGCGGCGAAGGAGCTGGTTGGTGGGAAGCTTGGATCGCGAGGTGCTTCCCGTGATCGGCGGGCGTCATCACTTGGCCGCCTTATCGATAAGGCCCCGCCCCCTGCCAGATTGCAAGCCAACCTTCCTCCATCCTCCCCCCACCATCCTTCATTTCCCTTTTCTCTCCACCTACTTCCACATTCGTTTGGATACCATCTGTCCAATTCCTTTCCCACGCGCTTAGCTACATCATGGCCGCGGACCTCCCTTCAGTCCGTGTGTTGCCCACCCTCGACCCCGCGGTGGGGCACACATTCGCCAAGCCCACCAAACGCATCCACGAGCACAGCGATGTCTCCGAGTTTCTGTGTTCTAAAGCTTACGTGGACATTATGACATTCCTCCTCCAGCTAAATCGGTCAATGTTTCCGTCCAAGCTAGAGGATGGGCGTGTTCAGACCTGGCCCTTGAATTCTGATGCTGTGGAGTACTCCGCGCCGGTTCGTCAACTCCAGCAGCTGCTCTCCAAGCTAGAATCAATTCTCGAGGAAGCTCCTCCCGATAAAGGCCCCCGTAGATTTGGCAACATCAGTTTTCGGAGGTGGTACGAGATTGTTGAAAGTCGTGTTTCCAGCCTTCTTGAGGAGTGTCTCTCTCAGGAAGTCCTCAATCGCAAGTCAGCGGACCCCGAGGGGCCTACGGCAGCAGTAGAGCTCAAGGCATACTTTCTGGGAAGCTGGGGAAGCCCTCAACGTCTAGACTATGGTACTGGCCATGAACTGAGCTTTCTGGCCTTTCTGGCCGGGCTCTGGAAGTTGCATGGTTTCCCCCAGAGCACTCCTGGTGTCGAAGAGAGAGCTATTGTTTTGGGTGTTATTCAGCCGTGGGTATATCGCTAGCCTCTGATTGAACGACACTGATTATTGCTAGGTACCTTGAGCTAGTGCGAACAATTATCAAAACCTACACCTTGGAACCGGCCGGTTCCCACGGCGTGTGGGGACTGGATGATCACTCTTTCATTCCCTATATCTTCGGCTCAGCGCAGTTTGCTCCAGCTATATCGGAGACGGATCGAGTGCCAGAAGAAGGTTCTTTGCCGGATGCGCCTGACCCGACCGGTGTTGCCAAGGTGAACGTGGTGGAACGGGAACGACGTGGAAATCTCTACTTTTCTGCCATCGGCTTTATCTACGACGTCAAGAAGGGCCCATTCTGGGAGCACAGTCCAATGCTCTACGATATTTCTGGCATCAAGACCGGCTGGGCCAAGATTAACAAGGTATTTGTGGTGCAGGTGGAGATGTACTCCGTACACTAACTGGAGACAGGGGATGATTAAGATGTACAACGCCGAAGTGCTGTCCAAGTTTCCCGTGGTACAGCACTTCCCGTTCGGCTCTCTGTTCAGCTGGGATCGCGATCCAAACGCCATACCTCAGCCCTCTACCGTCCACACGTCGTCCGCGCCACAACCTCGACAAACCGAAGCTCCCCAGGCATCTGGTCCAGGAACTAAAGCCCCATGGGCTACATCTCAAGCTGTCCCTCCAACCAGCGGAACTGCCGCACCCTGGGCAACAGCACGAGGTCCGGCTAGAGGACCAACTCTGCCCGACACGTCCCGGCTACCTCCCGGCCCGATGGCCCCGACGAGGGCCCCATGGGCAAATGCAGCCCCAGGGCCGGCTCCTGGTGCTGCCGACCCTCAAGGGGACGTAACGACTAAGGCACCCTGGGCTAAATAACCGGCTACTCCTGCTTGATCGAGCATTTTCTGTACTTATACCCTTGCATGATATCATTTGCATACATAAGTGAATCGTAAAAAGTTGACATGCCGTTATGCCATAACTCCAAACCCGGGGTATCATCCGTTTTAAACCAACGCAACGCCTCGTAGAGATGCAAGAACCACAGGATACACTCACTCCGAATCCGACGCATAGCTCACCAACGCAAGACTCGGACGGGGTGTCTCTCCCACCTCCCCAGAGCTCTTCTCCATCTCCGAGCCATTCTCAGCACTCTCCTTCCCATCACCGGACTTACTCCCAGAGACAACCTTCCTCCTCTTCACCTCAGGCCTCCACGCATCGGAATCACCACTCAAAAACGGATCCACCGCAGCCCTCGTATTCCCCCTCAACTCACTCCGAAAAGCAGCCTTCCGATCCTCCAGCACCTCCTTAGCCTTCATCCTCTTCCCCTCCTTCTTCCCCCCAGCAGCCCGCACCTCTTCCTCCCCAAACAACGGCTTCATCCTCGCCCTCCGTCCATCCACCGCACCCTCCCCAAAATCCACCAACCCGGCCCTGACCCGATCACTCTCAATCTCATCAACCACCTCAATCCCCAAACTCAACTTATCCTTCAACTTCTCCCTCTCCTCCTCCTTCCTCTCCAACCCCTTCCTCTCCGCCCGAAAAACCTTCCTAATCCTGCGACTCTTCTCATATGGATCCTCCCAATCCCTCTTCTGTCTCTCCTGCAACTCCAAAATCCGATCCCGTTCCTCATCCCCACGCTTCTTATCCACCACCTTCCCCTCTAACCTCTCCAACGCATCCATCTTCCCCTTACTATCCCCCCCAGTAATTATTTCCCCCACCTTCCTCCCCTCCTCATGAACTCCATAATCCCTCCTCCGCGCCCCCGAAATAACCACATACTCCGTGTTCTTCGGGTCTGTGTGTATCTCGATCCACCCGCCACAAGCCCCGTGCTTCATTCGAAAACTGTATACCGGTGTGCTGTAGTAATTCCCGATTTTCTTTTTCTCGGCGTTGAAGCGGACTCCTTGTCCGATGATGGTCTCGTGCGGTTGGCATGTCGTGCACCAGATCGCGAACGGCATCTCGAAGCGCACGGTTAGGGCGCCGGTGGATTGTAGGTTGCGGGCGCGTGAGCCGAGGGGGTGTTTGTTGTGGAGTTTGTTTCCCGTTGTGAGGCCTTCCAGGTCTGGGGGGACGTAGCGTCCCATGTCTGGGGGTGGTTAGTGGGATGTGGATGGTGAGGGGAGGGGGGTGTATGGGACGTACTGAAGCCTTGCATGGTGGGCTGGTGGGTGTGTGTGATGCCGCAAGTGGTGGTGTTGAGGGTATAGAGATGTTGCTCGGCGAGCCAGCGCGACGGCGGCGGTTTGGGGCGTTGGACGTGACGATAAGGTTGATGCGATGCGATGCGCATGCGATGCCGCTGCCTTGTTCCGAGGTGGTGTTGTGCTGATGAGTCAGCTGCATTATCGATGTGCATAAAGTGCGTAGGTTTCAACGTCATCTCTCGGAATTGAGCACCGAAGAATCATGTCTCACGAGACTAGTTAGAGGTGAGAGATATTGATTTGGAAGATGGAACTACAGCTACATTATCTGTGTCAAAATTCATCAGTGGACTCCTGATATCTTGCAGGCTTTGGAATTTATGTTATTACTCAAGATAGTACTCATGACTCGCAAACGATCAATCAAATCATATAATTCTTTTGAGTGTAGCTAGTGTTAAGATAGGAAAGTAACCCACGGTCAACGCCGACTTGATATCGCCACCTGGGAAACGTCTCCAGACTCATCGGACATCTTCTCCTATACGGAGATCAAAATCCTCAACCCTGCCAGCCTTTAACACTATTATTCCAAAGCTGAATAGAGAAAGTCGGGGACGCGGGAGGCTTGAGGAGGCCAGAGCCGTATAAGATTCCCTCCTCCCAATTGCGCGGCGCGACCACTTCGGTGGGCATAAACCAGTTCACGAAAAACCTAGGCGGATTTGGTCAGCTTGAGGGGATTGCTTAGGAGTACACTGGTATAACTTACAGGGTAGATGATTCGGGGACCCAGACCAGATCTTCACAGGTACGATGAATAGGAAGCCATCCCCAGCTAGCCATTTTTCTTGAGAGAGCAGTTAGTGATTGTCTTCGGGATATCTAACAACTAATCGGATAGTCAGGGATATGGAGGTCTGCTCACAGGTAGTTCTCCTTAAAGGAATTACGAATTTGGTCACGGACACAGTACTCCATCGACCAGAAGATATCATCACTCTCTTCATCTCCCAAGCAAATACCTGAGATCACCTCTGAGACCACCCAGACTATGAAACCCCCAGGTACTAAGCTGTCGGCATCTTGTTTTCCCTCCAAGCTGTCCAGAAGTTTAGGGGTAAAGGTCGAATTCTTGAGCATGAGCTGGCGGCACGCTCTGAGCTCACGGGGAATCCAAACTTTCGCTTGCTTGGCTCGTACTTCGGGGCGGTCGCCGACTGTCTCCTCTGTAGGTATCTGCTTGTAGATCCTCATATTTCCGTAAATTGGCGGCTTAGAGCCCACTTGTCGTACCTTCAGCAAGATGCAGGCATATGGACGACACTGCTTGGCAGTTCTTTGCTCGCTGCCCTGCATAACCACCTCATCTTCATGACTCAGAATGCGCCATCGCTTTTCTTCCAGCTCGACGACGACGCCTGGGCTCACCTCCTCCCGACCAAACCAGCGAGGAGACATTATTGTCACTATGGATGGCCATGTTTTAGCACTAAATATGATAGTAGGTATCCTAGTGCTGTGAGAATAACAGGCCGTATTTTATGGTTTGTAGTCGTCATCATTACATGTTGAGGCGCGAACTACAGCTAAAAGCAAGCGAAACAGCAAAATGCAAGCAACACGAAGAAAGGGAATGGAGCAATAGAGTGGTCGTATTGACTATATAGAGCGCGCAGCGAAACGAGCACGATGAGCTGCTTTGTTGTGGCGGCCTGAGCGCCAACCAGGTTGACCAAGCCTACATGACTGCCTCAACATTACATTGTATGTCGCCACTTGAAGCTGTGTGAACCACAAGTGATATTCAGGTCTTCATGTATAGGTTGACCCTGTTAATAATGTGCCTCGTGGCTCAATTAGTGGCTTCATGAGCAGCGCAATGAGGGATCGGCGCGCTAAGCCCCGCCTCCGCCCTCTCTCCAGCCCGAAAGAGTAAACGACAAGGCTGACAGGCGCTTCACGAGAGAATATGAAGGCCCGCCTCCCACTCCACTTCTTTTATTCAAATACACTGCTAGAATGGCAGGTTCCATTCAGAACATAGTGGCAACTCCGCTACATGCTGTTGCCGAGTCGAACATTGCTCTTGCCCATGTGAACTTTGACTTCTCACTGGTCAAAGTCGAGGCGCCTGCCGAACTTCAACCCGTGGGAAGACAGCTTTCTCAAGCCCGGCGACAGTCTGCGGAAGACGGTTCATTTCACATTCTGGCTCGGCGCCTAGGTGTGCTATTTGATGATGTTCTGCCGGAGGTACCACTATTATTGGAGGCGTATGGGACTCGTGCTAGTGAAATAGCCCAAGAGACTTCCCAGAAATTACACCAACCGAGAAACATCGTGGATGGGTTCTTTGGAACTCATCTAGGCATTGATAGCACGACAATATGGGCTAGTGCAACTAGTGGCAGGTCGGTACTTCGCATTCATCTTCTCGCATGTTTTTTGGCCCGCATCTGGACTCATCAGGAAGCAACGGGGGTTTGGAAAGATATTGTAGAACATCGTCAGGCAATGATTAGAAGACAAGCTCAATCATCTGAAATCATGGATAACTACTTGGCGCAATTAGCTGCCGCCCATGAAATCGATGAAGCGCTACTAGCAAGCTGGGATTCCAGTGCTCGAGCCTGGTTACAAATTGCAGACCAAGCGAAGAAAAAAGAGCAGATCCAGGTGCAGTTAATTGTCAACAACCGTTCAGTGGCAGTAAAGGACCAAGAAACTTCCGATGACCAGCCATCTCCGAAGCCAAACAGCTATGACAGTGTTATGTCTAACTTTAACCGCGCCTTGACTGCGATGGAAAGCTTGATCAAGGGGGAGCCCCAAAGAATAACAGACGCGGGAATCATGCTCGGCTTAACCTCGTGGCATCTCTACCCGGATTTGGTAGTACTTACATCAAGTACAAAAGGAGATATCCCAGAAAGATCGACTGGTGAAGGAAGGTGGAATCATCACTATTGCAATCGCTCCCGAAACTGGCCCGCGTGCAGATGGAGTATATTGGTCTTTGCCACTGGCGAGTCTTCGTTACTACGGCACTGTTAGACGAGAACGATCGACTCTGCATGACTCCAGAATCTCAGTGGAGCAACTACAGGCCTTAGCACTTGGTGCTTCTTTGGGCTCCTATGATAATGCAGTTTCTGCTGCAACATTCATAGGGTCACTCTGGAGGCTCTTTCATTATATATACCAACTCAAATTGCATCAGATCGCCGAGAAACCACTGGAGCTTCCCGAGGACTTATCACGGTATAGTGTGGTTGACCTTATCGACGATCGGGAGTCGCTTAGGTCAATCATGAAACTGCTACAACTGATGTTCCCCCTCAGAGATGGCATCGAATTGCTGCTCTCGGATGACTCTGGAGAGAGACAGATCGCAATGCAACTCTTGCGATACGGCACCAACTATGGAAGATCCTGGCTTGGAAACGATGCAAGCTCATTGTCGGTGTTCCTTTGTCTAACCAATCTGCAACCCCTGCTCGGAATGATTCGATACTCTGGTGAACGAATCAATTTTCTTCGCACGCTATGCTCCAAGTATCAGCTCAACCCGTCTGAATATGTGATTCGCTTCCGAACTCGGCACAACTCGTGGGCATTCTCGCCTATATCACACAACCATCCCGTAGGTGTTCATGGTGGCATGAAAAGGAAGCGGGATGAATATGAGGCATCAGATGCAGACATTATTGAGTGCGTTGAAGTCCCACCAGGAGAGGACTGGATTTGCATTGCTACGCCAGCGACATCGAGGGAACATGCTGTTCCAACCAACGCACCTGTTGCCTTCGAGGACATATTTGCAGAGCTTATGGAAGACAATCCGCAGACCAGAGAATCCGTTCTATTTGACTTTGTGTTCGGGGATCATAACCTCGCAGCCGTTTACAGAAGGCGAACCATCCAGTCACCACCAAGTAATAAGCCACTTCCGAACACAGTTCCACTGTCAATGGTCCAAGATCTGCTTGATAGAAATGCTTTGATGCCCGAGAAGGTGGCCGAATACATATTGGACCGGTTCGGGTCGACACAAGCTCTTCATGAGAACTCACTTCTCGCTCTTGGACGGGTAATAGACTACTGCAAATACTACTTGCCTCAGGCTACGGTATCTATGAGCGTCATAAAGAGCCCTATGACCTCGTGGAAATGGGTCCCATCATTGTTGCACCCGCTTGATCTATCAGCCTCTCTCGCCACGCAGCAAGCTCGCGAAGGGTCTATTCCTAGCTCCGTTTATTTGAGTCTACTATCTCGAGAACATGCATTTGCAGCTATCCTCCAGTTTGAGTCCGGTACAATCAGTCTGGATACTCCAGACCTTGAAGCGGTGTTTGCAATTTCCAGTGGCAACTCCCTTTTCATTGCCAAGCAACTGCTATACGATCCTACTCCAGCAGATAGAATCGCGCCCTATGCCGTTTCTCATGCCATCGGAAACGTGGGGAAACCGGGTATTGCTCTCCTTGTTTCCCCGCCCGAGCTGGAGATACGAGAACACACGCTTGAGCGGTGGCGCCTTGTCAACCATCATCCATTTGATGGAAACCCAGTGGGTGGAAGGTTTGACGGTACATCGTTGCATTTGTCATTTACTGGATGGGATGGGCCTGTGAGCTTGGATTCTACCAGCTACAGAACCATGGAAGCCTACTATCTTCAAACAACCATCTCCGTCAATGATGGCGGGGAGTGGGTGGGAGATGTGGATATCCTCAAAGGACTGACTGATGTTCAGTTCCTAGCTTATCCTTCTTTCTCAAGAGGATTATGCAATCACGATTGCAATCACGATTCTTTCTTCCAGACAGCCCTATTAAAATCGGCTGGAATGGTATCTATTGATTGTTGGGAGGAGAATTCTAGATCCCCCTGAAGGTGTTCTCGTGCTCCGTTCCACACCGGTAACATCTAATGACTCCAGGAATTGGCAATGGATGGTCCGATTAGCTGCAATAAGCATGGCATCTTCCAAGGGATACAAATGCTTCTGTTTACCTCTAGATAGAGACATTTGCTGGACCTGTATTGGACAGATAGGTATCGACGGAGGAAAGCAACTTGTCGTGTGCTAAGTATGAATCAGTACTCTGCAATCTTGCTATCAATTTTGGAGTTCAAGGGAATGAGCTCAACACCTTTCCGACATGACCGCTAGTTATCAAGGGTAGTCGTAGACCCTAAGGGCCTCGTGCTATTTGCTATTATCGAACAATGACCAAATGCATAAGTCATATCAGCCATAGTTGTACTGAATTTAACAGAGACGTGCGACACTGATCAATGGAAGTGCATTATCAAATGAGCACAAGCAACTCCACACGGTCATGAACCATTTCAATCAGACTCTGCTCATAGACAAGTGTGGAGAACTTCGAATAGTCCAATGTCAAACATCAAGAACGGCAAACAAGCAAACGCCATACAAACGATGCTGAAAAGATGCGTATGAGAGCTCAAGTAATACAAATAACAACACCAAAAGCCAATGAAGTGTCGAAAAGAACACCAGAGTGACGAAATTTACTCATTCTCTCCCGGAACCAGACACCATTAATTCGACCGATCGCTCGACCAATTCATGACTCGTTATTATAGAACGCAGATCGATGTGCGGAGCAGCCAAAGCCTCTCAGCCCTGTCAACCATGTCAGCATGCGGTCGCAATATAACATAGCCTAGCCGCACTCACCCTTTGAGAAATCAAGTCTATCAACCGAAAAATATACGCTCACCACTACCAACCACAACATCATCCGGCACCTTGAAGAAAAAAGATGCCAAATCGGACCCGCCACCCGTGGCGCCCCCCTTACTCGCATTTCCTCTATTCGCCGAGATATCACTGGTTCGGGTGGTCCTGTTCCCACTCTTACTGTTGTGGTGGGCGGTTGCAGTATCGGTCCATGTGGTCACATTCCTACTGCTGTTGTAGTTGGTGGTCGTATTACCGCAGTTCTCCGAAGTCGTGTTGCCACAGTTGGTCGAGGTGGTATTTCCGGTGTTGTTGTTCCAAGAGAAGCTGTTGTGGCTTCCACCGTAGGGGAAGCCGCCGTTCCAGGCCCATGGGTTTGGAGTGTCATATTTGCCTCGCTTCCAGCTTCTGTGACACATGATGTGTTGGGAATGTTGAGTACTAGGATGATTTGATTCAGCGTCTAAGTAAGCAAGAAGTAGTAAGTGAGAGAGAGGTGAACTCTAGTTTGAGAAGAATGATCAATGTCTGCCATCCGTGTATTTTGGCTTAATTTATAACCAGATATCTCATTACTTCATTGCAAAGGCCTGGCTGCACAGGTACCTGAGTGGCTACTTTGGTGGCAAGGAGTTGAGGAGTTGGGTACAAGGCGTTCAGGTAACTCCGAAGTAGGGGCGCAGATACCGCAGGGAATTCGGCGTGCTGTATGCACAGCCACAATGAATCTCCTGGGAGAACAGAAATCGTACCAAATGATGCCATAGCAGTTCGGAAGTGAAATGCACTGCCCTGCACTTTGAGCTTGATTCGGCCCTAAATCCATTAAGTCTAATAGCAGTACCGCAAAGCACACACTTCTCAAGTATAGTGCAATTGACGAATTAGGGCAATTGCAGTCTATCTTTAACTGACAGTTCCGTTTCTTTCTTTCGAATACACACTTTTTCTCTACAGAAAGTCTGATGAAGCCAAAGCACATCGTAGCAAAGGCGAACTGGTCCCCATTGACAAGGCTGTGCTGGCCAGCCGCATATTTCGAGTCATGCCCTGTTGATCCCTACCGAAAGGGCAAAAAGATCATTCAGATAATATGCATCTATATGTTGGCTACGACAAATTTGAAGGCTTGGGTAGTGTTGCATGTCATAACACCAATATGGCGGTGGATGTGGATCGGATATGTCTGTCCGACACGCCGATCGCTGGGACGATTGGACAACTCCTATTCCACGGCCACCCCGTAGACACGTCCTACACATGCATACGCTGACCATTGCTGCTCGCAAGCTGTCTAACAATGCCCGCCATCTTTCACTATGTTAGGGCAGGCTCGTCGATCTGGCAAGATATACCCCGCGGAGAAGGATGAACAAATAGAAGAAAAAAATAACACAGAGTTTGGCGATTGCTTCTCCACTTCGGTCAAGCTTCAAATCGTCTAGCCGTCGATGTGCCGCATCTTGTCGAGTCACAGGGTCTTATTATCCACCGGCTCTCTATATTAACTCGCTCTTTACCCTCACCTACTTTGCGTCTTTCGCTTAAGGAATCAAAATACTAATCAGACCGGGTATTTCGCCAGAGGTTTCCATCACGTGCAGACTTCGGACAATGTCAAGGGTGGAGATGGTGGCACGCTTGAACTCTGAGTACCCTCATTAGTCAAGAGGCCATGTGGCTAAGCGTAAGGACACGGGATTTGTATAGCTGCTTCTATCAATGTTCCATGTTCTGGAGGCTATGGCACAATCACACATTAATATTGTGAAGTAAACTCGTGAGAGTGCGACAAAAGCTAGAGACTCGTGCATTGTATTGTAGGCTACATTGTTAGGGTAGTGTGGATTTCATAGGCTAAAGGAACCAACATGCAGCCTTGTTCCTATCGTTCAACAAGTGATATCTACTAAGGGTCATGTATTGGCTTTCATTTTGAACGCAGAATTCAGCAGTATAGAACGCCGAGGCGAACACTGAGGCGAACCAGGCTCGGCTGGTCTACAGCGAGACAGTTGCAATATTTGCAATGAGCAGACCCCTCATGGCTGCCTGACTTATGTACAGCGGTAAATCCAGAGACTTGCAGTGAATGCAACCCAGAACCAATAAACGTATGCAATAATTACAAATATAGCATATTCGTGCAGGTAGCCGCTAGATTCGGTGACATATGATGTGACAGGTGCTAGCCGGGACTCAGCTGATTCTCAACTCCTGCGTCTGCGGCAGAACAGACAGTCTCACCCCATTCTCAAAATGTGACCCCCTATCAGATGTCGTCATCAACATCGGGGAGCTGCTAACCCCGAGGGTTATTGCACTGTCCCTGAGTAAATTAAGTGTTACTTTGACGGGTGATCGACCGTCACAAGTGAGCCTTATCTGTAACCCTCCCGAGGACGGCTTCCCGTTCAGCAGCTTCCATGTTGAACTATCGGGGAATGATGTAAGTGTTTACCCTGCCTAGTCTGATACTACTTACTGTACGTGTGGCTAAGCTGACACCTCCTGGCTCGCCTTCGCCTTTCGGGTAGGATTTGCTTTCATAATTCCTTCTCCCAGATACTTCGGGAATTAACGAAAAAGGACAAGCCTTACTAATGGAGACTAAACTTAGGACTGCGATGTTTTGAGCACGAACAGAATGTATAAGGCGGTATTCTCCCAAGCTATGCCAGGATCGATCTTCTCTCCATTGTGCTCTTTCCACTTTTCACATACCGCACCACAGAATCACCGCGCCGCTTCCACCCCCCTTCCCACCCCCTCTCCCCTGGTTATCTGAAGTCCTAAGCCATGAATTACCGTATCAAGAAGAAGTTCGGAAAACTTAACACCAAACAGTGTAAAGCACTCGCAAAACATGGTGGCAGGTGTAAGAAGCGCGCAAAGAGTTCCGGCTCATATTGCCAACATCACAAACACCTTATGCTGGAAAAGGATAGAGATCTCCCCCCATGCCTAATCGAAAGTCAAAATGAAGGAGATCCTACACTCATGGTGCACGAGATCACGCCCGATGAAATGGATATGTCTGACAGCACTGTTCCGAGCGCTTCGCTTGAAATGACCCCTGAAGATGATGCGCCGATGCGGGATACGCCAAACTCGGATGCCGAGCCATCATCTGCTAACCCTGACCAAGATGGCTCTCAACGACAAGCTTCAGTGACCGAAGAAGTTAGTACCACGAAGCCGACCGGACTCACTGAGGGCAATGACAATACTGGCGCAATCTCATACCCACCAAGGAGTCTCGACTCCCCACCCGAAGTTGACTTTGCTGAAAAGGAGGCTAAACGAAGTAACAACGAAAACCCTGGCTTCTATTCGTCAATCAATCAAAACAGTGGAAACACGATGAGTATGAACTGCGGGAACACGATGCAACAGAATTGCGGAAATACCACGACGAACAATGATTCCTCACGAAATATTCGTGTGAGTATATGGCCGTGTGCTACTTGTTGTTTATCAGGATATATACTAACGGAATTCACTCAGGTGGCTCGACAATATAAAACCGTCATCATCAATAAGTACGGCGGGTTTTTCAAGGAGGATGACCCAATTATCGAACAGCTGGTGCGAAAGGCAGCAGCTGAGATGATGAATTTTATCCAACAATACAATTTGCCTGTTGGCAAAGAAACGGCCATGGTTGAACTGGCATTATTTGATATGGTCGTTGTCTGTGGTGAGTTCATTGACAATGCAGGGAAGGCTCGACCAATATTACTTCTGATGAACTAACATCCTTTGCGTGTTCTAGATAATAGTCTCTCTATGTATAAGTACAAGGAGGCCATGCAAAGGACATTGCGAGAACTTGTCAAGATCTCTTCTCTTCTCTTGCCAAAGGGAATTACGATCCAGTTTCTCAATACCAACGGCGACAAAAAGGATCTATACGAGAACATCGATACGGGCGATAAAGTGGACAATATATTCAAGGATGCCAGTTTTCTTGCTATCAAGAGAGTGGTTTGGCGCTCTCCAGAGATAGGCGACGTTGTCAATCGAGATGTCGTCCATCCTATGATTATTAGAAAGGCCCGTGCAGGGGAGCTTAAGCGGCCGGTGATAACTATAATGCTTACTGACGCGGAGGTAAGGAAATCCCAATTTATGATAAGTCGATAAGGCTGTTGATATCTGCGCTGACAAAATCCGTAATCAAAATAATAGATACGTTCAGCTCAAGGCCGGGAGACACTCAAATCAACCATTCGCTCTTGTAAAGATGCACCTGACCTGAAGGAGTACGGTGACAAAGCAGCACTCTTCGTCCTCTCTCGAGTGGGACATAATAAACGAGGAAAGGAATATGTCAGTCAACTGGAAAAGGACAGTTCAATCAATGATATGCTACACTGTTCTCCAGATAGTCTGGATAAGTGGTTGGCAGACTGTCAGAAGATTGGCAATGAAAACAAGTATACAGGCAAGGTGAGTACATCTGCACTATTTCAAGCCTTCTACGCGTCAACACTAACTGTAAACAGCTCATTGAACTTTTTCTTACTGCCTTGGACCGCAATGGAACTGCCTGATCGGAATCGACTTCCCCACATTATTCTAACTACGGGCCGACACCAATACAGTTGTACGTTGTATTTCGGACAGTTTCCTTGGGTCCTTCAGGCGTGTATAACACTCTTCGTTTCAAGGATCAAAGGTCCTCAGTACCATCTACCAAGTATGGTATTTAAGGTTATCTGAACGGCGATTATAAAGCAATGCAATGGAGCGGGAGAAATGAAAGCGTAGTGAGATTATAGTGAGATTGTAGTGAGATTGTAGTGAGAGTGTAGTAAGAGACGAGTAAATCACACAGAGAAATATACGGTTATTAATACTGCTGACGCACTGACCCTCTTACATTTCAATGGCCAAAGATACATTCATATGATTCACATCAAAAAGCTGACATCCTTCCTAGTATCAAATCTAACCCCAATATCCCAACCTATCTCGCTCTGTCAACCATACCCTGCAACATCGCCACATCCATCGTATACAAATCCGACCCATCATCAGCCAAAAACACCGAAGGTCCTCTGCTAACCATCAAAAGCTCCGTTTCATGCTCAAACGGAAGAGGATCATGCACGGCTCCCTTGCTTTCCGAAACGTAATCCCCCTGAACAAATGCGCCAGTCTGGGGGTGGGCACCGCTTCCTTTGAGAACGTAAATCTCCGCACTTTCAACATGCCGATGGCGAGGAAGGAGACCGCCGGGTTCGGCGCGGACCATGATTGTGTATTCTCCGGTCTCTGGAACTAGCTTGACGATCTTGATAAATACACCCGGGGCAAGGGGAAGCCATTCCAAGCTGTCGCAATGGACTGTGAACCCGGCGTCGTTTTCTGAGTGCATGTCGGGCGATGATCGGATGTCACTTTTGTAGGGTGGTGATGATGGCTTGCTTCGGCTTTGGGGTTGGTTAGTTGCTTGTATGTGAGGGCTGGGATCTGCGGGGAGGATTGGGTGCGTACTTGAAGATTTTGAATGGGAATATTGTGTCAAGGTATTCTTCAAATTGTTTTTGTTGATTATCTCGAATGTGAGATATAGATTTGGGACGATGGACAAGGTAAAGTGGAGCTAAACTTAAAATAGAATAGCCGACTACCCGAGTCACCGGAATCCCGAACGAAAACAGAAAGAGTCCGAGTGCCAGTCGAGACGTCCGCTGTGATCCCAGCTGACTGAATCCGCCCCGCCCCCCTACCCCCGCAAAAAAAAAAAGAAATGATAACATTTGTTCATATTTCAAAGGGGTCCACACCACTGCTAAGCCAACCTGCTGGAATCTGGCTATTGAAAAGCTGCCACATCAGCCAGTCGGCTGAGGCGTCCAACTCCGAGTTCGGTATCGGTTCATCACTTAGCCCGAAATTGCTATCGAAGGAGGCGCTCGGAGGAATGCCATCCGTAGTGACAGGTTCCATTGCTTGATTCGGGGCGGATGCACGGAGGTTTGATGATATATTTTCTGGACCAGAACCCGCCTCTTGGAACAGCGGCTCGCAGAGATCTTCCAGCGACTGGAGAAGGTTTAAAAGTTTTCCAAGATGTGGATCTTGCTTGAACTGTGACAAACTCTGCGTTATTTGTTGAAGCAGTTTGAAATCGCCATGATCCAAAGTTCCGATGATGTTGCAGATGACCACGAAGAAGGCGCTTAGTGGGTAGAAAAACAAAGTCCTGTTCGATAGTCAATGTCAATAAATGAAATCAAATATGTCCAGGAATATCAGCGAACCATGTAAGAAATGATGGAGATGGCTCTTCAAACCCCGGCATTTCCTCCGCATGCTGCTGGATAAAGTGAAATGCTCCAAGTGACTGTCGGGCATGTACGAGACATTCCCTGTGTATTACTGGACTAAATGAGCTTTTCAAGCGTGTTCGGTCGATCTCGACGAAAATCGCGTAGTAGCAGAAGTCGACCGCAACCCAATCATATTGTACCATTTTCGGGAGGGATGCGCGATTCTAAATGAAGTGTTGTTAGGGGTAGAAGCAACTGTACGTGGTCCTGGTACCCATACCGACGGCATTTGTCGAAGAATGCTCTGCATCCTGGACTCAAGGAGCTGACAAGTCTCCAAAGCCTGGCTATTCGAAGCATTCTTCGGGTCGGAGGATACTGCATGTAATTTTCCCTGAACCTGTGCGAGGTCAAGCAGGACATGCAAAAGAGTATCATATGGCGAACATGGGTCTAATACAATGAGATCCGTCGGGGATACCTCAAGATCAGGCAATGACGGAGGGCGACTGAGGAGGGAACTTAACGTCCGATCAAGATAGTAGCACCAGTATACCGCACTATATACCTCGATCTCCGAGTCTGAGCGTGCTGGTACTCTGCGTATCTTGTGGTAGTTAAGGGATGCAATCTGTCGGGCAGCATAAGAGGTAAGGACCCAACATTGGTTCAGCCTCCCCAGGTGCTGCATAAGCAATGCCTACAGACACGATGTCAATAAGGCAGTCTTCGCCAGAGATGTCCGCGACTCAGGGACTTACGCTTGAGAGTAGAGCTTGTATGGACGAGATGTCTGGCTGTTTGAGTATGCTCAGGTTCTCAATGCTCCGAATTGTGGCTGCGATGTAAGTCGACCTAGATTGGGACAGCTGTGTTTTCAAGAGCGGGCTGCGCACGGTTCGTGACACCTGATATATATGAAATATTGCTTTCACATATATGCAAATGCTATATTGATGGAGGAGTTGACCTTGTAGCCGAGGTTCACTTCGTAACAAGGCTGTAGCCATTTCTTCATATGTTTTGCGCGAGATGTGATCCGGCCACTGAATGCACATCGATTCCGGCGGCCCTAATTTCATCAACCATGACCAAGACATAACAATGCAAGACTCTCATACCTTGTAGGAGCATAAACAGCAGCTCTCGAGGGGGTGCATCCGGAATCGAAAGGGCGGGATCGTTAGGCTGAAACTCTTCCAGGATTTCGTCCGAATGTTGAGGCTCACTCTCTGCAATTTGGTTCACGAGTTGGAGAGCAGAGCGAAGTATGGATTGTCTCCCGCGGTTGACATGTCTTGAGTCATTTAATTCCAGTTGGATTATGTTTTTTGCCTGTATTGCATGATAATTGGGGCCCTCGACGCTGGGTGTCGAGTGCGTAGGCGTGGTTAAGGATCGCTCCCTTGAGTCCAGAACTTGGTCGTTAGGCTGGCTGTGCTCTGTAGCGGTACTTCTATTCACGTTTCTTTCCGCTGCCCTACGGCCTGATTGCCGGTTGCTTCTGTAGTTGTTCAGCGCACCGAATCCAGAAAGACGACTCTGACAAGCTCTCGCACTTTACCTTTGTGTCTGTGACGGCTGTTTTTCAAACGTTACTATATTTTCTTGGGGCCTTAGGGTACTGCTGTTCATTGTCAGTTACTTCATATGTATAGAGGACTCTTCAGCATGACACGAAAGACAGCAAACCTTTGGTTTCTCTTCTTAGCTGGCCGTCCGCGCCGCCGGCGTTCGCATTCCACACCGGCATCTGCGCAATTGGCACAGTGCGCTCGACGATCACACTTTATCTATTACATTCTATTGTTGTCAGATTCAATATGTGGTTTAAGCTTGGTATTCATGGTATTGCAACCTTCTTCGCATGACATAGGTCACACTGTTTGCTTTGATTAGCGTCTACAGCTTTCCCTGGGAATTCCGGCCTATGGGGATGAGCAGAACATACCGCGGGCAGAATATCCCCCGTGACTGTGAGATCTTCCGGCATTGGCAGCAAGCTTTACCGGAAGTTCTGATGTTTTCACGACCGACCGCAAATATTTCTGACAGGAAGCTATAGTTGCAAGGTATGCTGAGTGTCGAGCGTGCGGAGCGGGGAGGGAAGGGAAAATCAACCACCCGGCTGGCTTGCTGACTGAGCATTCCAGTCGCAATCACCAAAAAGGCAACTCCTGGCCACATACTCCGTGGTACTAGATCATGAGAGTTGCAGTTTTCAAGCCAACTACTAACATGCACATGATGTGCTTTGAGCTGTTACTTCTTCCAACATGGTTACAAGATATCTCAATGCCACGTTTGATTCCATACTGTCTAGTTTCGCAATAATCTTAGCTCTGGTCTATTCTATCTGGACATATAGTGTTGATAATACATAGGGGAAAATGATCTGCGCTCCCGAACTACCAGGGGACGTCCTGGCCTTTATAGGCCTCCCACCCTGGGACATGAATATTCTTGAACCGGCCATTGTCCATACGGTCTGCGGACATAGCGATGTTCAAGACCGCCTCTGCACCTTGAGGCACGGTCAGGTCGGCATGCTTCCCACCCATGTCACTTTGCAGCCACTGATAAGTGTCATTAGCTTCTCTGGTATTGATTTCCCAGTAGATCGGCAAGTGAGAACTTACTCCAGGGCTGACTGCGAGGAAAGTAAATCCTTCTTCTTGGTATGACAGCGCATACTGGACCGTTAAGGCGTTTAGTGCTGCTTTGCTGATCTTGTATGCCGGGCAAGGAGCGTACGATACTTCGCGCGCACTGGTAATCGAGCCATATGCACTCGAACTGTGGTTTAAAAGCTGTTAAGTACCTGGTCAAAAATATACCTATCTCATTGCATCTGATGCTTACATATTGATGATCTTCTTGACCTTGCTGTTCTGCATCAAGGGAAGATAGTGGCGAAGGACGTTATGTGTTCCAGTTACATTCACTGACAACTGGTAGTCAAGGTCGGACCTATTAGTTTGAGGTCAGTCTCGGTGATGCTCTCAAAGACATGGATCTGCTAGGCTACTTACATTGACGCTAGTTTTCCATGTGTCTCACTATGAACTCCAGCGCAATTGATCAACATGTCCAGACTTTGCTCGTTTAATGCTGATCTGACTTGCTCGGCTGAGTCAGCGATTCTTGACTCCTCGGAGATATCCAGAGCGACGAAGACAATGCATCCATTAGACTGAGCGATAAGTTCCGTAAGCTTCGGGCTGCATTTGCGCGCTGTTGCAATAACCAATCCTCCTTCGAGGCAGGCGCGGGCAGCTAGCTGCCTCACTAACTCTAAGCCTAAGCCGCGGGAACTGCCAGTAACGAGAAAGTTCGACATCTTGGGAGGTAGACTCTGTAAGACGTTTGATCGGTGAATCGTATTCTAAGAAGTGCAAGGCATCAAATTTTGTAGCAGATTTATGGAATTAAAAATGAGCGTACAGCGAAATGTTTTGCCCCCTCGCCTTTGGAGATCTTCTCCGTCGCCAACGGACCGGCCTTCCGAACTGGAAGGGTAACTGGTAACTGATCTGCGGGTCCACTTTCCCGATGGAGTCGGTCTTCCTCTCACAAATGTACCATATCCGACAACAACGTCAAACCACGGCGGTTTGGCCGAACAAGCCTGTTATTGCAAGACCTGAACTGTAGAATTAGACGAAAAGTACAGGCCGGTCCAGAAGGTGAATGCAGATCTTCAGCGCTCTAGTATGACGCAAATTCAGGAAACAATGTTCTTTCGGCCGCGGACCTTCCACAGATATATAACCGCCACAGCGGGGTAAATATTGCATACTGCAAAGATTCATTTCGCAGAAATTCAACGATTCACCAATTGATTGAAACCCAAAACACTCTCAATATGGCCGAACCATGCACCGTGGAGGATCATCTCAAGATGCTGGAATCATTCCTGAGTCCGGGTGGAAGAATTCGTCCTACTTCCCCAGATTACCAATCGAAAGTTGAGACCTGGGCTGCCCAAAAACAACTGAACCCTCACATTGTTTTTCGACCCACAACTGTTGACTCTTTGAGCAAGGCAATTGCCTACCTTTACTCCACAAATCTGGACTTTGCTATATACGGCCATGGGTTCATGTCCGCATCCGCAAGCGATGTGTTGGTGAATATGTCGGCGTTCAATGGCTTTCACCTTGATAGAAATTCGGAACTCGCTACGGTCGGAGCTGGACAGACATGGTCAGATGTCTATCGGAAGCTGAGTGAAGTCGCACCCGAATTTGGAAGTAAGGATGTTTCCTCCAATTTTCCAGATCACGTATTTTGTGGGCGGAGACTGACACAAGATTAATGCAGTCGTGGGAGCCCGCACCCCTTGTGTGGGCGTTGCAGGCACTATAATCAGCGGTGGCTTTTCATGGCTTTCTAGAGAGTACGGGTGTATCTCATACCCAGCGAATATGCTGGATGCAAAAGTCGTAAAGTATGATGGCTCGGTTGTTTGGGCATCCTCGGAGCCGGATCTTTTGTGGGCCTTACGTGGCGGCGGAGGTGGCTTTGGCGGTAGGAAAACGAAATGTTTTATATTTGGAATGAAAAATTACTAACGTGCAAACTGTAGTCGTTGTTGAGGTTGTGCTGCGAGTGTTCCCTTACCCGCAGAATATCTGGGCTGGCCCGATTCTGATACCGCGGGAGAAGCTCGAGGTGACAGCAGACGAAATTGCAAAATTTGTTTCTCGACCTCTTGATCCAAAGGTCTCCATGTTTCTATACGTCGTGAAGAAGCGACTGCTAAAGTCCATCGGTGCGGACTCAGATATGTTGGTGCTTCATGCTTTTGATGCCTGCGGAGAAGCGCACGGTCGGGTCAACTTCCAGTGGGCCCTAAACATCCCCGGAGCTATTGACCAAACTAAGGTCACTACCTTTGCTGGTGTTGCAGATTTACAGGGTAAGGCCACATCCTCGCAAGTGCTGGTAAATATATGCTCATCATTACACAAGACAAGGTGCATATTGCCAAAGGCACCATGAAGCAGTTCTGGTCGCCGTTGCTTCTACGAGAACTTTCCGAGGATACCATCATCAACGCTGTTCAGTGGTCTGAAGATATCGGAAAACTGGACGAATCGCTCAGTGACTGCACCTATTTGATCTTTGAGTTGCTATGTTCGGTAAGTCGCAGGAAGATACTTCATTCTTACATTTTTGAATGCTCCAGCGCGACCCTTCGGGAGGAGTAGCCAGCTGCGCCTGGCCACGACCTCAAGGGGTCAAGCATATCTTGCTTATGGGTCCCGGATGTCCAGCTGACGCCGGACGTGACCACGAAGATCTGGTACGAGATCTTGCTATCAAGGCAGGCTCCAAAGTCTTGGGAGAAAACGCAGATCTAAATTACCTTCCTAATGGGTATGAAAAGTTCTATGACGCGAACAAGGTAAGTCTGAAGACTCAATCATCATCTGACCTGCTGCTCATTCGGGAACTAGATTTGGGGTCCTCATTTCGCTCGATTGCAAGATTTACGAAGAAGATATGACCCGCTGGCCAGGTATAACGGGGCAGTTGCTCCCTCTCATACATGAATTATTGACAAGTATGTTATTGGACGTATATGGCGACAAAAGGCAAAAGGAAAGGAAGAAAACAAGAAAAGAAAAACAAAATCAAGACCTCACGATTTGCTTGGGCAATAAAAGCTGATGGGATGAAGTGATTTTCTTCGTGTGCAGTAAGTCGTTACTCAGAAAGCGTCAGATTCAGTAGTAATATAGTTAGCCACTCGCCTGGGCCTCCAGTATGAATATACCTTTCATTGCGATATCGGGACCCCGAGAGTTTAGCACAAACATTAGCCAGCATAACCCAGTGCTTAGTCATGCGCATAAAATTTCCGGCGCTAATCTGCACAGCGGACCCTGCAGATCAGTGGGTTTCAGACAGCCCCCATCTTATCTTAGCCGGTCACGCATACCAACGGGATTGACTTCTGGGCCGGCCCCACCCTGAAAGTCGAACGCCCGTGGCGCGTAATGTAACACTAGCGTATACAAATGCGCCCGCACGCAACCTCTAGCTTAAATTAACAACATTTTATTAATCAAGACACTGCATAGCAGAAGTAAATGTATCTGATATATGCGACGGATGACCAACCTACATCTGTTCTCTAAAAACACTACAATCGCGCACAACCCCAACAGCTTGGATTCGTGCTGCTACAAAGGAGAAAAGTGTCTACTCCCTAGTGTTTCCGGCAAAGACGCAGTGAAGATTTGGGTGAAATCGTTGTTCCATGGGAGTGCGAGAGGTACGAGAGAGCTGCTAGTGCCAGTGTGTCTGAAGTATGTAAAGTTCCCTTCTGGGCTCAGGGGCTTGGCAGTACTTGAAGCGTGATTGCGTTACTGAATTAAACTCCGTGTGTATTACCATCTACTATAGATAGTGTTGAGGCGCGATTTTACGTGTGAAGCAACGAAACAGCAAAAATGCAGACACAACGAACGCAAATATGCAGCAAAAGAGTGGTTGTATTAGCTATCTAGGTGCGCGCAGCGAAACAACGCGAGATGGTGCTTTGCGTCGGCGGCCTGCGTGCCACGCACGTGACTAAGCCTACATGACTGCCTCAACACATAGTATATAACATCACATTCTAGTCAAACAAACATCTCCATCCCCTTCGCAAGATAAGCCGACATGTCATTTTCGGCCAGCAGTATAGCGCTTACACATTCCTAGTATATCCCCCACAGCACCGGCTCACTCTTTACATTACCATTGCAATCCATGTTTCCCTTTGCGCCGACCAGCCCATCCCTAGCAAATTTGTCGATAGCATCATTGATAATATCAATGACATCCTGCCCGCCGACCTTGAAATTGACATTTCCGTTGGTCTTAGTAGCCTCAACGCCAAAGTGACAGGATGCGTGACTGGCAATCTCGCGCTGGTTATGGCCGACAACCTGGGTCGTCCAGCTAGTGGATGCATCGCCCTCGATGTTCTTGATGATCTGCCGGCAGTCTTCTACCTTTGGTGATGCATCGCTAGTTTGGTCCACAAAGGTTGACTCACCGCACTCATCTTTACCAGGCGGGATATCGCAGGGCCAGTTCGGGCTTGAGTCTTTGTCGACCGTATCCCAGGATTGGAAGGCGCGGGCGGGGCTACAAACAGGAATCCGCATGAAGCCGGGCGTTGTAACATCCACGTCTATCAGATCAGACATGGTGCCGTGATTCGTGGGATCTGCTATGCTAGCGCCGTTCTCCCTCCCGTTAGCTATCCAGGTCCGGACAGAGCCCTTGACCAGCTCGTTGGTCGTGATGCCGTAGTAGCTGTTGTCGCCAGAGATGTATTGGATTCCTTCGGGAGCAGAGAATTTGCTGTCTTTGCAGACCGTTTGACAGGGGCCGGAATCGTTGATGATCTTGCAAGTACAGTCAGTCGCAGGGCCATCCGGATATGCGAGGTAGTATTGTCGATTGTCAACGCAGACACCCGTGGCATCAATAGTATCGTCGTCCAAGTACTCGCTGATGTCCGGGTCATCGTCGCAAGACTGACCTGAATCAATGATAAACGTATAAGATCCAGCTTGGCGCCACAATGCGGGCAATGCAAAGCCGACGACGCATTTATTAATATTGGCAAGCAGCTCATTCTGGGTATTTCCAGATTCAGGGGGGTCAGTATCCATCTTACCCTCGATGAGCTTGCCATCTGATATGACTTCCCAGAGGGTATCAATGCTCGTGTCCTTTCCACCGAAGAGGTCATCCAACGCTAGCGATGTGACATTAGACCAGCCCCACACCACTTGCCCTAGATAGGCAGAAAATTCATCTTGTCCCTCCGGCGACCATTTGGGCTTACTAGCCGGAGGTAGTACTTCCTTGGCGGTAGTCGTACCTTGTCCAAGGAGGGTCATGGTTGTGTCCTTTGTATTGTCCAGGGCGCTGCCAGAGAACCAAGCGTAGTCCTTCAGCATTGTGTTGAACAGCGGCCCTGCAGTGCCTAGGGCGCCGAGAGTGATCATGTCAATAAGGATGTTGAGCCAGGTGTTATCTTCTTCTGGTGGGATAGGCGCAAATTTGTTTTCCATATCGTCCAGTGCTGTACCGACAAGACCAAGAGAGTCGAATAAGGCAGTGTAGTATTGCTTGTACATCTCGTGAATTTGGGCCATTGAGTCCAGGATGAGAAAGGCTGCGGGGCCAGAGTGGTCTCCATTTGCAGCGTCTTCGCAACCAACGGAATTGCAGCTCGAGGACTTTATATTATTGCAGGCCTGACGCTTGAAATGGGTGGTACTCTCAACAGATTCCATGAAAGTCATATGGCGCGGTTGATCGGTGTCTTTCCAGATTCGGATTATGTCACGCCACGCCGTATCTGTGTCCATGTTCTTCCACCGCTCTGAGGGTGTGAAGTCGAATAGATTTGCAACATTATCGTTACTGCAGTTATACGAGGTCCAGTTTCCGGTACGTGTTTGGTCAGTCTTAGGGTCCTCCCCTGCTTTGGCGAGCTGGATAAAGTTGGCCCAGCTTGTCGCCGGCTTGGGAACATCATGATAGGTTTGCAGGTCGCTGGCCCAGTCAGAGGTTCCACCCAAACCCCAAGCGCTATACAGGGTGGTGCGGGCCCTTTTTGTGGCGGTGCTCATGTAACCGACCCATTCATCCTTATCGTAAATGAGAATGTCGCTATTGCTGGTCGTATCGACATAGCTTTTGACGACCCGAGAGGAATCTTTTATGATATCGTCAATTTCCGCGCCAGCAAGGTAACCAGCTGTATTAGTACATTCGCCCTTCTTCGCGTCAGAGTTCAAGCGGTCGCCAGTGTAAGGACAATCGGGCCCCCAGCAATTTGGGTCTGCCATCTTGAAGGATCGGCCATAGCTCGTAATACCGACAATGACCTTTGCGCCAGGGACACCTGCCTTAGTAATCATTGCCAAAGACTGTTTAGTTTCCGTCAAATTCACCTGGCTGCGCAGACAATTACCCGTATCACAGCCTTCCTGTGAGTTGCTGTTATGCGCATCCCACTGGCCGTGAAGGTCATAAGTCATATAGACAATGTAGTCGACGATCCTAGCCATGTCCTTTATGGGGAACTGCTTCAGGTACCAGTAGGATGCCGGTGCGGCAATGGAGACGGACTTTCCCGGCAAGAGATTTTTGAGAACGACAAGGAATGCCAGGTAGTTTGGACCGTCTTCCTCCGTCCCAGGGTCATTTTCAGGGAGGTCGGGCGCCCCTGGATATTCCCAGTCGATATCGACACCATCAAGGTCATTGTCCTTGATGAAGTTGGCAATATTTGTCGCCATCGTTAGCCTGTTCGCTGGTTTAACACCATTACGGAAAATTTTGTATGTTTCAGGCATGGTTGAGAAGTCCCACCCACCAATGGAAAGGATTCTCTTGGCTCCTGTGATTCTCTTGAACTCGCCAAAATTGTAGGTGGACAGTGTATCCCCTGTCTCAACCTCCCAAGAGTCGGTCGGTGTTCCGAAGCCGAAATGAAAGTGCGTGTATTGCGAGGTATCAATCTGCGAAGCATCCTGAAAGAGGCACTTCCTACTAAGGCAGTAGCCTTCATAGTAGGCGATTTTGACATCCCCAGACCCAGATCCTTTCACAACGTCCATCCCACAATTCGATATACAGCCGTAGGTTCCTGGCTCAGCCGTTCCCGGGGCCCCAGTGTTTGTATCAACACAGAAGTCCGCAGTTATGCCACATTGGCCCCATATATTACAGCATGCGTTGAGCGGACAAGGGTTGAGATCGGCAATATTCGAGCCATTAGTTGGCGGGATTGTGCCTGGCTTTTGGGGACCACACTGAGCATTGGAGATCTCTGCGGGGAAGGGCGGAGTTCCTTCACTCAAACACATAACCGTATCTTTGAACAGAAGCTCGCAGCCATTCCAACCCCAGGTATCCTTGTTAAAGTTCTCAAGATCATCGCTGCTCAAACTGTATTCCGCAGCGAGGCTGTCGCAATTGTCATCGGCCTGGACCTGGTATGCCTTACATGAGCCGTCTTCATTGGGCTGGGGACGAAGATCAGGAAGATTTCCATCAGAGCAGCAAACATGCTGCTTAGGCTTCAATGTGGAGCAGAAATCACTGCCGGGGTTGTACTTCGTGAAGTCCGCGCCTGAAATGCCGCATTTCACTGCCAGGTCTGCACAGCTGTTCCCAGCGTCAACCTGTACAGTTGTACACTCGCCACCCCCCCCCCCCCCCCCTGTGATAATCTTCCGAACAATATTGCGCTCCAAGTAAGTGGAATTGGCCGCGGTAGTGTGGTTGCCATTCAGGAGGGGCGTAGTGAATTTTACTGAGCCCGCAAGCTTGAAAGATCCGGGGAACGATAAGCACGTCGCATGAGCCCAAGACTTGATTGCATTTTGTATGGGAGCAAAGGTTCCATTGCTAGTCGCCATAACACCGAATACATGTGTACTATCGTAGCCTTCCTCACAGAGCTGCATAGCTAAGCTAGGGGTGGAGATAGCAAGATTGCCAAGATTATCCTGGAAGAGCTTGAGCGCAGACTCGCCAAGCCCTTGTTTCAGCAGACCCTGGCCAACATACAACCCGATTGTAGCTTGACCAGACTGGCCGTATATGATAAATGGCCTATCGGACTTGCCATGCTCTTTATCGGCATAGTGGCGCATCTGCCTAACAATTGACCGCAGCCCAGCACCCGCCAGACCGAACCCCTCCTGCCACCACCCAAGTTCAAACTGAACATCAACGGGACCGCTAGAAGTGACATGAGCGGTAGTCGCAGGGAAAGTGGCGAAGTCCGGTCCGTATGAAGAGCAGGCCTGAATGCGGTGGGTTCTCTCCCAATCATCAACATCGTCAAACAAGGAGAAGTCATAGAACATCGTTTCCTTGCACGTGCGGATCTGCCTGAAGCCCGAGTACACCGACCAGTTCCCCGTATTGGGCCCAGCATCACGGCAGCGCTCAGGACAGGCGGAAGCACCGCTATTGTAGCTCTGACTGGCAAAGCTACGGAAGCCAGGGCTTGCGATAGCTGAAGGTGGCCATGCGGTCAGCACGAAGACTGCTGCCGCACCGAGCCAAGTGAGGGTCACCATGGAAAAGGAATAAAGACCGAGAGGACCTTGACAAAAGAAAGAGAAAAAAAAATGAATAGTAACGGAAATGAGTAATAAATAAGAAAGAACAAGTGATGTCTTAAGGCAAAGACCGTGTGCGAATGAAAAGACAATTAAAGGAAAGACTGTGTGGGCTGTGCCGGAAGGAAAGAACGTGGTTGAGGTAGGAGTCAAATCATGGGAAGGAGAAAGGACACTGACAATGGGGGAAAATATATACCTTTTATATAAGAAACAAGAACCAGGAGCCCAACATCGAGCACATGCAAGTCTCTTGATTGCAAAGCTCCGAAAGCGGATTTCACCATCAATCTCGACTGAGTGTTGCACGCGACCCCCCACGGGCCTGTTCATCTTGCGGCAGGGACACATAGCAATCTAAGACATACCATGGTTGCTGATTGGTTTAGCTTCTATCTTGGAACTGTGTATGAGTGGTGGCTTCTCGCGAACCCATACCGTAGTTATCCTTGGCGCAATTTCTCTGTCAGCTTGTGAGTCGTAATTGTTGGGAGTAGAGCGGCGGTATGACGGGTGGCAGTAGCGCGGGAAATTCCCCACAACAGCGGAGGGTAGGGCGATCCCTAGATAGACCGGAGAGAGGGAAAAGGGCGGGTAGAATATATCCAGCTGGAAAGCAGTCAGGATCGCGAAGAAGACTACTCTTGAGAGAGAGAGGAGAATAGATGTGTATGGATCAAAGTTGATGAAGGATCTGTTCCGTGGCTCGCTATAGTAAAACCCCCAAAATTGGGATTTATCAATGAAAGCCCAGTAGTGTTCCAACCCACTTGAGAGGACTTGGCAGGCATGAAAGGGTCTGATATTTCTCCCTCTACCGTCAAACCTACCATGTTCTGTAAGCTGTGGGTACTTACCTTGACCGTAAACTCTAAAGGTTGCATCAAATTTGTAGGCATGGTCCGGCGTGGGAAAGTTGGAAATGATCGATGCGCACTGGCCTCTGTGATATCAGCCCATACTAAGGCGAGGTAGCAGAGGCAGAACCCAAAGTGAATTTAATTTGCAGGTAGTGGGTGTGTGGCGGCGGCCAAGGCAGTAGTATGAGCTAGCTATTCAATTGTTCTGGTTCAGCTTACAACTGGTTTCATTGCTAGTAATTAATACCTTGAAAGTGGACTTGGAGAGATCACAAATGATCTATGCAGGTTGGCTATCGCACATTGTGTTAAGTTGATACGCTTAATATTCAGTCATTGTTGAATAGGGACGGCATGGTTCGACAGAATTCTGTAAGTGTTACTTAAGACATGCTGCTGACTACTGATTCTGTGATGCCTTCGAGGTACGATAGGTGTAAGCACGAAGAAAGGTAAACCATGTCGGCCCGAGCTATACATCAAAAAATGTCTATTAACAATCCGGCCAGGCCCAAAGCTCCAATTGCCGTTAAAATCCCAGATACCCCAAGTACAGCCAATTGCGTAGCCCTATTCTCCTCTTTGGGACAGTTATCGGGGGGAACCGGAAGGTAGCAGAAGCGCTGTTGCTGAGCGGCCGCCATGCTCTCGGCCGTATCCTCGTCTATCGCAATGCGGCATGGGTCCGGCGTAGAGGTTGTAGGACTGGCAGTTGTGTTTTCAGTAACGACACATGTGTCCCGGTGTGCCCAGTTGAGCCACGAAGGAGAACTCATGACAGTATCGGTCACATTGATGACGATTCCGTTGGGGCTTCCGGGGCAGCTTTCATTTGCGGTAGCTGCGACAAGGTCCACCTCCTTGAGACTGGAATTGTTGATATAAAAGCCCTCCGTAGAATGGTAGTAGTGTTCAGAGACTCCACCACTATGATGGCTGTGGGTCAGCGCTTCCACATTGCAGCTTTCCCAGCTCAGCTTCCATTCAACCAACCAACGACCGGATGTGTTAAAGCTGTCGTCGAAGTAGTCGTAGACGAAGTAAGGGTCTGCGCTGCCCGACCAATTTGTCCACGAGAAATCATGGACCATCCATAATCGGTTATCAAAATTCAGCCCGTCATTGCTTTTGTAAATGTAGTAGGATAAACGGAGGTTGAGAAGCTCTGCCCTTTCCGTGTTCTGCACAGCAAAGACGAAGGGGAACGACTCGGCTGGTGAGTATGAGGCATTGCTTCGAGGAAACACCAAGTCAAACTCGACCGCAGGCGAGGAAGTGATCAAGGCTCCGAGTACTATGAGCCATTTTGATTGGAGAAAAGGCATGGCTGAGGGATTTGAGGGGTCGAGCCAAAAGCGGACGTTGAGAGACTGGAATAGCGAAGCTAGAACTGAGATAAACACGTTGACCTTGCTCAGTAGTACCGTCCAGCTCTTAGGGACTTCCGGTGACTAGTATCAATAAGGTAGGGAAAATTGAGAATATTTGTAAAATATGTGTGTCGGGAGAGGGAGTGGAATAGGGGTCCTTGGCAGGTAGTCTCCCGACCCCTGTCGCCCGAGACTAACTGATAGGTCTTGAAAGCGCACGAGCGATTCCTCCGCCCGAACTAACAGGAGATAGCGCAGGTCCGTTCTTGGACTTGGGGTCAGGTCATCGCCTCCGTCAAGGTGACATGGCGCGCCAAGGCGATCTAAAGAAATATCGGAGCGGAGCGAGGAACCATTCAAGCCTCTGTTTTCTGTGCCAAGCCTTGGCGCTGCGGGCAACGTTACATTCGTATCCCAAAAAATGCGCCAAATGGTCCCTGGCTACTCTTTTGCACGGGTCTAGCCTTATAAGGTAGTCGTAGCCAATGTGGACAAGGCGCTGAAGGGAAGCCATGATCCCAGCCTTGCCGGCTGCTTCCGCTCCTTCCTTACCATATTGGGAAGGTCGCTATTGCTAATCTCGCTTACATTGGTGCTTCATTAGTTCATTATGAATTTTCGCCTCCTGCCTCACGATTATATCCATTGGACAACTGGTCCCTCGCCAAGGAGCCGTTACTGCGCTAACACAGCATACACACCACATGTACCCTACATGCTCTTGATCGAGGTCATCCCCGTATCAAATTCTGATCATGTGCACTATGGTCTCAACCATTGACTGAGTCGTTATCAACCGGTTGTCTTGGTTTGTTGGCTAGTGTCGTAGACGTCGTCCCCTCCAGTCCATTCAACGCAGGAACTATCATTTGACGCCCCACCATCATAGATACTTGTCCATTTAGTCATGTAGACTGCGCGAATACAGGGATAAAGATGATAGGACCCAGTCTAACAATCCCAGTCTTCGGCTCGCTGATTGACAATGGGGAATGACACATTTGACGTGGGGGAACAGGCCCACTGGAGTCAAGCCAATACCAGTGGAATGGTTAGTTGTGTCCAGATGAGTATATAAGCCAGTGTATACCCTTCAAATGTTGCTGATCATTACCTCATTCTCTTCGGCTATCCTCTATAGGAGGCTCGTATCGCCCTGAAACTAGCATAGACGCCGTTTCCATACCAAGAGAAATGCAACTCAAGTACCTCACTGTCGCTGGACTTGCTCCAGGCCTAGTCTGTGCGCTGTCCAAACGTACAATTGAGTGCTCCTTTACCACGGCTGCTAGCAAAGGTGATACCTGCGATAGCTTTGCTGATGTTTGGGGGCTATCTATTGAGGGCCTTCAGCAGCTAAACCCTAGTATTACCTGCCCAGATCTTGATACGACCAAGTTGTACTGTGTCATCGGAACCGTCAGTGACGATACATCAAGCACCATGTCTACGACAACGATGTCTTCGTCTACGACGTCTAAATCTTTAGTCACAACTCCCAGCACCATCACAACCACCACCGCAGCTGTGCCTACCAATTCGCCTGCTATGCCAGGCATTGTCGATAACTGCGATGGGTTCTATAAGGTCTCTTCTGGCGATCATTGTGACACTATCGCCGAGACATATGGTATTACCACGGCTCAGCTGTTGAGTTGGAACAGTGAGATTAATGATAGTGAGAAAGCCCTACTGGCCCATTTTTTTTCATTGAAGACGGGAGGGACTGTGATATTTTGTTACTGACATGCAACTCATTCAATTAGGCTGTTCAAACCTGTGGTTAGACTACTATATCTGTATACACGTCCCGGGATCTACCACAACCACTCCTGAAACGCCCGAGCCGACCGAAGACCCGGGTTCCAGTCCGACTCCCCAAATGCCCGGCATTGTCGACAACTGCGACGAGTACTATAAGGTCGCATCTGGCGACAATTGTGAAACTATCTCTAAATCCTATGGCATTTCCACGGCCCAGTTCAAGAGCTGGAATATCAAGGTCAACGATGGTACTCATGCCTCCCTATTCTCCCTCTACGCTCACATAGCAGTAATCTAACATATTCTGTCCTAAACTCCAGACTGTTCGAATCTTTGGCTTGACTACTATGTCTGCGTACACACCCCCGGCACAACCACCACAACGACAGCAGCCCCAGACCCCACGAACGACCCCTCAAGCCCGACGCCTCAGCTGCCGGGCATAGTCGAGAACTGCAAATCCTTTCATCTGATCAAGGATGGAGAGAACTGTTGGTCCATCTCTAATGAAGCGGGAATCTCACTTGCGCAACTGCGCGAGTGGAACACGGAGCTTAATGCAGCATGCGATAATTTGTGGTTGGGATACTATGTCTGCATCGGTGTTTGAGTACGCCCTGGCGTCCACATTTGAAGAAGGTTTTGTGTACCCATACATTTGACCGGTCTTAGTATAGTGTAAGATTTGAATGAGTTAACCAAATAACTGATTGCTTCTTCTGCACAATGAAAACAAAACCGGAAAGACGTTCGCAGATCCCAGGGCCGCCCCATCTGTAGACCCGCCACGGGCCGAGCCGCATCCTTGAATCCAAGCCGTGGCTGAACGTGGAAAATCAGGGTCCTTCCAGATTTGGCTTAATACTATTTCACGTCGTGTATATTTCCATATTCCTCCACGCTTTGAGAGGCTTTAAGCCAACAAATTTTTGAACAGTTCGGAATAGAGAACCGGGTAGCGCATTTTCTGGATAGATAACGAGTGGCCTATGACAATTTAGTCGGTGTTCACTCGTTCCCGACGCTGGAACTGTGATTATTCCAGTTGTGTAATAGGAGTTCCAGTAAGCTGGATATTTCAGGTCGCTCTTCTAGATTAAGAAGATTGACTGAGGCGTCATCTATGATCTGGTATTGTAGTGTCCACTTTTCGAACATCGATATTTAAGGGGAGCATGAACAGATTGGTAGTTTATTGGGCCGATACAAGGTCTCATATTTTCTCGCGGTTGCCATGAGGCTTCAATTCTCTGGAATTTTGCGAGCTAACATCAAATAAAGTGCTAGCTTCACAGGATGACTGAGGAAGCCAACACCAAACGCTTTCTCCATTTCGACGTGGGACCAATGTCCAGTGAGGCTTCTGAAATCTGCTGGTAATAAAAGGGGCATGTGTACGAATGAAAATGTATCCTGTCTTGAGCACAACGACAATATCTGTCTGGCTAAATGCATAAATTCTATGTGGCAGATGAGACCCAGTATTGAGGTATCTAATGGCAATCTATTTCTGGATAACAGTAATTGATCTTAGTAATACCAGTATAAAATGCCATCCAAACTTGAGATTTAGATACGAATAACTTGTACATAGAGCCATTGCATCCTGCGTAAACTTGAAGAATCTGGCTAGTATCACCTGCTAATATAGCGACGCTGAGGGAGCCCTTCGCCTAAGATTTACGGCAGGCATCCCGTGCAAAAAGAACGCAATGTTCAAACTAGTCAGACTGAGGTCCGTAGACTCCAGTTGTTCTCAATGCAGCAATGCTGAATCAAGTCTTCCTTGGGGGCTGGTTCTCCTTCTTAATAGGCTGATGGGACAATGGAATGTCGCCGGACTTCAGGGTTCCCTTAGGCTTCGAGTACTCCTTCCGCCAGATGTTGAATGCTGTCACGTACGGACTCTCCTCGTCGATCGGATAGGATGTGGCTGAGTTGGTATATCCAAGGCCCGCAAGATCTACTAAATAGAGCCTGTCTGCCCGAGCATCGTAATGAAGGTAGCTTGGGTGTTGCTCAGTCAGTTTGTAGTCATTCTGGCGCATGAGCCTGCCAGATAGTCAGTATGTGTTAGTGCAGAATGGAGAAAGCCCTTTATTTTCTGTAGCAGGATGCGAATTCAACTTACTCCAATAAATGCGCTAGTTGCTTTCTGATACTCCTGCGCTGGGTGTCCGTAAGCTCCTCTAGGATATCATCAACGTTCTTCCCAGGAGGAAACTCCATAACGATGAACTCAAGGTACCCTCCAGGAAAAGGCATCCAATCAGGCTGTTCGTGGGTCTCGTGATTATGATACTTCGGCCCATATCCGTGTGAAGACAGAAGGTCTATAGCCTCCACTTCATGGCAGTAGTGCTGTTCAGCAACCTTCAAGGTCTTTTCCAGATCTTCTATGTCACAGTCTTCCGGGTCAAGTTGATAGCGTATTTTGAGCAGGTACTTTTTGTCCTGTCGCTTGGCTATTGCTAGAACCTTGCGCTCACCAACTTCCGCATCGTCATCCTCGGTCAGCTGCCTCACCACTTTAAAATCTTCCCCCTCGATATCGAAAATTCGGTCTCTGAGACTGAAGCTCCACATGGTTGAGCCACTGTATGATATGGTACTTGTTACAAGAGAAAGGTAGAAATTTATGCCCTAGGAACATGGAGGTGTGGGACGGGGGTGTGGGATTGAAGGGTGGAAGTTGGAGACGGGGGAGCGACGGGGTGGAAAGTCTTCGGTGTTCCTAAGTGAGTCACCACCCGCCTTCATTCACTATGACACTCTACCAAGGTCATTATAGGTACGTCACTATCCATAGGTTGCTTCATATTTACCATTACTTATTTCGAGTCTCATAATGTCAGCTGATATTTTGAGAATTCTTTCATTACGTGACTGTAACCTATACGCCCAATCAAGCTGGCCATTGTTGTCCAACTTGACTCATTTCGCACTCTGCCGGCCTTCATACAACGCATATATACTTCCCGACAAGCCATGATACTAACCATGTTGATGGCCTCCATCTGCTGCGCGAATCTGTAATCGTCGGGGCTGCTCTCTGCCCTGGCCAATCCAATGATAGCAATTCCGCGATCAGAATCGTACAAAAGACAATGGCAACCTCGAGTTACTCAATGCAGTTCTAACACCCTTCAGACTACGAGGAATGACCTCATGGGATTGGGTCTGAGCCAACCCTGACTGTTTGACCTGCTCCTCATCTGCAATCAAACATGAACGATATCCATGTTACCCCATGGCCAGTTCAAACGTTGCTGTACACCACCCATGTTTTGTGTCAGGTAGTTGTTTAAGTGTAGCGGCACATTACACAAAGGCCCATGCCTTGTGATGTAGATATTGGGAGACTGTAGAAACAGAAAGATCACTCCGCCGCGGTATCAGCCCTTGGCAGGTGTGGACAAGTTTTCCAATGGCCAAGATAACGGATCCAGCTTGCAAGGACCCTTCTCACCCATTAAGCACCCGCGGGGTATTGGTGATTAGGAAACAACTATTGGACCACGAAGCCCTCAGAAAGATTTCTTGTCTACGGTGCTGCGACATACACTGCCGTCGGACTGTTGCCATCAAGTTGCTAGGAAAGAAAAAAAGGAAGAAGAAAAAGATAAATCATATATTCATCCACTTATTGCAATCGCTAGAAGAGGCATGGAGTATGCTATGAATTTAGTGAACAGTGAAAAGGCCGATTTTTGTCATTGACTACCGACGCGGCAAAAGTGTGGTTCTGCAAGGCATCCTGAATGCCATTCCTCCCGACAGAAGCCCTTTCTCCACACTAGACACATTCAATGAGATATCCAGTGCCCAGGAGATTGAGGTCTTCAATTAGATATGGGGAGCACTGTCGGTCGTTACGCACGAGTCAGTCGCCTCAGTTATATTCAGGTATGGCTCTTGGCATGGAGAACCACCAAATTTGCCTGAACATATCTATAATCGAGAGTTACCACTACCAAGGCCTTGCCACAAGATCGTTTCTCGGAGCATGCTCTCCCTCAAACAGGCCTCGTTGACATTACATGGTGCATCTTCGGTCATTACTCCATAAGGGGACGCAAAACGACCTGTTACTGCTACCTCCGAAAACGTGATATATGACCTTTGCTTCTGACGAGCATGGTATTGTCTCAATCAGTTAATCAGACTGTAATCCGGCTAAGAGTGTATCGTTTTTCACCCTCAGTCTGCCTAGGGTCAAACAATACATTCGGAGGCTGGATGAAGGTCGTCCTCTTAGTGATTTTGTCGTTGCTATGCAACTGCTTGGTTAATGTGATGGGTACTATGAGAAGATGGAGTACATAATCTCTGATAAATCCGAAAATCGTTTCTGTGTAAGGGTGCATGCCTATCTAACTCCAAGTACTCCCCCTTCCCTCTACCAGATTACGAAAGCAGACATGATCAACTAAATCAATGAACTTCTGATTTCAACGCAAACAACCCAAAGATTAGCCCACAATGCAAAACCTCAAATTCAGGAAAGGTATTTCGAGGGATGAGCTCTTGCTGATTTCTATCATTCCGAGGTCTATGACATTGAAGGTAGGAGGACCTCCCTCTCAGATTAGGTGGGCATCTCGATCGTCGGATCATGGTCTGCCTTCGAGTAGTCTGGTTATACCGTTAGAACAAATTCGAAGCACAAACAGACTACTACTTACTAAACGTTTGCTATATCTGGCAGGGTAGTAGCTCCTTTCTTCATCAGCGCCCGCGATGACAAGAGCCAGTAGGCATTTCCGGAGCGATAGGGCACTAGACGTTGAGACAGAACTGGCACTTATTGGCTGAGACAGGGTAAATTGGGTGTCATCGACCCTTTTTAAGAACCAAGTATACTCATAGACCGTATAGATGCCATACCTGCAGTGATGGTCGTCCATGTATCAAGCGAGCTGGCCTATTCATTCAAGAACCTGGGTTAGAATACTGACTTGGACAACCCGGTTAAAAGTAATGGAGACTCACCAAACTTCCAAGCTATGAAACTCTTCCAAGTTTCCTCAATTTTCTGGCTCGAACGCCCAGTGCGTCTTCACCTCGCACAAGACTCGGATCGTGTGGCGCTCGTCTTCGACGAGGACGATGTCTGGAACCAGAGTTCCCTTCTTCCCCTCTTTCTTGACCACCTCATATTCGCTCTCGTCACGACCGTGCTTCTTTTTCTTATCACCCTTCCGGCGGTTAACCCCCCGCTGTGAGTCACCAAAGGACATATCCAAGTTCAGGTGATTCAAGGCTTCACCCACGGGGTACAGGGCGCTTTGGGCGAAACGACCCTGCACCCCTAGCTCATTTGCTACACCAAAGGTCTCGTTTGGTACAGCGGGCATAAAGGGATAATGGTTCCCACAGTAGGGATTAGACAGAACCTTTATCTCTTGGGTGAAGTCTCCCAATCCAGGAGTTGATCTCTGTGGAGTCTGAATTGTGAACCGTCGGGTTTCAACATGCGGTACTTCTCTTTGTTGCGTAGGTGAGGTACGTGCGCCCAAATTCGCTCAAGATGGCCGCGTGGCAGCATGTTATTGGTCATCGTCTCGTTGTTCCTCGACTGAGGAAATCTACGTTTCAGTTCTGAGTTCGAGAGACTTAGCTGACGGAAGCACGAGGCGCAGTAGCTATAGGAACAAAAGAAATGATCAAAGGTCTGCAAGAAGAAGAATCATTTGCCCGGGATTTTATAAAGACAGTGCTATTCATATGTAACTATTCATTCCAATTGATAGCTTCATTGAAAATATTCACTACATCTCCATGTACTTTCATTGAATATATCACTTTCCATCATCTTCATTAGAGCACGGCTATCTTCTCAATTCAATATCGAAGGCCTGGTTAATACATGATGACAGCCAAATTCGACCTATTCTACGCCGATGCCTTCGTAGAGTAAAGCTCAAGGTGCTTTGCGATACACGTGTGGATAGCTGTTCCGAATGGCGTTTCCGATGAGAAAGATGATAGGATAAGTAGTAGTAGCATAACGGGGCTTGGCGAGTGGCCTCGATCTGCAGGTTATTCTCTAGCCCACTCGAAATCAGTCTATGTACAAGACGTTCATTTATGACAAACCATGGTGTTGACCATGGTCCGTAACTCGCCATGCCATGTCCCTGACAAAACCTGCAGGTAGTTCTGTGGTAGAAAGTCATCCGCTGTACAGAATTAGAATATTGGGGACTAGCTTTGCAGTATGAATGTTACGAATGCAACTCTTTTTATGGGCGCATAATCTACTCCAGGGCATCCGTTTTTAGGCAGGCCTGATAATAAGGGAGGCGCTACCGCCACACCAACCAGGCCTCGTTCACACTGGCCCTTGCTCATGCCACATCCTGCTGCCTACCTTAGAAGGTAAAAGATCACGAACGCCATGAGGTGCTTGTTGTGGCGGCCCGAGCACTAACCACATGACCAAGCCTACATGGATGACTGCCTCAACATTAACCGACAACTATATTGTAATCTCCGTTAAGAGACGATATAGCTTTACATGATTGAGGTGAGTGGGTACTATTTATATGTCAATACAGGTAGTGCAGCTTAATAGGAGTATAGGTCATCTCGCGGCATACATGACGGACCCGGAATTGCAGGCTGGTTTTCGCAGCACATACAAGGAAGGACCATTCACCTGCCAGCATAACGAGACAGTCAATCAATACTTGTTAATTGTTGGTAGTGAAGCTTGACCTATCCTCAAAGAAGCATTGTTCTACATCGGCATTTAAGCGGCAACATATAATGTAATAATGATAACTATAAACTCTAAGGCCCCGCCTGTTATTATCACAACAGTGAATATGCCTCTATCATCCCTTTTTTTTTATTCTTAAATAAGTCCCTTAATGTGAAGCCATCATGTCACCTCGCTGGTTCGGACAGGAAGAAGTCAGCCTAGACGTCGTCATTGAACTCGAAAAGCGATGGCGCGTTCTGCGTCAGAAGGAGAAGCATGGGTTTCAGGGCAGCGAACAAGACGATCCTCGGTGTAGTGGGCCATGATACGCTTGCATTCAGCTCAAGGTACAGCAAGTGGGCTCTACAATCACTCCGCCAGTAAATGGATACATGAGAATCTACAAGCAAATTCCTACGGAGGAGACTGTAGCTGACAGGCCCAAGGTCCGGGCACAGCAAGCTAAAACCGTTGTTCCACCTGAACTTGGAGCTTACCGCCAGCTGATGGACGAGGGCTCGTGGAAACTCTTCGGTGTTCGTATGTGAGTCACCACCCGCCTTCATTGACTATGACACTCTACCATGATCATTACAGATACATCATCATCCATAGGTTGTTTCATAATTTATCAATACTTTGTCACCTGACATTATTAGAATGCTTTCAATACGTGACTGTAACCTATACGCCTGATAAGGCTGAAAGATGAGTATCGTGATCAAATTAGTACACGCTGCGATATTTGAACCATGGAACATCAGGTGGGCGATAAACGCCTCGTACTTTAGCAAGCTTATATATATATACTGTCATAGCGCCGTACCGTTCTATAATCGGAAATTCAGCATGTGTAGAAGGACAACTATAAAGCCAACCAGTAAGCATGACTGCATGCCATCTTTATCGCGTACCTCTTAGAAGCGGCTATACATCACCCGATGCCTGCATCAGAAAATAATTGGTACTGTAGTTAGCATGATATTCTGTTCATTATCATTGCTAGATAAGACATTGTTTCAGCTTATCAAGTGGAGATGCTTAACACTCAATATTTGAGAGTTATGTAACATCGGCTGCTCGTTTTTTACCAGAGGTAGCTGAGCAAGGAATACATTGATCATAGAATGAAAAAGGAAGAATAGAAATTTTACGTGCAGTGAATACTCGTTTGCACGCCAATCATAGGACTGGATATTCGCATATGAGTAGAATTGTCCTTGGGAAACAACGGCCATAGTAACTTACTCTCTGTGTTGACTTTGGGATTGCCGCAACCGCCTTCTATCACCTCCTACACCCGTTCAGGTAAAGATAGAGGCTTTTTGTCGCCCAATCGAAAAGATGGCATTCCTTCTACTCCCACATTCGCACCGGCGTTGCATTTGGACCCCGCTCCCCGAGCTCATCAATGAGGAGAAATATCGGACGGGGAGGGTGGGGGGCTCCGAATACCTCTTAAGACCCGAGCAGATCGTCAGTTGGACCAACTTCGCGGATGAGGTCAAGAGCCTGGTTGCTCCATTTTGTGGGAAAGTTCATGACTTCACCCCTATTGTTCCCAGTGAAAGCTTTGGTGTCGCGAACGAGATCGGGGTGCAGGGACGTTTTGTTCAGAACGTCTTGCACCCCGTGGGTGACATCGTCAAATTGCTGAGGTTGGGTGTCTCCTTTGGCGATTCCCAATGGGGAGTGCACCGGAAGAAGGACGACGAGGGAGAGAAGAGTAGTCGCGTTGCAGGTCGAGGAACGACACTTTTCCCAGATATTGTCGTGGTTGAGAACAAAAAGCACCATATCCGTTCACTGGCCGAAATTAAGACCTACTGGGCATTTAAGCCCCACGAAAAGCAAACCTGGGATGAGTTCTTGGCTGACAAACTCGGTAAATCTTCAAGTGCATCCGGGGCGTTCCAATTAGTACCTTCACTAATGCTATTGGACATATAGGCCAACTCGCGCGCTATATGGATGATCACTATTGCCGATTCGGGTTTTATACCACCTATCGACAGACATGGTTCTTAAAACGTGTAGATGACACCCATTTTGCTGTGTTGGAGCCCATCAGTGCAAGCGCCACATCGACTGTCAGCGCAGTATCCCTACGAGAATGTCTTCTCGCTACAGCCATCAGGGCGGCGGACGCGAGAGGAAGCTACTATGCTGTCAGGCATGGGAAGGAATTGGTAAGTTGTAGCGTGCTTGTGCTTGGGATAATTGTTGACCGAACAAAACAGACTGCGCCAGGACATACGTTCACCAGGTCCTCGTCGCGCATTGCAAAAAAAAGAAAGACCGAGTTTTAGCCACAACGCCATCTGTCCCCGTAATAATTCTTTGAGCGAACAGACAGTGTAAGTTTAAATTACTTCCTAATTTGTACTACTGCCATCGGAGCTAACGAGTTCTATCTTAGCTTCTTTATTAATTGGTTTATGGCGGTTTATGTAGTCACGCCCCAGGCTTAGACTGAACTCCGCTACTCTAGTTCTGGGCTCGCCAAAGTCCCTGTTACCCAGAACTTTTAGTACTCATTTCTTGGTTTCAACGGGAACACAGAGGTATGGGAATAGTGATATGATCAATTTTCATACAGAAAGTTAACGGTGTATACCTAGTCGTGAGGTATTGGGGTCTTGAGCCTGGGTTGCCTATCTCAAAGGTAGCATAGATGATAAATGGGTTCGTTGGGGCGACGGTGTGGATGATATCCGAAATAAAGGCGTAAGCAAAACGATAGGATTGTCATACAATGAAAGCAGAGAATACAATGAGAATGTCTTTACTACGAAAGAGTTTATCTTCGCAAGCGTTTGGCCGCTGCTGATATTTATGATATGGAGCTTCATTAGTGAAAGCGGCAAGGTCTAAATCTAGGCGAGACGATTTTTCGAAGTCTATATATAGCCATTTACAAATAGCTCTCCTGTCGCGGCGATTTCAATGTCTCTTTCGCAATGTGGAAGGTGCGAAAACAGACAGGGTTATCGTCGTCAACCAGCCGAACAGTCAGTGCTCGACTGAGGGATTCCCTGTTAAATGGACCCTGACTTGGGAATGGATTTCCCCTGGCGGCGTTCACGACGAGTCAAGGAAATCGAAGTATGCGGTGTCTGCATGCAATGTGCCAGACCTACTCCGTTTCTGGAGGTCGAAGTCGGCAGCGAAGGATTCCTTGAGATCAGGGTCCATCTGAAGCGGGTAGGTGCGTGATTCTGTGGATTATTGCTCACCCAGGTCTTGGGCCTCATGTCCATCATCAGATAGCTCATTCGCAATTGTATCATTTGCATCGGAGGCTGATATGCTGTTGCTGCGGGAACTTGACCCTCGTATAGCATGGCTGTTCTCAACAGAGGTCTGGTCCGTAGGATTGGAAGCGTCAACATCGACACCGGACAAGTCCTCCGGTGTCTCAATGGAGACTACACCAGCCCTATCTAGGATAACAGAAACAAGCTCCACCGGCGCCTGTAGAATAGTTTTCATTAGAGTTAGTGCCTTCTCGCTGTACGGTTTAAATATTGCCGTAGACGGCTCCGTCAGAATCCACTCTAAGAGATCTTTGTGTATTCTGTCCAGGAAGCAGATGTACTGGGCTTTCGCATCCCACGGCACATAGATGTGCAGCCCATCCGTTATTTCTTCGATATGTATCTCGCCCTCCGAGACTTTCGCTTTGATTCCCTTCCCATCCTGCTGTAGATGTAGTTTAGAGGTGATCCCATCGGTTTCGCGAACATCGATGTTCTTCAGTAAGTCGTAAAACGCCCGCTCTCCGTCCGCTAGTCGTGGGCTCTTATAATGTACGGCAATTCTGGTACTGATGTTAATGGGTTTGCACGTTCTTGCAATTTCATCGATGGAGCTCACCGCAGTAGCCCGTAAGCCTTCTGAGATATCTTTCGATCTGGAGACGTCAGCGACCTGTAAGAGTCGCCCGTATAAGAGGAAATCTCCTTCACGCAAGACGAGATATAGCGTGTCTCAATTTTAGCCCATTCGATGAAAGACTCTAGCTGCAATACCTCTTCAGTACTAAAGTCAAGAAACAGGGCTTTGTCGAAGAAATATTGTGACAGATGTTTTCGGTCAGATATGGTGAAGTCAACTGTAGAGCTGCGCAGCTCTACGACACCGTTGCGATATCTCACTGGGAACACTCTACTTTCGAGTAGGCTAGTTGAGCTAGGAGGATCTTCCTCACTCTGTAGGTACGAGTTCAGAAGCCAGATGGTATCTTTGATCTCGTTGATAGGTGTCATCGCGCGTCCCTGCTCAAGAAGCTTGCTGTACACCATTTCCGCTGTCAATGTCTGAACACCTATTAGCTCGACAAAGAAGTCTTGTAGGTCTTTGTAGAGGTCTTTGAGCGTTACGATCCCTCTGGTATTGGTGACAGTCGACCACAAACATTGCGATGAACTATGCCAACCACCCGTGGCTTTCCCGTTACTATAAATAAGTTTCCTAAGTTCGAAGCGCCGCCTAGAAGCTGTAAGTTTCACTGCCATCGGGCCGCGATATAGATGACTTACCGGACTTTTTCTGTAGTCTCCTTGGTCATCTTCGGGCGGCACTTATCTATTTCTCTGTACATGATTAAGATTCTGTCGATATTGTCGCAGCCCTCTACAGATAAGGATTGCAGCTCGTTCAGTAAGTCGTTCAACCCAACGTTTGGTATACCTAGCGTGTTTTGAAAGAGCTTGGCAAGACAATTTCCATGCTTCACGTCGTTGTACTTCCGTCTTAGAGGGATTTTGCATTCCACGGATTGGGGCGCTTCCCACAAGCAATTGTCTGCGTACGGCCCTCCTTCATCATCCATGTTTGGTACGTGAATGAGGTTTTGAGAAGCGAAAGCAGTCCTAAGTAGACAATCAACATATCGAAAACCCCTCGAATGCACTTATACTATACCGAAGAATTGAACGATAAGAGTCTGGTGTTGAGGACTCACTGTACTGAGCCTGGATGCGTGCATACAGACCGTAGACACGCTCGATCTCATCGGGTGTTGTATGGTTACCATCACTAGATTCCTTGATAGACTGTAGAGCTCGCAGGTAGGCTTCCAACTGAGATTTTGGATAGCCGAAACCCAATGCTTTAGCCATATCGTTCAGTTCAGGAAGCCAGGAACTATCCGTTTTAAGCCATGGGAAATCATCTTCATCCCGAAGAAATTTTCTGAGGTATGAAATCTCAGGAACCGGGATATATGTCTCGCCCAGAGAATAGCTTGATCCACTCTCACAGACAACCTTAAGTTTCAACAACTCATCAATCAGTTTGCGTTTTCCCAGGAGAGCAGAATCGAATTTCCAGTTCTTGACCAAGAACCCTACAAATTTCTCAGGATGATGCTCGGCTATGAAGGTACACTCTGGGCTCAACCGGTTGGAATCTGTAATTGGAATGGTGTTGCGGACTTGCAGTGACTCCGACAACCACGTCATCCATGTCCGGCGTTCCCCAATTGGCTTTATAGGGATGGGTTCCATATAGCGACTATGTAGGATGTAAACGCCCGGCCTTGAACTCTTCCCGGTCCCGTAATGTTTCGTCGGCGTGAGTAGTTGCTCGGCACTGTACAAGTCCTTTCCAGGAAAGTAAAAGGTATGTGAATCCGGCTCCCGGTATCTGTTCTGCTGGTCTATGAGATCCATGTCGCTGTAGAAATGCGCAGAATCAATTCGGCGGTCAAGATGGGCCGTAAGGTAGAGAAATTCCAGCTGTGCTCGAGACTCGTCGAGGTCAACCGTTTTGTTGTAACTGGTACGGATAACAGCGTCTCGAACCCGAGATACCTTCGGATTCTTAACACCAAGTTGACTGAACAGTCTTTCTCGGTCGGGGTTCTTCTCAGCTTGCGGGTCTACCAAAGGCATGTTCACTTCGGGGATGAGGTAACCGTTACAGTGAGAATGGTAGATGCGATGGGTCTTTATGGAGGTTGAAGATCTCCATTCGCCGTTAGTCAGGGAGATAATAGCAAGCGCAGACACCGATTTGGGCCTTTCCTGGTAGGCTGACATCAGGACCCTAGCCACACGCGAATGCCAATCATCATCAACGCTGAATGATCTTATCAGTGAGTCGTCGCGGCTAAGATCCTGGCGAACCCTTTCCAGGAACCCATAATTGCTCAAATAAACAAGGCCGTACCCCATCAACAATTTCAAGTCTCTTGGACGATACTTAGGGGAGAGATACTGTTCGGGCTTCAAGTCTGGCAACAGAGGATTTCCATTGCTATCGAGCATACTAGAAGGTAGTCTTCGCGTACGTATGATAGGGTGCAGTGCGCTATGAGTTCTTGTCCAAAGAACATCAGACATATTTAGGTGAGCATGGATTTTGGCACTCAGTTCTTGCGAAAATGAACCGCTGGAGAGCTCATCGCGTCTTGGGAGGTATCTCATCCATTGATACTGTAAGGTTGGGTGTTGGCAAAATTCCTGCACTGCTGTAGCAAGCACCAGGCCTACATAACTGAGTAAAGTGGTATTCCGGGTTGAAGACAGAGGTATGTCCTGTCTGCTGGCGTCGGTATGAAAATCTGCATGGATCAAAAACTGGAGCAAATTAGTGATGCCCTTGGATGTTTAGCCGGAGTGTCTCACTGGAAGCCCCATTTTTCGTATCGGGAGAAAAGCATAAAGTAGCTGTTCTTCAATGATAGGAATAGAGGTTGCAGTCAATGGGAATGCGAGAACGACGTCTGACTTTGTAGAAGCCTCCGGGCACTTTCTGTTCTCGCTTACGGGAAGTTTGTCCAACGTGATTTTGGTGATATGGTAGTGTCGAGTATCCACGTGAATATGACCGTTCTCCCTTTTTTCGTCCACGAGTTTACCCCGAGACTTGCACAGGTATTCCAGTGAGTAGAGCATACTACACGTTTCCTTACTTTCATCATCATAGAAGGCAACGTCGATTTTTTCAATGTTTTTCTTAAACAGAAGGAAGGTCGCCTGAAGCTCTTGGAACTGCTGGCGGGTCGTCTCGCGTTGTTTGGCAAGGATTTCTTCTGGGCCTGTCTCGTGCAAGAACAGCGTAATTCGAGTTATGTCATTTGGCAACTCCTCTTCTCTTTCCTGCCAGATGGGTGAAATCATGCCCATCCCCGAGTCGCCAATCCTGTGCTGTAAATAGAATGAAAGTTCTCCCGACTGGATGAGAACTTTCCACGCGACCATGAATACCGACTTAAACCCAATGTCTTTTTCTCCAATATATCCTTGGACACTAGTCTTTGAACTCTTTCCGATATTGCAGATGGCGATCAGATCCTCTGGCGTGAAGCCATCCTCATTACAATCAAAAACAATTTGTCGCGGGTAGACGCGAAATGAAACATAGGGTGCTTCCGAACGGGATTTGGCCTTAGAGTAACTGTTATCATCGGCATTCTGTAACAGCTCGAATACAAACCGAGCACTGCTATTATAGACATCTTTGGCTAATCTTTGATGCCAGTCAGATCAGCAATTTCCTTCCATTATGAGAGTGCTGAGGGTAAGGATTCAAAATTCATACGTCAACACAGAAGACCCTATCATCTCGTCTTTTTTCAGCATGGCTTCCTCGACCTCTCGACGGGTATCCTGGTCCATCCGTTCCAGTATTTCCTCACTCAGATAACCACGGCCCCTAGCAATGCTCCTAACGAGCTCACGGGCGCTTTCACGGGATTCCATTGTTCAAAATGCCTGGTACGATGGATTATGTTGGGTCAGTTAAGCTCTGCATTCAGCGATTGCCCTCGAATGGACACGATTTCGGTTGAGGAGGGCCTAATACACGGCTCGGTGCTGGGGGGGAGAGGGGATGTTAATTTCCAGACCTCGGACTAGAGGGCACCTTTGTACCTTGACACGAACTACCAACCAGTCTGCCGCCATAAATCGACCGACTGCTCTTAACCCCGCTCCCAAAGCCTTAGTAGTTCCTTCACCCCTGACACGGGCCACCTATCAGCTTTGCACAGTTCTCCACATCTATCTTGATCGCCCTCGAGCCAACAGCTCATTGGGTAATCCACGTGATTGTACTGGCATTAGTTTAGTGACCGATAATAAGTCAATCCCAAAGTACCAAGACTAACGGGCCGTTCAAGTTAATCTCTACGAACTTTGAGATACAATACAAAATATTCCGCTTACCTCCGGTCTCCCGAATCGGGTAAATCGCGAGGCTGAGCTACCACCTTCCTTATGGCTGGAGGCCCCCTTCCTCGTCTCCGCCGCTCGACTGCAGGCACTGTGGCATCATAATAGTTGACATTTCAGCTTCCAGCGCCTTATAGCGATGTGGGCATTTCCTGTCATCGGCGAGTCTCTCGCCGATATCGGCCTTTCTAGTCATTATGGCCGAAGTCGGGACACCTCTCCAACATATTTTAGAGGGCATCAGCTTCCCAATGGGACTGGTGTAAAAATTTCTGACTTCTTCACCTAACCTCCTGGTGGTTCGTGCATACAGCGGCACGGCAGTTGCCGCAGGCAAGCCATGGGAGCAAGGTCACCTCCGCAAGAGTGGTGCGCAACCCGTTTTGAGCTGGAATGTTCGCCATGATACGCAGCCCGTCCGGTAAAAGCATTCCATGACCCCAGCTTGATATTCGAATATCACACTCCCGCATGAAGCAGGCATATGGCCATCTGTGTCACTCTAAGCGGCAGCGTGACAGAAGCTGCACCGTAATATCTCAACGTGCCCTGCTTGAAATAGAGCATGCTTTGGCAAACCATTCTATGGAAGGCAACTGTTTGCTGATGACAATTCTCAATTCCAGATACGTTAAGGCAGATACGTATTGCGTCCGTGAAAAGCGCCGGATTTGATGACAACAGGTGTGCTATCTGACTGAAGGACACTGCACGAAAGGCCCACAAATGTGTCATTGCTGTGGCGACTGGGAGGCTGTAGAACCACAGAGACCCCGCTACCGCGCTAATAGACCTTGGCGAGGATGGGCATGATGTTATTGGCCAACACAGAGGGCCATTTATCGTAGCTTGCAGAGACCGTTCCCACTTGTCAAGCTCCTGCAGAGTATTTATCAACTCCGCAATGACTCCTTCACACAGGGGTCCCCTCTCGTTGAGGGGGAGGGAATCTGTAGTCTGGACTCTTCCTAAGATAGATGGTAGGATAGAACCGTGGCTCAATAGCGTTTGCAATGGCGATGGTTCATGAAATGCGAAAGGTATTGTCTGCCACTCGACCGAAGAAAGGAACGTGTCTTGGCGGGAGATGCACGCCTCCAGTATCTACTTGTATATTAGTCTTGATGGATAGAATACGAGTTTGGGAAGGATGTGGCATGCGTACAACTAGGGGCCGGAACCCGATAAAGAGCTGGTGCGCGATCGGTCCAGTAAATGACTCTGGTCCACACATTTCCATCATCCGGCCGATGCCTCTGATATGAGCGATCCAGCCCTCACGGGATGTGAGTACTAACCACTTGCAGGTGTCAATAACAAGTCTTACTCTGGCCGACCGGAATGAAAGATTTGCCTACCTCAGCCAGACATAAGCACATAATAGCAGCAGCGGATTCATTGCAACCACCGTCATCTTCAGCGATTTTACTACTCAAAGAATGCACAGCTTTCGTATATGACTCAGCGCGACAGAGGTCCCATTGACTGCGTCTAGGGTCCGCATTTCCCTTGGCTATAATTGAATAGCCTAAGGTGCGGAGCGACACTGACAGAAGGGTTGTACTTCTGCTTGTGTCCAGAAGCAGAGGGACGGTCTCCAACCAGGGGCTACACAGGGTTGAGAGGTGCTGTTTGGGGCGGCCAGATCGCTCCTGGCTGTTATAGTCGGGAGTAAAATACTCCGTTACTAAAGCAAAGAATTCTTCATCTGTCGACAATCGAAAAGCCGAAAGATTTAGTATGAGACACCCGGTAGACGATCCGGAAAGTGATAGCGACGCCTCACGTGATATAGGGCTTTCCGGTGGTCCAGAAGAGATAATCTGTTTCCCAGAAGTCTTGGGTGGTAGAAAAGTCACCTCTTCATATCCCGGGTAGTCTCTCTTGGTTGCTATGCATTGAGAACAGGAAGGACGCTTTCCGTCGCACTAAGGATTTCACATTAGCGAATCCTTGTCGCAGAATATTTGAGTTGAGTAGTACAAGAGATTTGACCGGGTCGGCATCGGCGACTCACCGAATATTTCCTTTGCCGACAGTTCTGACATACTGAGCGGCTGTTTACTTTCATTTTGCACCTACTGCAGTACGGCGGAAGGCGGAGGAGCTAGCATGGCGGGAGTGACAGAACCAGGCAGAGAAGCCGAGACAGGGTCATGTGGTTGTGAGGCGGTTGAGATTTGGCGAATCCCCAGGATTAGCAAGTCTTGGCACCGAATGCTTCTTCTTATGGTTAGCGTGTAGTGTGGGTCTGTGGATCTCGGCAGCTTAGTCGGAAGAATCGCCTGCCCTTCTCTCCATTATCATTCGACAACATGGCCTATTTCCGCTCAAAAGAAGTCGAAAGAAGATAATTTTGACTTGAGATGATGGAAATGATGACCAAGCATACATCAGGAGCCTTTTTGCTCGCAGATATCACAGCGGCAGTTATGGTTTAGTTGTAGACCAAAGATATATAAATTGGGCCATGTTCCTTCGAAAACCCCTCACCAATCCCTGACTTTTCCAATCACTATTTTCTCTGTCACCTTGTTCATCCATCCCACTGTTCATTTCTGCTACTAGCAACTATCAAAATGAAGGAAGCACTTGTATTTCGCAAGAATGGGCCCATGGAGGTTAAGATTCACTCCGTGCCTATTCCCAAACCCGGACCGGACGAGGCTCTGATCAAAGTCGTCGTTAGCGGCACAAACCCCAAGGACTGGAAATTCCCTGACTGGATGGACGCATTTGACGGGAAAAACACGGGCGACGATATCGCTGGCTATGTACACGAGGTTGGCAAAAACGTCTCCGTGTTCAGAGTCGGAGACCGTGTGGCTGCCTTCCACGATTATATGACACCGCATGGGAGCTTCGCAGAATACGCCATTGGGAATGTGCACGCTACTTTTCACATCCCACCACATATTTCATTCGAGGAAGCAGCTACGGTCCCCTTGGCAGCATTGACCGCCTCAATCGCACTGTTTGCACGCTTGGGCCTACCTGAACCATGGCTCGGAAACAAATCTTGGGCCACCAAGCCTGCAGGAGGAGTTCTTGTCTATGGTGCTGCGACAGCTGTCGGATCATTTGCGATCAAACTGTTACAGAAAGCAGACATCCATCCTATCATCGGCGTCGCTGGAAGGGGTATGGATTATGCTCGGAGTTTGATGAACAGTGAAAAGGGTGATGTCGTCATTGACTACCGGGACGGCGAATCTGCGATCGTACAGAGAATACAGGATGCCATCCCCGCTGGTGAAAGTCTTCAATATGCACTAGACGCGGTCAGCGAAGCATCGAGCTTCCAGGTGGTTGAGAAGGTCCTGGACCAGACATCGGGCGCAGTGTCACTCGTTACGCCGGAGGCTCCCAAACATTTGTTCAGCACGATACGGGTTGAGTTCAGCAACGTTGGAAGTAGCCACGGGGAAGACAAGGATTTCGCTTATGTGTGGTCGCGAATGATTAGCAGGGGCCTCAGTGAGGGTTGGCTCAAGCCTCATCCCCATGAAGTAACCCCGGGTGGTCTGGAGGGTGTAGAAACCGCTCTGAATAACTTAAGGCTGGGAAGGCTAGTGCTGTGAAGTATGTTTTGAGGGTTACAGAAGAGTGAAGGAAGGTGAAATGCCAGTCGGACTTTAACTATAATTTCAAATCTGAAACCATTATAACTTATCTCTGTCCCAAAAATGACTACCATGACTGTAAATGTTACAAGAAGACCCAAAACGGCTTGCGATATTCAGAATTACTTCAACCGACAAGTCCATCATCGAACGAGGCATCCTCTGCAGTCTATATCCACGAAACTTCGAAACAGTAAAAGCGCAAAGAAAATAAGCATTATATTCAGAAAATTATGGTTTGCTCCAAAGATGATATAATATTGAATAAGCAGCCTTTTGGGCACCCCAGAGAAATGCTCTATCATAATTTAACTCCCCTTGCGCGTACGTCTAAGGTCGCATGCACAGTAATAGCCGGGAATACAAATTTAAATTATGATAGGGAGCTCCATTGTATTGTTTTGGGCAATCATAATTAGCCATTCGATGTGAAGCAAGCTTTGTTTACCGATTCTAACTACGGCAGGTATTGTACAGAGGATCAACCGACAGCCAGTCTGCATTCTTGGAAACAATACGCCCATCCTTGAGAATAGCCACGAGATGATGCTGTATGCGATCAAGGATGGTAATGTCTTCCAAAGGATTAGATGTCAGGATTAGCATGTCCGCAATACTGCCCTCTCTTATGCACCCGAGTTGGCCTTCCATTCCCAAATACCGCGCTGCATTCACAGTTGCAGATTTCAAAATGTCCTTCGCGCTTAGAACGCTGGACCTAATCGAAAACTCTTGGTTCTGTAAAGGATGCAGGCCAGCCAAGAGGTCGGAACCATAGCATATCATTGCCCCTGCCTTGTGCAAGATTGACAAAGCTTCTAGACCACTATCCAGAACTTGTCGATTCTTCGCCTGGCTGAAATCATCCAGGAACTTGTCAAAGGGTGGCTTGGACATGCCATAATAGGTAACCAACGTTGGAGTAAAGACAACGCCCAATTCTGCACAATACGACGCAGTTTCCTCGTCGATGAAATTACCATGCTCGATACCTCGAACACCATTATCAACAGCATGACGAATAGCATCCACAGTGTAGGCATGTGCCGTGACATAGGTCTTGGACTGCTTCGCTGTTGTTGTGATCGCGCGAATCTCTTCCGCAGTAAACTGCAGCATATCAAGTGCATCTGACGGTGTTGCTACGCCACCACCGCACATAATTTTCAAGAAGTTGGCTCCTTGCCTGAGCTCGTCGCGGGCAGCCTCCAAGCACTCTGGGACACCATTGCATACCCGTGCCAGTGCCGGGCTGTGACCGCCACAGCATTTATACTCGGACCCCTGATAATTGGCTCGCAAATCGCCGTGTCCACCCGTTTGCGAGAGTGCTTTGCCAGCAATGAATAGCCGTGGACCTGCAACCAAGCCTTCTTCAATGGCTTCGCGGAGGGAATAGTCGGCACCACCGGTATCGCGGACCGTGGTAAATCCTCGGAGAAGCATCTCGCGTGCGGCAAAGGTGGATCGATAGGCGATGGTATTCGGACTGGCAGAAAACATATCCTTTAGAGATGGAGAGCCCGGAGTTGCCGTAATATGCACATGGCAGTCGATTAAGCCGGGGCAGATATACTGTCCGTTTAAATTCACTGCATCGGGAGGAGTCGCTACATCGCCAGTCGATACTTCCACGATACGCCCATTCTTTATATGAACAACAGCATCAGGAATAATGTCGCCGGCTTCCACATCCACAACATTGGCGTTATAAAATATGATTTCTGGGGCTGCGGCTCGAGGCAACCATGGCTTGCTCGTATTGTTGCTACTCATTGAGTCGGCGGGTAACTGCATGCTGAGATATGTTTGAAGTCAGGAACGAGACGCAACCGATAGATTGCAATCTGGTTCGTGGAATTCTGGACGGATTGATGAGGCTTTTTACTTCCTCGTTACTGAATTGCGGAATTCTATCCCGACTGTGTGTTGAAGCACTTAGTCTCTCGGTTACGACGACGGGAATGTTGAATCATACCCCTCATCTGTGTGCGGGGAAACACTGATAGCGGAATTGATACTGCCAACCGAGGCTAGCTCGACTTATAGTCGGCCGAGGATAACAACAGTAAGCGATTTGAGATGGCGTAGCTACTGACATTCTTGGCGTTTTGATAACGCATAAGTCTGGCAACTGTGGATGGGGTGTCCCTCTTCACGTCGATCCAAGTCATGTCATTTCAGTGGCCCTTAATATTACTTCCTATATGCACGAACATGTCACGCCATGACTCGTGAATATCGATAGTAATGCCAATTAGTATCCTGAGCATGACACGGCCGAATCCCGGATGGTGTTGTAGAGGCATATACGCTGTGTTTAAAAGCAATGCAAGTGGAATTCAATACTGCCGTACTCTGATTGCCATTCACCCCAAAACATGATAGGCTGTGATTTTACATAGCCGGAAAAGAAGTGATCAGATGTGCATGATAAGCATAATATATTGCCCAGTTCCTAGGAAAGAAATGAAATGCTCTAGACTTGTTCAGTCACACATTGATATCTGGGCTTTGGCATGATAAAGCCTTTCACGCTGTGATCTTCTCACCTAGTAGCTCTTGCATAGTGTCAGCTACTATCATGACGGTGTCACCTTTGGAGCAGCATTTGCTTAGGCGGGTTCTGAGTCAGAATCTTCATCACAAAAGCTGCGCTCTCGATCTTCACCAGGCCTGTAAGCTAGCAATATCTTTATTAGTTGCAGATACCCCATTAAGGTACCGCGGAGAATATCCGAGCGCCAACCCTGTCATGTAGTTGCAGAAACTCGACACGAACCCTCATTTGCCGAGAAGTTATCATATCGCAGTGTTCGGAGATTTACCCCGCATGCCACAAACAAGGAATGTACAACGCACTGGGTGACAACATAGCTGCACTGGCTCTGCATAACTGGGAAGATAATTCTCACTTCAAGGGTCATACCACGCTTATTACATTACCACAAGAGTTACTTCCGATACTGATGATGGAATTCGAAATTAAGACGACAGACCAAGATGCAGCGAAAGATGTTAACATCGATGTCGTGACTGTTCAGTTACATTTCACGGCGGAGGAAGAAAAACGCGTAGTGAGGAAGATCGATTGTTTCATTCTACCATTGGTTCGTAATCCTCTCCTGAAATCCCGACTCCAAGCTAACACCGACTTCACAGATGTGCTTGGTGTTCTTCTTTCAATGTGTGTAGCCGGATGAGGACTTGAGGTCTGCCCTGGCTGACATCCCAGACCTCGACAAGCAGAGTCTTAGCTACGCGTCGGTATTCGGGCTTATTGATGATCTTTCCCTGGAGGGGTCTGAGTATTCTTGGTGCTCATCATTATTTTATCTCGGTAAGGGATACGGTTGTTCTGTTGTAGAATAAGCAAAGTGATCCGTGACGCTCTCTCCAGGTCAACTAGTTGCAGAGTATCCCTTCATATACTTGATGAGCCGGCTTCCTCTTACAAAGTTCGTCGGTGCAACAATGTAAGTCTGCGGCTTTGATGGACACATTCGTTGAATCCTAACCAAGTTAATCGATAGTGTTTTCTGGGGTGCTGTGTGCATGTGCCTTGCGGCGCCTACAAACTTTGCAGGGTTCGGGGCTGTAAGGTTCCTTCTTGGAGTTACAGAAGGGGCTGTCTCTCCAGCATTTGTGACCCTCACTAGCATGTGGTACAGAAAACAGGAACATGCTTCAAGAGTGGGGTAAGGCATTGGATTTCAAAAAGCTCTGTTTAGCGATACAATTTACTGACTTCACAACCAAATATAGCATCTGGGTGACGATGAACGGCCTTGCCCAAGTCCTTGGGAGCCTGCTCATGTACGGAATTGGGAAACAACACTACCCGCGGCTTGAACCATGGAGGGTTCTCTTCCTCGTCTGCGGTGCACTTACAGCCGCCTTTGGTGTCGTCTTCTACTTTCTAGTGCCTACCGGTCCTCAGAAAGCATGGTTCTTATCTGACAGGGAGCGAGAGGTCCTACTGGCGAGAATGGCGCAAGACAGAGAAGGAGGTGATAAGACCAACTTCTCAAAGTCACAGGTGAAGGAGACTTTATTAGATGTCCGAGCTTGGTTTATCTTCGCTTTCGGCATCCTTGTCACGATGCAGTCGCCAGTTCTAACGGTATGCCTCTATTTACTCTCTAACCATTTCCTCGATGAAGAAAGCTCACGCAAGTCAGTTTGCTTCCTTGATTATCAAGAACCTCAACTACGACAAGTATCAAACCATGTTGTATACCTCCCCATCAGGAGCTGTTCAGATTGTCGCGATCTGGATCGGTGTACTCGGCTGTCAACTCCTTCCCAACAACCGTAGCTTGGTGGTTATTCTACTCTCCATCCCTCCCTTGATTGGCAACATACTTCTCTTAAAGCTTCCACTTACGACAGGATGGGGACTGATAGTGTCCTCTTGGCTAGTACGTTTTGACCCCTCTGTCTCATATGAAGCGTGCGCTCACCCGTGATGCTAGGCGTCCTGCATCTCAGATGTGATGGTCATCCTTCTTAGTCTGAGCGCATCAAATGTAAAAGGAAATACGAAGCGGGCGATGGCCAACACGATGTATTTCATTGGCTATTGTGTTGGTTGCATCGCAGGTCCGCAGCTGTGGCAGACAAAATCCGCGCCCAGATTCTTTGAAGGGGTAGTTACTGCAATTGTAACGTGGTGTGTGCTGGTACTAGTTATGGTCCTTTATTGGTACTTGTGCAGGGCTGAGAATCTGAAGCGAGACCGGGAAACCAGCACTTCTGCCGAGGTCGTTTTGCATACCGAGGATGTAACAGATATTGAAGATCGACTCTTCCGCTACAGTTATTGATAAGGCTCTAGATTAGGAGGACCGTTGGGGCGGGTCCGCCATGCTGAGCAGTATTGGATCAGTGGCTTGTGGATCTAGGGAACAGATAAGAGCGCAGTTAAATATGGTCGCTAGCAATCTATCTCAATTACGTTTCCTAGTCGCTAGCAATTGCCATAGCAGTCAAAGATACTTTGACCAAGGAGAATCAACAAAAGAAATTATCTTTTCCAGAAAATCATATATCTATAATGAAACTGTTTTCGCCGTTCCGTAGATCGAATATCTAGGGCTGCTTATCACAGTACAGAGTGTTCCCCGCACAGTGTATTTATATATTTCTGAAAAGAAGTTGAGCAAAAAGGTCTATGACATACACCTCAACCGAAACCCAAACACTAATTCTAACGGATTGGTACAAGTCTCCATTACCAACTGTTTAAATAACATATAGTGTCTTTCATTACCTCTCATTACTTCACTTCATATTGGAATATCGGGAAACAAATGAGAATATTTTCGAGTCTTCAAGAATTTATCATACAATAAGTTTCATTACATTATAGGTATCGTCAGATGCAGATGTAACCAACAAGCCTTACTAGCTCTAGCCCCCCCGTCCCCCGTCCCTATTTCAAACCATCCTTCTCCCTCAAAACTTTGTATATCTAACATATAACTCCATCTGTCTCCGTTCCACCCCAAAGCCACAAGAAGAAAGAAGGAGGATGCCCCCCAATATATTCTCCAAGCTTCTCCGTCCCCGCAAAAAGGACGCAGACCCAGATCCCAACCCTCCACCCCGCCGCACCTCCCCGGAAGCCCCCGGAATCCTTGACACCAACTGCACCATTATTACCCAAAACCAAAAGCAAAGACGGTATAAACTTCCTATCCCGGACCCCGAGCACCGCCAGCGCCAACTCCAAACCCTTGCCACATCATCTGCCAGACCTCAAAACCCACAGTCTCAAAGCGCATTTTTTTCCAGGCTACCACTTGAGGTCCGTAATATTATTTACAGGGAGCTATTTGGTGGGGGGAGAGTGCACGTTGATTATCTGTGGAAGAGACCGTCTGCTGTTGTCGCGCGGCCGCCGACGGGAAAAGACAAGGGGAAGAAGGCCGATGCTCTTTGGCAATGGTGGCACCGGGTATGCGCGGTCAGCGATGAGTGGGTGGATGATCGATTCGAGGAGCGATGTGTGGATGCGCTCGATGAGCGGGACGAGACGCTGCCTTGGGGCTGGGAGAAAGCAGCACCCCCGGGAACCAAGTTGCAAGGCGTGGCGGCGATGCTGACGGTTTGTCAGATGGGGTGTGTGTGGCTTTTTTCTTTCTTTTTTTTTACCCCTTATTTCCTATTCCCTTTGGTAGTCTTGCGTGTGGCCCTCTGTAACTATAGACAAAAAAGATACACTGAATCCCTGCCCATCCTCTACACCACAAATACCTTCGTCACAGGCCCCAGCATGGACACCCCCTTCATCATCCGGCGCCTTCTTGCGCCCCCCTACACAGCCCTCATCACCGGCATGGACATCGCAATCACAATGGCCATGCCCTACACTGCGCCTCCGGATCTTCCTGGAAACTGGACGACGGTTTATCCCGCGTTCTTCGATCTGCTGCAGCATTCGTTTTCCGGTTTGCGTCGCCTGCATTTAACTATTTACCTTAACCCATGGGAAAAGAGCAAGGAGCCTGTTACTGGAGTCGCTAGAGGGGTTCTTAGCGCCGTGGAAAGAACTTGAGGCAAGTCGTGAGTGGACAGAGTTATGTTTTTTTGTGCCGGGGGATTGGTTTGAGCTTCTGAGGGGGAGGTTTGAGACGCAGCTGGAGAGGCAGACTGAGAGGAGGTGGGCGTTGAAGAGGACGAGCGTTAGGCCGCTGGTGGTGGGGAGTTGTTTCTAGGTTTTAGGTGGGAGTGTATTGTTTTGCTCGCTTATTGATGTACAGATAATAGAGGAATGAGTGAGAGGAATTTAGATCAATTCAAATGGTAGACTGCCTAGAAGGTCTACCTGTTTCCTTTCCCCCTCCCGTTTTTAAGCTGTCGCCGTCGCCGTCGCCGTCGCAGGCACAGGCGTTCCACTGTTGATTTTGATGATGGGCCCAGTGGTTCCAATGCACACGTACGTCGAAGCCTCAAGGCCAGCGCAGTCTGTCCCCAATGCGGGATTCCATGAGTAGAAGTCGCTACCAAAACAAGACAAAAGTCATTAGCTCTGTGAAAACCCACCAGACAATCCCAACCAAAAAGGTCAAATAACATACCTAAGCTGCACTATCCTAATGTTCTTTTGCAGAGATTTCTAATATTATCATAGTACTTTCTGTAAACATTCTTTTTCTGGTCTTGTTAGGAGCTATTACCCTGGCAGACAGCCCTACGGCGACTATTTCTGATATCGTGATAACAGGAATCACATTAAGCGCAATAGATTTATATAATAAGGATAAAGATAGTTTATATTTATAGAATAGACTAATTCTTAAAGAATTAGTAGTCTAATACTGAAGAAACAGTGCCCTATAAGTAATAAAAAAATGAATAATTATTATTAATGATTCTGTAATACTTATAGTTATTTTAGTATATTATCCTGGTGACCCTGAGCACAATAAGTAGGTTATCCTATCACAAATAATTAGACTCCTGAAGAAGGCCCTGAAGCACCAGTAAAAATGACTAGATTTTTATAAGGGATCTTAGGTGAGTACAGTCATACTAATACTGTTGTACGTTTTTATACCTTTTTGGAGCTCTTTATAATATGTAAATTTGTGTCTTTGATGCTGGGGACGTAAGTAGATCGTTAAGCTATTGTATGTTGGTCCCAAGCCATGGTAACTCGTGGATGTCGCCCTTATCTCTGCTTTGATCGGCCGCCTTGCACGGAAACCAATCTAATCCCTACCACGGATTCCCTAACTTTGCAGGAGCCTAGATTGTTTTTAATGAGGGCTACTGATGTCTGAGGAACCTTCCCTAAAGCTTCTCACCCTCGAAATGTCCAGCTCAATCAAACACCCACACAAACCCAATACCCCAACCACAGATTCGCACAGGATGAACCCACGTACGGATTCCACCTATTAAACTGACCCACAGTAATACCTGCGTCCTGCTCTATCGACCAACAATTGTCCCCGTCAGCTACCAAATGCCACTTCTTGCATGTATCGATCGTATCGGGCATTGGCGCCTGCTTCTGTGTGGCAACACAGTAATAGTAACCTGGTTGCAGGTTGATACAGTCTGATCCGACAGCGGGATTCCATTCTTCGAAGAGGGAGGTGGTCAGGTAGGTATATTTGTTGTTGACGATAGACCAGCAGCTGTCGCCGGATTTGGCTTGGTAGTAGGTTGAACAGTCATCTACTAGGCCCGACTGGGTAGGAGATGGAGCGCTGCTGGTGGGTGTGGAACTGCTAGCCGTTGATGTGGATGTGGAGGTAGGTGTTGTGGTGGTTGCGGAGGTACCGCCTGGAGTTCATCAGTTTGCCTTGAGAAGAACAGGTTATAGAGGCGGGGAGGATACTCACCAGAGGTACCAACGCAGACCCAGTAGTCAGCTTCAAGGTTACTACACGTTGTTCCTACAGCCGGGTTCCAAGTGTAGAAATCGCTTAGGCTGATGTCGTAATTGATAGCAATGTCAGAGCAAGTATCGCCGTGGTTAACATAGTAGTATTTATTGCCTGCCGTGAATTAGGTGAAGTCGGGCGGCGATGATGAAGGAAGGGGTCTATACAGTTTGATGCGATTCCCGTCTGCTCAGGTAGGTAAGACCCAGTAGTAGTAACCGCTGAAGCAGTATTGGTAGCAGGAAGTGTGGTCTGCGACACCAGAGTGGTGGACCCGGTGACACCGATGCAGACGTAATAGTCTGGCTGTAGGCCGGAGCAGTCGGACTTGACGGTCCTGTGCATCGTTTTAGCCGTTGAAGAAGTCTCAATTAAGTGGTACGCTCTTACGGGTTCCAGGAGTAAAATTGGTTGAGCGTAAAATTGCCGTACGAGTTAACAATTGCCCAGCAAGAATCGCCCGTTTTGACATAATAAAATGCATCACAGCTCGAGCTCAGGCCGCTTTGAGTCGGGGAAGGGCTACTCGCACTGGTGGTTATGTCTGACGCAGATGTCGCCGTGGTAGTAGGCAGGAGCGTGGAAGTTGTTGTAGACATAGTGCTGGTGAACGAGGGTGTGGTTGATATAGCTGGTGCACTAACACAGTAGCTCCAGCCTTCTTTGAGGGCACAGTTAGTGATTGAGAGAGAAGGGTTCTGTAATCCATTAGCCTTGTCCATCTTCATGATAGGAAGGAGCTCATCTTACCCAGAAAGTCAGCTGTGTAGCCGTGATTCCATAGTAGCTCTCAAGGTCCGCACAAGTATCTGTTGAGCCAATAGAATTCGCCCAGTATGTACATGCACTGGCCACATTGGGGTCAGTATTACCAGTTGGGAAGTCACCATTGTCAAATCTCTTGTTGATGGCAAAACCATGGACAGATGCGAATATGGCGAGGGTGAAAAAAGGAGTGGAAATCATTCTGTCCAAACAATTGAAGCTACTCGATTACTTGTCTTTCGTTTGTAAGTGTAGGAAGGGGAACCGAATTATAGACCTAGGGGCCATGGCTAGCGGTGTTACATATATATCTCAGTCTTACTCCGATGCCGGCTTTCCGTGGCTGACAATTATCAAGATAACCTGGAAAAGAGTTTAATTGCTACATATTGCCCACCTGCATTACCTGCATTAGTTCGCTTAGTGCTACTACCTCGCTACCTTGCTCGGCTTTCCGGCAGCTCCTGCAGAGCCGAATCTACCCCGTGGCCACCGTGTCCTTCATCTACGGATAGGGCTCAATAATCATACGATACTATGAGTTTCCGAAGGAAGCACTTGAATAGGGGGCTTAGCACCAAGAAATTATCTACCTTTATTCCTTAAAAATTGATCAGGTAATCACTGGATCTTTTCCCATTATGTGGCCTTGCTACAAAATTTCTCTACTTCTCATCAACCATTATGAGAATCTAGCTAAGTTCTGTATACATAGAATTGAACCCTCCTTGCCCTTGCTGCTGAGTTATCTTGCGGTTATTAGGACACGTAGAATCTACCATACTCGCTGTTCCTCCAATACTCTCGTTCGAGTTCCGAATCGTAGTCACCGTCAGAGTCGTTGTAATCATCATTAGATACAGCCGTAGCCCACAAGCTCTCCGGCTCTGGCTCTCTAGTTCCAGAAGTATCAATAATTCCCTGTCTGCGAGATTTAATATCCCACATGGATCCATCCCGGGGCCTGGGATTTTCAGGGTCCCATCCAAAGGCGTGCCACATGTTGATAACGTTTCCGTCATGTAGGTCGCGTTCTGCGAAAGGTGTCAAAAGCGACACAGCCTCGGTAAAATTCCTTTCAGTGGCAAGTTCCAAGTCTCGTGGGCCGGGAAGGAAGCCTTTGTCGAGGAGGAGCCTCAGGATGTCAAGCCGCTCATACAATATAGCCATAGCAACGGCGCTATACGCAGTACCGAGAAAGAGACCAGACGGCGGATACAGCTCACAACATACATCCTTGATGGCCCCATTATCGATCAGCAATTCAGTCATTTCGTAGTGGCCGTCTCGAATAGCTGTGAATAGGGCTGCAGAACCGTAATTCACCAGATCCATGCCGTATGCGAGCAAGAGCCGAAGCGTATCGCGATCGTCTTCATGGGCAAGGTGACACACCGCATTATCACCGTATAGGCCAAGGCCATGATCTAGCAGTAGCCGTATAACTTCCGGCTGCTTGGTGAAAATGGCCCGCTCGGTTGGGCACGGGCACTCATGAGGCCCCGGACGTGCGCCAAGAGCCAGAAGTCGGGGTAGGATGGCGTTGTAGCTGGCGGCCACGGCGACTCCGAGGGCAGATGGGGCGCCGCTTGATTCTGTTGCAGGATCCAAGGGGGCCTTGTGAGCAAACATTAGCTCGACTAGCTGTTCATCGTGCTGGCGCAGCGCCCAATGCAGGACCGACCGCAACTGTGCCGGCGATGCCGTTTGGCCCGACCGGGTCTCCCCAAGAAGTGTTTTGAGGATTGCGGTGTGGCCCCCCTGGGCTGCGTATAACAAAGCATTATTCTTGGCCCACGGATCGATGTCCCTACTGTTCTGAACCTTCCTTTCCACATACCGGGGAGAATAGGCAGAAATGTCGGCCCCGGCAGTGAGGAGCTTGGTCACCAAGCGAGTCTCTCCCTTTTGGGCAGCCCAAGGTAAGGCGGAGCTCTCATCATGTTGAACATTGTATTCGCAGAGAACAGGGTGCATCGCGTGATACAGGCGCTTATTCGTCTGCATCAGATGACTGATATCGCGTTGAGTGGTTAGGTATTCAGCCACCCAGCGTAAAAGTTCTAAAGGGAGGTTGCTAAGGGACGCCATCGTAGTAACAAGTTGACAAGAAACTGGGGTGGCAGATGGTGAGGAAGGGCCAACAGTCATTTAAAGAAGCGCCCGACCGATGGACTAGTTGCTGCCCACTAATCCACTAACTAACTAACTAGTACGTAGATAGCTCCCTAATGAACTAACTAGCACAGAATCTATTTACCCAGCCGGGCTATGTGGCCCTGACCAGCTAACTAACTAGTTAACGACACGATTAACCCGACTACTTCACGTAGAATAATCTATATCCATATACTCTTGTTTATCTTGACTCCAAAAGTCCCAAAAGGGTTTTTCCCCGCAAATTCCCCGCGACCAGTTACAGGCGGAGTAATACATGGCTAGGGCGAAATACGTGATACTGTCTGGCCCAGCTGTCAGCAAAAGTGCGGGAATCCTTACATAGATAACGGTAGTTGGGCGGAGACTGTATTACCTGCGTTGCGATGAGCCCCAGCTGGATCAATTTTTGACACGGCCCAGACGCCGTTTCATTGATACCCATCGATGAACGGACCTAGTGGGAAAGGTCGAAGCCTTAGGTCCTCTGAGATTTTATCCTCCCGGTTAGTTATCCGGGAAAAAAAACCTTTTTCTCGTGAGAACTGGGACAGCTTACTGGTCTGGTCGTCCCCAAGGATGCCACGGCAATGGGATAGCTCGTGTAGTAAACTGCCTGCTGCGGTGAATTTCTTGATGTAATCGACATGTCGCCCTTTCAGGCTGTCAACAGTATTGTCTAAACTGCTCAGAGTCTGCGACGTCTTTGCATTGTCGAAAACCCTCGGGCAGATGCAAATTTCGTCTTCTACAGTGAGCTTGTTCCACATCTGCCATCCGTTGCCACCCCCATTCTCGTGGCATAGTCTTCCGGGCTCCGGCAATATCATATAAGGCTGGGACTCTGTCGATCTGGTATCTCGATATACACCTGGTTTGGACTTGTACGTCAGGCAGGGAAAGGGAAATGTGGCACTGAAGGGGGAACACTAACGGGTGTTCTTGGTACTGACGTCTTTATCAAAGACATAGAATTCATCACCACAGTGGATGGTAAGGGACAGCGTTCTATCCCGCAAGGCGTTGTAGATACGGCTGTAGACACCTATCATGGAACCTCCAATGGTCAGACTTTCTCCTTCAGGGCGCGATGTTTGGAAGGTCGTGAGATTAACTGACTTATCATGAATTGCATATTCCGTGAAGTCGTCGTCCATGAAGCCAGGTTATCTTGATTTTCTTTCGATTCAACCTCATAATTAAATCTAGTTCTTCCCATCATTGAAGCCCAGGAGGTTAAGATCCGGTCATTATCGGCGAATCGAGTTCCCCAGTTGGCTGGCTGTTCTTTTTCTCTAATAACTGCTCGAATATCTCGGAGTTGACGCATGACACGGATCATCTGCCAGCGGTAAGTAGTCTGTCATAGCACCGAGTGGGAAAGACATGTAATATCCGTACCACTGGCTGGAGCTCATCTAGCTCAGTATCTATATAGGCCTGCTCCTCAGCACTGCAGGTGGGGCCATACTTGACTCTGGGATACCGTGATGCTCTTTTGACCAGATGCCTCGGGAGGAGGTCGGATACATTGGCGGATGGGACAACATCAGTATCTGTAGGAAACGGCTCGAATGGGAAGGCTAGGGAATGGCAAAACAATAGCGCCCAGAAAAGGCCCATTGCAGTGGCAGCGCGTTTAAACATAGTAGTAGTGAACCCTAAAATTACTTTGATATAATGAATGAATGAATGGACGAACGAACGTAGTAGAATGAAAGCTTGTCTGAGTGAGCGGTTAGTCTTCTTTCCGAATGAGCTACTGGATTAATGACCGAAAAAATTGTTAAAAAAGTCACATCTACACTCAGATAGAGAAGGAGGCTGGCTTGATAAACGAACCGGATGATGCTCCCCTTTCTATGGTATGAGGGGCATGGTATTGCTATTCCCATAGTGCAACACACTACTGAGAATCTCAAGTACGCTTTTTCCGGGTACGCCTTTGGCCTTCCTGCCTTCCTGGTAGATGCTCGGTTTGTTACGGATCCCAAGTGCATCAAATTTCCGATATGCCTCCACATCTCCCTCACTAGGCCCAGGACATGCATATTGCTCCTGATGTCTCGCGGAAGACGGACATCCGCTAATATGGAAGGAAGGGATTATTGTATAGGTACCACCATATCTCATTGGGAAGGTTTCACTCCTAATGCAAGAGCAGTACTGGGGTTGGGGTAACCAACCATTGAATCAATGTGGACTATGCCGACGCAGGGTCAGGAGGAGACAGGATATAGATTAAAGCTGAAAAAAGAGTCAGGTACGGAGAAAGGTCCGGTGCGCCATTTTCTGGCCATATTGATTAAATGGCTGTCCCTGCATAGTGCTCTTATCTTCAAAGTCTTATGTTGCATTGCTAACAGCTCCTTGTGGAGATGAAAACAAGAACCGTTCAATTAGTGGCCCCACCTGGTGATGATTTGGCGTATACCCGCTCTCAGAAGCTGACACTAGAAGCTTAGCTCGCTCAGGGTCCTCAATAGAATCGGAAGGACCCGGACCCTTAATACACTAGGGCTTAGTGCTTATGCCAAGCAGCCAATTTCCGTCGGTGGCCGACGGTTACTGTTAGCCGAAGTGATCGGACATCGAATGGTCGACAGTCCGATATCGCAAAATCGAGAACATTAATCAAAAAAAGTAAATACTTGAGTAAGTGAGTTAGGTCACGGCTTTCAGTTAGTGTCTTTACTGCACCCGTTAAGGTGAACGGCGACAATGAAAGTGGACACCTATGGATAGAAATTGTCGTCTTAGCTTAGTATAAAAGCCGTTTAAAATAATAGGGAAAAGCCATAGTCAGCTTTCTCCGACCAGAGAGCAGATTAAATCTATGTGCGGACTTTTGCAATGCAACGATCAACAAACGCGTGGTGGTTCTTCCTGAGCGCCTTGAGCGTGCTTCCTTCGGTACAAGCAGCCGTAGGCTCCTGCTCAGCAACTAGTCCATGCGACACTGGGTGTTGTTCAAGATATGGATCTTGTGGCTTTGGAAAGGAATTTTGTGGAGATGATGTGTGTATCTCCAACTGCCATGCAGTAGCTGAGTGTGGAGGTATGTCGCGCTGTTTGGAAGGTGCCCCTGGGCTACATTAACATGTCTCCCAGAATATGCTGCAACGCCTGGAGCAAGTTGTCCTTTGAATGTCTGCTGTTCCAAATATGGGTATTCTCACTCGCTTGTTAGAAGTTTTGACTTCTGCTGACTCACTATAGCTTTTGCGGTACCGCCGATGACTTCTGCGGCACTGGATGCCAGAATGGCTGCGACGCCATCAAAGAACCGTAGGCATTGGCCAAATCTATTACCATGGCATCTACTGATTACATCGCATGATAGTACTTGTTCTGGATCGTCTAGCGAGGCCGTCTACATTGGCTACTATGAAGGCTGGAACCCAGCTCACCCTTGTGATGTAGTCTTGCCTGAAAACATCAATGTTGATCCGTGGACGGTAAGCATTATTTCAGCCCCTCCTGTCTTAACATTAAGCTAAGCATCACCCATACATAGCACCTCTACTATTCCTTCGCCGGCATCAGTACATCTGACTTTACCATCACCACGACCCATGACAAAGATAAAGAATACTGGTTTAGGTTCACTGCCCTCAAGAAGAAGAAGCCGTCGTTGAAAACGTATATTTCTGTCGGGGGATGGGACCTGGGAGGCGAGGTATTTTCCCACATGGTACAATTTCCAGGGGCACGCAAGGCTTTTATTAGTTCAGCGCTCTCGATGATGTCCGAGTATGGGTTTGACGGAATTGATATCGACTGGGAATATCCCGCTGCCGAGGATCGTGGTGGCGCATCGACCGATACCGAAAATTTCGTGACTTTTCTCTCCGAATTGAGAGCCGCCCTGGGAACAGAGTACGGTCTTACTTGCACTATACCCTCTTCCTACTGTGAGTACAGATATTTTATCAAGTCATCGCGATATATACGTACCCTTAGCTAACAGATAACAAGGGTGTCTGAAAGGCTTCAATGTTACCGGGATGGAGCCCTACGTTGACTATTTCAACTTCATGTCATACGATATTCATGGTATTTGGGATGGCAAAAGCAAGTGGACAAGCTCTGACGTGAACCCCCACACCAATTTACCGGTAGGGCATCCTATTGGATTGTAGTAATGTAATACTGATCTTGAACAAGCTAACCTCATTCACAGAGATCTCTTCTGGACTTGATCTCTTGTGGCGCAATGGAATTGACCCTGGCAAAGTTCTGCTCGGCCTGGCGTTCTATGGACGGTCATTCACGTTGGCTGATCCTTCATGCAATACTCCGGGGTGTCCCTTCAATACTGCAAACAACAGCAGTGGTGGGGGAGTTGCTGGAGAGTGCACCCAGACTAGTGGAATACTATCCGACTACGAGATTAATCGCATCATGGAAGACTATTCAGTCAACATTAAGTATGATGAGGCATCCGGAGTGAACTGGATGACATGGAGCGGAAATCAATGGTGAGTAATTTCTGTCTGCATGACTCACCCGCATGTCTTGATCTGACCGTAACATTGCATCAGGGTCTCATTTGACAATGCTCGCACTTTGAAGCAAAAGGCAGACTTTGCCAATAGCAAGTGTCTAGGAGGTTTATTTAGCTGGGCTCTCGATATGGGTGGGCCTGGGTCTCTCAAGAATCCGAACGACATGTCTTCTAGCGACACCGGCATGGGTGGTGCCAATACTGAAGGAGGAAGTGATGGCACCGGTGTCGTCTATGTGGGGCCGGAGGTGTTTACCTCGCCAACTGTAACTGCAATAGCCCCTGTCGACATTATATTTCCTCAGGATATCCTTGGCAGCCCGACAGTGATTTCGCCCGAGTCATACCCAACAAGCTTGGAGGTTGTCTGGAATACCACGACGACCGTCATCTCGGGTACATCCACTGGCGTCAGCACGGGAATAACCCGCTACATCATGCCCACCAACATCGCCGTGCCCCCAGTGACGATCGGAACCATCAACTATTACAATTGGAACATCACCAATCCACACATAACCTCTGCACATGGAACCTTAATCCCCAGCATCGACCTACCCCCCGTGACAGTCATCGATGACCCGAATCCACTAAATGAAACAGGCATTTCTCACTCCCCACTGGGGACGCGGGTGATCCACATCCCTCCTTGGCCGTGGTCGACTGGGGGCACAGTATATTCGAATGTCACTTTTAATCAAGGCAGCCCTCCTGGTCCGACATGTACTGCCAACTGTGGTCACAAGTGCAGCAACTTTTGCGATGGACCCTGCCTAACAGATTGCGGTAAAAATAGCTCTTCGGGATTTATCGATCCCTTGGATACTGACCCACCATCGGTAAACAAGTGCTCGGGCCCGGGATGTGTCAATGGAAAATGCACGGGACACGGGCTCTGTATTGAGCGTGGTTGTACTGGCTCTGATTGTCAACATCGGGTGTGCGTGGGAGAGAACTGCACTTCTACTGCATGTACTGGGCGAGACTGCAAGGATGGGCACTGCACTGGAAGCAAGTGTAAGGATCATGGCTGCATTGGTACTGACTGCAATGATTATGACGACGAGAATGATAGCGGAGACGATAGCGGGGACAATGGTGGTGATGACGGTGATGATACTGGTGACGATGGAGATGATAGTGGCGACGATACTGGTGACGATGGTGATGATAGTGGTGATGACGGAGACGACAGCGGAGATGATGGGGATGACAGTGGCGATGATGGGGATGGTAGTGGTGATGACAGCGGAGATGATGGAGACGATGGTGGGGATGATGATACCGAAAGTGACACTGACGGGGCATGCTTTGGCTTTCAATGCCTCTCCTGGGGTTGTATCGGTGTCGATTGTTCTTCCTCAACGCATACCTGCACAGGTCCGAATTGCCATGTTGTTAGCTGCAGTGGTCCGGGCTGCAAGAACGGCATATGCAACGGAGACCAGTGCAATTCAGAGGACACTGACTGTGATTCAAGGGAGGCAGACAGATGTACCGAGTATATCTCAAGCACTCTCGTCACTCCAGCCTCTACATACTCCACAACTACCGTTACCAGCCAATGCTCCACTATCACTGCATGCTCAGCGAATCCTTCCACAATCACCAGCACAATAACCGGAGATGGCCTGATGGAAGGAACGATTACTGCAGTGGATTCAACCGTGTCTGAAGACCACGCCCTCTGGACCATGATCATGGACGATCTCAGCAGTTACTATTCCATGGCTTTTGCCACTAACTCTTCGACAAGCACCAGCAGCACGTCCAGCACCAAGAGTACATCTACGACTCATTCGACGACCTCAACGACGACCTCCACTACTGCCTTCGCGTCGGAAACAGGCTATAACTGTAAGGGATCTTCGCGCTGCGGTACCTTTTCGAACCTACGGAGTTTCTGCGACAAGGCAAAGGATGACCTATTAGGCACGGTGACCTACGGGTAAGATCATGATCCACACCAGAATAATTCATGTCCCTCTAATTCATCTTCAGCACCACTAAGAAAGACACAAACTCTGGAACATGTTATACCGACGGCATGAACGCAGGATTTGGATGCGGTGTGTTTGTCGAGGGACATAACTGCGAAATGACAGGGGCTGAGCTAGCAGCGTGAGTCACTTCCTCTTCAATGTTAATCCCGAATAATAAACTGGAACTTACTTTGACTTTAGGCACTACGACCATATAATGCAATCCTCCGGTGGTGGCTGCAAGATATGTGGTCACGCTCTGTTATCGAATGGCTGCAAGGTGACAGTGAATTATGTGAGCCATTGCCAAAATACCGATGGCATCTTCCAGCCTGCAGGAGCCGAAGGTCCAGATGAAGATGTAAACTTCTGCTTCTCTGAGACCTTCTCCTACTGCCCTGCCTACTACAAGCCACGGGGTATTCGGTTAAGTGCAAGTGTTTCAAATACTCCCTAAATATATAGGATCCTCTAGCATCATGTGACTTGAAAGGTATCAGAACAAATTCAGCCTGTTTAAGTTGCTACAAAACATTTGAAGCGCGCAGCAAGATTATATATATATATCCGATGATGTACTAGTAAATGCCACATGGATCCCACCAAATCCCTACAGTCACTAAAAATCTATATACTAGTATGATCACGCGATTGCAGCACTGCGGACTATCAAATCATTTTCTTTACGGCCATTCCTTGTCGGTGCTAAAGTTTCTAACAATAACTGTGTTTGGCATAAACGGACTAATCACAGAACAGACATAGCACTTACTCATCCCTAGATTATCGTTGGGGTCACTTCAGAATAAGGAATTGTGTTCCACTTCTTCCCAAAATCCCCAGAGCGAAGTATGCTATAGCCTTGCGCATACATAACCTGGCTGCAGCATCTTAGTCAACACATAGACGCCGACCAGTTCCAGCCTCCCCAAAAGTAAAAGAAGACAAAGAAGAATAGACAGGAAAGAAATACAAGTTATGCATCAAATGCACCCCTTTCTTCATCGCATTACTACGCACCTCTTCCAGAAATTGCTCCACTTCCTCAATAGTCCAGCCGAGCACCTGGGTAAACGTCGCCACACTGCACGCTTCAAGCCCTTCCAGGTCCTGCAGCATGTTAACAGTTCTATTAGAAGGCATAATGAAAATATCAGGCTTACGTGTTTTATGAGGATGCGAACGTGGCGGGTGGTTGGGACTTTGTGTACCATTATGGTCCGACTGTATTTTAGCGGACACGCTAGTCAATGCTATCGTCCCAGAATCTTTCATGATTATGGCCATCATATGTCTCCACCCATGATAGGCCCACACCTTTTGCTCTAGATTACTATATGTAAGGACCAGCAGAAATATTAGGGTTGTCGTGGATATAAATTAACAAGCTTGATTCTTCCGTTTAAGGTCTTTAAAGGTGGCTGCATTGTACATCCATGGTTGAGAATAGCAGCACGCCTTTCCCCTTAGGGCTAATGAGCAGCGTTAGAGGAATATGCTCCTGAATGGAGCTAAATTAGACGTTAATCCGTCAAGGCTCATGCTATGTGGGGATTGTTTTCCCCTCAAGCTTATTCTTGGTCTGACCCACTTGGTACTTCAGCTTGCCAAGCGAACCTCGTCTCCGCTCACCCCCGACCAACTTCCAAGGTTCTTGGCATTGTCTCCAACGATTCCACTCCGCCAGAAGGTCTTGAATTCTTATTTTTCTTTTATTTTCCCTCTTTTTAATTACCAGTTATCGACGCTCTCGTAGATCCGAACGTATATACTTACTGCCGAGCGTGTATGGTAGTTTGTGAGCAATGATGAAAAGGGTAAAGTGGAAAAATTCGAATCAAAAATATGATCAGTGGTCATAGCGCATTGCTCTTCGACCTGCGGAAACACAGATTTGGGAGGAAGAAAAAATTGTGTCCAGCTGGTCATTCGGGATATACCAGCAATGCTGATCCAGGCTGGCTTCACTTACAGCATCCTCAATCACCAAGGAAAGTCTGCTGAAACATGTTGCTGGTAAACGTTCAGTGTTGGCCTTCAGCGGACATACCTAAATTGAGCTAAAATCCCGTATACGGCATAAGGTACCTCGACCATACTCACAGTCCTGGAACATACCACTTAAAAGAAAAGCAATGTATTTTTCTCAGGCTATGTCTATGCATGCAATGATTGTGAATATGGGACGCACATCATTTCTCAAGACTTCTTTCGCAGATTAAGTCCTTTCATCAACCATGGGTCCATTAGAAGTTCTACAGCGGTCGGGCGATCTTCGGGGTTCCACTGCAAGGCCAATCGCAACCATCTCAGAAACCCCTCGACATCCTCACCTTGGATATCGGCGGCTAGCTTCTCGAATGACCGGTCAGGTATAGGTACTAAATCTTTCCACTCCCCTGATTCATCCCAGAAGACCCAGCTCATGTTCGCCTTTTTCACGAATTCGGGTGACGGGGGCCCGAGCAGTGCGACAAGTTCTGCGATATGAGCTCCGTCGTCCCAAGTGTCGTCTACAATCTTGCCTCGGATGATCGTTTTGGGGCTGACAATGTCCCAGGCCTTCCAAATTGGGTAAGTATCATGCGAGAGCCAAATAAAGAATGGGGTAGTTACTCACCACCATTCCAACACTCCAAATATCCACCTTATAATCCCAATTGGTTTTGAGGATCACTTCAGGGGCGCGATAGTAGTCCGGCATGATATTATCACACTGTTCCTCTTCAGCAAAGCGGGCCTCGCCTAAGTCACCGAGAAGAGGAAGACCATCTCCGGCAGGAAAAGGTGAGCTCGTATAGATCGTTCGATCTTGTAGAACCTTCCTCGGAGCTGGCTTGGAAGAGATTTGCTCTTCGAATTCAGACAGCACCTCGGGCGAAGGTGCAGGGAGGAGGAGATTCTTAAGTTGTAAATCTTTATTCGAGATTAGATTTGCGGGATAGTCTAGACGGAATAGGCAGTTCTTACCTGTGTGTATAATGTGTGCCACGGAGTGTAGAAAATCTAGGGCACCGAGAACTTGTCGAATGGCCGGTTTCATTCCTTCGAGGGTCATTCGGTGGCCATGTTTGAGCTGCAGGAGATCGGATGTATTCATCCCAAGAGCTTGGTGGACCAGGCAAAGATGGCGGCCTTGGGTGTTATTTATGTAGAAATGGTCAAATAGCTTGCGGATATACTTTTTTCCAGGATGGTCTGTGTCGATAGAGTCGATGTGTTTATAGACGTTGAGTTCATGGTCTCTCCCTTGGCCGGAAACATATATCTTTAGGATGACATGGGTAAATTCACTGGTTGCTCAGCACTGATGACTTGTAGAGATAAACGGGATAACATACGCCAAGTCACGAGCGAACCAAACAGTAGAAGTCACCCCGAACCCTACTTTAGCGATGGCTTGGTATCTGTCGTTGAATATTTCTCCCTGCCGGACAGGATAGTATTTTTCGGGAAAATATGTTGGCAGTCTTTCTTCCTCAATCTTAATTCCCGGGTCAAGAAGCTGAAATTCCGAAGTCGGAAATGTCCGCGAGGAGCATTTCCATTTTGGTGATGACATAGCTGTGCTAGAGCGTGATCGGGTGTGGGGATAGGGGACCAAGGGGGTTATTCTGGTGGAAGTAAGGATTGAGAAGCGCGATCGAGTCAAGATACGGGAAACGTATCCTGGGCAAATGTTCCAAAGGTTTGTCATAGTTACAGGATTAAAGGAAGGGCCACTAGCAGTTGTGCTTTACTAAGGGAACGGAAATAACATTTAGAGCCATGGGCGAGTCCGCCGTGAGCCAACATGCTATGGTGTTGGCGGCTAGTTCGCCACGTGATTGCGCCGCCATCACCTGACTGCTCGCTGGGGCTTGCAGACGAAAAAGAAATGCTCAAATCTTTAAGAGATACTCTATATAGATATGCCCGAGCTGTATCCGACGAGCTTCTGGGAAGAACCGTGCGCTTTTGTGTGTACTCATGGGACGGGTAGTGAGTGACTACTTTGTAGGGCAATAGAAGGGTAGCTGGCGCGGTAGTAGGGAACTAAGTTAGTCACCCCATTCGCTGCTCCAGGCAGGCTACTGTTAAGGAATAGCAACTGTCAATATAAGGTTTAAAAAGACTCAGTGCCAGTTCTTTTGGGTCAAATGGCATGCATGAATGAAATTTTATCAGTCCCTAGGCCTCCACGGTCGCAGTTCAGGATTTCGAGAATTGCCGACACACTCAACTTTATATATAAATAACGCCGATTTGTGTAGTTTATTCAGCTAACTTATATTGTTCTTCTCCATCAAGAAATCTCGCTACGTGAGTTTTGCCTACGTCATCACGGCCACCAAAGTAGACAGTAGTCACTCAAATCGGCCCTTGGCTTAGAATAAATTTTTCCCTGAACCATGAAGCACATCTGGCCATAATCTACTTAATGTGAGACCCGGGTCATCCCATTTCCAGAGCACGTGACCTTTCAACCTCCAAGCATTGCTTATGGCAACTTCCGGAGATATAAATCAAGAAATAGAACTTACTAGGAGGTAAGACGAGACAGGCCGAGAGGCCCATGGGAAGGGCCGGATTACTAGGAAGAAAGTTAGCGAGGGAAATAGCTGAAATAGAAGGAACCTGCCGAACGGGTATTGAGTCCCAAAGATATATAAAGTGGCTCGATCCCAGAGGAGAAGATACTAGTTTTCCTTTCTTTCTCCAGAATTGTTATTCTTTGTGAAAGACACAGACTTCTTTTTGGCCTGTTTAGTCAGCACATTCTTCAGGCTGTCACACTCAATGGATCCTTGGACCGCAGCGAGTATGATAGGATGGAAGGTATCCAATGATGAGTGAGCGCAACGTATTCTAATTCACGCTCTCAAATGCTTGATGATACCATACAGAATGTATAAAGAGCGAGCTGCCGTTGTTACAAGGTCATGAGAGTACGCTGCCTTGCCGTTCTCTGATAGTCCTTGTAAGAAGGACGAGGGGGACAAAAAAGTTCTTGGAAGGGTAAAAAAGGATGACCAATGCAGGGATCGAACCTGCGACCTTCTGTGTTCACATTTATGTAACAATTATGTTGCTTATGTAAGACAGATGCCATAACCACTAGGCCAATTGGTCCATTTCTTATAAAATTGTAAGAGTTCTTAACCTACAAAAGCAGTGACAAACAAGGTAGGGAAATCGGTACGGACGAGTGCGACCCAAACTCCCGCAAGGGTAGTATAAGCGCTGACTCGGTGCAAGGAGAAGCCGCCCGAACAAAACAAGAATTGAATAATCAATCCCAAAGCTAGAATTACCCGAGCAACAAACTAGCCTCCTGAAAGCTACATACTAAGATTTCGACTTGGTAGATGGCGTAAGAAAGTGCGGTATTTCTGTATGTCCTTTGAGACACACCTGGCTCGAGATATTGCATCTACCACTCAGAAACCATAAGTCCAATCCGACCTTACAAATTTTGTACTCCCAAAATGCACACAGAAGTTTGTCTCCGGTGCTGCGGGCGAGCTGGAGGCTCTAAAGCAGCAAATTGAGAGTAGGCCCAAACACACATGGGTAATTGACACAGAGGTTTACGCTCGGAAAGGAGGCATGTATCCTATCCGCTTTCAGATTGCTAATTCATAACTAGACGGGAAGATATTACTCAGACGTTTAGGGACCATGTCACACAATGGGAACAATGGAGAGGTGTATGCCGATATTGTTCTGGCGGTATAATGGCGACAACCGCTGCAACAGTGGTAAGGGTTGTCCTCGGAGTAAGAGTGTCTGGCTATAATCAAAGGCACCTTTACTGGTCGCTATATCATGTAGGTGGCCAAGGAGTCATGTAAACAGTCGGTGCTATTGTGGACATTGTAGTTCTTGTTGAGAGTTTACCCGGATGGAAGGCTGGATGGAATTGGGGTCTCCAAAATTACAGATGAGCGCTTTCTGACCGCTGGGCACGCTACTGGCCGGGTAGGCTCTTCCAGAAGGGTTGAAACCAAATTATCCAATTGCAATGATAAGCTAGTCACCTTCCCTACATCGGCAGACAACATTGATGTTGTAGTAGAGCCAATAATCTGAACGATAATCCCACATACCCCACACGCGCAATTATCGGATGCCCAACCCTGATGTCATAGAGCCAGATGATGTATAGCAAATAGCTACAAAAAGGAAAGAAGTGTCCTGAACAAGGTCTAGACTTGAGGGAGCATCAACTGTTCTGTGTAGCCCATGAAGGTTCAGACACATTACACCCATGGGCTACACTCATGGATGTTGGCTAAACCGGGCCTGGCGTACTAGCTTTAATAGCATACCACATACTCTGATAGCTAGCATTGTTCCCTATTAGGTAGGCGCAACCTCGGGGGCTATGTCAGTTTGCGTGTATTTGATTATAGCCTGGGAAATATTGCGAGGAATATAGCAGAAGACAATCTGGTGTTTACCATCAACTTCCCAAGTGTAGTCTGTCATTCCAGCATCATAGTTTGAATGACTAGACTAAGATACGGGAACACATAGGCGGTAACCGCGACGTATGACAGTACAAACAATGAGGCAAGATAACTGCAATCATGATTCACACGTATGACGCAGGTGAGCCATTCCTACAGGAAAGAAAAGAATGAAGAAAGAAACCGAGAGTCGAACTCCCGCCTACGGTCCCCAAAAAATTCAGCTTCCCGATGTGTCTGTCTAAGGTGACGGTCCATCGCCATACCCAGGCCGCTGGACTATATCTCTGATTATATACTATTTCAGTGGAACATAGCCTATTATCGGTCTGGATTCACATAGTATGGCCGTGAAGATAAGTTATCGCTTGTCTTGAGTAAGGTTTGATACTATCTTGAGCCCAGGCTCTCAGGAGATGAGGTGCTGTTGATCGCGTGTCATGTGTGAATGTAGTAATTGCAGTAGCCTTGAGCCCTTCAATGCTTACGTTAAATTAATCAAAAATGAGGCTATGTATATGGGGACCTTATATTGGTGCGTGAGGGCTTGCCTACGGCAGTAAAATACCACCAAGACGAGGTTATGTTGATTATCCAATGGCCAAGTGAATGCGTAGACACTGTGTTTTTTATATATGGAGATAACTTACATGCAGGTTCTGGTATTCACTTTTGGGAGAGTGGTAGCTTATTTAATTCTTATATTGGGCAGAATCAGTCCATATTATGCGAGCGTGTACTATAATTTACCGTATAAGTAGCCCGGACATTGGCCATCTTCATGATCACTTATCCTCTTTCACAAGTACTGGCCCTTTTCTTCCGCCAAACCGAACTCTTAAATACTAAGCTTGATGAACAGGTTGAGTAGAGCGATCTTGCTAATATTAAACTTAAATAGAAGAGAGGTCACCCTGCCCCGTTCTTACTCCCTCGCGCGCCGGTCTCAGGTTGACTGACCGATTAGCTGATAAAACTCAACCTATCATCAAAGAACAGCAATAATCTCCATGTGGAGTACAGTCTTCCCTGCAATGTCACGCCCTCAATAAGCCGCACTTGCAAGTGTTATGGGCCCCAGCATGTACTACTGTCACAGTAGCACTTGTGATAGTTCTAATGATAGGTATATTGCATATTTGACATCGAGGAAATATATGATTATTTTCAAGCATAAGCAGGGCGACAATAAAAAGTAAAAACGGTTGTTGCCTAGGCAGATGGCTGCGCTGATGACTCACCAGGTGCACAGCCTTATCTTCACTGCCATGTTCTCAGCCAATAATGGCATGACACAATGTCACCATGGCTGGACGATCAGAGAAAGTAGCAGATCGTCTTATCTAAGCTTCGGCCTCTTTAGAGAATACATATATCTTTCAGATCTTGCTACCATAATTCCATAGCTACACTGCTTCCCTCACCCCAACAGAATGGCATCGTGCACAACCATCCCTGTGGCAATCCCAAAGAATAGCCATGATAGCCTATTACCAAAGTCGACAGCTAAAACCATCATCAGCACATTTCTTCCCCGCGAATGGCCGCATGTGGACCCAGACACCCTCACAGTGACACGCACAACCGGATACGCAAATACAAACTGTATAGTGGAGCGACCGAACACAGCGGGCGAAAAATCCCACTTGGAGCCATTGAAAGTATTTCTTAAGATCCACGGTGAACTTGACGGGGAAATCGAAGTCTTCGAGCATCTAGTTCCTAGCAAGTCCGAAGAAGCGCAATTGACATACGAGTACGGCCAATCTGGTCATGGCGCAAAAGTGCTTGGCTTCTTCCAAAGTGAGAATGGGATTTTCGGCAGGGTCGATGAGTACTTGGATGCACGTACGTTGGTACCACAGGACGTTGAAAATCCCGAAATACGGGCTGATGTTGCGAGAGCACTTGCTACTTTCCATGCTATGGATACGACCTTGCTGAGGAAGAATTCAGTCCAGACATACTACGATACTGTCACCAGGGAGCTTGACAAGTATCATGGGAAGGATAAGTTGAGGAGACTAGCTCATGAAGGAGGCGTCTGCTTGGATCATCTCGTGGATTATGACTTTGTGTCTAGACTTCGACAGGTTATAGATAAACTGGCATCCATCGGAGCGAAGGAGGGCTGGTGCATCCATGATTTCCAATTTATGAACATCTTGGTGAGGAATAATCCAAAAGTGAGACAAGGCAGAGTTGTTCTTATCGACTTCGAATTCGTCTTTCGCAACTACCGGGCGTTCGATATCGGTGCACACTTTTTGCAAAAGATGTTCCAGTGGTTCAATGAGGAGAGCCAGATTGCGGATTGTCGACCTTACTCAGACGAGGAAAAGAGGCACTTTTGCGCAGAGTATGCAAGTCAGTGGAATGAGAAAACAGGCGACTCAGATACAGGAAAGGAGGTTTTCGCGGAGGCCGAGCTCGGGTATATGCTGGCTATTACATTCGAAATCCACAATATGCTTTGTTTCATGGATCAGGATGATGACAAAGATCCGTTGAATCTTCTGTCGCTTGACAAGCTATATAGGGAGTTCACCGACCAATATGCAAAGCTCGGGCTGGAATGCTGAACTGTGTATGCTAGTGCGTGATACTTATTTTTAAACCTAGCCGTCGCTTCGGGCGTCGACACTAAGTCTGATAAAATTCTCATTGACAATACTTCCTTAAGTGTGTTTGGTAGATTGTTCTATTCGACGGCGTCATGCAAGTGTCAACCGCAGGGCGTACGACCCACATGGCCGATTGAAAGCGAACAGTCCACCCAAGTCTGCATTACAAATCAGACACATATGGTAGTCTTACCTCTTTACTACTGGTTATTAATTTGGAAACCTCCTTTTTCTAGATAGGCCGAGTATTGATTCATGCCCAAATCCTCTTAAATATCAACAGTCATGTTGTGATACTAGATATCTCCAACAGAGGAGGCATGGCTTAATGGCGTAACTAATTCGCATTCACGCAAAAGCTACGCATTATGCATGCTCCCCTGAAATTAAACAGCTAGATCATCCCTACTCCGCATCTCTCCAACCAACTCAGCAAAGTCCCCATCCCCTTGCTTCGCCAGCTCCTGGAACTTCGTAGCATTAGACTTGAGCCAACTAGCATCCTCTCCAGCCTGTAATTAACATCCGATTAGCCTAAACCCAGCAACTACTTGTTTCCTCAGAAGAATCAAGATATGCAGGGTCAAACAATAGTTTCTCTCACCCGCGGTAACAGAAACCCGCTCTCCGTGCCTGTCGTAATTGCACCCAACACAAACACGGCATTCAGTTGTCTCTCCTTGGAAGCCCCTCCGTTCTTAGTGACAACTTTATCCCAAGCCTCCGAGAGACGCTGCGCAAGGTCATCAAAGTCGGCCGTTGTTCGTGTTCCACCCACCCGAACATACGCCATAATGCGGTTAATGGCACGCTGCATTGAAGTAGAGATGTTAAGTGACCCTACTTCTCTAGTAAAGAAGAACTGCTAGCTACTCACCTCCTTGCCGGCCACATAATTATGCTGGCTATTAGCATCCGTGAAGCGGACATTCACGAACAAGCTAGGAGTGGCAAACTTGCGGGTGTGGGTGTGGGTGATGGCCTGGGCAACTTTGTCGCGCTGTGATTTGTTCAGGAGGATGCTGTGCTCAATTTCATACAATGGAATTTTGCTGAGTCTACTGCTTGGAGGCGCCTGGTAGAGAGTAGATGTGATATGGGACAGTGCTGGCTGTTAAGAGTGATTATTGTAGTTGTGATTTACAAAGGGTGCGCAGGGGACCTCAAATATTCGGATTCCCCGCATGGCCCCTCACTTGGACAGGGCACTGCATGTCTGCTTCTTTCGGCCGATTCGACGCTGCGTTGTACAGCACGGGTTGGTAATCACATAGTCTATAGGTTCTTGGCGGATGTAAGTGTCAGAATGGAGGTAGCTTGTCGAGGTCTCAGAAAGGAATGGAACTGGTAATATCCCGTGTTACCGGGATCCGTTACGGTGACTTGGCTGCGTAACTAGGAATAATACTTTCTGGACTGCTTCTGGAAGGGCACGTCGTTAAATTTGATGGTGCAGTGACTGCAAGTATTATAAATGAACCATGATATCGTCTGATAATTCATGATGGACTCGGGTCTTCACCTGCACATGGTAGAGCACGTCTCGTTGTTCTTTGAAGATTAACATCGCCTGGACTTATCATATCCACACTGGCAGCAAGACCATTATAAACTCCAGTACCTGGTGTATAGGATAGGCGAACTACATATGTGTTCATATTGTGAAAGATATAAGAGTAATACCCATGAATTGAAGAAAGACTTTATCAATCCAAATCCTCAAAGTCACTATCGTCCGTGTAAATAACCTGCGCATTATGATCTCCCACGATCACTTCACTATCCCCCATGAGCATCTTTATGCCCTCCTCATTACCAACCCTCTCCGCAGCCTGTAAGGCCGCCCCAAACTCTCCGCCCTCGGCATCAACATCCGCATCCCACTCTAAGAGCACTCTCGCAACGCAGCGATGACATTCCCAACTGCAGGGCGTTTTGAACCTAGCCAGCCAGCAAGTTCCATTCCACTTCTGTGCCATCACCGCTATAATTGGCGTACCATAACTCCCACCCCGAGCATTGATATCTGCACCTGCAGAAAGCAACAACTGCACTGTTTTCCAGGACCCAGAGACGGCTGCTGCATGTAACGCTGTTCCATGCTCTCCTCCCATGGGATGAACATCAGCACCATGCGAGATAAGAACATGAGCTCCTTTGCTGTCCTCCTTCATGGCGGCAATGTACAATAGCGCTTCCCCCGTTTCGGGGTCCCTAAGGTTTGGAGATACCCCTTGCTGTAGCAAATACTCGATCATGCGTTTCGTGCTAAAGGGGAAACAATATTTGATAAGGCGAGAGCATACGGTTATTCGCTCGGATGGATTTTTAAGTTGCGAGTCAACAATTAGTCGTGCACAGGCGACATGGTTGCGACTGATGGCGGCTTCTAACGCAGCTTCAACGGTTGAAGAACTGTGTGTCGCGTACTGGAGCAAAACAGAGACAATCTCAGTATATTCCTCGCTGGCCGCGATGACCAAGGGCTCACTATCGTCATCTCCATCGACGCCTTTGCCGAAGAATAGTGGCGTCTTGAGCCTCATCAGTGCCTCGACAGGGGAAACGTTGTCCTGCAGTTCTTCGATCGCAGCAACAACGGCAGACTTGATATCCTCGGTTGAAGGATCATACTTGTCAGCCACATAATTGATCTTGTAAAGGTCGCCGGTTTCCGATGCCCAAACCAGGAATTGCGGATATAATCCAGGGTCGTTCAGCAGCTCATATTGATGGTGGTCCAATGCTTCCCAAGCATCAAGGCTTCCATTTTGTACAACGTCGGGGGCGATTTCTTTGATCTTTCTCGGTAGATCAAATGAGTCTGCCCCTGCACAAAGCAAGATCCGGACTATTTCTATCCAATTTGGTGGGTTGAAACTCCACTGGGTATAACGATATTCTATGACCTTCTCAATTGCAATGTCAAGACAGTGATTGCCATGTTCGTCACGGGAGTCCTTGTCAGCCCCATGCTGAAGTAAAACTTCGACAACGGCACACCTGCCCTGCTTCGTAGCTACCAATATTGCATCTGGCCAATGCTCCAGACTACAATGCTCCAGTATCTGTGTCACAACCGCAGCGTATCCTTCTGCACAAGCATACTTGAACACACCGTCAAGTTGTTCCGCTTTGAATCCTGCATGGAATGCTTCTTGAACCAGCATTGTTGAAATGGACTCCTTCTTACGGGCAAGGCTCGTCTCTACGGCAGATGTGAATGTGTCACGAGACACATATCCCCACGGGTCGCATAGAAATAGTCGCCTCGCAATCGACTCATGGCCCCAAAAGCATGCCGCGAACAAAGGGGTGCAATGTAGTCTGCTGAATTCGCATTCATCAGATGGGCCCGATCCCTTCCCCCGTAGCTTTCCTTTGGCATGAACAGTTGCTCCATTGCGGAGAAGAATTGCGACGGCAGACTCTTTTCCACGATAGGAGGCGATATGCAATGGTATTGCAATAACGTCGTCGTCACGCTCAACCTTGCCGCCTGATTCCGAGTCTCCGAGTCTTTCACCGGACGATAGAACGGAATTGCCATCAACTTTAGCTCCTTGTTGGAGCAGAAAGTTCATCATGTCCTCGTCCCCTTTTTCTGCGGCCAGGCAAAGCGCCGTTTGAGAATTGCTATCGGCTTCGTCCACTCCTATACCATGGTGAACTAGCAACTTCACTATGTCGAGATGTCCGGCCAACGATGAAGCTTGCAGAGCGTTGCCTATTTTCCGTCCAGGCGACCTTACATCGGCTCCGCTGTCAAGTAACAACTTCACAATGTCAATGTGTCCTGCATTGCAAGCTACCTGGAGTGCATTTCCGTTGTCGCCTCCACGATCTTCAATATTCGCTCCGCGCTCCAGTAAAAACCTGACTGTCTCAATATGCCCTCGCTCGGAAAAGACCTGTAAGCAGGATCCAAACATGGCCCAATGCCTATCTATTCTTGCACCCCGGGACAAGAGCACATCTGCAATATCGAAGTGACCCCCTTCCAAAGCCGCCTGCAATGGAGTTCCAAGTGTCTGTCGTACCGCATCAATATCGGCTCCACGATCCAAAAGACACTCCACCACAGCGAGATGTCCCCAAAAAGCCGCAATCTGTAGTGCGGTGTATGCACACCCTTTGATATACTCATTGTCTTGATCATTCGCGTCACAAGCGTCGATAGTTGCCCCTTTAGCCAGGAGCAGTTCGACTAGTTTGACGTCGCCTCGTCTAGCAGCGACCTCTAGTGGACCTAGATCTGTAGGAATGTCCAGCTCCCCACACCCTTTTCTTGTGCCCGGTAACGCAATTCTCTCCGTCCAGTCGTCGAAGGCGCATAGATATGCCCTACCACGTCGTCCTGGGTTGAGCCTAGCACCAGCTACGAGAAGGATCTCGACAATCTTTTCATGGCCACCGTATACGGCAGCTTGCAGTGCGTCTCGATACCGGCCCTTGTGATTCAATGAAGCACCATGATTAATCAAAAGCCGAACGGCCTGCTCATGACCATTGAAGCAGGCAGCTTGTAGTGCATTGCCGAAGTGCCCTCCACAACCATCTACAGATGCATTATGGGACAGAAGCAAAAGCATCATGTCTAGGTTCCCAGAAGAGGCGGCAGCTTGAAGTGGGTCACCTAACTCTTCATCTCTGAGATTGGGGTCAACTCCTCTATCCAGGAAGTATCTCGCAACGTCAAGCTGATTAGCTATCGTGGCCGCCCGCAACGGGAAGCCAAAACGTCCGCGAGCGTTAAGATCTGCGCCGGCATCGACAACCAATTGCACAAGGGCAAGTTTACGACCAGCGATGGCGGCAGCGAGGGCATTTACGAAGTAGCCTTTTTCTTCATTGACATCAGTACAGCTCTGTAGCAACCGCTTTGCTTGCCTTGCTTTGCCACCGAAGAGGGCAACCTGGAGAGGGTCAGGGCGAATATCAGGGGTGAAGCTGCCAGCCTTGCCGGCTAAAAGTTGCTCCACTATCTCAGTAGATCCTTTGAAGCTGGCGGTCTCTAACGCATCACTGAACTGGTTTTGTGTGGCAATATGGGGACCACTGTCAATCAGGATCTCGGCAATATCATCATGGCCACTTGCTAGTGCTGCTTGGAGTGGACTTGAGTACTCGCCTTGCTCAGTTGGAGGGGAAGTGACACCGCGGTCAAGCAGAATTTTGACAATGTCTTTATGACCACCAAATGACGCTGCTTGGAGTGGACTTCCATATTGATACCCGGGTCCGTTGTCATCAGCGCCTAGTTGAAGTAGTTTCCTGACTACTTTAGTGTAGCCCCAGCGAGCAGCCAGATACACGCCTGAAGTTCCATGTCTATTAGTCTGATTCAAATCAATCATTTCGATGACCTCCGGACACTCTAGAGCTTCGGAAAGGCCAAAACAGCAAACTGTAAACAGGGCTGATGGTGGCGAAGCCAAGCACGCTTCGAGCTTCCTTTCAAGCGCGCTACTCCATTTATAACCCCGCTCGACTGGACGTTCATCAAGACATTCAATCCAGTCTTCGAAGTGCTCTTCTTCAGTGAGAAATTCGATGATGAGTTTCTGAATCTCAAGTCTTTGGGATGATCCGCTGAGCTGCTCCACGTGGGCGGGCCAGTACTGGGTTGCATATTCTAAAAGGCCGTCCTCGCTGAAATCGCCCCAAAGGTAAGTGCCTAAGCACCTCTGGGCTATCGTTGAGTCAGCTTCAAGGATAGAGCTATCGGACAATGATTCGAGGAACCTGTGTATAAGCTGTCAGCACAATATCTGTTCCACTCTTTTAGTCCAGAATCTTACTCTCGGACCGTGATATGGGAAAAGCGGAATGTGTCTGCCACATGGTCGATGACAATCAGATTGCAGCAGTAATCTATGATGGATCCCGCTGACACTAATGTAGAGCCCATAGGCGACTTGCTGACAGCCGCAAGGAATTCAGAGACTGAAAGCTTTCGTTTTGCGCATAACAGCCACCGAAGGCTTTGCAGTGCGATCGTCCTCGGACCTTTGCCTAAGCCTTGGATCCGTCTGTAGATGACTTCGTAGGATTTATTCAACGTTGGGGGGAAAGATGTTAATGCTTGACGGATACTCTCGACATCTTTGATTCGATCAGTGTCACTGATACTTTCTAGCTGGAGCCTCACCCAGAGAAACCTGACACAATTAGCATCAAAGCCCTGTGACGACGATGGGAATCGGGCTCTTCTCACATTCCTTGTGCACCTGCCACGAGCTTGTCTATAATCTCTTCCTCGAGCCGCTGCAACAACGGTATAGGCTCTTCGTGCATTTTCGACCATTTGTTCATAAAATAGTGAACTTCGGCCCGAATAAATTGGCTTATATCTTCTTCATTTACGGTAGGTGTGATCTCAAAGATCTCTCCTCCCTCAAAGTGAGCTGCTATGTCCGTTTCATGTCGACTAGACACAAATATCTTAACAATATCTCGACACTTTCGTCGAATTTCTTTGAGAGCTTCAATAATAATGCCACGTTGCTGAGAGCTGCACTCATCCATTGCATCTATGACAATAGTAAGTGGCGTTCCTCGGCCAATCTCGCATATCAGCTCAACGCATTCTTCGACTGTTAGTGGTGCTGGTTTTTCTCCAGTGCGGCTTGCTTCTGCTCGTCGTACTTGATAGGCTTCGACTGATGGGGGCCTTATGGTCCTTTCGCCTTCGATCAGCGAGACCTGTTTGAGCAAGGATCGAAGTATTTCGCGTGCGTCGCTGCGTTCCGGCTCTGCGGGGCTTCGCGAACAGAAGAAATGAGCAATCGGTGCTGGTTTGAATGTACCACTGCTCTGCCGGTGTAGATCTTTGACTGCAATCGCGCTGAGATCATAAAACATTAGTAGGCATAATTATTTTCATTGAATTGGAAGCTTACGCCAACTTGGATTTCCCACAACCCGCTTTTCTCTCTGTCAGCTTATAACTGTAAATATACAATGCATGTTTGGGTGGGACTTACGAATTCCATGAAGCCAGAAAGATTCAGAGCTACTCGAATCCTTCCAATTCACGAATGAAGGCTGCTTTAAAAGCCACTCCCCGGAACCCGGGAGTACAGATGCCAATGTTTCCTTGTAGTGTTGTTGTACGGAGATAGTAGAAAGCCACTGTAGGAGCTCGCTCCTCTCGTTTTCTGCTTGGCGTCAATTCCGGTAAATCATATGGTTTCGTAGCCATGGTACCTTTGAGCGCAATATGCAGATCGGACATCTCATCCGCAATCCTAATTGTAGGTTTATCGAGGTCAGCCAGTGCTTCATCCAGTCGCGTCTGCATATTGTCGACACCGTTCGCGACAGGAGTCACAGTAAAGAGCATTGTCGAAATGCTATGATCGATGTTTTGGATCCCTGAAGAAGAATTAGCAGGTTGATGCGAGGTCATCTTGTAAGGACTCACGTTCGCTGTCAACTAGACCCTTCATCACTAGTACCTTCTGCTCCGCAGCCTCCATTTCTTTGACCGATTCTTGGAGAGACTGCCGGGAAGTCAGGTTCAACACACGTTCTATAATTGCATTGTCAACAGACAAGACCTGGGCTCTACCTCACGGAATGAATCCACCTACTCACGCGAGACCCATCATAGTGTTTCTTAGCCTTGCAAAGGAATCCCAGGACCGCCGAATACAGCTTCACCAGCTCCTCTTCTAACCCCACTTTCGCACCAGTCGATACACTACTATGCCGGATGACCAGAGCTTCGATAATCCCGCATCGGGCTATCAGTCGGGTTGCTTTTTCGAGGCCCTCCACGATGGCGCCAAAGGTCTCGAATGCCGTGAATGTCAACTGCAGCAGGAAGCACACACCCGCCCATGGCAGTGCAGCATGGACAGGATCAATTTGGACAGCCGCGTCCACCACCTGCATAAATTTCTTGACGTGAGCAGCAATTTTAGCGCATACATCGCGAATGACGAGCTCTTTGCCCCCGATGCTGGTCGTGGTCCATTTGTCTCTTTTACACCGGTCGCGTTGGGTTTCGAGAGCTGCCAGTATTTCTGTCAAGATGTGCTTGGTATCCGGTGATGATGTATTGGGGATCTTTAGAACCCGCCGATCCTTTTCTGAGAGAGAGGATAACGCGATGGCCCAGAGCGAGGGCGTTGGGTTTACAGATATGGTCATTGCGAGACTCGTTCTCTCGAGCGTTCACCATCAAAATTCAGCTCACTGCGTCACAACCACAATGCAATGAGAAAAAGCTTTCTGTTAGTTTCGCTGACAAACAGGTGAAGAGATGTGAGCATGGCACATTATAAATGTAAGGAGGGGTGAGGCAGTGGATGCAGGCTGACAGTCAAACTTGGAAGTAGAGCCTGACTCGATGCCGCTCGGATCCAATGTGGGGGCCGAATCCTGCGACTGCATCTTACCACACCCTAACACGGAATAGTCTCATCTTTGGAGACGTAGCTTATAACGGCCTAGACACATGAGTAGTGAAGTAGTTCATACAACAGGTCAGAGACATGTCCTAAATAAATGATGGCTTGGATGGCTTGTGCTTGCGAAATGTAAACAAAACACAATACTACCCTTACATCTTGATATACTTGTCAAATATATTATCGTGTGGGGATGGTTCATGGATATACTTAAAACCCTACAGCATCGCGAACGCGTATCAACGCACTGACATGAAGGGCGTGTAGACTGCCGGAACAACTATTCTAGCTTGCTTCATAAGCAGCAGAAAGGTAGTCGCTATCGATGTATGAAATTGACATATGATGTTGCTATCATCCACCGGTGGAAATTATTCTCCATGCTACGTCTTGCTATATCATAAACCCGGGGTAGACCTGTTTGAGTTCCTCACCTCCTCACGTCATACAGGGTAATCCTTTGGAAGAAGCCTTCTTGATGTATAAATGCCATCTACTACCCCAGTTCCCTCCCCTTCGACGATCCATCATTCAAACACTCTCACTACTGTTACAACAAAGGACTGACACCATGTCCAAAACCTTCTCCACAGACCTCTACGGCGACCACAGCGGCCGCCACCCCTCCATGGGCGACCTCAAAAATCGCCTCTCCGTGCAAGTCAAAGACAAGCTTGCGAATGAGGTGGCTGAGGATCCTCGCACGGCCTACATCAACTACGAAGGCAGGATCCGAAAAGTCAAAGAGCACGGCAAGCTTTACGAGAACCCGTCTCACGAGGAACTCACCTTTGGCCCGGATGGTTCTGATACCGGCAGACATGGTTGGCATGGCTGGACTACTGCCCATTTGCGGGTGACCTTTGATGCTGAGGATATTTGACGAGTCTCTACATTCTGTTACTTGGATTGGGAACGAGGGATGGGGAGGGGAAGAAGGGGAGGGGAAAGTTAAGTGTTTCGTTATTTCAATGCACAGCAAGTCACGTTGGATGGAGGAAGGTTTATGTGAAAGTTGAGGGAGATTGAAAAATTGATAATCATAAACTCTTCAGTAAGGTTGTTTTATTGTCAATCTGTATGGGTGAGAATGTTCATCTTCGTAACACTGAAAATCTAGCTATAGGAGAGTATTCAGGTTTTTTTCATGTTGGTCCATTTGGCCTCCCATGATCCTGTACGTGGACTTCATATAGTCTACAAGGGTGTTGAATTCCGGTGTTCAAAAACAAGAAGTCAAAATAATATTATCTAGGCGTATACATTATCATACGAGTGATTTCAGTGTTAATCTAGTAGTGTTGTGGTTATTGAGAAAGTATTTTTGTCCGGAGAAGCGACGCTATATATACTTTCGGGTTCCCCAGTAAGTCTTTGACGTAAACGGATATGGTCTGCTAGATGCGAGGTCTAAAAGCTTATCTTGTAAAGCTTTATCTATAAAGTCTTGTTTATCTATCTTCTCAAACGGTGTATCTGGCTTAGCGGAGACTACAGCCGCATGCAAGCTGTTAAGAGGGGTATGCTTCATCCCTACCATGGTGCTCAACCCTGAACACGAGCTAATGGGCGTCCTTGGATCGACTTTCATTATTACCCCGCAATTTCAGATTTAATTCTGACCTTTAACACGAAATTTCGGCATATGGTAATCTTGGTTTAAGGTTAAACACACGAATCAGTGCCATGGATGAGGGCGTCCCTCGTGTTGGCTTCCATTAAGTTCTCTCCGGACCAATCAACCCTAGTGGCTACTATAATACTGATAGGTAGCGGACATACGCAACCGTATCCAACCACCGTGCAGTTGAACACATTTAAGCTCATGGACTATTTTGCGAATGCGATTTAAGAACATCACACCATTGATCCTAGTTCAATAACACAAACTAAACACTGCACCCACCTGCACCCCCTCACACCCACCTCCAACCAAACAACTCCCTCTCAAATCCCCCAAACTCTCCCCAACCCAGAACCTCACCCCCTCCCCACCAACCGGTACCCTCCAATCCTGCACCTCTACATCCCAAATACTCACATCCTTTCTGGTAACATTCATCACCACCGTCTCACTCTCCCCGGGCTCCAATATACCCGTCTTCTCGAACTGTCTCAGCTGTCTTGACGGCGCATCTACCCCCAAACCATCAGTCGGTAACTCCACGTACAGCTGCGCTACAGCACGGCCACTGTAATTCCCACTGTTCGTGATAGTAACTTCCACCGCGAATGCAACGTCCCAAAGAGCGGGATTGCCGCCGGCACCGCCTCCAGCTCGGGGTGCGGGTTTCGGAGTGGTGGAGTAGCCGGAGGGGTAAGGGTATGAGGATGAGGAGGAGTTCGTGACTGATTGGGAATTGTCGAGGTAGGGGTACAGGTAGCGCCAGATGCGAGGGAAGGAGGACGGCCAGGCGACTTCGGATGGGTTGGGCATGGCGGTTGAGTAAGATGGATTTGGGCCTTTGGATGGGCGGGCTTGGGGGTAGGCTGTATCTAGCTCAGTGACGGTTGTGAGGGAGGGAGTGGAGTAGGTGAAGGTGGTGTAGGAGAGGCCGTGACCGAAGGGGTAGCGGGGGGTGATGTTGGCTTTGAGGAAGTGGCGGTAGTCGATGTACAGGCCTTCGGTGAAGTCGTCTTGGATTTGTCCGAAGGCTTGGTCAAGGAGACCGACGCTGGAGGGGTAGTCGGATTCTTTGTAGGGGATGGTGTAGGGGAGATGGCCGCTGGGAGAGGATGAGCCGAAGAGGATGTCGGTTAGGGAGTAGCCGGCTTCTTGGCCGGGGAGGTGGGCGATGAGCACGGCTTTGACGGGGTCGAGGTCAATCCAATTTTCGAGGAGGATGGGGCCGACGGTGTGGACGATTACAATGACGGTGGAGAAGACGTCCGCGGCGGCTTTGACGAGGTCGTCGCCGTTGTGCCAGGCGTAGAGGTCGGCGGTGGTGCGGTCGCCCGGGTTGTTTTCGACGGTGATGTAATTTTCGCCAGAGTCGGCGTTGATGAAGACGAGGGCGATGTCGGAGGCATTCGGTTTGAGGTTGAAAGGGAAGGAGTCGGTAATGTAGAATTCTGCGGAGGAAGACAGGTTGGCGATGGCTTGCTGGGGGGTTACGAGGTATGGGAGACGAGAGGTGCCGCTGCCCCAGCCCATGGTGAGGACGCCGTTGTCGCAGCCCTGGTCGGTGCAGGAGTTGAGCCCGTTGGAGTTGGGGCCGGCGTCGGTGCCGAAGATCTTGAGGGAATCGGTGGTTGAGAGGGGGAGGGTATTATTCTCGTTCTTGAGAAGGGTGATAGCGTCGCGAGCAATGGCATGAGCGGTGATGTTGTGGTTGCCTTGAACGTTCACATATTGGTTGACTACGCCGCTGGGGGAGAAGAGAGCGCCGGGATAAAGAGGGCCAGTCTCGTCGAGGGTGTTGCTGGAGAAGTTCGGGAGAGGATAATCCTCATCCTGGCCCATTTTATACCAGGTCGCAACGATGCGCGTGACCTGGAAGTGTGAGAAATGTCTCTGTGGAAGAAGTGATGGTACTCACCATGTCATTGAGGCGTTCGACTGGAACGGTACCGTTGAGAATAGACCGAGAGAGCTCCGAACCCCAATAACTATCACCAAGCAGTGGAATGCTACCGTCTCCTGGCATACTCATATCCAAACCAGCCAAGGCAGATGATACACCGCCGAGCTGAGCGAGCCAGTCCGTCACGACAAAGCCCTGGAAGCCGAGTTCATCCTTGAGGATGCCATTGATGAGCATACTATTCTGGCTACACGCGGAACGGTTGACCTAGAGCGACGTTAGCGATATGACCATCGACTCGGAAAACAGTACACCTACATCATTATACGCCATCATCACCGACCCCGTCCCAGCACGAACACCCTCCGCAAACGGCCATAGATACAGTTCATGGAGTGTCCGATCATCAATATTCGAAGAATACCCCTGCGTGACAACACTACTCATGCGATGCATCTCCTGCTCATTTCCGATGAAATGTTTAAGACTCGCAATCGCCCCCGTACTTTGCATACCCTGAATGGTCAACGCGCCACCGATTGCCTGAAGACTTGGATCCGCGCCGAATCCCTCCCAGTTACGGCCTCCCCTAGGCTTTCGGAAGGTCGGACCGACAACAGGGCCCAAGAGAACATTAACACCCTTGCCGCGAGCCTCTTCTCCGAGCTCGACGCCGCGCTGGTACATAAGATCTTTATCGAATGTCGCGCCCACCGTAACGCCAGGAGGAAAGGCCGTGTTATGGTCCGAGTTGCGGATGCCCAGCGGGGAGTCGTGAAGACAGAGATTCGGGATACCGAATCGAAGCGCGCTTCCTGTTTGGCCCGCACAGGGGCCCATGAACATGCCGGTCCCTGTTGTAAGGTTCACCTTCTCTGCCAGCGTCATGTTGCTGACGACCTTTTGCGCCTTTTCGTACGCACTGGCCCAGTCGGAAAGCCACCCGCCGTTGGGGGCTGGGTAGTAGGGGGGTGAGAAGGCATCATCATCTCGAGTATGTAGGGGAGCAGAGGAGGCAGTCGACCAGGGGATAATACTTGCCAATAAGGCTAGATACAGAGGTAATTTCGCGCCCATGGTTGACTGTGCATGCGACGACGTGGACGTGCAAGAGCTGGGACGTACCCGGAGACGTCAGTGCGGATACCAGGCAGGAGATATACGCCGACGAGCTCAGTTTCTATTCTGCCTACAAGGTTCCAGACTAGACCGGGTCTACCTGCCATGGATCATGGGGTCTCAGCTGGATAAATACAAATATCATGGTCATGCCAAAGCACAATTGGGTCAGGCCCAATGACAGCACGGCCAAGGGGCATAATAGCGACGCCATGTGCGCACGCCAAGGAAGTATAGTACTGCTCGGTCGCAAACAAGATAGAGGCATTGGGACGGGGAAACGCAGGGGCTGGGGAAAAAGAGCAAGTGATCAGCGGGGATGGCGAGGAGGACCAACCCGGGGATGGAATGTCGGAGGGAAGATCCGTGTTTGCGGGCGGAGCAGATGATGAGGAACGGTTCATTATTGCCCTCATTCAGCCGAAGCAGGGAAAGGATCATCCTGGATACACATTAGCCGAAGGAGAAACTAGGTCATGACAGCGCGGGGAATCTGCAGGATGGCTGCAAGTTGGTTGCACGAGGGATGTTGCAGGTTGCAGCTGGCGTGTGACGATCAGCCGAGGCTATTGTTAGACATATGCATGACTTCGCTTGCGCCGTTTGGGAGATGATCATCGTCCACTATCTTCATGAGAGCATTGTGAATGGAGAGTTACGGTCCGTTGGGATCTTCAGGGGCAGTGGCAGACAGCCATCCATGGTTCGATTCAAAAGGAAAAAGGAGCCACTGATATTCAACTAAGTAACTACCAACCAGCAAGAACTATTCGCCGTTCCTATCAACGCCGGGCCTATTCATGCATTCAACTCCGTCGTAAAACCAACCAGCAGCAACACGCCATAAAAGAAAAAAGAAAACTCCATGTTAATGCCCAACCATGAGCCTAAACCAAAGCAACGCCCGTCAAAGGCCGCTAACCACCCAGTCGTAGTCCAGGCCGGTCGCTTCCACATCAACCTGCTTCATGAGGTCACTAGTCTCAGGAAACAATGCACAAGGGCCCCGGGGACAACCCAAGTCTTCATGAAACAGGCGGGTGCATTGAGGCTCGGCCACATCCGAAAGGATTCGCAGCAAGTAATCGATGCTCCATCCCTCATACGGGGCCTCGGGTGGCGGGAAAAGATCCTTCGGCTTCATCTCTGTCATCAGCTGTCCAACGACCATCGCGTCGCAGGCCGCACAGCAGCCGCCTTCCTCGAGGATAGATTCCATGCGTTGGTAGAGCGAGATGACGAGGGCGTCGACGTGCTTCTGGCGAAGGTTATCGATGTGTTCTGCTCATGTCACAGGTCAGTGTCTCACAATTGCAGTCTTTGAAGTAAAGAAAGATAGAATGATACGCACCCAGTAACAGATCAGGAATCGGCAGTCCTTGTTTGAGAATCTCCCCGGTACTTCCCCGAATAGCGACGCGAGTGATGTACCAAAAGAGACTACGATGACGGAACACCCAGGCGATGTAAATCCACTTGACCACGTCATTGTCATATGCCTTCGGGATCGATTCAGACATATTTATGACCCAGATTTCACTGTAAGCCATCATGTTATTGTAACATCCGAAGTGCTCAGTCAGGAGAGCAATCATGCACAGGGTGTCTGGGGTAACGTGGCGTGGGACATTTGGGGCGCGACCGTGAACGGCATTAAGCAAGACGAGCAAAGCACCGAGGTTATTGAATCGAGGAGGAAGAGCATCGGCTTCTTTGATCTTGTCCTCACTGTTGATCTTCACTTGAAAGTAAGGGCAGGTATGGGCGAGTTGATCCGAAGATACTCTGATTCTGGCCTGCACAGTGCGGTTGTGAGAGACACTGTTGGTGGCTTGCTGTCCAGGGTTGGAGCCGATCAGTTCGTGTTCTGGTGGAGCTGGGGCACTGCTCCGCCGGGGGAATTTGCTGATGGTGTCGACAATTCCCTGGAAGTAGGTTGGAACGGACCGGGTTGTGCGGTGGGTGGGATCTAAATGGTGAAATGGTGCATTAGCATTAATATGAATACGTGATGACTGATGAATCTGCACTCACTGAATCGTGTCAGGCGCGTATACATCTGCTCACCATCCGTTTCGACCACAAGGAGCATGTCCCCGCGGGCATCGATGGTCATATAGTTCAGATCCATGGCGATCCGGACTCTGGTGCCACCGTGTGACTATGGAATGATTAAGATGCAGGTAAACATCAAGATCGCCGGGGCGAGCAGAACACTGGACTAAAATGCAGGAGAGGCGCCGGACTTAGCGAGTTGTCTGTGAACCAGTGAATGACCTGTCAGTGAATAAGAGCACACTTCAATCATTATGCAGTCGACCATCATTACGCAATACGAAATCTATACTTCTTCGTGACATGGTATTGTATTCTTTGTATATTCTATATGCCTCGCATCATGCATTTCGTAAGTCATGATGACCATAATCTATCTATTCATAGATATCCACTCGTATGCCAGCCCGCCGGTCATCGGTGGCCCTAGTTGAAGTAGCCAGGGAACAGCCAGTTCATCCGCTCGCGAGCCTCGGGGCTCCAGTTGGGCTGGGCAGTGCTCATACCAAACTTGACGGATCCCTCGATGTGCTTGGCCTGCACCAGCTGCGAGTTCTGCTCAGCGGCCAGCTCGTCCAGCACAGCAGTCACGAAGCGCTTGGCGTTGACGGCGTTGGCCTTCATGTTGCCCATGACCATCTCCACGGTCACATCGGCGGTCGACTCGTGCCAGCAGTCGTAGTCAGTGGACATGCAGATCATCTGGTAGGCGATCTCGGCCTCGCGGGCCAGCTTGGCCTCGGGCAGGCAGGACATGTTGATGACGCTGCCACCCCAGGAGCGGTACAGCTTGCTCTCAGCGCGGGTGGAGAACTGAGGTCCCTCTATTTGGTAATCAGTAAATGCGACCCTTATTCCATCAGACAATTATCACATACCCATGCAGATCAGGGTACCGCGGTCGTGCAGCACCACACCCTCACCCTCCAAGCTGTGTCCACAGGCCCGGACGACCTTGGCGACACCCTCATCGAAGGGATCACCGAAGGGAACGTGAGCGACGACGCCACCCTCGAAGAAGGTGAAGGGACGGATACCCTTGGTGCGGTCGATGACCTGGTCGGGAACAACGAAATCACGGGGCTTGATCTCCTCCTGCAAGCTACCGACGGCGGAGAAGGCGATGATGGTGCGGACACCGATGGAGCGCAGAGCGGCGATGTTGGCGCGGGCGGGGACCTCGTGGGGAGCGATCTGGTGGTGCAGACCGTGACGGCTCAGGAAGGCGATGGCGACCGTCTGGTTGTTGTGGGAGCACTTGTGGTGCAGGATGGTGATGGGGGAGGAGGGGGTGCCCCAAGGAGTCGAGATGTTCAACGACGCAACCTGGGTGAAGCCGGGGAGCTCACGCAGACCAGTACCGCCAATAACGGCGATACGAACGGGCTCTACGTAGAGTAATAGCGATCAGTATGGATTTGTCAGGAGCACGATGCGCCGGGCGGGGATCGGACTAACCGTCGTAGGTGGAGGGAAGGGCGGCCATTCTTTGGGCGAGTTGCTTTGCGGACTCGATTCTCCTGAGGGGGCGGGATGGAAGAGTGGACAAGAGACGGCGCAGGGCAAGCAAGGGCATACAATAAGAGGAGAGGAGGAGGAGAGGAGACGGAGTTATGAAGTTGGAGACAGTCGCAAATCTTCCATGGCGGGGTCATCGCCCAATCGGGTAATCCGTTTCCGCCTGAGGCGGCAATCTTTTATTGCGCCCCACGTGCCGCTTCCTCAGGCACCATTCGTCCATTATCTCTTATACTTGACTGGCTTTACTCCTGTCGCTCCAAAACTTCTATTCTTCACGTGCCAATACTTTCTGCTGTATAACTCTATGTTGGATAATTCTTTCTCAAATTAGCTATGGACTGGACCGACAGATATCAAGAATACAAAAAGAGGACTCAGAAATACCCGGATCTATATATTGTGGAATTATCATGACATGTCATTGAATGTCTCCGAGTCATTACAACATTATCTTCTTCCCTATATAACAGTTACATCTCTGCATTAGGCGGGACGCCACTCGTAGTGGTGAGGTCCCTTCTTCACCGGCCCCGGATCCTCTCCAGGTACGCCCGGTATGTAGTAGGCATGGGCGCCAAATAAATCCATCTGCGCCTCCATGAACTTCGTGGGGAGCATCGTCCCTCCTTCATACTTCAGGTACTCTAACGTCGCAGACAACGCGGGAATATACTGATCTGCTACTGTGGCCGCCAACACCACCTCCTTAAGCGCGTCGAAGTGCTTGTGCAGCTCCCGGGCGACCTCATCCAGGAACTTCATGTTGGTCAGATCAGGACGCATGAGCGGTTGCAGAAGATCTGCAATAGCTTCAGACTGAATGATGCATCCCCCACGCCAGATCTGGATACATTTGCTGAGATCGACGTTCCATCCCTCATCCTTGGATGCGCGCGCGATCAACTCCAGTCCCTGGCAGAATGAAGCCAAGAAGGAGCAGTAGACGGCGCGACGCAGCTTCTCGATGAAGTCTTTGCGATCTTTGGTGTCGATGGCCTTGGGACCAGGGATGTTGAGCTTCTTGGCAACCTCCAGTCGCTCAGCGCGATTACCACTGGCGATACGCATATAGTGCGCTGTAGCAAGCGTAGGACCGGCCACATGTCGGTTCGCGGTCTCCATAACCGACCAGTAGGGCGTTCCTTCGGTGTCATCGTCGTCCTGTACCACTTTGTCGAGCACGTCATCCAGCACGTAACCGCCGTTCTGACTGGCGCCTTCGCCTTGGTAGTCGCCCTGGGGAGTCTTCTTCGTGCGCAGGATCTGCACACCAATGTCGAGCAGAAAGTTCTTCCGCAGCTCTCCCTTCGTATTCCAGTCTTCAAATATATCAGAGATCTCCTGATACTCCAACCCCAACCCCCAATGAAGCAAAGCCCACGCCTCCGCAGTGGTAGACAACATTCCCCCCTCAATACCATTATGGACCATCTTAACAAAATGACCCGAACCAGCAGGTCCCACATTCGTCACACAAGGCTTGCCGGTCTTTTCATCCTTGGCAGCATACTGCTCCAACAACGGTAAGACAAGCTCAATCGCCTCCGGATCACCCCCAGGCGATAAACTCGGGCCATGGCGGGCCGATTGATACCCGCCCGAGACACCCATGCCGATCCAACTGACGCCGAGTTCCTTGCATCGTTGCTGTCGCTGCTCAGTCCGTCGATAGTTCTCATTCCCGCCGTCGAGGATAATATCTCCCTTTTTCAGATCATTCTGGATCATATCCAAGACCGAGTCCGCGGGATCACCATGGGTGATAGAGAAAATAAATAGCTTCCGTTCCCCTTGACCTTCCAGACTCTTGGTGAATTTATCGATCTCGTAGAATCCTTCCACTTTCCCCTTGCCGCTGAATTTCCCTTCGTCGTACCATTTCTTGATCCCGTCGACGTTTTCGCGCTTCACGTCCCAGATGGAAACGTCCAGCCCGAGCTCCGTGAAGGCGAAGCTCATCATCGAGCCCATGTTGCCGGCTCCGACGATGCCGATTCGTTTGAAGGAGTGAGGCGACATATTACTGATTTTATTGAGAGTATAGTTAATTGGGTTTACAGTGGAACATTGTTGGGGAGTTGTGAAACAAAGCATTTTTAAAGAGCTGCCGTGGCGCGGATAGGCCAGGCACTACTACTACTACGCACCCGTTACATCATGTGCAGACGTCATGGAAGACACCACTCACTCACTATCATCATGCTATACAACCCATCCTAATACATTATAAGCATGGCATGATTGATTGACCAAATAATAGATTCCACTGATCCGATCAAAACCTGCTGCAGAATCAACTACAATATACAAAGTACCTGTCTGGAAGCACCGGAAGCCCTAACCTCAATCAACGGCCCGGTTACATCATCCTGAACGAACCCAAAACCAACTCAATTGCGATAACTCTACATCCAACCACCATTCCCTTCAATTCAACATTCTTAAGTACTGACTATAACTGGAACTCAATCACCTTTAACACATCAATCTAACTCACCACCCCAACCCCAACCACACAACCATCATCACCCCTACATATAAAACTACTATCACAGCATCTACAACAACCACAATGTCCCCCACAACAGAAATCAATAAGATCCCCCTCAGCTACGCAACCTGCTCCCTCGGCCCCCCCAGCACAACCCCCCTAGAAACCAAACTCTCCACTCTCCGCTCCGCCTCCTTCACCGGCATCGAGCTCGCCTTCCCCGACCTCCTCGCCTACGCCAACACCCACAACCCCGGAACCACCCAGATCCTACCAACAGACTACCCGGCCCTCATCCACTCCGCAAGCCAAATCCGCACACTATGCGAATCCCACAACCTGCGGATCATGATGCTGCAACCCTTCGCCAACTTCGAGGGATGGCCTCGCGGTTCCCCGGAACGGGAGGATGCGTTCTCCCGTGCAAAAGGGTGGAGTGAGATTATGGAGGCGTTGGGGACGGATTTGTTGCAGATTGGGTCGACGGATACACCCGCTGAGAAACTGTCCCTGGGGGACAATAAAGAGAATGTGGTGGAGGATCTGCGTGAGCTGGCAGATATATTAGCGAGCAAGGGCCAGCGTATCGCGTACGAGAACTGGTGTTGGAGTACGCATGCCCCGAACTGGAAGGATGTGTGGGAGATAGTTAGGGATGTGGGGAGGGAGAATGTCGGGTTGTGTTTGGATACGTTTCAGACTGCTGGGGGGGAGTGGGGGGATCCGACGGCTCCTGAGGGGGTGGTTAGTGGTGAGGATGTGAGGAGGAGGTATGAAGATAGTTTGGAGGAGTTGGCGAGGACGGTTCCTGCCGAGAAGATCTTCCTGCTGCAGGTGTCGGATGCGTATAAGCCACTATCTCCGTTTGAGGATGAGGTGGTGGATGGGGCGAGGCCTAGGGCGCGGTGGAGTCATGACTTCAGGCCGATGCCGTATCATGGGGGGTATTTGCCGATTGAGGAGGTGGGGAGGGCGGTGTTGAGGACGGGGTTTAGAGGGTGGTTTAGTATGGAGATTTTTGATGGGGGGAAGTCAGGGGAGGAGGAGATTGGGGATGTGGAGGGGTTTGCGAGGGAGGCGATGGGGAGTATGAGGAGGTTTTTGGAGAGGTGTGCGGATGGTATCTAGGGCCTAGTGTAGGTTTACAAGTATAAGGATGTTCCGGTGGACTGGATATATTTAATAACTAAACTATTCATACAACAATTTTACCGAACGCCACATATGCAAAACTCGTGGGGAATATGGAATATGCCAAATAACCATCTCTCATCACCATCCTACTCACCTCCCTAAGCATCGTTGCTGGGGTAGGGGACCTTGTAGGTAGGGACAAACTCCTCCTTGATCGACCGCAGACTGACGAAGCGGGACAGCAGGTTACCGCTGCCGGCCTTGTCGTTGGTACCACTGGCACGGGCACCGCCGAAAGGCTGCTGGCCAACAACAGCACCAGTGCTCTTGCAGTTGATGTAGAAGTTACCGGCGGTGTTGCGGAGAGCATCGTCGGCGGTGCGGAGAACCTCGCGGTCCTGGGCGAAGATGGAGCCGGTCAGACCGTAGTCGCCGGTCTGGTCAACCTTCTCGCAGATCTTGGCAAAGTCGGCCTCGGTAGCGTCAGCGTAGGTGTGGATGACCAGGACGGGACCGAAGAGCTCGCGGGAGAGGAGAGGGTGGTCGGGGTTGGTGGTGTGGTAGACGGTGGGCTGGATGTACCATCCCTTGGAGGAGTCGTAGCTACCGCCGGCCAGCAGCTCCAGCTCGGGGTCGTTCTTGGCCTCGTCGATCACGTTGGCCAGCTTGTTGAAGGAGGCCTCGTGGATGACGGGACCGCAGAAGTTGGTGAAGTCAGAGGGCTCGCCAACCTTGATGTTCTTGGTCTCGGCAACGACGTTCTTGATGAACTCGTCGGCAATGGAAGCGGCCACGTAGGCACGAGAGGTGGCACTGCACTTCTGACCCTGGAACTCGAAAGCTCCACGGACAGTCTGGACGGCGGCGTTGCGGACATCGGCCGACTTGTGGACCAGGTGGAAGTTCTTGCCACCGGTCTCACCAACAATGCGGGGGTAGCTGCGGTACTTGCCCTCGGCGACGCCGTTGGCAATCTGGCCGTAGAGGCTACGGAACACAGCGGTGCTACCGGTGAAGTGGAGGGCAGCAAAGTCGGGGTGGTTCAGGACGGTGTTGGTGACCTCCGCGGCGTCACCGGGGACGAACTGGATGACGTTCTTGGGCAGGCCAGCCTCGAGGAGGATCTGGTGGACGAGCCAGTTGGAGGCAATAGCGGAAGGAGAAGGCTTCCAGACGACGACGTTACCCATCAGGGCGGGGGCACCAGCCAGGTTACCGCCAATGGCAGTGAAGTTGAAGGGACTGATGGCGTAGACGAATCCCTCCAGGGGACGGTATTCCACACGGCTAGTCGGATTAGTTTGATCCACTGACTGCTACTTTAGATCGTGCATGACTTACTTCCACACACCAGGGGCGTGGTGAACGGGCTGCTGAGCGTACAGGTCCTCGGCGTACTTGACACCGAAGCGGAAGAAATCGCACAGCTCAGCAGCAGAGTCGATCTCGGCCTGCCAGGCATTCTTGCCCTGGCCGTGCATGGTCAGAGCCATGATGTCATAGCGGTATTTGGTCGAGATCAGGTCAGCGGCCTTGAGGAAGATGCTGGCACGATCGGCGAAAGAGGTAGCAGCCCACGACTTGCGAGCCTCGAGGGCGGCGTCAATAGCAGCCTGGACCTCGGCGACGGAGGCGTTGGAGTAGGTAGCCACGGGCGCATGGGAGGCGGGGCTGCTCTGGGTCTCGACCTGGGAGCTCTTGATCTGCGGGGAGTTAGAATTATCCAATTGTTTCTGCTACTCGCATGTCTGCTACTAACCTCCTTGCCGGCAATCACCAAAGGCACATTGAGGGGACCGCTCTGCTTGGTTCTGGCGAGGGCCTCCTCGAGACCACGGCGGTCAGGAGATCCGGGTGCGTAGTGTTTCTGCAATTGAGTCAGTAAACTTGACGATGAGCGCGATTTCATCGTTACTCACGTTAGGCTCGTTGTCAATGCGAGGAACCTTGAAGGTGGCGTAAGAGCCCATAGCACGAGCGCTCGTGCGGGCAAAGGAGAGGGAGGGGCATTTGGCGAGGGAAAGGCCCCGAGAACGCAGGAGCAAAGAGGACTGCATGATGGATTGTGCTCTTCCGAGTTGTAGCAACTGGACGAGGACTGAATCCGAGGGGGATGAAAAGTAGGAGAGCTGAGGAGAAAGTGAAGCAGACGCGGGGAAGCTCCGGTGATATAAGAGGCCCGGTTACTGCCGGCCGTGGTTAGTCAGCACGCAGGATCCCTGGGTGGCACAGAGTACACTCCAGTTCAGGAAGAGAGACAAGGTCCTATCCAGCGAACCAACAAGTGATTGTCCTGATTGTCCTTGCAGCGTACCGGCAACCAATGGGCCGGGAAGGAAATGCAGGCAGATCTGATACTCTGCTGTCGCGCTAATCAGCACCGCCGGCTCGATTCCGGGTGGAGCTGCCTACCGGCCCGGACACCTCCACCGGCTGCTGGTCTTCCGCTGCTTTTTATTAGGAGGCAGATAGTGCTGGACACGCACGAAAATCATGACTAACAGGAACCTGTCTTTGTTGGATTTCCAGCATCATTTAATGCTAAGTAGATTATGTGAATTTGAAATGGATTGTGTTGTGTTCTGTGATGCCAGCGGTAGTCTCTCCGCCTCCGCATTGATCCCCCGCATTACGAGCGATCGCTCTGGATTCTCCGCTGTCTGACTCGCCTCCAGAAGCTAGAAGCTGAATTGAATAATACCCAGATATGCGATACTAATTACCTTACATGGAGTCAATTGACAGCTTAAAGCACCTGTAGAATTGATGACGAATGCCGAGTTTGATCCATGCATGATGGCTGCATACCGACAAAATGGCAAAATACGTGGAGCGGCAAAAAGAGGCGGAGATGAACACCGCAGCAAGCCGACGCGTGACTTGACCACCTGACCTCTCTGCAAAACTACTAGTAATGATCAAGATAGCTGCTACTCTTTTCGGTCATTGTGGGCAATGACAAATATCCAAGCCATTGCGCTTCCATTCTTGGCTAAAACTTTCTATCTATGTACATGTGTCGTGCCCAGAGGATATGCAAATATATACTTCTGACTCAAGTGGTGAATCCTGCTCAAGCAATCCACCACCACACCCTCTCCAGCCAATTACGCGGCTTCCGCTCAAAGTCGTTCTCGCAGAGCCGGTCAATCTCCTCCTTGCCCGTGAACACGTCAATCTCCGACACCTTGGTCATCCATGGGGTCCGGTACCACACTTTGTGGCCCACATAAAGGGCCAGGAAAATAGCTACCACGATATACGACACCAGAAAGTCGGCCGCAGTGAAGTTGCCAGGGAAGAAAACCGCGTAGCCGTTGGTGATGGTCAGGAGGGACACGATCAGAATAACGTAGTATGTGCCGTAGGGCTGCAGAGAAGTCTTGAAAGTGAGCGTGTCCATCAGGCCATGGTAAGTCAATGCTTTGCGGAAACGCTAGATTTCGTCAGTCGGGTCTGCTAAGGATCGACGGAAATAACTTACCAAATAAGCAATACCAATGAGCACCCAGTTGATGAACCCTCCCACTGTGGTGATGTTCGTGAACCAGTAGAAGACGTTCTCTCCCGAGTCCGACAGGTTCAGGAAGGACAGCAAGCCGACTACCCAGGTGATGAGAACGGCCACGTAGGGCACGCCGTTGCGGTTGCACCGGGTGAAGATCTTGGGGGCCTGGCCGCCACAGGCGAGGGAATACAGTGTTCGAGAACCAGCGAACAACCATGCATTCCCTGAGGACCAGGCTGAGATCAAGATAGCAGCGTTGACGACATGGTTCAGCCCCGAGATACCAGCATTCTGAATGGCAATGACAAAAGGGCTGGCACTGGCGCTCGAGCTACCGCTGGCTACCGCGGACATGAGTTTAGGATCATTGTAAGCCACCGTGACACCAATCACAAGGGTTCCCAGAATGTAGAAGGCGAAGACTCGGTAGATGAATCGGTTGGTGGCTTTCGGGATGTTGCGACGGGGCGCTTCAACTTCACCAGCGGCAGTGGTGATAAGCTCGGGGGAGAAGATAAAGGAGAAGCCAGACTTGATAAAGGCGGTCCAGAAATCGAGGAAGCGACCGGTGTTTCCGCCCACCAAGTAGGGATTAAACGCACCCGGGTTGTCCCAGTAGCGGAAGCCGAGTCGATCATGGTTAGGGCCACCACCAAAGAAAAGCACCACGCCCAGGATAATCAGACCAATGATGGCAAGGATCTTTAACGTTGCGAACCAGAACTCGGCTTCACCATACCATGACACCGCGACGATATTGAGAAGCAAAATCACTGTGATTGTCAGAATCAATCAAGAACTGCCAATTAGAAGTTTGAGGAACATACCGAGGAGGATGATGGTGATCCACACTCCAACATTTATGGAGGTGGTCCAGTACTGGATGATAATCCCGGCAGCCGTCACTTCACTTGCCAGTAACATGGCGAACGAGTACCTAAGAGGCATAAAGATTAGATTGTGTTGGTGAAAGGAGAATAAGGTCAACCTACCAATAATTGTATCCTAAATCAGAGTTAGCTTATTACTGCAGAATTAGAAAAAACATGTAGGTACAATGCAAGACATACCAGCAGCGAATCCGATACTAGGCTCCGTGTAGCGGCCAATCACATAAGGCACCGAAATACCCTTGATGGGCAGATAGGTGGTCATCTCGCCCAGCACGTTCATCACAAACCACACCACCGTGGACATGGCAAAATAACCCATAAACAGTGGTGCTGGGCCCACCGTCGACAGCGTGGACCCGGAACCTACGAATAGACCGGTGCCAATACAACCACCGAGAGCAAGCAGCTGCAGCTGTCGAGAGGACAGTCCACGCTGGGTGTCTGTGTTTGGCCCATGGTGGATCTCGCCCTTGAGGGCCTCGGGGTCTTCATCAACATATACTGGAGGAGATGTCACTTCATTTGCGGACTTCTCAGAGTCCTTGAACGTCGGTGCACCCATTCTGGTGTGTACAAAAAACGAATAACACACTGATGCGAGTGACTAGAACAGTCGCAGATGGAAATTGGCTACGGACGTCTTATATGGGTGCCGCAGAGGCGACCAGCTGGCCCGTCTCAGCAAACATGCTTATCAGGACCAACACGAAATGACTTTTGAGCTACGGCCCGATGGCGCAAAGTCTTCCAGAAGGACACCATCATTGGCTCCAGAGGGCTCTGGGGAGGCGATATGCGGTGATTTAGCATCTTATCTCTCGTTTGGGTTTACATACGAGCAGTGTTTCTCGTTAGAAGATGGGAAGGTTTGGTGGCTGCCACAGGTTCCCTTATCTGCCTGGCTGGCGGGCGGGGATCGTCCGACGCGGCAGGGACATGGATGCGATATCAGGTTATCTGGCTTGCTCATTGTTTGATATGGATCGGGTTTTCCATTGACGATTTAAGCTTCTATAAAGCTGTCAGAAGCCGGCGGCGTTCCTCGTGGCATTTAGATTATTAGACTGCTGCAAATCCGGGGTGGTTCTCCGCACCACTGTGGGCATATTCTAGAGCGTGAAGAGAGCTGAATCCACCGCGAAGTTGCTGTGACTAAGAGAAACTGCTGCATTGAGAGTCCTCTTGATGGAGTCAATCTGTTACCTAATGCCATGGTTCATCTTTGCTCGTTTGGAAAAGCTTGACCCATCGAGGCTAGCCATTCGCTGCGATGATTGGCCTCCTTAGTTGCCGCCCGGTGGAGTTTTTTTGCTCCCTCCGCCACTAGTGCAGAAAGCCCGAAAACGGCTAGCAACGCCCTGGTGCCTCGATATCCAGGCACCAGGTGATTTGTGCCTAATGACTGGAAAGTACATAATAGTACGTACTGCCAATTGATGAAAGATTCCGCTGCGGCAACGATGCGGTGCTTGCAACAAACACTGGGAGTAGGCCATGATGGGGGGGGTGCTTGAATGTGAGGACTACTATGAATGGAAGAAAAATACTTATATTCCTATCAGCGATGTCGGTCTCTTAGTGCATGATGTTCCAGGGGTATACATGTACATTCCTTTCATGCCGACATAGTAATGGTTTCTAGTGAATCTGTAGCCCAGCAGCACGACCGGGCCGGTCAAGCGGCGACAGCTCCGGTGGGGGTGCACCCACCGGCCCGCCTACCGGTCATCGCCAATCTCTTATCGACCACTTATCAGGGTTATCGCCAGATCGATAACCTGGACTTTTTTTTGACCCCTCCAAAAAGTACGGGAAACAAGGATGGTTAGGGTTTTGGGCACGGGACCCTTGGTGCTTTTGTCTATAGTTCGAGATACTTTCTCATTTGCTAGGAAGCATAAGGCGTAGTCAAGATCCAGTCAAAACCCTCCTATTGAGTAGTGACACACACCACCCCAACTCCAGTTCATCGGTAAGCTCGAGCGAAGCCTACAGTAGCGGGCGATCAGGCGTAGATCTAGACACAACTGGCCGGGTCAGGTGCAACAATGTTATAGTTGGCCACCCTTTCACTGCAACGCCACCCGCATAATCTCCCAGTCACGGCTAGCCAGTTTGCATTATCTAACGTCACGGGGATGGGCAGCCCCAACAAGTAAAAAAAGAAAATGATAGTAATACCGTGTCCGGGTTGTTCCTGACCAGGAGAAAGAAAGCCAATGCTGACCGGCTTTCAGTCCACTTCCTGCCCGGTTTCCACCGGTACGGGAACCGCTTCTTTCCATCCCCCAGCTACTAGTTACACTAGAGAAAGATCCTCCACTTGCCATACTTCCATTCCCTTGCGATGCATTTCATACCACTACAAATTCCCCTCCTTTGTCTCCAGACCGAAGAACTACTTATTTCTATCACCGCTGCGTGACTCTTCAGTCTTCCACACTCATCCTCCCCTCCCCTCCTTGCCACTTTCTTCTATACTCGCCACTTAATCTACCATCATCATGAAGGCTGCCCGCCGTCCTATGCGGGTGCTCTCGAGCGTCCCCTCTACCTACTCGTCCGCTAGATACGTTAGCCGCACCAGCAACCCCAAATCCTCCGCCGCTGCGTCCACCCCCACCAACAACCTGTTGCAGCAGCAGGCTGCCGTTCCCTCCAACGATGCATCGGGATCTCCCCTGGCTAAACTCCCCATCTCCTCCGTCCTGCGGTCGCTGGTGATCCTCTCCGTCTCCTCTTCCACCCTCCTGTTGAAGCCGTGCATCTTCGCGCTCTCGACCCTTGCGCACCCCAAGACCCCCGTTCTGGACGTCGCCAAAAACCCTTTGTTGAATGCGCTCGTCAAGCACACCTTGTACAAGCAGTTCAACGCCGGTGAGAACAAGCTCGAGGTGCAGCAGTCGATCCAGGCCATCAAGCAGTTGGGCTACCGGGGTGTTCTGCTGGGTTACGCTCGCGAGGTCCTGGTGGGTGAGGGCAATGTCGACCCTCGCGACGAGAAGGCCGCGCGGGCAGAGATCCAGACCTGGCTGGATGGTACCCTGCAAACCGTCGACATGGCCCAGGAAGGCGACTTTGTGGCCCTGAAGTAGGTTTTCTCCACATCTTACTCCAATTGGATCATGTACTAATCTTTACAGGTTCACCGGTATGGGTACTCAGGTGCTCGAGTTCTTGCAGAAGCAGGCTGCTCCCTCCGAGTTCATGGATTACGCTATCACAAAGGTCTGCGACCTGGCCATCTCGCGCAACGTGCGCCTACTCGTCGATGCCGAGGAGCAGGCTGTGCAGCTGGGTATCGAGAAGTGGGCTCTGAAGTACCAGAAGTACTGCAATGCGAAGACCCCCGGCCACGCCATTTTCTACAACACTTACCAGGCCTACCTCCGCTCGACCCCGGCCACCATTGCCAAACACCTTGAGGTTGCTCGCCAGGAGGGTTACACTGCTGGTGTGAAGCTGGTCCGTGGTGCTTACCTGAAGACCGAGCCTCGCCACCTGATCTGGGCTGAGAAGGAGGAGACTGACGCCTGTTACGACGGTGTCGTCGAGGCTCTCCTGACTCGCCGCTACAACTCAATGCTGCAGCCCGCCTCCGAGGAGCACAAGACCGAGCTGCCCCCTGTCAACGTTATCATCGCCACTCACAACCGGGACTCCGTTCGCAAGGCCCACGCTATCCGTCTCCAGCAGGCTGCTCGCGCCGAGAAGCAGGGAGTTGATCTCAGCTATGCCCAACTCCAGGGTATGGCCGACGAGGTCAGCTGCGAGCTCTTGCAAGGCTTCTCCAGCGCCGATGGCCCCGCTTCCCAGGAGACCCCGAACGTGTACAAGCTTCTGACCTGGGGCACTGTCAAGGAATGCATGGGCTTCCTGATGAGACGTGCTGTGGAGAACACCGAGGCGGTTGGCCGTACCAAGCAGTCGCAGGAGGCTATGCTTGGAGAGCTCAAGCGCCGCGCTCGTCGCGTGTTTGGCTTGGGTAACTGATGTTGTTCTATGATACCTCTTGACTCGCATATTTGTTTTTGGCTTTTAGCCTTTTTGGCGCATTGTGTGGTTTTGTTGGCTGATTCCCTAAGCGTGAGCATGCATGTAGATGGCGTTAGAAATCTGATTTACCCTTTCATGATAACGAAGCTCAACCTGAACTAGTTACTTGGTGTTATCATAGTGCGGCATAGATAGCCGCTAATCCACGTAGCGCGCGGCGGTGATGTCAAGAGGGACAGTCGATCCATTCCCGACCCCGCGTTCCTCGCATCTACAACGTGTTCCCGATTGCAACTCTCGATCGCAACGGAAGGCCATCCGACATTAGTGCCGGCGAACTAGACCTTTCTTCTCGGTACTGATGTCCGATGATATCCGTGTCCCTTGACACCCAGGCACTAAGTTGGTCTATCTCCGACATCGCTTTCCCCGGGTGCCGAGGGGCTATCTGTCTATAAAGGCGGCTGACCATCTATCAGGCACACTACTCACAACCAATAAAACTATTGGCTTCCCATTTACTATACTCTATATCTCACAACCCTGTTGAATTTTACTGTATAGGATTGTTACATCGCCAACATATTCCTCCATAATGCGTCTACTCCCTGAGCCAGCGGTCGCCCAGATCCTGCGACAGTTAACCCCTATACAATGCCATGACCTTCTTGATGCCCTCTGTGAGGGTCTTACGACTGTATCTTCAGAGTCCTCCACACCCAGCCATGAGCGACTCGTCCACCAACCGCTGCGCAGCACCATCGTCACCAAAGACCAGAACCTCTCTCTCTTCATGCCCGTGTCCAACACTGTCCACACCGGCTTCAAAGTTGTAACCGCTTCCCAGGCTAACGGCATCATCGGCGTCATCAACATCTTCTCCCCGGAAGGTAAACTGCAAGGTCTCCTCAGTGCTGCGGAGATCACAGCCTTCCGCACCGCCTTGGCGGTGATGTCGCTGTTCATTCGCTGCACAACCATCAACAAAGAGCACATCTTGATCTTTGGCTCTGGACGCCAAGCGGAGTGGCACGCTCGACTAGCCCTGCTTCTCGTTCCGGACCAGATCAAGAGAATTACATTTATTAACCGCGGTCGCCAGCGACTGGAGGAGCTGGAGCGAGATGCGATCGCTGATCTACGGGCTGCTCATCCCGATAAGATCTTAGCTACGTTGGTCAAAGAAGATACTCCAGATTACGAGGAACAGCTACGGAATGAATCGGGTGCTTGCGATGTGATCTTCAGTTGTACGCCGGCGACCGAGCCAAACTTCCCGTACACCTATCTCCAACCGTCCAAGCAGCGGTTCATCTCCCTTATCGGCTCGTACAAGCCGCATATGCGGGAGATTGACACTGAGACGCTACTATCGGGCGGAGGGAAAGTTTATGTGGACTCGAAGGAGGCGTGTTTGGAAGAGTCGGGCGAGTTGATCTTGGCGGAGGCGAAAGAGGATCAACTGGTTGAGATTGGAGAGCTGTATGGTAAGATGGGCAAGGATGAGTCTATTGATGTGCCGGAGGGATGTAATGTGGTGTTCAAGTGCGTGGGGATGGGAATTATGGATTTGGTGGTCGGGAATAAGCTGTTGGAAGTTGGACGGGCCAGAAACATTGGTATGGAAGTGGATGGGTTTTAAGAAGCATACTAGCTCTGCTACTAGAGAAAATAGCTCCCCTAAATGGGCTCGATCATGGTTACTGTAGTGATGATCCATCTATATCCGTCCTCCCCAGCTGTGATGACCGGCCGGGCAGCCCTGCAGCGACCAGTTGAGTCACGCGAGCACCCTATTTAGGTATGAAAGATAGCTTAACATATTACCCAATCACAAGCAACTATCCGGAATGCACCAACGCCATAATTTCCAAAATTGTAAAAAATTAAGAATAATCACAGATGGAAAGCATTCCCCGGAGGTCTCGGCGGTAGATCGGCGGCGAGGCATGGCTGAGGGAGGGATCTTATCAGTAAGAAAGATTGGGAAGGGCCAGAGGATCTCCCTTCTCCTCCTCCTTCGAACCCCGGGGAAATTTTCTTGTCCTCCGCAACCCACGCAACCCCAACTTGACCCTCTCCCCTCTTACCTCATGCTTTTTCTATAATTCTACAATGCGCCTGCCTCTCCATCGGCCTCCCTGAACTCGAAACTGCCATGGATGTGGGCCCTACTACCCCTGCTGGTCTGGGCCAGCAGAAACGACCCCGCGTTTCCGAGGAAAACCGCAAAAGAGCGGTGCGAGCGTAAGCTTCCTCCAATCCTTGATTTTATTCCCAAGACGCCCCTTAGGGATAGCTGGGGCATGCTGGAATCTATTGGAATGTATTACTGACTAGTATAGCTGCGATGGATGTCGTCGCGTAAAGGAGAAATGCGAAGGAGGCGTCCCCTGTCGCCGATGTCTCCGGTATCGTCGGCAATGCATCTTCACTCACCCCGATCAGGCCGAGAAGCTCGCTCGCTCATCGTCCGTCTCGTAAGTCGCCTGATACCTCTTTTCCAAGGGTTATGAAACTGTACTGTGAGTTGTGGAGGCTGATAGATAATATGCGATGGGGTTAGGCTTCTGGACCGCACCGTTGCTTTCAATCAACATGAAATGCTCGAGTCGGAACGTGTCCGCTACATGGAACGCATTCTTCAACACTATGTCCCAAACATCTCGTTCGATATACATTCTCTTCGGAAGATGGCGGAGGAGCTGAAACATAAGCATCGTCCCTCTGGAATGGAGGGTGGGCCGCCGTCGATGCAGCTGGATGGCGAGGAGCTCGAGGATCTGGCCATCGATGATGAGGATTTTACCATCAAAGCTTTGCCGGATAATACAACCCGTATGATATTTCGACCTGTTTACGGTTTATTATTGCTGGTGCAGGCTCTCTGACTAGTCTGCAGAATACTCTGGAGAGTTCTCGTATCTGAATTTCTCCATGAAGATTAGACAGAAGATTGACGAGTGGATGAAGACGGCAGCTCCGGAGGTAATCACTGTCTGTCCAACTATCTTATTCTTATTTGCTGATGGTGAAAGGCATCGACCGAAACAGAACCGTTTGAAGAGCGATGGCGAGCGACTCAGCTACAGTCGGGTTCAACTTTGGTATCGACATCAGTCACTTGTCTACCGCCCCGTTTTGTCGCCGACTTCCTTGTCCAAATATTCTTCAAATATGCACAGACCAACAATTTCTACGTCGAAGAAGATTGGCTGCGCGATAAGCTTAATACATGCTATACAGATCCGTCCTGTTTGTCGTCGAAGGATGCTGGCTCGGTTTGCGCCATCCTGATGGTCTTGGCTGTCGGAACACAGTTTGCGCATATGGAATCGTCCATTCCCGTCAATCGTCTTTCTTCCAACTCGGCTTTCGATGATGACCATCACTTTTCCGAGGACGATGTTGGTCTTACTTTTTACCAGTTCGCATCCAAACTATTACCAGATATTATCGCCACGGCAAATGTCCGAAGCGTGCAGGCCTGCCTACTGATCGGAACTTATTTGTTGCCACTCGATACGTCTGGACTATGCTATACCTACTTTGGTCTGGCGCTGAAGATGGCGATCCAGAATGGTATGCACCGGAAGTACACGGGAGAAGGGCTATCGCCGCGTATGATTGAGATTCGGAACCGTGTGTTTTGGACTGCGTACACAATCGAGAAGTAGGTTACATGGTAGCCCCCTTATCTTCATCTGTGCTTACAATTCCTAGGCGTGTCAGCATTCTTCACGGAAGACCGGTATCCTTGTTAGACGCAGACGTCGATGCCCCGTTCCCCACTGACTTTCAGGGCTTGACACCATCGGGACACGTTTCGAACGATACGAACATGGTGACACTCATCAAGTTAACCCTCAAGCTCGGAGAAGTTGCGAATGAAATGTATGTTTTGACTTCAAAGGGTACTTGAATCCTGCTAACACTAGTAGATCCGTCCTTCGCAAGTCCCGAAAGAACCAGCAACAAGATTGCTTGGAGAGGCTCCTGAATCTGCGGAAGAACCTTGTCGACTGGTGGGGAACGCTGCCCGAGGAAACCAACTGCAGGGACCTCAACCCAGCAGGGCCACTTTTCCGCTCCAATGTGCATTTGAAGCTCGACTATTGTCTGACGCGTATCTTCCTGGGGCGGCCGTTCCTCTTCAGCACCAACCGGGCAATCAGCTCAGCCACAATACCCGGTGCTCCGGTCAAGACACCATCAGGTGCCGCTAAGAACCGTTCCACACTGATTACGGATTGTGTCGAAGCCGCTCTCGAGATCATCGACCTATGTAGGCTCCTTCGCGACGAGCGCGGTCTTGCCCGTGCATCATTCACCGAGTTCAGCTCGTGCCGTGCCGCTCTGCTCGTCATTCTAGCCCAGAGCTTGACCAAACGCACCGAACGCCTACGCGAAGCGTTAGACAAAGGTATGGCACTAATCAAGATCATGTCCATGGGTGTCGGCTCTGCCCGCGCTGCAGTAAGCGTCATCGAGACCCTGGAGCGAGCCATTCGTCGTCTCGAAGAATACAGTCAAACCCAACCCCAAGGCAGTACCGGAGTTATCGAATCAGCATACGACCGGTTCAAGAATTGGGAGATGCTATGGAAGACCGGGCCCATCTCCCCGGAAATTGCACCATTCCCAGAGCAGCAGTATCATCATACTAGCAACGGACTCGCCCCCGTTATGACCCCTATGACGGGTGGTGCATCCACCGCGAACGAGCCCGTGGAAGCCGATGTCGGCAGCGCAAGTCTTCCCGACTCATCGGAGTTTTCTGTTTCACATCCCCTATCGCAGATGCCGCATTTTGCCATCGATCACTTTGTCTCTAATCTGCCTCAGGAGCTGGGAGAGTTTACCGCCATCCCTTGCTTTGAGCCTGATGGCCAGCCGAGTCTTTCTGGGGAGATGAAGACGGCAGATACGCGGTGGATGAATTTCATGAATGAGTAATTCACGTGCTTGTTTCTTGACTAAAGCAGGTGGTTTTCGTTGTGGTTTCAGCGTTTCAATATGGATTCTTACGGCTGTTGTGTTGTGTTGCATTGTTTATATGTTTATCCGTCTGTAAGCACCGGATTTATGTTTCAAGATACCTAGACAGTATGTGTATATTGTTTCACAGTTCTCAGTGGAAATACTAGCAGGACAATAAATATTTCAAATAATTTTTCGGCCATGATGATATAATATCTACAAATGCTACATACAAAAACAGGATATCTCCTACTACAACTAATCAAACGTAACCTTCTTACCCTGGAAAGCAGCAGTAGCCTTCTGCTCCTTCGCCTTCCTCGCCGCCTCCCACGACGGATGCAACGGCTTATTATCCTCGGGCTTCTTCGCTGGCGGTCCTCCACGCTGCGGCCGTCCAAACTGCTGGTTCTGCTGCTGCGGTCTCCCCCAACCCTGGTGCTGCCCACCGCCGCGTCCCCATCGCTCACCCCCATCAGTCGCACCCCGCCTCACATCCCACCCACTATCGCGTCCTCCTCCCTTCCGCTTATTCTTCTCCTGCTTAACATGATTCGCCCCAGATCCGTACTTCTTCTCCCACAGCGCCCGACGCGCCTGCTGGCCCATGCGGTTCTTGCGTCGCGGGGGCTCGTTCGCTGCCGCGCCGTCTTCAGCCTCATCTTCGGATCCGGACCAGTATCCGCCCATTGTGAGTGAGGGGAGGAAGGTCGTGCTGGTCGCGGGCGTCGAGGAGGCTTTGCTGGTTGCTTTGGGCTTTTTGGTGGGTGGGGAGGATGGGGATGGGGAGCGGGAAATGGACATGTTGGAAGGGATTTCTTGGTCGTCGTCGTCTGATTCTTCTCCTTCTTCTTCCTCCTCCTCCTCCTCCTCTTCTTCTTCTACGTCGCTGATTTCATTGGGATCGAGATCTTCGTCGCCTTCAGATCCGTCTTCGTTCTCGTCGCCTGAATCAGGCGCCAGTCGCGCGTCGAATTGTGCGTAGTCGATGCTCTCTGCGTCGGAGCCGGCAACGTCGGACATGTTGATGTCTTCATCGCCGCTTGGGGAGGGGTCAGCGGATGCGCTTGTCCGAGCTGTCTCGGCTTCGGCCTTCTTCTTGTTGCTACTGCTGCTCTTCTCCTCCTTGGAGGATTTCTTTGCATCCTTCTTCTTCACATCCGCAGGTTTATCCTCAATGCCCAGTAGCTTCCGTATCCCCTCCATAATCCCCGGAAAGACATTCTTCACCGGCGTGGACTTGTACAACCGTGCCGTGACGTTCGCTTCAGCTGTACTTTTCGGCCCCTCCGCGGATATCTTCTTCTTGTCTTTGAATTGGATGAAGAGCGGCGACTCGGCGATGCGTTTCGTCTTGAGGAGTTGCTTGAAGAGGTATTTTTCGGCGGTGGCGTGGGGGTCCAGTGTCTATTATCAATTTTAATTCGGATGTTCAGTAAAGTAAAGACCTTGAAAAGGGATAGAGGGGCTGTACCTTAATAACCTGAATCTCCTCCGCAATCCGACTCAACGTCCCCTCCTTCTTCTCTCCCTCTTCCTTCTGCGCCGTCTTCTCCCTCCGTCCGAGCTTCTGCCGCTCGAACCCCCGCGCTACCTTGAGCGCCTTAGATAGCGTCATCACGCCATATTCGAATTTCTGGAATAGTCGGGTTACTTGCAAAGACTGGCTCCGGTCGTGTGGTGTGTATGGTGATTCGGAGAAGTCTGCGAAGTTGCGCTTCCCCATTTTGCTCGGTAGCTTTCAAGTCTTGAGGGTTGTGAGGATGGTGTATGTATCGTTGGATTGTGTAGTTGGTTTATATCGGTAATGAGGGCAAGGTGCGGGGATATATCCTGGTTTATGGTTTTCAATGTTGATTTCAAGATTAAGATAGATTAGAGTAGTTTTTCTTCCTGGTCAGGGAACTTTTTCTGCCGGTCGGAGGAAAGGGCGGTGCCAAGCGATGGATGGGATTGCTCGCCGCCTTTTGGTTCAGTTTTGGGAGGTGGACGGGGCGTTTTGCCGTTTTGGGTGTCTTATTTTTGGGGGATGGTTATTGGTCCGTTGAACGGTGGATGATTTCACGGGGGGTTGTTGTTTTTTATCTTTTGATATGGGGTGTAATTGGGTCAATTGGGTGTGGATGTAGAACTCTACAAATTTTTGATGAGAAAGTTTTCGAATTGTGTGCAATGTAAGGATATAATTTCATAATCTACGATATCATAGCGCGAGTCAACCTACTTTGAGAAATGGCGACCCACGTTAGAAGTTTGCGCGAAACCAACGTCAAATTCAACACACGGTATGTACATACAGAACCAGTAAGGAAAGATAATACGATTACATCTCCTCTATTTCTTTTCCTCCTCCTTCGGCTCCGGCTTGGGGGTGGGAAGCTTGAACTATATCATCAGTTAGCATCATCCTCGTAACCGCACAAGTTGATATCAACATACCGACTCAGGAGTTCTGTCAGTACCCGCACTGACAGGCTCCCAGGCAGCAGTACCACCCTCGAAGTTCCGAAACGCCTGCGTAAGCTCCAGAGGCTCAATGACAATGCGCTTCTTCTCCTCACAGTAACGCAGCTCCGTGTATCCAGTCAAGGGGAAGTCCTTGCGCAGCGGGTGACCGTCGAAACCGTAGTCGGTCATGATACGGCGCAGATCGGGGTGGCCAGTGAAGAAGACACCGAACATGTCGTACACCTCACGCTCGTACCACAGAGCACCCTCGAACAGACCGGTAACACTGGGCACGGGGCTGGCCTCGTCGGCGTAGGTCTTGACACGGATACGCGAGTTGTAGCGCACACTGAGCATGTTGTAGACGACCTCGAAGCGCTGGTCGCGGGTGGGGAAGTCGACACCGGTGATGTCCGAGATCTGGGTGTATTCGGCCGCGGTGTGGTATTTCAGGAAGGTCATGGTGGGGATCAAGCCGGAGGGAGGGACGTAGATGCAGAGCTCATCCTTCCAGACGGAGAACTGCTGGACGTGCTTGGGCAGGCACGACATGATGTACTGGCCGTACTTGTGCAGGCTGTCCGCCTTGTCCTGGTACTTGTCGGCCGGGTTGATGACGGGGGCGCGGAGAGGACCAGAGGCTATAGGTTTGTGTTAGTGGTGCACATCCTGCGGTATCAGTGGTCGAATCCGGGTGCCATTGGACATACGGGGACGCTGGGCCTGGCGCATGTTGGGAACATCCTCTGAGATAGGCGCGGTCGAGGCCTGAGTGGCCTTCAGAGCGGTCGTAGTGAAGGTACGGGTCGACCGGACGGCGGTGGCCAGGGAGCGGCCAGATCCCAGCCGCATCAAGGAGCGAGCAGAGGCCATGATGACGGACAATTGCGGGTGTGAGACGACGGGGAAGGTGGAGGGAGGGGAGAGCAGCGGAGGTTCCTCATCCAAGGAGCTTTTGCCGGTCCAGGCGAAGTTGTCGCGGTCACGTGAGAGCAGCAAGTTTGGCTGGCGGAGATGACATAAGCGGCGCGGACAGCAACACATGTATGCCCCAGGCTGCAAGGGCAGTCAAACAGTGCAAACCCGCGCAAACCCCATCAATCAAAGCTTCACTTCTCTTTCTCGCTCTTCGCCTCCAACTCTCCCTCTTCCTTTGCGTCTGTGTCCCTCCGTGCTCCTTCTTCTCGTCCTCCTCACCTTTACCCCACGTTTCGTCGATCTACCATCTTCTACCTCCCTCGGACTCTTCTTTACGTCCCTTTTCCTATCTTCCTCTCCTGTCTCGTTTGACGTTCTTTTTTTTCTACCCGCTTTTCCTCGCCCTCTACCTGCTCCCCCCCTTCCGCCCGGGTTTGGTTGATGGGTGTTAGTCTTGGACTGTGATCGCCGTCTTGTCCAGTCGTCGTACCGTTGCACAGCTTCGTCACTCACAATGTCAAATCGCCAACAGATTGACTCCGTCATCGATGATGACGACGAGTTCTGGTGCGTTCGCTTCCCACTTTTCCTACCCGTCGGGTTGTCCTATGACTGGTCCGTTGGGCTGACATCTTCGTCTTCTTTAGCCCCCTTTGCATCGAAGAATTCGATCTTTCGGATAAGAACTTCAAGCCTTGCCCCTGTGGGTATCAGGTACGCATCCTTCTCGCCTTGTACTCTCGCGAATCAACGGCCCGATCAGGAGATCGCTCGCGTCGTATGCGATCCGGACCGTCGCTAACAGACCCCTCCAGATTTGTCAATTCTGCTACAACAACATCAAAACCCACAGCGAAGAAGGCCGGTGCCCCAACTGCCGACGGGTCTACGATGAGAGCACCATACAATACAAGGTTCCCGATGCCGACGAGTATGTGGTCACTCCTCGCTCTTGTTCCCACTGTCCCTTCCCGCGTCTTGGCGCTAACATCGCAACCCGCAATTTTAGATTCAAAGCCGACCTGGCCTTGAAACACCGCAAGGCTGCCGCCGCGAAGAAGAAGGAGGCCGAGAAACGTGAGATCGAGGCTTCCAGTCGCAAGAATCTTGCCGGTGTCCGCGTCGTGCAGAAGAACCTGGTTTACGTGATCGGTCTCAACCCCACAATACGTGACGAGAATCAACTCCTCCTGACTTTGCGCGGTCGAGACTACTTCGGTCAATACGGTGACATCGAAAAGATCGTCGTGAGCAAGGCAAAGCCTGGTGGCAACCCGAACCAGGGCATTGGTGTCTACGTCACTTACGCAAGGAAGGCCGACGCAGCCACTTGCATAGCAGCTGTGGATGGGTCAGCCAACGGTGACCGGGTGCTACGGTAGGTCGAATCGTCTACCTTCTGATGTTCTGTTCACAAAGCCACGTACTGACCGTTCTAGTGCCCAATATGGTACGACTAAGTATTGTTCTTCCTTCCTGCGTAACGAGCAATGTCATAATCGAAACTGCACCTTCCTGCATGAGACTGGTGAGGACAGCGACAGTTACAGCCGGCAGGATCTCTCTTCGATGAACACCTTGTCGAGTCAGCGTATCAACGGTGTCCCCAGCGGTCCCACCCACTCGATTCCTCCGCACGTTGCCCGGTCTTCTGCTCAACCGATTTCGCAACCAATGCGCCGTCAGCCTAGTAGGGATGACGCTGCTGGTAGCCGGCCACCTGATGGGTCTGCCCTGCCATCGTCGGCAAGTTGGGCGAACAAGGACGCCGTGCTCAGCAGGACGAGACGAGCAAGTTTGACCGGCAGCCAGGCCTCGCAAAGTCCCCGACCCGCCATCGCCACGGTGTCGCCCGCGGTGGAGGAGGCGAAACGCATGGAGAAGCAGTCTACGAATGCGCAAGAGCGTGCTCAGGCACAGGCTCAGGTACAGGCCCAAGCCCAAGCCCAAGCCCAAGCCCAAGCCCAAGCCCAGGCCCAGGCCCAGGCCCAGGCCCAAGCTCAAGCTCAAGCTCAGGCACAGGCGCAGGTGCAAGCACAACCGTCCCCCTCTCCTGAAGCACGATCCTCGCCGTCCAGTTCCCCGCCGACTGTTCAGACGCCACCCAAGCCGGAGACGCCTCTGTTGGATAACTTGGTCAAGGCTGTCAACTCTCCAGACTTCAAGTTCATTTTCTCGGCGGCTGGTCTGCCTGCGGAGGAGGTTGCCCTTATTGAGAACCACCCTTCATTCATCGATCCTTATGGTGGTGTGAAACGCCGAGCTATGCGTGAGAAGGCGGAGCAGGAGCGTGTCCGGCGGGAGCAGGAGCTACTGCAGTCAGCTGCTGCGGAAGAAGAGAGCCGTGAGAGCGGAAGCCTGCAGCTCGGTGGCGAGCCGGATGACGCAGTGCCTCCGAGAGGCCGTAGTGGTCGCGAATCTCATGGTGCTATTCAACCTCCCTCCCAGCAGGGCACGACGACAAACTCCGCGGTTGGCTCCCCCGTCTCGGCAACCAGTCACCAGTTCCAGCAACTTAACCTGGCAGGCCGTAGCTTGACGCCTCTGCAGCAACAGCAGTTGCTTCTCTTGAAGTCTGCCGGCAACCAACAGGCTGGCCTGGTTGATCAGCTGCAGGGTGGACTCAACTCCGCTGCTCTTGACCAAGCAGCTCAGGTCCGTCAGGGTCTACTCCAGAGCCAGATGGCACAGTTCAATGCTCTGCAGGCTCAAAGTCGTCAGAACTCTCGTTTCACCTTCGCCAATGAGGCCAATGCCAAGAACATTCCTAATGTGCGCATGTTGAGCCAAATGCAGGCTGGTACTCCTAACCCGCTCGCAGCCCCTAGTCCTCAACATGGTCTTGCTGGCAACTACTTCACTAGTGGCGTGCAGGGTCCACCCCCCGGGTTGAAGACGGCGGGTACTCCGCCTATCAGCGGCGGCGGCATGTTTGCACAGGGTCACGGTTTCACAACGAATGCCAATGTCGGTTTGGGATCCAGCCTCGGAAAGCAAGAAGCCAATCCAGAGTTGATGCGTGAGCTGCTGAGAGGCCGCAGTAGCGCAAATGCCGGTGGTTTGCAGGGTCAAGAGGCCGCTAAGCGTGAGTTCATGTTTCCTTTCCTCCAACAGCACCAAACTCCCCCTCCCCTGACTCCCGGCAATGGCCTTCTCAGCTCTTTCTATGGTGCTCAGGCGGGAAATTATTCCGAGTCTGGTCCACAGAAGCAGAAGAAGAAGGGGAAGAAGCACAGACACGCTAACACTTCCTCCGGTGGAGGCGGTGTAGTAGATCTTGCGGACCCGAGCATCCTACAGGCGAGGATGCACCAGGTTGGTGCGAATGCTGCCGCCGCCGCTGCTGCTGGGCAGGCGTTGTACGGGAGTCAGGGTCAAGGTGGGTACAATCAGGCCATGATGTATGGCAGCGGCTTCAACCGCTGGTGATTGTTTGCCCCCCTTTCTCATAATTCATTAATAACCCTCCCTCGCCCTTCACTTCAATCCCTGTTGTTTATGATGACTACCCTTTTTGCATTTTGTTTCTTTTTGCCCATGCTTCTTTTTCTGTCTCCCTTTTTATTTGATGACATGATATCATATTTCTCTAGATGGGCGTGGGATATGATTCTTATGTTTCAGTTTTCCGGACTCATTGATTCGATGTTGAAAACTTTGCGACATATTTCCACTCTGCAACGAAAGCATTAAGCAAACGGCTCTTGAAAACAACAAGAATTCGGGCTAGGCGTGCCTTTGGCGTTATCTTCATGATTGTTCTTTTTTTGATTTCATGTTTCTTTGTTGTGCCACGTCATGTTTCTTTTCTGCGTGTTGTCTCCGGCTTCCGTGTGGATGGGAGGCGTCCTTGCACTTTATGGGCACATCGTGTCTTCTAGGTCCACTGCGCTTTGGTGGCTGTCGTATACTTTGTTCTTTTGCATCCAAGCTGGGTTGATCTATCAGCATCTTGGTGGCCCATTCGGTCTGGTCATGGCTTTATGTACGTTAACCTCCCTGCCCTGGCTTTCGATAAACACGAGCAGGGCCCTCTATGCGAAACCAATTTCTCACAATTATTGTTCTATAGACAATATGCCTTGTGTGTCCGTCTGGTTGCATCGGCCGGGACATTTGTGTAATTAATATGCCTGCCCTTCCGTACCTTTGTCGTCTCGTTTTGTTTTCTAGGAGTCTACTGGCACGCCCTTTTTCTATCCGTTTCTGCTTGTGTCGTTGGGAGGGGTTCCTTTGCGTTATTCTTGTCATCCGCCTCACTCACACATCGTCTTGCAGACGTCAAGAAGCTAACAGCGCTTCTAGTGGACGAAGAATTTCCTCCTCTTGGAGCTCAGCCAAAGGACAAGCGTCCGGTTGACAGCTTTGGCTATCTCGTGCGCTCGCATTTCTCCAGTGACTCGCAAAGCTCGGCCCGTGCTGGAACCCCTACCCTGCCTCCGGGACTTCCTCTACCACACGCTCATCCCGCATCTGCCTTGTTTCAAAGTCCGCTCAATCCATCCAGTCCGATCTCGTCGCCATCTGTGCCTCCAGGTCTTAATCCGCCTTTCCATAGGCTAGGCACGCCGGGCCAAGGACTACAGGAAGGCTCTCGCCAGGCCTCTCCGGACTTGAAGGACACTCCTGACAATGCCCCTACCTCAAGTCGCGTCAAGAATGCGTCCGAAATATCACTCGGTTCTCCTGTGCCAAAGTCAGCCAACAAGGCTCGCGCCCAGCAGAAAGGAGATTTGACGGTCGCTGCTGATAGGAAAGCTGGCCCTTCGAAGGCTGGAGACAACAATGAGACAACCTCGGCGCCTACGGGCAAAGTCAAGCCCATAAAGCTGGAGCTTCCCTTGGGTACTTCTCAGTCTCATGATGCTCCAAAGCCCGATACACCAAGCCAATCCCATGCTCATGGCCCGGTGCCCACTTCGACGATTGGTTCCCGTCCGAATACACCTTTGACTGGGGTCTCCCGTGTTTCCGACTCGTCCGCTCCCCGCCAACCTCGAGTTCTCCGTGTGGTTGACACGCCGAAGACTGAAACTCCGCCGCCCCCATCTGCCACCCAGTCTGTCGCGTCCATACCTGCTGCAACAAAAGCGCGTTCCAGACGGCCAAGTATCTCGTCGCTCAGCAGGCCCGATACGCCCGGCGACCTGGGTTCGGAAGCCGATCTTTACACTTCGGCGTCCGTGTCCCGTGCTAACTCTCCTCCCGCTTCGTCCAGAATTGGCTCTGCACCTGTCCGGGCGATGACCAAGAGCCAGGCTAAGAAGGAACGGCGACAGAAGGCCAAGGAACTGGAAGCCAAGAAACAAGAGGCCACTGCTGTGGTTGAGGAACCAGTGCAGGCCCCGATCATCGGTCGAAAGCGCAAGACTAAGAAGACTCCTGTTAGCTCGAACGACTCGCCAGCTGCAGCTCCGGATAATACTGAGACTGGGAAGTCTGCCAACTCCGCAGGCTCCGATAGCAATGAGAAGGCTGGCCAGCGGACAGAAGCGGCCAAGAAGAACAAATCGAATGAGAAGGCTACGAAGGACTCCAAGGCAACTGTTACCGAGGAAAAGGCCACTGTTGAACAGAAGGCACCTGCTGAAGCATGGCGTTCTAAGAACACAGTTGAGCAGCTTATGAAGGACGCCGAATCCAGCGGGGTCCCGGTCAAGGAGCTCTTCGCGGAACGCACGTCTCCGTTGCAGGTGCTTCTTGCTCAGCTTCACAAGTCTGCTGAATTGGATCTGAACAATCATCCCCTTTTCAACCCAGCCAACCTAAACCAGCGCTTCGACATGAAGTGCAATGCGGATGATTACGACATTCTCAAGCAGCCCATCGAGTTGACCGACGAGCATCGCAAAGCATTGATGCGCGGAGAAGCCATCCGTGTTAACTCGGACTCGAACATGCTGAAAGACCGATGCTTGATCAGTCCCCGTGGGTGCGTCCTACACCATCTGTCGCCAGAGGAAGAAGAGCGGTACCTCGCGCTTGAGAAGAACATTGCCTGGGCAATTGATACCTTCCAGGAGTACTCGAACGTGCCAATCACGGAACCAGATGTGACCAACCGCGGTGGTGGCTTGGACGCACTGTTTGCTACCCCTGAGAACTTCAACATCTGCTGGGTCGACGAGACCTCGGCTGGCCTCACCTCTGGCTCTCCTACTGCCGGGATGTCCCTCTCTGACGCGAGTGGCTCCACTATTCCCGCGCCTCCCAACGTTCTGTCGGCCATGGAGGCGGACAGCACTCGCAGCCATAATTGGGCCATTGCCAACACCGCCGAGCTGGTCAATGCCACTGCCACCTCTGTGCGATCATTCGCTGCCGCTACTGCCAAGCACATGCTCGGTGCCGCGGGGGTGGTCATGGGCAACATCCCAGACTTGGACGATGTGGTTGGAATGACCAATGAGGAGCTGCGTTCGTTTGCCGTCAAGTCGCAGAAGGACCTCGAATCGTCTCGCAAGGAGCTAGACACTATCGACAAGAAGCTCAACGCCCTAGTGAAGCGGAACCGCAAACTTGCACAGCAGGCTCTTGCGACTACCGTTGACGCGTGAACCCCCGTTTTGTCCCTTTGACAACTGTATTTTAGTAGATCTCATTTTCAGCATGTTTCCTGCTTTCTTCTTATGCTGGCTTACTACTACCCCTGTATTCTGAACCTGGCTTCTGTTCCTGCTGTATGATGCTTTTCTCCGTTATTAGACTTTACAGGGGAATACTCACGAATCAGTGATAATACATTAGACTATACATATCTATAAAATTATGTACTAGTAGTCCTCTCTACGCACCTTCGTTAGGCCGGAAGACCACCTTCTCTCCGGAAACACCCTCCTTATTCGTCTTCAATGCCTCCTCAACAGCCCCCAACCCACCAGGCACCACCCGCACACGATTCGGCACAAACAAGCCCTTCGCAATCCACCCATCCTCACCCCCGAGCGCCTTCACCATAGGCTCACTAATATGCCTCAACTTAGGCGAAGCCCCAATACCCAAAATCGGCCGAATCTCCACCTGATGCTCCCCCTCCTTGCCCAGCTCCTCCGCCTCCTTCTCCGCACCCAACACCGTAACCACCGCCTTCGCAGTCCCCTTACTCTTCTTCGCAACCTCCACGCCCAGCACCTGCGTCTCCTTCATCGAAATCGCATCATACACATAACAAATGGGCACCTCCCCAGCAGCATCCACAAAGTCCTGCGCCTTAGCCACCTTCCGATCCAGCACCACATGCGCCCCCAACCCCTCCAAATGCTCCTTATGCACAACACTCGCATTCGTAATAATCTTCGTGAACCCGCTCAACCTCGCAAACTGAATAGCATACTGTCCCACACTCGACGCTCCGCCCAGAATAGCAATCGCCTTGCCCTTGCCTGCCTCGGATCCGCCCTCAGCCCAAGGCGCAGGCGTGATCCCGTGCCCTGTGCTATCGTACATACCCGTCACAACGGCCACACTGGCTAGACTGATTCCCGCGGCTTGCTCGTCGGAGATGTTCGAGGGGGTCTTGGAGACGAGTTCTGCTGGCATCACGCAGTATTGTTGGAAGGTCGATGCGGCATAATTGCCGATTATGCCTTGGAAGAAGACCCGGTCGCCTGGCGTGAAGGTCGAGACGTTGGGGCCTACGGCGGCGATGGTGCCCGAGGCGTCGGACCCGAGGATCGCCGGGTATTCGGTTAGGAAGAAGTTGTAGTCGCGCATTTTCCAGTCGACGGGGTTCACGGCCGTGGCGATGATTTTGATTAGGACTTGGTTGGTCGAGGGGGTCGGCAGGGGTTTGGTGGTCAGGGTCGTGGGTGATTGGGGGGAGGGCACGGTGGCCGCGAGGTAGGTGGAGGGGAGGGACATTGTTGTTGTAGTTCGTCGGTTGTTGTTGTTGGTGGTGGTGGAAGTGGTGTGGTTGGTGGGATTTGAAATAGAGTGCTGACGGGCGTCAGTGATATGGAGATCAGATTATAGCTCGTGAGGGGTAGGGTTAGGGGTACTTTAGTTTAGATGATGATGTTATATAGGAAGCCAGTGTCTGATTTGTAATGAGGTCATGGACATTAGTCATCGACTCCACTGGGGCTGTTTTTGATCTGGGTGGGCTTTGTTATGCGATGGATGTTATGGATAGAAGTATAATGTCATTGAGCTGACGGCCAACAGGAGGCTGTAAAGAGTATGAGTATACATTTGCATGCCACCAAATACAAATATGTCGTGTACATTTTGTAAAACTCAGTGTCATGACTGCTGAATTGCAAAACTGTGAGCCGAAGAGTAACCAGCATGTTTGAATGAGCGTTCAATGCATGCAATCATTCTAACGATAGTTCTAGCAACGTTAGTATTTCTAGTACTTTCCATCATGTGCGGATCTCTCGATAAGTGGTGAATGACACGGTACTGGGGTTCTATCCATCTGTAGTCAGATAGCGTCTTTCCTCTTTTGTTTTGAACTTCGCATATAAACCATGCAGCCCAACATGGTCAATGCAATAGTGGGATAATATTAATATCAAACTAAAACAAATTGTCTCAAGGGGAATCTAGATGTCGTTCCACTACTAAATAGTAGTTGTAGTTATCTCCGAGTGTGGCCCTAGGTTATGAGGTCAGGGTTACTTTAGTACTAGCTGGAAATATATACATTACTATTCAAGCGTTAGTACTACCACTTCATTCAGATATTATGATCTCTATTACTTAGCTAGTACTATTGCAAAGCCAGCCTGTAGCCCAAGTCCGGAATACTGTATCAGCGAAATCAGTAGAAGAAGGGGTCAATATAATCAACAGGATCGATGATACTGGGATAATGATATGGAATATGAATCGATCTTTGACAAGCTTTCTCGGCCGATTCCTCTCTTGGCAGGTGTGACTTGACGTGGAAGCTTAGCCGGTAACTTAAGTCATATGAAGGAAGTTGGAATATTTTACCGCTAACCTAATCCGGAATGCCTGGCCCTAGGCCCATTTACATCCTTTACCTAAATGAGCTATCCTGTGAACATCGCCCCTTTGAGATGCAGATCGACGTACTCGCAACGTTCCAATAAAATGCATTCCTTTGATACTATGTTGACTTTTGGGAAATGGAATGTGAGGGAGTCGGCTGGGCCAAAGAAACAGAAAGTTCGTCTGTCATTGTCTGCTAGTTGCTGATACTTACAAGATGCTTGCTCTTTGATTGTATGTTAAGTTATTTATAAGCTGGAAGCAGTGCTTTATAAAATCGAGAATATCTACTATTATACAAATTACTGTTTCATAGCCTAAATCGGTCAACCGTACTGTAGGTTAATGGTGGTTAAGTAGAACTGCATTGATCGACACGGTCGAAATGCCAGTGGATGGAGCACCAGGCAGCCATGACATTCAAGCCTGCAGATGAGAGGTTACATCCACTTAGGCATTACCCATCAGTATATGACAAGTGTACCAGACAGAATCACGCGGCGCATACTTATTATCATAACACTGGATCTCTTTGATACTTGACACATACAAATACCTACTAGCGAACAGCACTTGGACATCAAATATTCTTAGTTTCCTTGAACATTTATCTTTCGCTCCGAGGAGATCGATATTCCAGCACATACATACGGCAAGCCACTGAAGATGATGACTGCAACAATCTGCCAATTGCTACAAGTCATACTATATGCTACTGTAGCAGCTAGTTCTTTGAGCGACACGCAAATCCCTCTTGCGAATGGCCTGTCAACTGATATCATCACCGGAGTATACGGAGAAGATCCAGAGATCAAAATTCTGAGCGATGATGGCCGGATCAATTGGAAGCTCAGCGTCAACGACATCCTCGAGGGACATCCCAATCTAGTACCCTGGCTTAGAGACTGTTGGTCCAATGGAAGTGCGGTCACGGAAATGAAACAAATATCAGATGGGACTAAGATAGCTGCCCTAATTGGCGAGGCAGCAGTGGTCATTAACTACATGCCTGAAAATTCGGAAGAGGATAAAAAGGTCGTTTACGGAGTCTGCGTCAACATTCCGAACCTCAGCAACTGCCATACTTTGGAAGCTCTTCCAAGTGATACACTTGCTATTGCCACTAGCGGCCAACGCCAAAGCGATGGCATTTGGTTGTATGATGCCGGAAGGGGCCTAGTTCCTGATGGAAGCCCAGAGCCATTCCAGAAAGGAGGCTGCCATCCAACAATCCACGGGATGGTATGGGATGACGAAAAGGGAATTCTGTGGGCAGCTGGAACCGACAAGGCTGCGGACGGAAGCGAGTGCCGTGCTTACGGACTTCTGAATGGGTATCAGTGGAGTAAGGAACACCACTACCTCGATAAAGACTCGGTTAATAGCTACCGCATGCCAACCACTGCTCAGTGTTTCACCGAGTGGCCAAGCGATGATCCGAATAGCAAGTACTGGGATGGACCGCACGATGTCGCCCCTGTACCTAATGAGCGCAAACTTCTTGTATCAACTGAGTTGGATATTCACGAGTTCGACTTCGATTCCGAGAGGTTCACCGCAGGCGAAGCTGTTGAGGCGACGTACCTGAAAGGATTCGTCCCTTTAGGGAACAGAACAGGTACTAATAAGTTTGGCCAGCCAGAGTATCTGCCGCGGTCGGACCTGAAGAGCGTAAGCTTGGCCGAGGATGACCGCGTAGTATACAATCAGGCAATCTGGGCAACTACATTCAGCAGCAGACTGATCAACGTGCTTGAGAATGGGAACAATAGGGGCATTGATGTGGATGGGAGCATTTACAAGGCTCGTTGGCTCGACAGTACTCCTGGATGGAGGAGAGCAGAATGGTCACTGTAAGCATTTGTGGGCTGGCTGGACAATCACTCAGCCGTGAGAATCTGATGTTACCCCGGATTGCTTGGTTTGAAGGCCGAGGAAGGTAATGGCATGGGACCAAGTACCTTGATTAGCACTGAAGCTTCTCAATAGCAACTAAGTATGCTGCAATTTCAGTCTGTATTCACACCCCCTGCATAATTGGACACTGAAGTCACTTGACAACATACGAATCCGGCCTGGTGAGATGCAAATAATGTAGTGAACCGTTATAGCCTGCCAAATAGAAAATTAGTCTGTGCATAAGCAATGTTACCCCATGATTCGAGGAATTTACTGGTGGCTGGCTGTGGTAAGGGGTATTTTCCGCGGGATGATGGTTGTGTAACGCTATTGTCCAAGCATCACAATGCAACATTCTACTAAGCAAATCTTGTAATACCTACACCAAAGAGTTTCCGATGCAACTCTCCTTGCAATCCAAAATAGACCACCCTGTTGGATTATGTAGTAGTCCATATAAACACTTATATAAAGCTCCTTCCGAGCACCTGGGACTCTCATTTTTGAATCAGTTCTATAACATCCCTATACCAGACCGTCGATCTGATTATTAGCCAAACCAAACTCTCGGAATACAAAATGAAGCCCAGTATCCTCTTCATGCTACCAGTCGCCCCTGCCGTGCTCGGGATGGCATGCTCAACTCGCACGAGATATTACTGTGGACACACTCTTCTGACGATGGGTATGTTGCTACACGCATAGCGTCTTTGAGAGATCATTGGGACATCAAGTCTGATATGATGTAGGAGATTGGTTGCCCGATATTGAGACTGCTCTGGCAAATGCCGGCGTTGAACAGACAGAGCATGCTATTGAAGACTCTATATTTACGTGTGTCGACGATTATGCCATAATATACAGTTCAGCATGCACCTACAGCTGTATCGAAACTGGAGCGGGAAGTCCAGACTACTGCGCACCTGGAAGTGACGTCAATTCTAGCAGTTGATCGCAAGAATTGGGACACGAGAGAAAGTGGAGAACTTGTTATCTAGAGTCCCTCGTTTTCTGGATTGGTACCGATATCTCGGCATGGGGTTTTCCCTATGTCTTTGTGCAAATGCAGAGAATCGCTGCCAAGTTTAATTGATTCTTTGTTTTTATACTTCTTCGTATAAGATGTATCTTCTTAAGTCATCCGTGCCGGCCGCGGCGGTAAGCGCTACGTAAGGTTACTGCGCATAAAATCTAACCTAGGGGATCAACTGTGACTATGATACACTGTCACTGCATTGGCCTGATGATACTGCATTTAGAGGTCCACCCTGCGACTAGAATTGGTCAGACAGCCCAGTCAAATGGAGCTTGATTCTGAACCTGACCCTGACTCAAGGCAGGGATACGTAAGGCCATCGGGCCATAGGTTAGACGCTGGGGAATTTAGGTACAGGCCCTATCCACTCACCAGATGGAGCCACCCAGCTATGCAGAGGAAATCTAGGCATGAAGCATCTAGGACGCAGTGAGTGGTTAAAGAACGAATTTCAACGATTGTTTGACCTACGGGCCACGGGTCAATTTGCTATGGCATCTGTTTACATTTACCACGTGTTATGTGTTCCGTTGTGGTAAGGGCTCTTGTTATACGACCAGTGTTGTGTTAACTTTTGCCAAGGGTGGATTAGACATGTGGGATACGGTATTTTGGTTCTTGCTTCAGGCAGTGAAGTACATGCATTGCTATCGTCTTACAAGAAGGATCGAATATAGGCCAAATATTATGAACTATATTGGATTTCTCAAACACCCTCTCTTTACTTCGAAAAAGCTAGAGCCTAACATTTAGCTCCAAGTAGTGTCCGACAAGTCCTTGCGTGCCCTATCACAGTTGGACAATCCAGCATGATTATAGCAGAGACCAGCCACTCCCGAAGCCCACAGCGCACCGGACTCCCACATAACGATAGCCAGATCCCACATCTCAAGGATCTTCTGATCCTGGGGGTAAGCCACCTGAGCAGCGAGGGTAGCTCCGACATATTCATTCTCGGAGGGTAAGGTATCACCGCCCCTGACGTAGGCGAGAACAGGCTTGACGAGAAGGTCAATGACAGCACGGGTCTCCGGCAAGGGCTTAGAGGCAATGAGGGCCTCAAGACGGGCCTCGGCGCTGGCAAGGGCACGTTCACCACGCTCGACCTTGGTGCCATTTGCCCGGAAGTGCTCCAGGGGAGGTCGCTTGTCAGGGACAATCGGAACGATGCCTGCATCGACAGGGAGATCAGTGCGACCGAGGAGAGTGACAGGGCGGTGGCGGCAGTTGGAGAGTTGCCACCAGTGGGTGAAGAGAAGGCAATTGGCTGCTGGGTTGTAGGGGTCGTTCTCCCGGTACCAGATCACAGCGCCGGTTATGCGGGCGTAGACTTCAGCCAAGGGGGCTTCCTCCAGGGATCCTCGTGTCAGCGAAGGGATGATGTTGCTGACTTCACCGCATGCTACATCGGCTCCGAGATCGATCCAGTCGTGTGCGACACAACCCAGACCGGCGATGGCGGCCATGTGCTCGCTACCACCTCCATCATAGTAGACGTGACAGAAGACTGCGTCAGCCAACTTGTACCGGGCCAGGCGGGCAAGATTGTCCCACACAACGATGGTAGGACGAGAAGGAGTTGGATGGGAGTCCTCAATGACGGTCTTCTGGCGCAGACAGGAGTAATTGCAGCCCTTGACGAGGCTGATGTCGGTAATGTGAGGGCCGGCATAGGCGGACTTTTCAGCAGCTGCAGCTGCATCGGCGAAAGCAATAGTGAGTTTGTCTGCCATGGCAGCGCTGTGGACACCAATGGAGTAATCCATGACAAAAGATGCGTCCATGGTTGACCACAAACCAGAGATGGAACCGCCGTAGACACCACGGTTGTAACCACTTGTCATGGCAAACACACTGGTGTTGAGGATGGGGCCCTGGCAGTCCTCCCCGGCAAACAGGTTGGCTGCGGTTGGATCAGATGCGACAGCCACACCACTCAGCTTGGGTGCGAGAGGCTTGCGGGCAGAGCATCAACTGGGCATGTCGACTGGACGCACCTCGGCAAACTCGACACGCTCAGGGGCGCCGGTCGCGATCATTCTGTCGCGGGCCTCCAACAGAGTCGAGGCGTCTGCGAGCAAACCGGCGGCACAATCAACGGCATCTGCAACACGTGCGTTGCGCATCCATGAGACACTGGAGACAGCAGCCAGAACACCGTCCGTTCGAGGCGTATCCTGGCGGCGTGCCACGTTAACGGTTGTCGTGAGGGTGTCGGTTTCAACGTCATACTGCTGAGAGAACTTGCTTGCTCCGGGTTCGGCAGGGCTAATGCCGTGTGATTTGAGTGACCAGGCGTGAGCTCCTCGAGGGGAATCCATGTTCACTCCCTCTGCCGCGACATGGGCTGTACCCCAGGTAGAGGTAAGCCGGACGGTAGCAGCAGGGTCAGTAGCTGAGAGCTCGCCCGTGCGGTCAGCCCAGTGGGAGAAGACAGGAAGACAATCGAAAGCAGGCGAGCGACTGAGACCACCGCTGACAACCAGGCCCGGTACCAGGTCAGAAATGGGCTGCTTGAGGTTCCTGACCGGCATACGCTGTTTGATCTCCTCGGAGCGTGCGCGGAACTCGTCGATCTTGGCCTGGCTCTGGATGGCAGGTTCGCGCAACCGCATGCCCAAGCTAGTGGGCTTAGTGGCAACAATTTGAGTTCCAGATCTCAAGGGAGAGGCATTGGCCGGGTTGGAAACGAACTCGTTGACATCCCGACAGGACATGCGCTCGAAGAAGAGAGGCTGGTCCTCAGCTCGAGGGTCGACGAGACCACCCTTACGAGCAATATCGGGGAGGTCATTTGTTCGCGCAATGTATCCCATCTTGGGAAAGGAATGCTTGAGAGATGAAGTGGTCTCTCGGCGGCAAGGATAGGGCGAGGAAAGATGAAAAGAGAGATCACAGAAATAAATAGGACGCAGAAATCGTTCTCTCAAAGAGTTTCAAGACAATGACTTTTCTTGAAGCCAGATATCTCTGAGATGTTTGGGTTGATTCCTATTCATGGCCACACCCATGGTTGGACTCTTTTATAGATCGAAGGAGGCTCGCCAAACAAAGGCCACAGCCGATTCAACCGTTCAGCCCATCCTTCCGTCCAGCCAGTCGTTCAGCCCAGACACGGGCCAGCCTGTGAGCCATGATTCAAGAACCATTTCAGCCAGCCACCGGTGCCCCGAGACAAGCAGGTCAAGCATAAGTGTGAAATTCAATTAATGACAGACTCCATGGGTCTTTCTGGTGGGGTTTTCTCGATTAATCTCCGGTCAACAACAAACCCCATATACTAAACATTGTGCTATAAAATGGCCACTCTACAGAAGAAAATAGAAATGAAAATCAAATAAGTAAATGAATAAATAAGAATAAAAGAAAGGAAAATATAGACAAATCATGTCAACATTGTCTCCCTACAATATGGGGCACCGCATGTAACCCTTCTCCACCACGGTGTTTCCGATCGAATCAAATGCATCGGAAACCTCTCCCTCGACCGGCAGTGAGCAGCTCCACCCGTGATGTGCTGGCATGTTGCTATCCTCACCTGCTTCGACAGACTGAGCATAGCGCTGCAACACTTGAAACCGCAACGCCACTCTACAGTCTTTGCCCCTCTTCTGCAGGCTGTCATACCTTCTCCCTTGTCGACGCCTATTCGATTCGCTTCCGAAAATCGCTAAGTTCCAGAACAAAGACACCTATCGTGGATATGAGCAAATCCTCGTGCTCCGCTCATCAGACCACTTAGAAGCTTGGATCTCGATTGAAATTCGTTCATAATCTTGCCTAGTCACCTCCTGCTGTCTTGTTTATATTGGCCATTTGGCACAGCCCCCTTCCCTTCCCATAGCCCCGCAGGGCAAGATTTCCCCATTCCATCCTCCTTGAGTAGATCTGCAGTAATTACAGTTGTCTCTGAAGTGCCCCCCTTCCACACAGCATGGTCCAGGCGCTTCTGCAAATGAAAACTCTGCTGAGCATGGTAGGAGAATATCCGGTCGTCTGTGTAGCCTGTCACAGGTGTCTCGTTCACGCCACTCAAAGCTGAAGCTGAAAAAGACCCACCAGCTGAAAAGGAACTAGAAGTTGGGGTATGCAAGCCGTGCAACTCTTTGACATATCACATTTTTTACCCTCTCTCCCTTTTCGGACTTTTTCTGAACATGCATCAGCTTCGTGTTGTGCTCTACACCGGAAATCGGCCAAGGGCTTATCGTAGACAATATCCCCCCTAGCTATCAAACCAGTCGTACGCTTCAGACAAGAAGAAATTCGCCACCTAATCTGACCATTACACAACATTACCTGGCTAGATTCAAGTTGCAACTGATTCTGCGATGATCAAGCCATGTCCTCGTACACCCCACCCTTGAAAACGTTGATATAATCGTGCCAAAACCTCAGCTGATATGCAATCCCCGCCATATATAGTAGCCTACTCCTTATCTAGCCAAGTGGACGGGTTTCAAAACCGCCCTAACCGCAGACCAAGTACGCCCGGTCTCTGTTCTCGGGCGAGATACAAATCAGTCTAGCTCACAACTTTGGTCGTCTTTACGATACACTCGTCCTACTTGCAATCATGTTTTCAGCATACGTATGCTCCTCGGCGTTCTGCTTTCTGGCGCCTACACCAGTCCTTTGCTTAACCGGTCTTTTGATCATCATCCTGATGTCACTCTTTTTTCGGTTTGTTCTCAGGACTGAAAAGGTCGAAAACATTCCCAGCGATGCGATAATGAGCCGGCGACGTATTCGCTACGGACACGCCAATCACACTAGCTGGGCTTCATGAGGGGCTTAGGTGGCTACTCACGTATTCCAAATAGTACGTAATTTGCTTCCCGTCAGTAGTATCATTCAGTCTGTTGTAGCTGGCAAGTTGAGTGGACTAATTTAGTCCTAGGATATTGACGAACCGCACAAGTCTACGACATCGCTCACCTCTGTTTGTTCAGACCATAGGGGCTTTCCTTAATAGTCACGAAGTTTTATACATCACGATTAAAGGCAGCTGTTGTGTTAGCTCTTGTTTTCTTTATTATACCGTTTTTCAAGTCAAGTCGAAGCGCATTCTTAACATATTCATTCCCAGCCCTTCCTCGTATACACTGCCGAATCGTACACCCTCCTTATCAAATACCCATAGTATCAGCTCGTACTTTTCCACAGTAAGAGTCTACTTCGTTTCATTAACATAAGCAAAATTGTATCATACATAAAATTCCAGTACATTATTTCAGCGTAGTCCATTCCAGTTCGTTCATTCAGGTTGGAGGCCTTAACCACGACATGACTCAGATCCACGAATCAGCTTGCAAGGGATGCTACATCCGACAGATAGATCTGCACCACTAGACCACTGGACTGTCAGCCTCTTAAAATCTAATAGTCGCGCCTGTTACTCATCTCAATGTAGGGAGTACATTAAGTATAATGCCATCGCTCGCAGTCTGCTGTCAATTCAAGGTTATGTCCGATTGACCCTTCACGCAGCCGCAAGTTTTGTTGGGATTGTGGAACTGTTCTCCGGCTGAACTTTCCTTGTGTGATGGCACTGCATGCATGTGTGATGAATGACGCATGGCAGTGCTGCATAATGCATGTATGTCCCACCACGGTCATTCGTCGGGTTGATTTTAATCAGACTGCGCCACAACACCCCCCCCCCCCACCTCCGCGGAACCTGTTATCCCTTGCGCGTTGGAAGTTGGGAAGTGTTCGTGGTGATTATATTTAGGTGATCTAATTCATCACTATGAAAATGAGGTTTCAGAACAAGAACTGTACCTCAGAACTGAGTTTTTTGCATGCTCGGTAAGTCCGAAAAGAATTTTGTCATCTTACTGCAGATAAACTCTATGTAGATTCCTCTCTAAAGGTGTGCTGTAAAGGTTGACGTGCATCTTGACTCAGGTGATGATCGTTAAGGGTCTGACGCCTGACCTTTGTTCGCGAAGTAGCAGATAAAGAAGATGCAAGAATTCTGATTGCTAATGAAAGTCAACTACCAACGGGAAAGGTGTTTCCCCCCTATAATTCAAAATGTATGGTATGGTCCTCATTCGCCTCGCCCGCTGTGAAATATCGCTCCCCGGTGTAGCTAGCAGTAATCAGTAGAATGCAACATTTATCAGCAAAGATATGTGAGTTACCTCCAATGAGTGAGCCCCATGACAATGTTTCTGCATCCTTCAATGAAAATATCCGCAACAGCGCGGTGTCTTCCCCTGGCAGTCTGCCGCATATCATCAGCCACTTCATAGAAGCCCCTTGCTGATTCCTGAGCCAGCATGAAGGCCACTTTCATTGCCTGGTTGGCTCTCAGGTTTTCGTTCAGCATAATTATCTGAACGAGGTTCTCGATTTGTCCATCTTTCTGTTACACAATGTTAGCCGTTCACAACACGACAGCAAATTGACAGGTACCCATATACCGCTTCCTTCCTCATTGAAAACATATCATTTTGCCTGTGCCAGCTTAGCAAAAGGCTAGTACGATATTTGCTTGAACTCACGTGTGGACAAGATACGAGGTATGTTTTTGAAGTAATCTCATGTTCGTGTCGTCTAGATCTCGGCCTGAGATATCAAAGCTGTTGGGACAGTAATCTCTCCGTCGCTAGTCTGACTAGACGCGATATATCGTTTTTGGTCTAGCGGTTAGTGCGCCGAAAAAAGCCATAGATAAAACTACGCAATTGTCAGCCCATGCTCGACACAATATTTATGTCGACATAAGGAATAGTAGCGATGACAGGATAAACTCCAGCCGTACGTTCTCTTCGACACCAGTACTGCTGTAACGATGGAATTTCATCATCGGAATAGATCGAATCCACATAATCAACACTCGACACAAAGTCTATCATCGCTGCTAACAGAACTTTGCGCGTCACTGGTTTGGTGACAGTCAGTATAAGACGAAAAGCAATTGGGGAGGGGCTCAAAACGTTCTTTTTGAGCACACTTGGCGGACATGTTCTGCTATCTCGTCCCAGCAGTTTAGCGCATTTTGGAGTTCTTCAGAGTATCCAGATAGGTCTGGATACTCTGCTTCATGGCAGAGGACATGCTTGAAATACTCGATAGTGGTGTGCTTGTACTTCTTGATAGTCCCTTGGTCGTGGGTAAGAGAACCACAGTCAAATACTTCATAGGTGTTTCAGCTCAGTATAGCGCTGGGGCGTAGCAGACGGGAACCCATACAATCATCCCATATGAAGTACTTGAATCATAGTCAGCCGAGTTTCAAAACTCTGGAAGGCACTCTTACCCAAGTAAACCACTTGGTCACCGTACAGAGTCTTTCAAAGGAGGACTTTGCGCACATAATCGCCGCAAATGTTGTGCAATCTGCTTCCTGGAGCTTCCGACAAATATCTGGATTCTTAACAACGCTTTCTTGGTGTAAGCTTGGAATTTGCTTGTTCTCAGAATCAGTGAAGCGCCGACGTACCGTTTAATCCACGGATCAGTAGATTCATCTCGAGATCTCGCATATTTGGGGTACAACTTAGGAGTCCAGTCCGGGAACAAGGAGCAAAGGTTTGGTAGAACAGCACATTGTCCTTTGAGTGATTAACAAAGCTCTTGGCGTCGCTCCATGGTGAACTGCTTATTCTACTTGACTTAGCATTCGATAGTCGTTTACGCGAGATACGTTTAGTATTTATAATTCTAAATATGATGCAGGACTACCGATGTTATGTATTTGGAGGTATTAAGGGACCCATACCCAACTACCTACTGCAAAAGTCGCAGCTCTGGTGGGAGTGATAATACATCAGCCAACAGCATTCTGTGCTTTTGAATGTACTGATTCTGCTATCTGTATTATTTAGCACATGCCCCTTGAACTTAAGCTTTCAGATCTGCGCTCTGTCTTAGATGAGAGATAAGGTCATGACTGTCCACACCGATCTAAAGCGCGGTTACACAGCGTAAATGCATCTACCCCTTGTTTCCTTGAGCCCGGCGTCCAGCCAATCTAGCTTTGCAGAACGCTCGTATCCTAAGTCACTGGGTTTGAAAATCGGCATCGTTTACAATAGCCGCAGTTCATTTCGGCGTCGTGTGACCGTGAGGCCTTCATACCTTGCAGACCACATCAGAGCGGTCAGGAGTTCGCAACACGTAGCCAAGGGATCGATGGTTCCTGGGGCAACATGCACGGGGCTGAGGAGACAGCTTACGCAATCATTGCACTTGCCCAACTAGCGTCGCATGCTGCCATTGTCAGTGACTATAGCAAAGCCGACCTAGCTATTGCTAGGGGAAAGCAATTTCTGTTAGAGACCTGGACCATGGGCCAGAAGCCGGACAGGATCTGGACGGGGAAGGTCATGCATGGCATATCGTATGTGCATGATGCGCATGTGCTTGCTGCTTTGAGAATTAATCGGGCAAATTTGGCTGGAAAGCGAGGGTTCTTCTGAAGAAGTGTGTACAAACCCATCGTGGAAACAAAATCATTCGTTATTAGTACTTGAGGAAGTTGCTGTTTGAAAATGTCCCGGTTCACATCGTACAAAAATCCCATATCGGTTCGAGACACATAAGGCTTCTGCAATTGCTTTTTGAGACTGGCGAGTTTGGTCTAGGCAGGCTTTAGATAAACAAATAAAATTGTGCAGCAGACTCTCAACAATCTCACATGCCCATACAAGCCACAAATATGATCCAGTCAATGATTACCGCACCCGTTACTGCAGTTCAGTACAAATAGCTCCCATCCACAGGGTATGTAGACCCCGTCATGAATGGGGCTTCCTGGCTGAGAAGAAAGGCGATCCCCCTCGCTACTTCTTCCGGTTTAGCAAGCCACTGCATATCCGACATCAAATTCTCGGGGATTTGATGCTCTTTGAATGCCTTCTCAGTAAGTGTTGTAGAGACAACCGCACTGGGGAGGTCAGTGAGACACTACCATTGGCAAAAGAGGACAACTTACGGTGCCACGCAATTCACCCTGATATTCTTCGGCGCCAAATGCTGAACGATTTTCCGCGTCAATCCCACAACTCCATGTTTACTGACTGTCTATGCCAGCCCGACCCCTGCAACAGCTGTTAACCCTACGATACTCGAGACATTCACAATAGATGCGCCCTCAGAAGATGCTTTCCTGGCCTGCGCCTGGACACAATGCATTACCCCCGTCAAATTAGTCCCGATTATATGATCCCACTCTGCAGCGTCGAGAGGATCGCCCGATAATTGCTTTTCAGTGACTCCTGCAACGTTAGCTGCTCCGTATAAAGGGCCCAGTTTGTCTGTGCTTTTTTTGATCCACGAGTCGACCTGTGCGGAATCGCGGACATCCAACGCTGTTGTTAGAATGTGTGACTTAGGGCTGTTCTCTGATTCTATAAGTGCCCTTGCTTTTCCAAGTCCTTCGGCGTTGATGTCTGCTAGTGATAGGGCTGCACCACGTTGGGCGAGTAATCGAGCGGCGGCTAGGCCGATCCCAGAGGCTGCGCCCGTTACGGCGACAAGTTTGCCAGCAAAAGACATGATAATCGATCAAAATATACCAGCCGGTAAGAGACTATCTGCTGATAGATATGAACATCAAATCTAGCCCTGGTGCCTTTTCTTGTCGGAATCAAATTCCTAATTCTTAATTTATACTAAAGGATCTTTCGATTTCGTTCCAACTCTTCTCGGCTGGGCGCCTGCTCACCTTTTGTGGTGGTCCCCTTCACCCACATTCCGAGCAGCCCCTCGTCGTGACCGGGCCCTCCACAGCATACCAACTCGCCAAGTGCGTCGTACGTTTAACGCCTTGATATTGCGGAGAGTAATAGAATTAACAAAAAGTAGAAACAAAACATACAACAGAAGGGATTCGCTGGTGGTCACCCACCCAACTACTAACCTCCCGGCGTGTGGCTTAAGTACGGCTGAGCGGACGGGAAGCCCTGTTTTCCACACCCTATGGTCGTATGTACTAGCACAATATGATATTCAAATGATAAATGACGCATGGAAAGACCGCAAGTAATGAGGAAAGCAGAGGGTGGCCGAGTTTCATTGGTCTTGTTGGGTATGGAGAGACCCTCCATGTCATTGAAGAGTAGGAAGCAATAGATGGATATGGAAGATAAGCAGGGTGGGCCACAGGACAAGCAAATATTTCATTGAAGTCTCGTATCGCTTTGGGGTATCTGTCTTGTGCTCCAGGTGTCCGACTCTGAAGCGATGTGGTTCCATCATGGATAAGGGGGCCATACTTCATTTCATCGTCCGTTTTTAGAAGGATCTTGCCTTTCGGGATAGAGGATTATATATATAGTATTATTTCGCATGTCATCTATCAGTGTGGCTCTAATACATAATGGCCATCATAGGATATAGCTACGACGTAACTACTTATTCGGCCCCTCCTCCACGACGCCTAAATCATCCTTCTCTTCCATCTGGTCTTTCTCCTTCAATCCAAATTCCGACTCCAGCGTCGTGCGCAACTCGACCTCCTTCTCCAACCAAGCAATAATGAAGCCCAACCCGGCAAACACGACCGAGATCTGCCATACGCGCTGCATCGCCCCGGTATACGCCTCGATAATCGCCGGCTGCACATCCTTAGGGAACGTAGACACAAAGTTCCCGGATGCCTGCTCGTACGCCCCACTAGAGTTCAGTATAGCCGCAATACGTGAGTCCTTATCCAGTCCGGCAGCCGCTACACGCGAGGCGAACTGATTATTGAAGATCGCAGCGGGGATAGCGACTCCCCACACGGACCCCAAAGAGCGCAGAAAGGCCCAGGTGGCAGTGGAGGCGGCGACATCTGTCTCAGCTAGTTCAGCCTGAGCGGCAGGGAGAGTGGAAGTGATAACGAAGCCGGATCCGATGCCTGCAAGGAGTTGGAAGCCGGTCCAAGCACCGGTGCTGGAGTTTTTGTCGAGGAGACTAAACAGGCCCATGCCAAGGGCCATAAAAACGAAGCCGGCGATTTGGATGGGCTTGTAGCGTCCGGTCTTCGTGAGGACTACGCCTGCGACAATGGCCGCAGGGACTGTGACGATGACGGTGGGGAGGAGTTGCACGCCGGAGCGGATGGGAGAGCTGCTCTTTACGCCTTGGAAGTAGACAGGCAGGAAGTAGATTGTCCAGTAAAGGAGCATGCCGTGGAGGAATGTGAGGGTGAAGGCCGCCAGGGAGGTCCTATTGGCGAACAGGCGGAGTGGCATAGTGGGTTCGGGGCATAGCTTAGGGGTTGCTTGGATAGCCGGGAAAGCGACCAGAAGGCCGAGCAGGCCGAGGACTAATGGTACAACTACATGCCAGCTTGACCAGGAGTAGGTGGTACCGCCAAAGCTGAGTGCGATCAGGATGGCCACGACCGAAGCGATGAGCAGCCCGTTGCCAAGCCAGTCAATGCGCTTCAGCTTCTGGACCAGTGTGGTGTTCTTCTGATACTTCACCTGGAGGAAGAGAAGCATGAGGCCTATGGCCGCCCCTGCGATTGGCAGACTGATATAGAAAGACCAGCGCCAAGTGACATTCTCGGTGAAAGCGCCTCCGATAAACGGGCCAAGAGACGAGCCCACCGCGAAGACGACGAAGATGAGCGCCATGATCTGCCCCCGCTCGCGCAGCGGTACGAGGTCACAGACAACCTGCAGCGAATCAGAACAGGAGCAAAAAAAGCAAATAAGGGGATGTCAAGCTTCAGGAATCGTACAATATCCACCAGCATGTTGACTCCTCCCAGGCCCACTCCTTGCACAGTGCGTCCGGCAATAAGCATGCCGGAGGATGAAGCGCCCCCGCTGATTCCACTCCCAAGGGCAAAAAAGGCAACGGCGGAAATCAGCGGCCATCGTCGGCCCCAGACATCGGCGAGTTGGCCATAGAGAGGCTGGAAGGCCGTGCTGGAGAGGAAGAAAGCATTGACAAACCAGATATACGACTCTCCGGCGTTCAGGTCCCGAGAGATGGTGGGAAGGGCCGTCGAGGTGACAGTGGACTCAACGGCCGTCAGGAGCGAGGTAACGGCGCAGCCCGCAATAATCAGCCAGAAGCGCCAGCCCCTCGAGGAGGAGGATGAGGGTTGTGCTTCCATGGCTGCGGGAGGATGAGGGAAGGATTGGGAGGCGCAGGCAAACCGTGAACCTTTAAAGCGCGCAGGAAGAAGAAGGCTGAACCAGGATGAGTAGAGATGGGAGTTGAGGTTTCAGCTGAAAGGTTGAACGGGAAAGGGGCTCTGGGCTCCGTTTACTCGGTCCAGATTCTGCCTCGATGCGACGTGTGTATTATACCGTCTGGTATGCACTGGTACCATACAGGTTTTATCAGAAGGAGAAAGGCTATCAGTCGATATTAATGTGTTGGTCTGGAAAATGGTGCCAGCGACACTCGCAGGACGCTAACCCTACAGACCCCGGCTGATAGGTGGGGATGCGCAGGGGATGCGAAGGATGACAACTGCCCAATGGGCCAATTGTCCGTTACTCGGGCCATTTACTAGCGTGGAATATGCAGTGAACAAAGAGAATCCCTGGACAATTTCAAAGAATAATCATGGTTCACATTCCTTCGCTTTGGTGAACTGTTGGAACATCTCACCTTCCTACTTCGGACTTCAGTAGCATCGGCATTGCTCTTCCGGTCTAGTAGTTAGTAGTAGTTGGTAGTGCTATGATAGACCAATGGGAATGCACCGAGAACGATCCGAGACAGGCTATCGATAATGCTAATTTATTTACATTTAGTACACGGAGTTCATGAAAATGGAGATCTCTGTCAAGTGAATTTGCACAATAATCATGGCTGATGCTTATCCCTCCTGCCCTCCTCAAGCTCCAGCGATGGATCAGCAGAGTTCGTCCATGGGCCCGATTCCCCCTCATCCCAAGAACTGTTAGTCAGCTCAGTCACACTATCGAGGCGCTGCGCATGTCTTTGCCCTTTGCCTTGAGCAACCCGACCGTTCGTCGACATCATATACCCATGTGGTTTGAACGGACGGCGGGATTTAGATACCGTGGTTGATTTCTGGACCACGCGCAGCAACGGCGCTGATGCAGGGATACACGCCGTCACCACACCCCAGCAGAGCTGCACACTGTTCCACATATAACTGTCCGTGTCATCCCAAGACAAATCTCCCCCATTCTCTAGCTTCCATGAATAATAGAAACGCACCGCCGAGATGGCTGTCACGAACGCACCCAACGAAAACGTGAATATCACCGCAGCCTTCTTGCGGCACGGCATCTGGAGATTCCAAAGAACAAATACCGGGACCAAGAGCATAACTACTTCGGAGAACAGATCTAGAAGTAGGGGAACGCCCAAATGCAAGCGCTGGGGTTCGCAGTGTCCGTGCAAGGGCTCCGGGGGTTCAAAGCCGAAGATCGGATATACGCGCAACCAGAACATTTGTGGTGGCACGCAGGCGCAAATAAAGGCGACAGTAGATCCGACACCTAGCCCCGTGCAGAAGACAAAGAGGGCCCAGATGGTGTAGCGTAGAGATCTTATGATGGAGTTGAAGGCGCGCTGGTAGAAGAAGAGGATGGAAAGCTTGTTGAACATGAGGGCTGCGGCTTGCAACACGGTTACCACATAGCCCATCTATATATGAAGAGAACAATTAGTTACATGACTAGACATCCCACCTAGGACTGCAGCTAGGGAGAGCATGTTTTCAAAACTCACCTCGAAAATGAACGCTGTTCTCTCGGGGGGATGGGGATCCTCCTTCATAACCCAGTACTGCATGAACTCGTCAGCCCTACTCTCTGCTATGTTAGGCCATTTGGTTCTCGGGTATTGCTAACCTCATGACGACCTAGTCCATTCTTTACAGCAGCAATGGTGCAACTGGACACTGCCAGGGCTAGTATGGATGCAAATATGATAAGGATACTATCTGGTGTGAAGAGACGGCGGATGGTGGCCTGGGCCACGAGACGGACCACAGTAGCAAGCACACAGAAGAACATGCTAATGATGCATGCTGCCAGAACCTCGGGTCCCCGATTCTCACGGGAATGATTGCTCAGAAGCGCATCCATGGCGCTGGTATTGTTCGCCATACTGGTGGAAAGCAAGGCTCCTGTACAAAGTACACGCCAAAGAATCCTTTGGAGAAAGAAACGTGGTTGTGAGAAACTTTGGGAAATAAAACGACCTCTTTCGAGGTCCTTGATAGATTACCTATCAGCCTTCTTTCCTTCCCCTCATCCCGCTTGAGTAAGACTGCGTCTTACATGCATGCTACTGCATGGGGGCCACCGGCTCGCAACAGGTATGTACCTCTAAGAGAGCAGCAGGCGGCAGAGTTGTGTTGCATGTGGCTGGCCTTCTGCCCCAAGAACCAGTAGGTTTTCGCCCATAACATGCAATATACCCGTGGGGGCTGAATGCGCCGCTTGAGGAATGTGAGGGGTTGTCAGCGACTTCATTGCTTGATGACGTCGGGGCAGGCCCGGAGGGGCTCAGTGCTAGATAGCTGCAATGTTGCAAACTAATGTTCCATTCTCCAATAATGGAAGACGGCCAGATGCATTTGACAGTCCTCTGGGGGAATTAGGAGGCGTGACGAGGACCCGTCAGGATTGCAGGAATACGCAGTAAAGTTGGAGTGTATATAACCCAGCCAAGTTCCGACACTATTGCTGCATCACTAGGTGCCAAACATTCATCATAATGCCCGCGATACCTACAACGCAGAGTGCATTGGTGGTGCGGGGGCCCAACTCCCTCCGATGTGTGACCGACACCCCTGTGCCGTCCCTCGCAGGGGACCAGATCCTGGTGCAGACTAGGGCCGTTGCACTCAACCCGTCTGATTGGAAGATGCTCGATGCAGCAGCGGCCACCCCGGGCGCAATTAGTGGCAGCGACTTTGCTGGAGTCATCGTTACATGTGGAGAAGAAGTGCAGAACATGTCAATCGGCGAACGTGTCTGCGGCTTTGTCTTTGGGGCCAGTCCTACAAGCCCGAACAATGGTGCCTTTGCAGATTATATCGTCGCTCACCCGAGTCTCTGCTTTCGAGTGCCTCCGACCATGACTTTTGAAGAGGCTGCTTCTGTGGGTATGGGTCTGATGACTGTAGGACTACTCTTTCGTTCGCTTGGCTTGCAGACAGAGATAAGCCTCAACCCTGATTCAACGAACACAAACAAGCCATTTGTCCTCGTATACGGAGGCTCAACAGCGACCGGCACGCTGGCCATTCAGATGCTTCGACTCCATGGCTACCAGCCGATCACGACGTGCTCACCGCGGCATTTCCCGCTCGTAAAGCAGCGGGGGGCCACGGCAGCCTTTGACTACGCCTCACGCACTTGCAAGGAAGACATCCGTGCTTACACGAAGGGTACACTGGCGTTTGCTATGGACTGTATTGCCGACTCTCATGCCACAACGGTGTGCTATGGCGCTATTGGTGGGGATGGGGGCCGATATTGCGCATTAGACCGATATCCCCCTCGGCTGGAGGGTCGCCGGCAGGATATCCAACCAGAGTGGATTCACAGCGCCACTATTTTTGGGGAGGATGTCCAGCTAGCAGGGTCTTATCATCGCACTGCACGGCCTGAAGATCGCCAATTTGCTATTGAGTGGGTACGTCATTGCACCCACATTTTGGCACGGGGGGAATTGCAGACCCATCCACTGCAAGTGCAGAAAGGGGGTTTGCCGCGAATTGTTGGCGATTTGCCTCTGCTCCGGAGTAAGCAGATTTCGGGCCGCAAATTGGTCTATCCTGTGGGAAGCGCATAGGCGATACGGCGGTAAATACTCCGTCGAAGCACACCAGGGCAGGAGTGGAAGTTCGACCGAAGAATACGAGTGGTCATCAATGTCCAGTAATGTTTGTTGAGCACGTTTCTGTCTTGGCTGGCAAAGAAGGCGCAAAAGAGGTTTTGTGGTTTGCTGTTGGACGACACGCGTGACTGATCAGGGCGGTTTGATTTGTGCCTTAATCTGTTCCTTTAACATTATCACTTATGGTAACTGTTTACTTGGCTTGTGACTGGTTAATTAGATTTTCACAAGGATTCCGCAGAGCGAGAATAGCGAATCATGCCCCGAGCTAAGTGCTAGTGCTTACCTCTTTGGCGGCATCATCGAGCTAGGGCTGCAAGTTCTGGTGGCTTCGTAAGTCTAGGCTTCTGTTAATCACAGAGACATGTCTTCAACGCGCAGTGATGGATCCACTCGGTCTTCTTCTTCCAATTACATTCAATCAACATCCCATGAAGTCTCCACTTGAATGCTGACTGACAGTTCGGCATTAACAAGGGCCCAACTCCGCGTGGTTAAAAAGTGTCTAAAACTCACTAAATTAGCATGATGCATCGTGTCAGCGCTAAACCCAAAAGAGGAGCCCAATGAGTGCATTCTTATCACCAACGATGATTCGATTAATCAGTACAGCAGAAGGCGATAGAAAAGGGATAAAATGCATATTAATTCCATTGAGTTATAGACAGGCACCACTTACTCCACACTGATGTATTTTCCGAACAGGATAAGCTGCAACCCCAGCTCCTCACTTTACGCAGCCTATGGCCCAGCTAGTCCCACAAATAGTACAAACCACACACGTATCTTATTGGTGGAGCTAACTACTACAGTAGGTATTTGATGCTATCTTCTCTGTTTCCCTTTTAGATGCGGATGCCCTCGGGAGCCGAAGTGGGCTTGCTATCATGGCCAAGGCTAGTGAGCTCCTCAAATGTACCATAGTCGGCCTCGACCACCTTGCCATCCTCCACGAACACCTCCTCCCACCCCGCAGTCAACTTGGCGCGAGTCTGGTCACAGATCTCGTCCTCGCCAGCCACGAGGCTCTGGAAGTCTGGGTCTGTCACAATCGCCTGTGCTGTCTCCGCATTCGGCACGTACACACACACCATGATGTCGTGATCTTCGATCTCCCAGCCTGGACGTACGGCCCAAGGGATCTTCTCAGTGATAAGCCTCTTGCTGGCGCTTGGAGTGTGGTACTGCTCGGAATTTCCTTGGTCAGCTTATCTGCTTCAATAAACATTTTTTGAAAGAGGACCCCGGCGGGGGCTTGGCAATGGGTAGTATAACAAACCTGGCACACTTTGATGGCGCCATGGCGAGCCTGTACGATGGCTGCCTTAGGAGCATGCGACTTGCTGGCGTATTCGTGGAATTCTTTCTCAGAGATCCCCTCCTTCTTGTAGCGGAAGGAGGTCAACTTGAGGACCATTTGCTTCTGGGGAGCCATGATGACGAGGGAAGAAGTAGAGTAATGAAGTGGTTCAACTATGTAGAATGTAATGAAATAGATAGAAGTGTTGTTGATGTTGTCAAAGTAAAGTCGTTGTGAGGGCGCGTTCTCAACGCTATATATAGTTCTGTCCTCTGGTTCACAGCCCCCAAAACAATGAATAGGGCAGTATCATCCCACCTGAGGGGTTATCTTCCGTTAAGCCACCACTTGGCTCGAGGCAATCATGGTGTGACATTCCAATGTACCCATTTGGAGATTTTGGGGCCAATTCCAGATATGAGCTCCGTTTTGCCTAACCACTGCGTTCACAGCAACGTCGGGGACCTGGTGAGGAACATCAGAGGAATTCCCGATCTCCCTCGTGTTGATCATCGTCACAACTAAAGTCTTACCTATGTCAGTGCTAAAATCTTATATACAGTAGTCTCATCGGTCTCACTGCCTAGATGGTCGAGTGACAGGGTGGGGCTGCATGCCAATACTACGCTCCTTTCAGCTTCTATGTGTATCCGACGAGGCGTAACGGTCCGGGGCAAGGAAAGATGGACATGGTCATAACAGGTACGAAACATGACAGAATGGGGGCTGTGAGGTTTTAGTATGATTGGTCTGAACTAAATATTCGTCTAAGTGGGTCATTATTTCGCTCAGTATACTGCCTCAATCGCCCTGTACTAGCCGCCTGTACGGAGTGCTTGGAGCTATCTCCCCGAATCAAGCTATTAGCGAGGTTAGCCTCGTAGATAATATCAAATTGCACTGCCTACCAATATTGGCGGACAAGTCGGAACCTGCCTTATTGGGAGAGGCTCCGCGGATTATCACAGGCGAGGTACGTTGGCTCCGGAGTCCGTCAACACTACAAGGGTAGAATGAGTTCCTCCACATACCCCCGCTCACAGTGTTTGGAGATGTGAGGGGCTTGGAGTTGTGTAGCCCGTGCGTTTTTGTACATTATCTTTCTCGCTGGTTCCAGTGGATTGATTGACTTTGCAACCGGGGACATCATGGCACCAGAAAGAGAGCCTATTGCCATCATTGGGAGCGCATCGCGCTTTCCCGGAAACGCTACCAGCCCACAGAAGCTCTGGGATCTTCTCATACATCCCAGAAATGTGGGAAAGGTGATTCCTGGGGACCGATTCTCCGTGGATGGGTTTTGGAACGCAGACGGGTCTCATCATGGCACGTCCAATGTCACACAATCCTACTTCATCGAAGACGATACCCGTCATTTTGATGCGAACTTCTTTAATATCAATCCCAGAGAAGCGGCGGCCATCGATCCTCAGCATCGCCTACTGCTCGAAGTCACCTATGAGGCTCTAGAGAGTGCAGGTCTCTCGATTGACATTCTCCGAGGGACTCCCACAGGGGTGTACGTGGGCCTTATGTGTGCCGATTATCTCGACGTCCAGTTAAGGGATCCGGAGGCCCTCGCGCAGTATCATGCCACAGGTACAGCACGCAGCATTCTGTCCAATCGGGTGTCTTACTTCTACGACTGGAAAGGGCCCTCGGTAACTGTCGACACCGCGTGTTCTTCTAGTCTCGTGGCTGTCCACCAAGCAGTGCAAGCCCTGCGCCAAGGAGAGTGCTCCACGGCTATGGCAGCGGGTGTTAATCTTATTTTTGGTCCTGAGATGTACATTGCCGAGTCGAATCTGCGCATGCTGTCGCCAACAGGCAAGTCCCGCATGTGGGATGCCAGTGCCGATGGGTATGCTCGTGGTGAAGGTGTCGGGGTAGTGATCCTCAAGAGGCTCGGTGATGCCCTCCGCGACGGGGATCCCATTGAGTCTGTGATCCGGGAAACGGCAGTGAATTCAGATGGACGCACGAACGGACTTACCATGCCATCCTCGGCCAGTCAGGCTGATTTGATTCGTCAGACCTACCGACGTGCTGGACTTGACCCTACCCAGGCATCTGATCGGTATGTTACACACTCATCACTTGTCTCCCATTTGCTGATTTATCCTGTCCAGGTGCCAGTACTTTGAGGCTCACGGAACGGGGACGCCCGTCGGCGACCCCCTTGAAGCCGAGGCCATCCATTCAGCGTTCTTCCCCGAATCCAATGATGGCTGTCAGGTGCAAGAGAGCCAGCTGTATGTGGGGTCCATTAAGACAGTTGTCGGCCACACAGAGGGGGCTGCTGGAATTGCAGGCTTGCTCAAGGCATCCTTGGCCCTGCAGCATGAGATCATCCCACCGAACCTACATTTCAAGCGGCTAAATCCCAACATTGTACCCTTCTATGACGGTCTTCATGTCCCCACCAAACCGATTCCATGGCCACCGGCGCGGGTTCGCCGTGCTTCAGTTAACAGCTTCGGTTTTGGGGGAACTAATGCACACTGTGTAAGCCACCATGTCTCTTCCGATGATCTGGTCGCTAATGCCAATAACAGATTCTCGAACACTATGCCCCTTCCGTTCATGGGGGGGCAAAAGAAGGCTCCGAAAAACCAGTGAATGAGCCGGCGGTTGAAAGCCCGCTTATTAGCCTGCCATTCTCCGCCTCATCCCAATCGTCCTTGGCCCGCTTGATACAGCAATATGCTGGCTTCATCGCCACCCACCCCTCAGTCGACATGCAAGCAGTATCCTTGGCGCTACAGAAACGCTCGAATCTCCCTTTCAAGCACTATGTGACTGGTCTTTCCCACAACTCAATTCTACAGCAGTTGCAAGACCCTCAGTGGAAGCCCGGGCCTTCCGGTGGAGGTGCTGAGGCCCACAATTCCGCGATCCTCGGAGTCTTTACGGGTCAGGGGGCGCAATGGCCCACCATGGGTCGTGAGCTGCTGCTTCGGCCCGGTCCGTTCACGGCGACCATTGATCGCCTCGATGATATGCTCCAGCAGCTGCCAGAGCCTCCTACATGGTCTTTACGGCAAGAGATCCTCGCTGCTCCGGACACATCTAGGTGTCAGCAGTCAACGTATGCCCAGCCACTGACTACCGCTGTTCAAGTAGCCCTCGTCGACCTGCTCTACAGTGTTGGCATTCGCTTCTCCGTGGTGGTTGGACATAGCAGTGGTGAAATAGGTGCCGTAAGTTGGTCCACTGCCATCGTGACAATCCCAGATCCAATCTGACTTAACCGCCTTGTAGGCCTACGCAGCAGGCTGCATCACGGCGGAAGCTGCTATTACAATTGCCTACTATCGCGGCCTCTACTCACCGCGTGCAGACCCTGGGGAGGGCGGGCCTAAGCGGTCAATGATGGCCGTGGGGATGGGATTTAATGAAGCCACCCGCTTCTGCACCCAACCTGAGTATGCTGGGAAGATTTTTCCGGCTGCGAGCAACGCGCCCTCCTCGACCACGCTGGCGGGAGACTTGTTCACTTTGGAGGTTGCCAGAGACGAGTTGACCCGCCAACAGAAGTTCGCTCGCATACTTCGGGTCGATAAGGCCTACCATTCGCCTTTCATGGAGCCGTGTGCAGAGCCTTACATGCAAGCTCTCCAGGCGCGCAACTTTGCATACCGCACCTCTGGCCCGTCTTGTACCTGGATATCCTCTGTCCATGGCTTCGAAATGGATTGCAGCTCGGATTGCGTGAACGACAGCTACTGGCTAAAGAATCTTCTTCAACCGGTCCTGTTTTCGGATGCTTTATCACAGGCCATCCGAGACCATGGTCCCTTTAATTGCGTGATTGAGGTTGGTCCTCATCCAGTGTTGGCTGGTCCAGCCGGACAGACCTTCAAGGCGCTCCAGCAGAACGTACCTACCTACCTAGGTGCGCTGACTCGTGGAGAAAATGATGTTCTTCGTCTGAGTAGGTGTCTTGGTGAGGTATGGAAGCTCTGCGGTCCATCCTCTGTCAATCTCCGGGTATTCCAGAGCCTCATCAATGGAGGAGACGGCACCCTGCCAGCGATGCTCCCTAAGGTCCTTCCAAGCTATCCGTGGGATCACGAGCGACCGTACTGGCGGGAGTCGCGCGCTTCGAAAGAATATCGCACCCGGGCACCTTCTCATGAGCTGCTCGGCGTCTGCGTGGAGCAATCTGAGCAATTCTGGCGTTGGCGAAATATCCTGCAACCCCGGGAGATCCCATGGCTGCAAGGCCACGAATTCCAAGGTGAGATGCTATTCCCAGCTGCAGGATATTGCATAATGGCCATGGAAGCAGCTTTGCGCTTCTCCTACCCACAGCCCGTACGTCTCCTGGAGCTGCATGATCTGGATATCCGTCGCGGGATCAGCATCGATGGAAGCGCCGACGGTATAGAACTCCATTGCCAGCTCGGCCCGAATTTCACACGAGAGTCAGAGAAGTCGTCAGTCTTGGAAGTTGTCAATCTCAGCTTTATCTGCACCGCTGGTCACGTCGATGGCTCCGATGCATTGACAACTAGATTCACCACCCGCGTACGACTAGAAATGGGAAGTCCTGACCTCACTGTTCTGCCCAGAAAGCAGCAACAGACTTCGGGTAACTCCCCTGTAGACATCGAACGCTTTTATGGGTCCATGTCCCAGCTGGGCTTAGATTATACTGGCCCGTTTCATTCTCTGCTAGCCAGCGAGCGGAGGCTGTTCCAAGCGTCGGCAACGGTGGCCCACGTGCCATCTTCTTCCTCCTTCATGCACCCGGGTGTCTTGGATACATACTTTCAAACCCTTTTCGTGGCCTTTGCATCTCCGGATGATGAGTATGTCCTACCAAACCTACATTACCCTCCTATTGTACTTACTTACACCCTTTGTAGGAGCCTTCGGACACCTCATTTGCCAAGGGAAATCCAATCTATACGATTCAACCCAGCAGCCATCGCCCACACGGATCATTCTAGGGGCTCTCCGTTCCAGGTCGAATCTTATGTCACAAAGGCTACGACTCCCACTCGGACAATCCCGTCAGACATGGTGGGTGACATTGATGTCTATACTACAGCCGGTGATTGTGTAATGCAAATTGAGTCGCTGCGGTGTGTTGCGCTAGCAGTCACTACTGAGAAGGACGACCGTGCTATGTTCCACCGCACTCACTGGGAGATTGACATCGATGCAGGAATGGTCGTCTCCTTCGATAAGCCGAACACGGAGTACTCAACGATCCTGAGGCAATTTGAGGCGGTCGCCCGTCAGGCTATTGATGGCACACCCCCGGTAATTGGCGACATAGTCTCTCCGGAACTGCAGTTGATTCAAAAGGCCATATATCTTCATTTCGCACCTCCTACTGAGGTACACGTGGCCCAAGCGACATTCAAAGCGGCACAGAGCCGGTACTGGAAGACGAGCGCCGGGGCCCAGCGAATGCAAGAGTATGTCGTGCGCACTGTGAAGCAGGTGACGCACAAGTATCCTCGCATGCGAATCCTCTTTTTCCTCGGCGGAAATGATGATGTATCTGTTGCACGACGCATACTGGACGCTATCAATGGTAACTACACGTCTCTCATACTCACCGACTCGTCTTCAGAAACATTGAAGACTGCAAAGGAGCGCCTTAAGCCTTACGGTGATGCTGTGCAAGTGGAAACCCTGGACTTGGGTAAGTCACCACCTGAGACTTTATACGATATGGTTATTGTCCAAATTGGCGTGTTGGGTGAGGGGGTTGCTTCGATTCCCCTAGAATATTGCCGTCGCGTCTTGAAGACCGGTGGCTTCCTGCTATTCGGTTCTATCACAGGGCGTGGCAACTTCGCTGGTTGCCTCCAAGGGCGCCTCGTGGACGACCACGGAATCAATTCTGAACCAGAACGTATTTGGGAAGCGCTTCTTCAGCAGTCCGGATTTTCCGGCTTGGATAGTGTTGCCTATGACTCCGGAAATCCGCGGTTACACTGCCACTCCCTAATTCTGTCTCGGGCCATGGATGCCTCCTTACAGTCTCTCCAGCACCCGCTTGCTTATCCGGACCAAACAAACGAGGCCGTAGATAAGAACCACGTCCTCATCATTGGAGGCCACACTGGCATTGGGAGCCAAGGATTGCAAGCACTTCGAAGCCATTTGTCCAAGTGGAAGCGGGGATTGACCAACGTCGCCTCTCTTGAGGATCTTGGCAGTTACAAATCGCAGAATATTCCTAGCCATGTTCTATGCCTGACTGACGTCGATGCTCCCCTTTTCCAGAACCTCAGTGCCGAACAATTTGTGGCGCTCCAGAGGCTCTTTCAAGATGCTCACAATGTATACTGGGTGACGCGAGGATTCAAACAAGGTGATCCTTATAGTGCCATGACCGTTGGTCTGGGGCGAGTTGTGCAAACAGAATTGCAGGGTCTGAAACTGGGCTTTCTCGACATTGACGTGGTGGATGAAAATGTAATCACCCAGATTGCAACTCGGTTTGCCCAGTTTGTTAATCATGGCCAACACAGCCATGCTGTCAGCGCTGAAACTAGCCTATTGTGCCAGGAGCGGGAGGTCTCCCTTGAGAATGGCCTGCCCTACATCCCCCGCGTGAAGCATGCCCAAGACATGAATGCTCGGTTTAATTCAGCCTTCCGGGCTATCGAACAACCTTTGGGGCTTGATGCATCATTGGCAAAGCAGTCCGATACTGCTTCAGAGCGGGAGGTTGTGGCCAGTGTTGTTGCGCGTTCCGCCCATGCTCTTAAGCTCACCAATGAAGTTAACGCGTATCTCTGTATCGTGAATGTCAACAGTACAGGGAGCGATCGTTTGGGATTGGTTATCTCCTCGTCAGCTGAAGAGACAGTTGTGGTATGCAAACGAGACGACATCCTTGACATTGGTCCCCGTCAAAACCACACAATCAGTGCCCCTGAAATATTAAGCATTCTGGTTGCATTGCACATATCTGAGCGCGTTCAGGCATCTCTTTGCTATTCCACTACACTTGTTTTTACGAATGATCCATGGCTACTAAGAATCCTCGCCATGTCCAGAGAATTTGACCAACGGGCACTCATACTGGCCACCTCCGATGAGGGGGCCATGGAATGGGACAAGTCGATCATATATGTGCATCCACATACACCAACACGGAATCTCATGTCTATGTTGCCACAAGGCGTGAGCAAATTCATCAACCTAGACACCGAGTTCCAACCTTTGCATGACCGTCTCCTCGCCGCGATCCCAAGGACATGTGCTACCCACTCCGCCAAGGATTATCTCTCAGAGCGAGCGTCAATTGGCCATGTTCTCTCACCATCCCAGTCATCTAGAGATGCGCTGGACATGCTCTGGACCCAGTGGCTGATATCTTCGGCAGCCCTGCAGAGTATCATGCAGCCCGACACTGTCGTTCCTCATAGTCACTCAGCCTGCGCTGTCAAGTCTTACACTCCCCAAGAGAACCCCCATGTGACCGTTCATCGCCTAGATCCCAGCACAATCCTCCGCCGTGACGCAACATATCTCCTAGTCGGAATGACCGGAGAACTAGGCCAATCTCTCTGTCGGTGGCTGGTAGCCAACGGTGCACAGCATCTAGTCATCGCGAGCCGGTCCGTGAAGCCCGTGCCGTGGCATGAAGAACTACAACAATCATCTGGCTGCCAATTGATGACTTTACCCTTAGATGTTTGCGATATGCAGGCTCTGCGCATTGCACATCAAACCATTTTGCAATCCATGCCGCCGATTGCCGGCGTTGTGAACGGGGCCATGGTCCTGGCTGATGCAATATTTGTCAACATGGCGTATGAAGACTTCACTCGCGTACTGGAACCCAAAGTTAGGGGAAGCAAAAACTTGGACAAATTATTCTCCGGGAATGAGCTCGATTTCTTCATTATGCTATCTTCCACGGCATCCCTTATTGGGAATGCCGGGCAGAGTAATTATTCTGCTGCTAATATGGTGAGTGAATATTTCTTTGCAGGACTTCCTCTTGTTTCCACTTTATCTAACACACTACAGTATATGAAAGCACTCGCTGAACAGCGCCGCCAGCGCGGCCTTGCAGGATCTTGCTTCGACATCGGCATGATCCTTGGCGTCGGTGTAGTCTCGCGGGAGCGGGTTTACGAGGAGCCACTGCGCAAAGCAGGATTAATGCCCATCGCTGAGCCCGATTTCCATTGCATGTTTACCGAAGCCATGTGGTTGGGTCGCCCAGGCATGTCTGCCGATTCTTCCCCTTGCTTTTCCACCGGGCTCCATGTTCCCCGGGGCACAATGCGGCCGGCATGGTACCACGATCCCCGGTTTTCACACTTCCAAGTTCCCGAAGAGGATATCAACTGGAGTGCAGGCGCCGGAAAAGACGCTGCGGTGACCCTCGGGGAACAGCTCCGGTGTACCTCTGAATTGATTGCTGCAGAGGACCTGATTCAAGAGGCTTTCGTTGTGAGACTACAAAGTTTACTCCAGCTTACCGGACCGATCGATGATGTGACGCGTGCCCTTTCAGAGCTTGGAATTGACTCACTGCTCGCTATCGAGATTAAGACTTGGTTCTTCCAAGAGCTGAGATTTCAGGTTTCTGTGATGAAGATCCTCAATGGCATCTCTGTCCGTGGTGTATGTCGTGAGGCAGCCGAGCACGTCTTCAGGGCTAGAGCAGCGGAGAGCGATGAGGTGTCTTCAACCGTCGAAAGTGTGAAGGTTCTGAAAGCACTAGATGCTCCAACTCCTCGGTTGCAGGAGGATGAAGCAACTGAAACGGTCTCAACGGTCGCCCGCACCCAGGAAACCGCTTTCAGTGACACATCATCGCAGACAAGCCACGCCGTTGAGACCCCTACTTCTTCCCAAATTTTGCCAGCCGCTGGCCAGTCCATTCCGACTATGGCGGCAATGTCCACTGAGCAGGAAAAGATCTGGTTCATGTTGCAATCCGTGGATGATCCCGCCATGTACAACTGTACAATCCAGTATGAGCTTCATGGCCAACTGGACCGGGTCCGCTTCCAAGTAGCAGTCACCGAGATCGCGCAGAGGCACGAGTCGCTGCGAACCGCCTATGTCACTGATCTCCACGATCAAGTTCCCCGGCGCCTGATTTTGGGCCAGCCCCAGATTACATGGAGGGAGGTCGGTATGAAGAGTGATGATAAGGACCTGATTGCAACAGAGTTCGAAGCCCTGAAAACCCGAGCGTTCGACCTCGCTAAGGGCCAGACCATGGCAATCACTATCCTCAGCCACGGACCTGCACGCCATGCCATCATCTTTGGCTATAACCATATTATAATGGACGGCGTGAGCTGGCAAATGGTGCTCCGCGAGATTGCTGCCGCCTACCAGGATCGTCAGAGTCTGTCGCCAGTGGTCGCTCAATACAGCGCGTTCTGCAACCAGGAGGATTCGACCAGCGAAGCTACTACACCCGCATGGAATAAAGGGCCATCTTCAACAGACACAGATGGTCAATTGCCCGACGATCTACCCTTATTCCCATTTGCTCGAACAGGATTCCGTACCCGAACGCGCACGAGCTATGAGACCATCCGCGTCAGCTCGTACCTAGGCAAAGACGACGCTAGTCGAGTGCGCTTCATCAGTTCCCGCACCGGTGCTACTTCCTTCCACATCCACCTAGCTGCCATTCAGCTCCTCCTTCAACAGACCCTCGAGGTAGACCGATTCTATCTCGGAATCGCCCACGCTAATCGCAATGATCCGCGCTTTGAACGGGTCGTTGGGTTAATGGTGGAGGTCGTGCCGCTGATGTTCGAACCACAACAGGCGCAAGGGTTCAAAGACCTAGTCAAGGATACCCGGTCTCGCGTGCTGGGAGCATTGAGCCAGGCTCACGGTAGTGGAAAATCATCCCGTCCCTGTGATATTGTCGTCAACTACATCGCTGGTGTCACGCACGACATCATGTTTGATGAGGCCGTGTTGAAGTACGCGACATCTGAGGATGCTCGTCAGCCGCATGACTTGGTCATCACCGTCCGAGACAACCCTGACGGCACGACGGTCATTACCTTCGGGGCTCTTGAGTACCTGTACCACGCGCATGATGTTCGGCTCCTGTTGGACCTCTATGTGCGACTACTAGGCTCCGTGTCCCTGAACTCGGATCTCAAATTAGAGCAGTACCGATGCCTGGAGCCGTTGTGTCTGAAGGCCCCGAGTCAGCCGCCCACGAGCCAGGCGGAGTTGAGCGCCATCCAGAAAGAGCCTGATCGGCTTACCCAGTGGATTGCCAGAATCGCAGCAACTTATCCGGACACAGTCGCACTGAAGGATACTAACGGGAGAGAACTCACCTACGCCGGAATGGAGAGCAGAGTGCGCTCCATTATGGACATTCTCCTCGCAGTCGGAGTTCAACCTCGAGCATTCGTGGTGGTAGCCTGCGGGCCGTCCGTCGACACCGTCTGCGCCCTGTTGGCTATCTGGCGGCTTGGGGCAGTCTATGTTCCTGCAGACCTCGAGCATGGTGTCGAGCGGCTGTCCCTCATCCTGAAAGACTGTAGTCCCGCAGCTCTAGTGTGCCGCTCGAAAGCGGGGCTGGAGCATTTCATGGCAGATCACGGGCCCCAAGTTGTGGAACTCAAGATGCATTTGCCGCCTCCATCTCCTGCCACGCTGGACTACGATCGATCTACCGGGCAGGACCCGGCCATCTTGATCTATACTAGCGGAACAACCGGGGTGCCCAAGGGAGTCTTGCTCAGCCACGATAATTTACTGTGCCATTTTGCAGCAGTGCAACAAGTATTCCCCGTTGATCAGCCGGTCGTCTTGCAGCAGAGCTCGCACAACTTCGATGCATCCTTGTTCCAGGTCTGCGTTAGTCTGCTACACGGAGGCACCCTTGTCATGACCAGCAATCGTCAGGATCCGATAGAGCTTGCCGAGTTGATGGTACGTGAGAAGGTCAGTCTTACTCTTGGCGTCACGTCCGAGTATGCCCTGTGGCTTGGTGAAGCTGCCTCCGTGCTCAGGAAGTGCACATCTTGGCAGTATGCCTTATGTGGTGGGGAGAAAATGAGTTCTGGCACACTTCAAGGCTTCTCGGGACTCAATATCGCCGGTCTAAAACTTATAAACGCGTATGGCCCTTGCGAGGCATCTGTCGCCTGCACGATGGGAGAAATTCACTACAAGAGAAATGATCTTTATGGCAGTCACGATCCAATCACAGTTGGGCAAACGCTGCCAACTTATACGATCCACATCCTAGACGATCAATTGCAGCCGGTAGCCGCTGGATGGCCAGGCGAGATTTGCATTAGCGGGGGCGCCGTGTCATCATCTGGTTACTGGAATCGTGAAGACGAGACTTCTGCCCGTTTCCGCATCTTCAACGGCATCCGAATCTATCGGACTGGAGATTACGGCCGCATCCTGCCGAACGGTGACCTAGAGTACCGCGGGCGACTGAAAGGGGACTCCCAAGTCAAGTTGCGAGGAATGCGTCTGGAACTTGAGGAAATTTCCAGTGTGCTTGTCCAGGCGTCCCAGGGTGTTCTACGAGAGGCTGCAATTATCGTCAAGGGCCACCCTGAGCCATACCTCGTAGCATTTGTGGTCTTCTCCACCTCTGACTCTCCGGCCAGTGTTGGCTCTTTCCTCGATACATTGCGCAGTGGCCTTCCACTTCCCATATACGCCAAACCTACAGTTATCACGGCTATCGACCGCATCCCGCTGACCACCAGCGGCAAGGTTGATCGTACAGCCCTGGCGAGACTCGAGATCCATCAACAGCAAAGCGCATCGCCTACGTCCGGAGCGCTAAACATTATTGAGATGAAATTGAAAGAGTTATGGCAGGAACTTCTCCCAGCGACGGGGCTTCCCATCACACCGCAGTCGAACTTCTTCGACCTGGGAGGCAACTCGCTGCAGATCCTAAGGCTACAGGGTCGTATTCGAGCAATCACAAAGGTCAGCGTACCCGTGGTGCATCTCTTCCGATGCTCAACCCTGAGTGAGATGGCCCAGTTGATTGGAGCGGCCACAAGCGCGCACCGAGCATCATCCCCGCCTCCACCAGCGCCAGCACCTACCATTCTCATCGACTGGGAGGCCGAAACCGCCATTCCCAGCTCCTTTGACAACCCCATCACCATCCTAGATCCTCACATTCACCAACCATCCAATCCACCCCGAGAGGTCATCCTCACCGGTGCAACAGGCTTCTACGGCACCGCTCTTCTTAATCACCTTCTCTCAATACCCTCCATAACCCGCATCCACTGCCTCGCTATCCGTCCCACCGCAGACGGATCACCCCGACAGCTTGAGCACCTTACATCCCCTAAAGTCCATCTCTACAGCGGCGACCTCTCCCATCCAACCCTCGGCCTCAAAGAAGCCGAAATCACTCACCTCGCCTCCACTGTCGACTGCATCATCCACAACGGCGCCGATGTATCATTCCTGAAGCCGTACTCGGCGCTACGTGCTCCCAACGTCGACTCCACGAAATTCCTCTTCAATCTCGCCATTTCCCGCGGCATCCCCTTCCACTATATCTCCACTGCTAGTGTGACATCCTTATCTGGGAAGGACGAGTTCCTTGAGTCCTCGGTAGCCAGTTATTCCCCACCCATGGACGGATCACCTAGTGGACATACGGTGGGCTACACTGCTAGTAAATGGGCCAGCGAGGTATTTCTTGAGAAGGCTAGTAGAAGATACACTGATGTGCCGGTGTGCATCTATCGTCTTACAGCTATTACTGGAGACGGGAAAGTAGCCATCTCAGCGACGAGTGGCGGTGTTATTGAATCTGTGTTGGATCTGAGTCGGCGGATGAGAGCTATCCCTGAGACTGGGTCCTGGAGGGGTTATATTGATTTGATCGGGGTGGAGAAAGCGGCTGAAATGGTGATGAGGAAATTTGTTGGTGGTGATGATGCTAGTGGGGTTGAAGTACAATACTCGCATGTTTGTGGGGAGAAGCGGTTCAAAGCGAGTGATTTGAGGATGTTCTTGGAGAAAGAGGAGGGGGTAGAATTCCAACAGCTGGGATGGAATGAGTGGTTGGATATGGCAGCTGAGTATGGGATTGATGATGGGGTTGCTGCTTACTTGGAGGGATTCAAGAGTGATAGTGGTGGCTCTAGGGACTTGGTCTTTTTGCCGTTATTGGGGGGTGGATTGAGTGGTTGTTAGGAGTTTCCCTTGTAGCATCTTCATTTTCCCTATCATTTTATAAATATTTTGGGTATAATATTGATACTCATTGCATGGGCTAGGATCTCAGTTGAATACTCTAGGTCATAATCTTTAGATAGTAATATCGGTTCTTCTATGGTTGCCTGGTTTGAGTGCTTGTTATGGGTAGCTTTCGTTATATATAACGGCGCCCTAATCATGATTGTTACCGCTCAAGTACCAAGACGAGATCAATTCTGACCCAACGTAGCGTGAGTACTAGTTTGTAGTGTAGCGGGAAACTGTCGAGTATATCAGTGAGCGCAAAAAAAGACAAAATCAGAATGTCATTGTAGCTGAAGAAAAAGAAAGTTATCTCGAAAAGGAATTTCCATTGTGATAATTAGTGTTGTTGTTTACTGCAAAGAAAAACCAAAGAAGAAACTCCGATGCGGGGAATCGAACCCCGAGCTGCCGTGTGAAAGACGGCGATGTTAGCCGTTACACCACATCGGACTTGTTATGTGGGTCAAGCGGTTTAGTAGCATTATATTCTAAGATTACTAAATGATGTAAACAACTTCGCTTGGGGGAGGGAAGACAACTGATACATGTCGATTTGATTTTCTATTTGATGTGTCGCTTGTTCTTCTGACTGTTGGCAAAGAACTCTGTTCGTATGTAGTAAGTTTGGTTTGCCAATGCTGAGCAGAGGCATAACTGGTGAATTGTGATGATGCTGAAATGCAGATTCTTGGGAGACACCATGTCTGGGGAGTGAATAGACAGACTAGAACATCCAAATGAGACGAATGGTACTACCAACCCCATAATGACCCGCCCTCATTCTCATTATGCTCTCTCATCTTGAGTGTTACCTCCCACGTCCTACCACACTTATCTTTCAAATTCCATTGCGCGTTGGTAAGGCCCTGCGACTGAGCCGAGTCAATCAATTTCCTGACCAGACGCCCCTGATTCTTTTGGGAGTGCAAGAAGTCAAAATCTCCCCTGCTCGACGCTCGCTCGGCGGCACGTTTGAATGTATTCTCCACTTCCTGTCTAAGGTGGGCCGACGAATTATAGATGACCCTCATTGTCTCTGCCACTTGCATCGCGAACGAATTTGCTACTGCCTCGAGCCCTTCCATGCCTCCTGATATCCTCTCGAGTAGATCGGCCCTTTCGAGATGGATGGATGTTGGGCTTTCGGATTCTGCGATGTCGGGTTCTGGGAGAGGCATTACGACGTTGCTCTCTAAGCGGAGGACATGGTCAAGCTCAGTAGTGATGAATATGTCAAAGGCTTCGTCGTCGTAGGTACCGTCGTCCGCCTGATTGGTTATGTCAACTGTGCGGAAGAAAGCATGGGCAATAGGGACCATAATATGGCTTCTATCCTGCGCAGGAAGATTGTATAGGTAATTGGTCTCAAATCCTTCATTTGCAAATACCGTGGATTCCACGGTGCCGGGGATAATCTTTACGGATCTGCCGACGACATTGTTAATACCATGGAGGTTCAAGCAGCCGTTCATGTTCTCGATGATTCCGAGGATGGATCCAGTGCAGTCGTCATTCTCGTACACTATAACTAAATGTTGGTCGTCGTAGACATGATCAACCTTCACTAGTATTGACTTTGCATCAATAGTATTGAGTTTGCTGCACGCAGTAGCCCCTGCAAGCCGATGGAATCCAGCTTCAGCTTTTGTGCAGCGATTGCCTGTGTACTCAGTTAGACGGTACCCAAAAGTTGTAGCAACGAGGACCAAGAGAACCAGCAAATGAAGCATGTTGACGGAACGACCGGGAGAAGACAAGAGTGATGAATTAAGCATGGATGTGTAGGACATTCTGGGACCAGTCCCTTTCTCACGGAGACCAAGTTGAAGGTAGAGACCCGTCAACGCCGAATTCATATATGACATCGCCCAGTTAATTTATACCTCCGTGCCTGGTGGCCGTGGAGTCCCGCCCTACAAAATTCCCCTAAAGCTTAGTGCCAAATGCACTTGCGGGATGTTCCGTTCTTCCAGCAGAGGAAATGATATTCCTCGTCGGTGTTCTCCAAGTGTCAGCCTTATGAAGCGGTCCTAACCGAAAAGTACGCTTAGTTCTGACTGAGTTTTGCTTTAGTTATTGCCTGTCCTCATTCAAGTGAGCCTTCACATTTCCAGTTTGCTTGCCGACAAAGACCTAGTGTATGTTACAGATCATTTCATATGGTTCCAGCCGAAACCAAGAGAGCGTTCCAATTGGTACTACCGCTTGAAGTAAGTTGCAGAACCAAGAATCTGCAATATTCAAAGATCAAGGAAGAACTGGCGTGGTCGGGATTCCAGAAGCGGAAGGACCGAGACTAGCCCTCCAACTGCCCGATCGCAATTACTTCACCTTAGAACAGGGGAATTAAAGAATCATGACTGTTTCACCTAGAACTACTCCGATGCCGTGTGACCCAATATGTAACCTTTGGGAATCACAATACCTCTTTGATTGATAATTAGTAGGTTGTCCGTAAGACTCCTGTAAGCGGGCATTCTTTGTTCTCGTGCTTTCAAGCTGTCGGATCTGGTTGCCATAGGGACTTTTAAACTGCTTCTGCCCTAATATCCCTCGCCGCAAGTGTCATTCTATCGGTAGTATATTCATCATACCGTGCTGTCATCTGGATTCTATGGCAGGTACCTCATAGTGAGTCGTGCTACTAGTGATTAGGATGTTTGCATGAGCTTGTGCATTCTGTGTTACTACCAATCTTGACTGAGACCTAGCTGAAACATTGTTTACTCCAGACTCTTCTATAGGTAACATTACTTCTCAAATGACGCCACAAGTATAACATCGAACCAGACCCATGCGAGATCATCCTGCCTACCGGCATTGGCATGTTACAAACCCTCCCCCCATGCGAATGGATTAGTATAATAATGCCCGATATAGTTGTTGAGCATGTCCCAACCCGCAAACGCCAACGCGCCCGTAACAGGAGTCATGCGCGCCTCATCACGAACCCAGTTTGCGAGACCTTCCCGCGCCCAGAGGGTGTAGAAAGCGCTCAATAGACCGTCAACTATTATTGCACGGGCAGTGATGAAACCCAGCATTACAATGGCTTGGGACTCGATGGGAAGGCAAAGCGACAGATGATAATGTAAAACACTAATCAGGTAAGTCCATTGCTGGGATGGTGAAAACCGACCGTGGTCGTGAAAGACGAATCGATCGATGAGTGTTTCCTGAGGAGAGCTGCGCAGTTTTGAGATTATGAATCTGAGAAGCGCTGTTGCTATCCCATCTCGGTCTGTATGGTGGTTTGATTTGGGCTTTCTGGCTTTCTCAAAGCCCGCCTCTATGGAGGAGCCTGAAGAAGCAAGAATTTTATCTAGGAGGGAGCGATCGGATACGCTGAGGTAGCGGGAATCTGGGTCCGAGTTTGGGGACGCACTGCTGTTTCTCTAACAAAGGCGGTTTTGGCGTCTGGGTGATCTGTAAATGAAGTATAGAACCGTGGTGTCAAAGTCTCGATTTTCAGGACGGGTCTAGGGTGGGATGTGGGGGGAATAGGAGAGTTGAACGTAAGGCGATCGAAGTTTATCGATCTTGGGGGTATGTACTCAATGCACAATGGAAATGTACAATGAGCCGCGAGTTGAGACAGGTATTCTCGAAAGAATAATTCCAAAGATCTGCCACACATGTAAGACGTTAGAAACATATATGCAGAACACAGGGAGATCTGACTAACCTCTCAACAATAGTTTCCTCTCGTGGATTTGTCCCAGGGTGGACCTCAGGTCTCTGGAGATATTTCAGATTGCCACGAAAGCGGACCCGCAAAGCTTCCTTGACAATGCGAGGCGCAGACAATGCTCCAACATGTGTCCAACGAGCAATAAAACGAGCAATATCCCAACCACTAGCCATCAAGGGATTGACGGGATCACCCCAAGAGGCGAGACGACTTGTGACTTTCACCTGCCCATCTGGGTTGTTGGAGCTCAAGGTGGACTGGAGGGATGGCCCTCTGAGAATGTCCACAGTCTTTGCAAGCATGTATCCTCCAACCTTTTCGAAAGGAGAATCAAAAATTACTTTATCCCAATACCCTTTGTAGTATTTTCTCTTCGAAGCAGGGGAGAGAGAGCAGAGAGATACCGTCTCGCCGGTCCCCTTGGCCGAGGCTATAATCGTCGATGGAAGATGTGGCGTCTCATCAACAGGCATGCCGTCTTCAGTCAAGCGGAAAAAAATGTTTCTCTTTTCGTAAAAAGAGTTGTTAATCTCCATAATCATTGCAGTCAACTCTCGCGTTGGTGAATAGATGTACCAGTACCTGATTGCGCTTTTCTGCCACCATAAAACCGCGGGACGCTGATCATGTAAGCGTATGGGAATTCCTGAGGGTTCTCGCCCTGACAAACTTAGTTTTGAGCTCCAAAAAGTGGAGGAAGGACTCAAATAGTACTAGATTATGTAGGAAGATATGCAACTTCTCTTCAAGTGTTCGGTCACCACTCCCAGGTTCAAGATAGTAAGCCGGGTCGATTGTAAACCAGCATTTCTCCAGAATGCTCTCCGACGTGGGCTGATTGTCAATAGAGATGAGGTTTCCAATCCGACCGCGAAACCCCACTGGAATCCCTATCATGAAGTAGTCATACCAGTAGTTGTATCGTTCAATTGCAGGAAACCTGCGTGCATGAGACAGCTTGGCTGGAAACATAAGAGGCCTGCCTAGGAAATCTGGTCTCACGTGAGGGTTGTGTACAATCAAGTGCTGGCTCAATAAGGCGGCAATAACCAGTCTAATAAATATGAATAGAATGCTAGACACCGCGAGGAAGATTAACAAGCCTAAGATCTCTCGCAATCCAACATCTGTCATCTTCGACATCAAATGCGCTGTAACGAACACCAAGTACGCAAAATTCTTAAAAAGGCATGATGCCACAAAAGATACCGACGAGATGCTGATTGAAAAGATTGTGATGGTCACAAGGGTCCTGATGCTAACTTGGTATAAATGCCGGATGTACTTAAACCCCTCCCCTCAAAGCCACCTATAGATCACGAAACTGAATCATTTTACCAGCCTTAGCCCGCCTCCTGACTTCCAGAAACATCAACATGCATACAACGTCCAAAAAGAAAGTCGGAAGTTTTGCAGTCGGGTATGTCACTGCCTCGCAGCTGGCATATTCATGTCATTCGGCTGGCAGAAGGGTGAAGTAGTACCGCTACTGGGCAGTCGGAATGATTCGTCTCATCCCATTTGCTACTAGGGTATGACAGCTGCATCCACCTAACTAGGGACGTACGCACGTCGGAAACTCCGAACATGCGGATGGGTAAGCAACTTTGAACATTCATGGATGCAAATGGATCCATCTCCGAGAAGGTTGGGTATTTCAGTATGGTCTTTCAGCATGGTCAGAAATGCCATTCCTCTCCGATGGAGGGGGCTGCAAAACATCTCATTGACAATACGAAATGAGCGATCAGTAACTGTGAGCAGCTGAATTCATTGTACTCATATCAAAAACTAAGACCAGCAGAGATGTCCAAAATGGTGAGGGAGATGTCCTACCTCGTACCTATGTTGTCTGTTTGCGAATCTCGACTAGGTCATGTCAACCACAGTGCCCTACGCGGAACCTTGCGTGTTGATGCGGTATTACTTTACGGTTATTTCACAGGCGATCCATGAAAGCAACTGAGCATTGCGGATGACGAAAGGCACGTACTACGGACATCGATCTCGGATGTCCATAGTAACTGGCATATGATGGGAAATATGAAACATGCAGGGTGTCGGGCAACGCGCACAGCGTAAACGACATGCATCATGCAGTCCACTGATTCAGGACACATTATCGACAGGTATGGTGATATAGACCGAAACAGTTATGTGCCCTGTCAAAACATGCGGATTATAAAAGGAAAGTCCTTGCGAGTCGGGCCTATGCAGTCAGCATCTGGGCTCCGCGGAGGATGAAAGCCCCGACGCGACGGCATAGTATCCGAGATTGTACTTAAGTATTTGCCGAAGACGAAAACCCTTAGTGCGTGCTGCGTCGAAAAGAATAGAGTATGATTTGCGGTTGGAGTCATACACAGAGTGGATTGGTCTCACCCCACTGAGCTTATTCTGGTGGCAACAACGACGTTGATCTCCACTGGTAGATCATTAATCAAGAAGTCACAAATCAAAATTTACACTCGATTTGACAATTATCCAAGCCATTACAATAACAACTCGGTTGATAATGTACACAAGATTTCGACCGGATACTCCGTCCTAGTGGTGTCCCTTGCTTGGCATTTGTCCTATCAACAGCACGCACCCAATCTGTGTCATCGGAATATTTTCCCCTCAATCATGACCGCAACTCTGATACAGGAGTATATAATTGGCAGATGACGCGGAGATGAACCCATAGTCAATATATTGTTGTCTCCTTACGGAATAGTGTCATCGGGATGGTGTGTAGTGGAGCGAGGGAGCGTTTGTGCCGATCTACTTGGTGCCCGCAGCAGAGCCCGATCGTGGGTTACGATGGAGGCTGCATCGGAGATATGACCTTGTCGCTTCAGCTGCCCCGCCATGCTAACATAACTTCGGTAAAAAGTAAGCATTTCTGATTCACGATCGATATGTGGAAGTAACTGAATGGGGTAAGAGTGGGCGTAGATCAATAGTGCTTGGAAAGCGTCTTACCCACCCTCCACTGTTCGTGCCCTTGTCGACATCATACAGATAAGACATTATTCTAATCAATTTATCATATGGTATCAGTTTTGTAAATGGTACCTGAGTGGACAAACGAATTAACTTCAACTATCACGTTTTGGGGGCCAACTGCGGTGTGATGTCGTGGCGCGCTCAGCAGTGGTCCCAGCCAGCCCAACTTGGTGGGCCAGCTGTAAGCAATAAGATAGTAGATACGGCTCCAAGAAACTTCGAGTTATTCCAAAAGAAGAAGGCGTATTGCGAACAGTGATGAGCGGTGTTGTGCAGTTGCTGAGATAATCTTATAATTTTCCTATATAGATCAATGTTTGACTGCCAGTACCACCATGATTTCATAGAGCCAAATCCCCAAAGGCTTTGATGTACCATACCTCCCATAATCCTCTCATAGAAAGGTCCCAAGCCCTAAACCCGCTCAACTGGTCCTTTCTTACCCCTCCAGCAGAGGAAGATTCTCCTTACCATGGCTTCCAGTGCCTTTCGTTCTTCCCCCAAGGTCATCATTATCGGGGCTGGCTTTTCCGGTATGGCGATGGCATGCCAACTTAGACGAGAGTTAAAGTGCGATGACTTTGTTATATATGACCGAGACGCTGGATTTGGTGGAACGTGGCTAGCAAACAAATGTACTATCAAATATACGCTCGTTTTTTACCAGCCGAAAACGCGGTCGCTGACATGAGCTTCTCAGACCCAGGGTGTGGAGTTGATATCCCGGCCGCGTTCTACAGCCTCTCCTTTGCGCCCAACCCAAATTTCTCGAACTTCTTTCCGAAGCGGGACGAGGTTCTACAATACATCAACAATGTGGTATTAGAGTACGAGCTGTCCCGTCACCTGGTCGGAAGTACAGAATGGGTAGGGGCATCCTGGCAGGAAGACGACAAGACCTGGATGGTCAGGTTGAGGAGTACTACTACTGAACAGGAATATGCACAACGGTGTAACGTGTTGATATCAGCAGTTGGGGCACTGACAAATCCGAATTCGCTGAATATTCCCGGCATCGATCGCTTCCAGGGAGATATTATTCACACGGCCAGGTGGGATCAAAACGTGTCTCTGCGGGACAAAAATGTAATCGTGCTTGGAAATGGAGGTAAGCTTCCTTTCTATTTGTGATTGTAGATTGCTCAACTGACCCTGTCCAGCCTCAGCAACACAGCTAGTACCAGCCGTAGCAGAAGATGTTCGGTCAATCACTCAATTTATGAGGGTTAGTTCCCTATTTCTATACCCTTGTAGGGTGACTTCGCTAATATATGATGCAAACTCAGTCAAAACAATATTTCCTCCCAGGAGGGTGTAACACCACCATCAGCCCTTTCTGGCAGACTATATTCCGCTACGTACCCGGTGTGCTTCTCGCTGTCAGATTTCTAATCTTTCTATACCTCGAAACATCGACACCCCAGTTCAACCTGACCAAGACTGGGGCGAAGATGCGAAGAGAAACTGCCGAAATAAGCGAGCGTTACATCAAAGAAAACGCACCAGGTGAGCCGAGTCCTGAAAGCTGTCTGAGGCATCCTGACCCAAACTTGAAGAAAAGTACTGGCCACTCCTACTGGCCGACTATCAAGTCGGTTGCAAGGTACGTACCTCGAGTAACTACGCACTACATGACATCCAGACTGATGATATCCCTATACAGCGAAGGGTATTCGACCACGACGGCTACATCTCAACATTAAACCGAGATAATGTCCGCCTTACCGACGATGAGGTCATCGCTCTTAACGAACGCTCAGTATCAACCAATTCAGGAGCAACATACCCTGCAGATGTTATCATGTTAGCCAACGGCTTCTCTCTAACCCAATATGACACCGAGCTGTGCGGTCGCCATGGTCGCAGTCGACAAGAATATTGGAAGGAATCCGGGCACATCAAGGCTTACGAAAGTATCGGCATGTCTGAGTTCCCTAACTTCTTCTACATTTTGGGTCCCAATTCAGGTCGCGGACATACATCTGCAATTTTCTCTATAGAGAAGTAAGTCGTTCCTCCGGACCAATGCTCTGGCCTACCAGAAATGGGGAATGGAGAGCAAAGCTTGCTAACCGTGAAACAGCTACACCGACCTCATCATCCGCATCATTAAACCGATAATAGCCGGATCAGCTGTGTCCGTAGAACCCGATATGTCGAGCGAAAAGGCATACAACCAGCGGTTGCAGGGAGCGTTGAAAAACACAGTGTTTAACAACACATGCCGCAGTGTAAGGAACTCCTACCTCAACTGGTTGTCCATCGCTGTTGATTCCGCCACTCTCCCATTGCGTTTCCAAGCATTAGCTAATCATGATCTATGTAGTGGTTTATCGATCCTAAAACCGGATGTAACTGGATGATATACCCCTGGAGCTCCTTCTACATGTGGTGGACGACGCATGTTGCAGGTCTCGACGGGTGGGTCTATGAGGTGAGTGTGCTGATCTTATCAGAGTTAAGCATATGGGGTATCTAACGCAATACGCATGCATAGTATCCCCAGACGAAAAAGATGTCCCAGAGCCCGGCTTTTGCTCTGTGTCTGCGCACCGTACTACCCACCTTTGTTGTCTGTCTAATTGTGGGAGCGTATACCTATCTTAAGGATTCATGCGGTGCGTTCGTTGTGTGAAATTACGCTTGCCTTTCTGTGGACTTTTGTGATGCACAGTTAGCTCTGTTTTATATAGGGCTAGACCGTCTGAGAAGCGTTTTATGTTTGACTTTTACATCGACATTCTTCCATATCAACGCTATTAGATACTTATATAGAAAAAGGCTGATTTCTCAAAAGATACTGAAAGTGCAGTACCGAGATGTATAAGCCATGTGTTGCTGCCTTGGATCGCTTATGCAAGGTTTGGATCAGGTGGTCATGTAGCTGTACATGATTGGCGCCCTGTCTTACTACTTTCGTCAGTTTGCGTCTAAGCTAGCAGAATCCCCAAAAGAAAGAAAGAGGAAAGTATTTTAAAATAATTACCCTCCCTAGGACAACTCAGCAATGATTAACTTTCTGCATGTGTGTGAAGAACGAATGGTAAATACAGATTGGCCTGGCTAGAGGAACTGATAATCGGCATAAAGGGTCGTCTAATACAACCCAGAAGCTACTCTTCAATAAGATATTACCTACGAGCAGAATAAGTTTTTACGGACTATCTGCCGGTGTCCATCCGCCGTGGGGCTCCAGGATCCCATTGCCTGTACTCAATCAGACATCCTGCCACGATCATGCTTAAACACATCCCCATGCAGATGATACGCCTCTTCCTTCTTTCAAGGAATCGGATTTTCAGTCGACAACGAAGTCCCGATGGACTCAAGCAATTGAATACAACTCTTGCGATAGAACACGTATACCGCAGGGTTCCATAGGAAATCCAGACCCGCAAGCGAAAGGATTTCCGTGGAAAAGGGCGAGGGGGCCTATTGTGCCCTAGGTGGATGTGTAGCTTGATCAATTTATAAATAAGCAGATCATGGACTTAGACTTATTGCTGACTTGACTTACTCTATGTTGACGAAGGTGATCAGGCTTGGTGAGTCGAGGGATTATCTTCCTCCTGGGAGGAAAACAGACATTCATGCAGATCGGAAGATAATTGAGAACAGAGAACAAGTCGTGAGGTGACATGTACATGCTTGGTATTGTGACTATGTGGATGTTGTTGATAATCAACTGTGAACCTTTTGATCCCAGAGACTCTGCACAGTGATGTTACGAGCCCATGCCCCGTTGGTCGTGTCTTCCAGAACATTGAACTCAATCTCTTTCTTCTCCCCTGGTACTAAGACGAACGCGTTCTCCTCGAAGTATCCCACCACACCCTCTGGGTAGTCGAGCCACGTGTACAGTGAGACACCGGATGTAGCTTCCACCGTGACAGTTTTCTTGTTCGCATTGTATCCCAGCTTAAGTCCAGGGTCAACAATCTTCAAATCCTTTGGCCAGGAAAGCGTAGCGTGATTCTCATGAGTGAAGTTGGTGGCCTGGTCTGAGTTCGGAAGACGTCCGTGAGCCGAGAGCGAGAGCAGAAGAACGGCATCCTTGGTATCCGGCAAGCCCAAAGAAGAAACATTTGTGCCATAGACACGAGTGGTGTTGAGCCCTCCAACAGTAAAGGGAACTGATTTCGGCGTGCCCGCATTACCCTCAATAGGGCGACCTGACAGGTCCAACCAGGTCAAGTCCACAGTACCTGCTGCAGGGCTCCACAGGTCGGAAGTAACATAGACGTCCAGTGATTCTGTAGTATAGTTCCAGAAAGGTGAGACAATAACAGGCTGATAGATATCTCTCATAACGTGGTGTAGAACCTTCCATCTGCCCCCGTACTCAATGCCTGCCCATGACGGCGCTTGCCAGATGTCTTCGAGCTGCCAATACAGAGAGCCAAGCTGTCGCTCAGGCAAGCCACTTCCCCGACGGTAGAACTGGATCTGGCTCTTGTACATATCTGCCTGGAAGAGCTGGGTGGCGTGGCACCAGGCGCTAAAGTTGGAGATATGGTCGGATTTACTCGGGATCGGGTAGTAGCTTACCACGCCCATGGTCATTTCGCCCATGCCAGTGGCCGAGTTCGCGTAGTTGTCTGTCATGAGGCCGCCCGCGGGATCGTGGTGGTTGCGGAGCATTACCACACTGCTGTTGAAGTAAAGATCCTCAGTGTCAATGGCTTGCTGCCATGTCTGAAGGCTGGGCATGCTGTGGAAGCCGAATTCGTTCGCAAAGCGGCCTACCGGATAGGAACCGTAGTCAAAAGCCACACTAGTGTCGTAGTCATAGTGGTCGGTGTCGCCGTAGTATGAGCCGGAGGTAGTGTTGTCGTAACGTTCAGCCATAGGGACAGGAGCAGAAAGATCAATGTAGAGGTACCCCTCAGTTGTGCTGCTAGGGGAGTACGAGATGGAGCGAGTGTTCTCATAGACCAGAGGTAAGAAGAGACTGATGTACATCTTCTCGTACTCTCCAACATAGTAGGAATATGAAGATGGGGCTGCATCTTTGACACGTGGGAGCATCAAAGATTCGATTTCATTTCCGCCAGCCCATAGAGCTAGGGAGGGATGGTGGTTCACTCGTCGAACATTGTATACTATCTCAGCAGCAACGTTCTCGAGAAAGGCGTCGTCGGAGGGATATAAGGCGTCACTAAACTCGAACTCACTCCACAAGAGGATACCCTTTTCATCGGCCAGATCATAGATGTAGTCATGAAGGTATGCGCCGGAGGACCACACACGGAGCATATTCTGGTTTCCTATCACAACAGCATCAAACAGCCGTGACATCTTCTCCTCTGTGACACGAGTCCAGAAACTGTCTGGTGGGATGAGGTTGGATCCCTTTGCATAGAACTCGTGACCGTTAACTTCGAAGTGCCAGTTTGCTCCAGGAGCAATTCCTTGTGCGCGCTGTGTCTCGGTAATATTGCGCTGGTTGAGGGAAATGGTGCGGAAGCCCGTCCGTTTGGTTACATTGGCCAGAGTCTGGTTTCCGCTACTATTGACGGTAATGGACACGTTGTAGAGGTTCTGATCGCCGAGACCTTGCGGCCACCACAACTTTGGAGTGAGCCCATCGAGAACGGTGACACCGGTTATGGAGTTGCCAGCCACAGTGACATTGTTCAAAGTACGTGAAGTAAGGATCGTGCCAGAGCGAGCGTCGCGCACTTCAATCGACATGGTCGGTTTTGCAGGAAGTGGACCCAGAATGTCGATGCTAGCGTTGACAACCCAAGGTTGGCTTTGGTCTGGCGGGAGGTAGTTAATTTGGCCCTTTCTGTATATATCTAAGTCTGTGTTCAGGACATAAGCGCTTTGCTTATTGTCTAGCTGAACGATATATGCAGGTTTCCACGGGCCTGCGGGCGCAAATGCTGGACCCCAATCCCAACCAAAGTCGGACTGCTCTTTGCGCATAAACCACCGGTTTGGATATTCATAAGTGAGCTGGACATCATCAGGCCATTCTACAAACAATTAGCATGGCCTGGCTTTGCTGGTCTCCCACATTCAACTTACTTTGCGAATTAGGATCTTGGGCGATAGCATCGACAATGTTCGGCGCGCTCCCAAAGTTGATGCTCAGAACAGGATCTCCTTTACAGGATCCTAGAGCGGTGGAAACATCGAACGCATACTGGCGAAATTGATTGTCCGTTGACGCAATCTGCTGACCACAAAACGAGATGGTTGCAAAAGTGTCGAGTCCGTCGAATACCAGCCACGTTGAGTCGTAATCATCCAGGCTATTGAGTTTTAGTGTTGACGTACTTAATGCATAGAACTAATTGCTACTCACAGGCCTTTGATGGGTTGACTGGTATAAGTCCAGTTGGCGGCGGCGATCCAGCGAAGATTGAAATCATTTAATCCATGGTATCTGCAACAATATTTAGTGTCTCATTCGGGTTCATCGCAGATCAAATCACTTACGGTTCATCTATTGGGTAGTCAGCAGATGTATAATAGAGGGACTTGATTTCCAACAGTACTTACCAATTACTCCGGCCCTTAGTAGATCCAAGTGAACCTGCGATGGGAATTCAGCAGGAACTGTCCGATTCAAGGCTCGACTACTGAGAGACCATTGCACACTGCTCAAATCTCGAACATGTTGACCCAGTGCTACAGGTAGGGTTGGTGCTAGTAGTGCCGCTGCTAATCCGATGCCGTGGCGCATGGTGTGCAGCTGGAAGAAAGGCGATTTGCACTGGAAAAGCAAGACCTAAATCCCTACTCAGCGAGGGATCATTGCAGGGTATAAATGCGACGGCAGAAGCTGTGAACGAGTTCAGTCCTATGCGTGCGATCCTTGCAGTGACACACCGAAGCAATGACTGAGTCAGTGGAGCAGGAGTGTGGAACGCATAGACGGGGATAAGTCCGTGATGAAAAAGGAAAGAGGACGATCTTATGGCACCACGGCGACCGGGATCAGGCAACAGAAGCAGAGCAAATTATGTCTTACGCTATGAGGAAAAGACAGGGATTGAATCGGCTAATTGCAAGGCAAGATCAATTAAGCTAACGCCATGAGGCCGGCGAAACGTCGGCGAGGGTACTGATCTGCAGCAAATGAGGGGTAGAGAAATATTAGTAGCTAAACCGGAGTGACATAGATTGGTTACATCTTGGCTCAAGCTAGGGTTCTGGCTCAGGAACGAACGGAATGCCGCGGACAGCCGGGGAAGGGGAACGATGAGGAAAGCAGTTACCCAGCGAGTGCCAGATCAGTAACACCTTTCTTTTATTCCCTATTTCAATTCCATCTGAGACCTTACTGTGATGAGCTTTCGCGTTCCTTATTTACCAGATCTTAGATTGTCCGCTCAAGGGCCCGATGGCACAACCCGCAGGTTTGGGCCTGTTCGGACCATCTCCGCATCGGCCTTTGCTCATAGGCCCCACCCGGACAACCCAGGTTAGCTTACAGCAATGAAGATACGACTAAAGGTCCCACTGTGTCCGCTCCCTTGTTGAGGTTCACGATTTATGAAGAATGACAGCGTCAGAATCCATACAGTATCTGTTGAGGCGCGTGATTACTAGCAAAGCAACGAAACAGCGAAAGCAAGCAAACGAACGCGAAAAAATGCAGCAAAAGTGTGAGTTGAATTAGTAGCTATCTAGGTGATCTAGTAAACAAAGCAAGAGGTCGTTTATGGGCGGCCTGAGCGCCTGGCACATGACTTCGCCTACTCCAACAGATGCCTCGACACGGCCCTCTAGGCGAAGAAGCATGCAGAGAGATATTAAATAAAGCCATAAGTATTTTCTAGATAGGCAATTTTCTGTATATTAAGTATCATTTCCTAGATGCTGTGGGGGGTAGCCAATCAGATCATCCCTAGTAGATTCCGGAAGACATGAAACTTCTCTTAATCCAGTGGTTTCATAAGGCCGTCTGCAGGATTGCTAGTGCCTGCAACATATTAGATCAATATAATATCTGATTTGATGAGATCTGCCATAAATAAGTAGCGGTTATCTAGCTATCTAGTAGACCGTGTATAAATACCATGGTTAAGAATTCATAACAAATTAGCAGCGTCAGTGAACAGGGATATCTTGCTATTATCTGATATTTTAAGATTAAATACCTGCACTAACTTCTTAACATATAGAACATCTTTAACAGCAGCATCGTACGCGCAGTATTTTACAACAGTAGAGGATAGTGCAACAATAGTTTACTTATTTAATAACTAGGTAATGGATCCTCCTGCATAAAAGATAATATATTCTTCTGCTAACTTATTATCTTCATAATCAGCATGAGCAGCATCTATATAAACTTCAATTCCTTTAATATGATTGACCGCCAGGGTGATTCTATAAAAAGTAATATTCTATAGATATCTGTATACATGCTTCAGGGCCTTTATATCTACTATAATTAAAACATATATATGCCTCTGCAGGCAGAATATAGCATGATATAAATCAAGTCTTATTTTAATGGTTAACCAATTCAATCTGTCTACAAGACTTTGGTATTTATTAACATCAACTTTCTTTATTAATATCACAGTGCAATCCATCTTTATATAGATAGATATCATGGGCACGGCAACACCCGAGCAGGATTATATGCCTGCAGCAGTAAGATATTTCTCTACATAAGTAGACTGCTTAAGTGAGATACTGCCTATCTTATAATCACATAGAATATTACAACCAAGCAGGACCTTCGGTTCACCTAGTTCCTTGAGTCCAAATACTTCATTAAGATAATATTTCACTGAGATTAAATCTGCCTGCTCAGGGCCAGTAATAGCAGAATTATCCACGTAGATAATAAGCCATGTCTTGTTATTTCTGTATATACATAGATTCTCTGGCAGGGGTTCAAAGCTGACTTCCTGTAACTTTTTATCAAAGATGCAGTGCTAAAGGTGCGCTGCCTGCCGCAGTCTGTAAAGAGCTATTTTAAGTAGGCATACTTATTCAGAAGGACCCTCATAGAATCCAGTTAGTTATTTCATATAAACCTGCTTATCTTCTATCTGAGCATGTAGATAGACAGATATAATATTATATTACTTCCAGCAGAGACCCTTTATTACTATATTAGTCATAAATATTTTAAGAGTAATCTCACTTGCTACCAGGGCAAAGGATTCAGTATAATTAATACTAGATATCTAGCAATTACCACAAACCACCCAGCGAGCATGAAATTATATGATAATACTCTCTATATTAACCTTCAGGTCAAACACCCATTTATCCAGGATCACATAAGCACTAGCAGGCCGGTCAACAACATTATATATTTTTATTAATTTAATCTTATTAATCTGTATAATCATGGCTGTCTTCTAGTACAGAGCAAGCAGTAATAAGATAGTCTCTGTATAGATATTTAGAATGACTACTTTATATTATTTCAGTACAGGCAAGAAAGATAGATTAGATTCCTGCTCCAGTGCAGCCACTTGTTTATTCCCTAGCCATGAAGGACTCTTTTCTTTTATAATATATTATAATCGCCTTGGAGCAGTAGCTTCAGTGTTCATAATAAGTAGTTCAGACTCAGTAAGACAGAAATCTTGCTTTGAATATTTAGTAAACAGTGCCTCGTAATCAGAGGGTTCCTCGATCAAGCAAATCAGATCATGTTCGGTAGGTTCAGCAGAGATTAATAAGGTCTGTATTCTTCCACGTACAGATTTGTTAGCAATGTCATTCTGTACAGAGAGATCCTTAGCAGAGTCTTTAGGGATATTAATCTTTGCAATTACTTCATGCAGAAGGGTGTTTTCAAAATTGATTGAAGTGCCTGTCTCCGGCATGATTAGATCCTTAGGAGTAGACATGGTAGTTACCCTACCGGGGTCTTCGTGGTTATTTCTGTATGTACGATTCTCATAGAAAGTCATGTTTCTTGATTTCTTCATCTTGTTTAAATCAGGATACCAAACTAGATACACATGGCTGTGATCCCTGTTAAATCTGATAAAGTAACCAGTCTCTGCACGGGAAGACATCTTTCTAAATATGATCCGGTTCTCTGTAGGTATGTATTAGTAGCAGCAGCACCCGAAAACGCGTAGGAAATCAAGCGAGACATCAGGATTTGGAAGGTTATAATATAACTAATATAGGTGAATAGGTGTTTATTTAATCTTACTTCCTGCGGGCACTAAGCAGTTCAGGATCTGCGCGGCAAGCCTCACAGTAAACAGCTAGAGATTAGCAGGTAGGCTAGAGTCAAGTATCATGACCCTGCTTATTTAATTAAGTAAACCATTATAGTGTTCTGCAAGACTATTTACTTCGGGTGTTCGAGGAGGCAATATAGTAATTTAAATTTCTTGATCTTCGTGATTCACCTATTCTTTAAAACAGTTGAATTCGCGGCTTCTGTTAAGATACCATACTGTTACATAGCAGCCAACCATATTCTTGTATTTGTTATTCATTCAAATGAGTTCTGTAGAAGTATTATTCTTCTGCTTCAGCATGGCTGTTTATACAAGATAGGTAGTATTATTGACTATGATTAGGAAGTATTTAAATCCTCTGTATCTGATTGGGGTTATTTACTGTATGTCAGTATACCACAGTTAGATAGGATCAGCGGTCTTTGGAATAGGGTTCCTGAATATTAATTATTTCACTTTCCCTAGGGAGCATGTCTCGCAGTAAAGGTCCTCATGGTATTTAAGTTCAATTTATTGATTTTTCATAGTGGAGGCAATCTTGTGGAATCCTGTATAATTATATTACTGGTGTAGGAGCAGGAGATCCACTACAGCGAGAGCTAATTCTGCATCCTCTATATACATAAAAAACATATTTTTATATGCTTGCAAATAGCCTATTATTTTATTATCCTGTTTCCTGCGTAGGGTCAGGTCCTTTGTATTCATGTATATTCTGAATTCCTTGCATAGGCGGTCTGCTGAAAGAAGGCTGTAGACAAGGTCCAGCTGGTAAAATACTTTGATCTTGATCTCGAGGTGTTTGTTATTTATAGATAAAAACAAGGTCTGGTAGCCAGCAGATTTAGTAATACTAATATATTTGTCAGATATTCTGTATTTGTAGAAGTTAGAGATATTAAGTTTATAATATTTATTAAGTAAGATATGGTCAGGGGTCAGATGCTGAGAGCTTCCTGTATTATAAATCCAGTGTAGAAAGGGGTCAGTGGTGCTTCTAACTGCCAGTTCTAAAAAATTTAAAATATATAAATTTTCATTATCTGACTTTATTTTATACAGAGTAATGTGTTGAGCAGGTATTTCTATTATCTGCCTTGCAGGTGCGGGTGCAGGTACTACTGCTTTAAAATTATCTTTAGAATCTGACTTCTTGCTGTGCTTGTTATTGCTTTCTTAGTAGAACCAAATATCTAAGATATACAGGATCTAACCCGCTAGACATGATTCAGGATTAATATACTAATATTTTAATGGTTTATAATCTTTTGATCTGTAATATCCGCAGCTGCTGTCAGTATTTACTGATCTTTTCTGTATCTTTGCAGTATGGTCCTTAGCAGAAACACCTTTTTCTGGGAATATAACTGCCTTCCACTGATCTTTGGTAGTATCAGGCTTGTTAGACAGATTCTGGTCTTTACCCTTACTAACAGCGGCAGTATTAAACTCTCTTATTTCAGATCTTTTACACTTCTCTAGGACACTCCTACACAGATCACGGAATTGCTCTTCTATATAGATTTAACCTGTGTTTTCTAGAATTAAGTATTCCACGGTCAACATCCATATAGGAAATTCTGACTGCAGTTTATACATTATCAGGAGGCTTGCCACGAACAGAGAGATTAAGTAATTAAGCTCCACAGTTATGTTGTACGCCTCCATGAAATCATTAATATATTGGCGTGCAGTAGAGTAATTGGAATGCATGCTTCTTGTTAGTTTCATGATTATTAATTGATATTTCATAACACCGTGGCCCAGCACGATGGAGTGAATCAGTTTGAACGCGTTATTGATATATTTTTTTTGTTCTCTTTAAATTTTCTGAATTATTTTCCCACTTTCTCTCCCAGCTGCCCGACTAGGTAGTCAGTTACTGTTATTGAATAGTTGTGCCATGCTGTATATTTTGCGTGTGTGGTAGCAGGTCTGGGTAGCTTCAGATTAATCAGATTCTCTAATCCGGTATTCCTAAATACATACTTCAAGTAGAATTCCCAGTCAGTATAATTGGAGTATCCTTTCAGCAAAATCAGCAATCCAGATAGGTCTTTCGGAGGGGTTGTCAGCAGCTAATTTACTTGAATTGCTGCTTCCGTAGGGTTCACCTGGGTCAGGAACATCTTCTTAAATGTAATACTTTGTCCCACCGTATGTGCTATGGCACTAAATTAGTGTGCTTGGCACGGGTAGATCTGATAAAGATATTAAGTAGAGCATCTTTTTTTTTTTTTAATGTAGTTAGGTATTCGAATTAGATATTTAAATTGGATTGAGATAATTCTCCAAGACCAGTGTATCCCTGTTCATCCCTACCATTTATAGGAGCCGTAGGCCCTCCGCTTCGTTTGGGGTCAGGATCCGTGATATAAGGGTCTGAATAGCTTTACGGGAGAGAGTCCAGGCTCATAACCTATTGAGGCACGTGATTATTAGCAAAGCAACAAAACAGCGAAAGCAAGTAAACAAACGCGAAAAAATGCAGCAAAAGTGTGAGTTGAATTAGTAGCTATCTAGGTGATCTAGTAAACAAAGCGAGAGGTCGTTTGTGGGCGGCCTGAGCGCCTGGCACGTGACTTCGCCTACTCCAGCAGATGCCTCGACAGTATCTAAGTCTATGGTCCGGGTCAGAGTGCTAGAAAGTATAGCCGGTGACAAGTGGACAGAGGCAAGTGGGATGTTAACGGCCACATGGCATATTTTCTTTACAATTTGGGAAGTGAAAACCTCGACCGCCAGGATAGTGTATCTCACAGGAAGGACCATAGTCTCGATGAGATGGATAAGAAAACGCTCGGGCAACAGTTGCGAAGCGAACTTTGATACAGTGTGTCAACAATCCGAGTAACCTCGTTTGCCAATTCATACTGAACACCAGAAAATCTGCCTACTTCATCTCTCAAGACAGATGATCGAGCGTTGGCTTGGTACGGCAGTAATCTTACAAGGCAGTCTGATGCTACCCAATGAGTACAGTATTTGGCCTTGCAGAGGTTTAAGAGCTGGTTTGAGTTGCCTTGTCCGTAGAGTAGACTTGGTTCTTTTGCGCTCATGATTTGAGTATATTCGAGCCCCTATGGCAGTCTGCTGTCATCGCCACCACTATGATGTTTCAAGCCCACCACCGTGAACCCCGAGGGGAGGAAGCCAGAAGTTGCAATAATTTTCACATACTCAATAGTACTAAGCGCCGAGCAAAGCGTTGTTGCCCCCGGTTTCAGTACAAATTAGGCTGTGGCGTAAAGAATAGCAAGATGGAGAACCGGTGTTGTTCAATTATACCTAGAGCTTGAGAACTATGCAGGCCCTGCGCCGTCCACGCAAGACTATAGTCCTGGACACCATCATCCAATAATTAAAATTCGCAGGAACTAATGCATTATGCAACCCAAAAGGGATCAACGTAGAAAAGGTCAATAACGGAGAGCGGTATACATGCTCCAAACATGATATTAACCCTACAGGTGTCGCAACTGACCACCCAGTTGCCTGTGGGTCTGCATCCTATGTCTTCACTTCCAGCCACTTGTCACTTCCTAGCCGTAGGTTCCTGCAGATCTGATTAACATAGCCTTCTCGGATGACTACAAAAGTGCTGTAGTCGAGCCGTTTGCGCATCATTCAACGCCTATCCCCGAGACTCCTGGTCTAGGATGGGGCCAATGCAAATTTAATTTGGTTAAATTGCCCAATCAAGGCCGAGGATCTTTGCCGTCACGAAACAAGAGTACTGCAGCTGCTGTACTTAGAAGGGACGTGCGTACCACAAACGCATCCTTAATTGTTTCCCCTTATCTTACCCCGCCGCTGAACTACCGAACGAGGCTAGAGTTCTGCAACTTCTACTCTGTAGTCACTCGGCTTTTATAGTACTTTTATATCTAATCCCTGGCTGTATCTCAAAGTAATATGTGTGGCAAGCTTATCGTTCCGATTAAGATCTCTTGCCTTTTTATATGACAGTTACACATTCCAATTCTTCTTAGATCCCCCTTTGCCGCTGGCCATTAGTTCAACCATCACATTATGCGCCTCCTCAATGTGAAAACACTCAAGCTGGAGTATTTCTATGGATCAGTTCCCGCATATGCTATTCTGTCGCATACGTGGGGAGCTGATGACGAGGAATTGTCATTCGACGATATTGAAGATGGACGTCTCCAAAAAGGAGCTACTATGCCTTACAAGGTCGCAAAGTGTTGTGCACAGGCAGAGAAGGATGGCCTCAATTACGCATGGGTTGACACTTGTTGCATCATAAAGGTTGACCCTACAGAGCTCGGTGAAGCCATCAATTCCATGCTTCGATGGTACAACGAAGCAGCTATTTGCTATGCCTACCTGGCAGATGTCAGCTCTGGAGAGAATGGGCGTTTCCCGTTGACTCAATTCTGCTCCTGTCGCTGGTTCAAAAGAGGCTGGAGGTTGCAAGAGCTACTGGCACCTGATAACCTTCGCTTTTATGATTCTCGCTGGCACTACCTTGGAACAAAAGCAACCAGGTCAAGCACGATCGAGCGAAGAATAGAAATTCCGCGTCGCTTTTTGCAAGGGACGGTGCTGAGTGAAGCAAGTGTTGCACAACGTATGTCCTGGGCATCCAGGAGAGAAACAAAAACGGGAGGAAGACATCGCATATTGTCTTCTTGGGATATTTGATGTAACAATGCCAATGGTCTACGGCGAGGGTAGCTATCGTGCGTTCACTCGCTTGCAGCAAGAGATAATGAGAAAGTCGAGGGGTGAATCTATGCTAGCTTGGGGCTTTCAAGCCACTGAACAGAAAGCGGCCGATTCGAAAAGTACCAGCATATCTGCAGGTGTCCTGGAAGCATCCCCGGCCGACTTCATGAATTGTGGAGATATTGTCCCACAAAAGAAAAAAGCTAGCTTTCTGACCGCAGTTACATTCGATGGCGGATACGTCCGTATTAGTCTCTCTCTCTTCTCAGCATTATCTGGTGAGCAGTTCGGACTGCTAAATTGCGGTCCGCAGAATAACCGTGATGAGGTGGTAGGGATACACCCCTTGCTAGTGATACGCCCTCTGACAGGTACCTTAGGCCGCAAGGGCGTTGTTCAAGCTTGTTTCCAGCGCAAGAATCCGGTGCCCCAACTCAGCCTGTGTTTATTCAGACCGAGCGGCAGAAGAACACATCCACGGACCCCAGTCCATCAAAATACTTCTTCCTTGACGATCCTGTTGAGATAGGGTTGGAGTTGATTGAGGTTGAACCGCCAGAATGTTGGTTGAAGGAACATGCTCTTATTGCAACATCGAGCGACCCTAATGTCGATAGTATATACAACGAACCTGGACTCGGTTTCGACCTGAAGGTAATCGAGCCCATGATTTCCTGGTACTTCTAGAGTTCCAAGCGAAGAGATCGCAATTCCAGGCTCGATGCCACATGATGACATCCGCCAGAAATACGCCCTTGGCGGACTTAGCCCAGAGCGCTGGTCGCTTAAGGCAAGATGCATTCGGCAAAAGAAGCGCCAGCGACGGTACGCTTAGTATCCAGGCAAGCGTGGAACGTGATAGTCTGCAGAAGATATTTGTGTTGAAACTGGCCACAATGGCAAGTCCACCTAGCGTCACTGTTGATACTACGTTTGAGTTAGAGGAACTGATGCTTAAGCTTGAACTGGAGAGCTTAATGAAGGATGAAGATAATGTTTGTGGTGAAGCAGGGAATATCAACGAGCAGGAAGTGGAGGCATCTTCCTCGTTGGAGTTTGCCAAGGCAAGCTTGGCTAAGATAGAAGAAAAGTTGGTACGGTTGAATGAGCTGAAGGCACGATTACTCGAAGTAGTCAACAGAACTTCACAGGGTTCGGTTCAGACCTGTCCTTGAGCGGAAGAGATTAGACAACGGGGAATCATGTTGTCCGAGCGCAGGCGCTCACTTGTCGGGAAATTAGACGATCGGAAGCAAACAGCCCTGGAAAGTGGTTATGGTCTGCCTCTGCATCAGACTTTAGGCAAGGAAAATAAAGCTCTTGGTTCCCCAGCTGGTCAATCAATGCCGCACAGCACCCCTTCAACAATGTATTCTGGTTGGATTCTGGGGGAGGAAGAACCGATGCCGTCTGACTCCAAATTGGTAGACAGTGAGGCCAAACTGGCAAAAGATATTTGAAAAATGGTCAAAGATGATACATTTTGGAACCGATTCTTCAAAGATAAAGAATTATTCGTGGCACACCTCGTCAAGAAAGCCATATATTTGTATTCGGACTATAACAACACAATTGGGCCCCAAAACATTGTGCTCCTATCAATCAGGATTGCTATGTTCCAACAAGTGTTCTACTGTGGTAAGTTATTGCTAGCTTCGAATGACCAGTATCTATCTAACATGTTGCTCAACTCTGCGAACTTTTTCAGATGACTGCCCTGTAAAGGAGTATAATAATCGCCGGGACGCCCAGACAGAGTTCGTCAAGCGAATGACCGAGGCCACAACCAAGATTCTCCCTCACGGCAAAGGGGTTGCGCTGCGCTTCATCAATCACGACGCCGATAACGCCTCCAATCTAAACTCTGAAGGTATACAGAATATCATGGAGTCCCTGCCACTTGGGTCCTTGGGGTACACTGCCATTGTTAAGAATTTGAGGTCTAAGGTTTTAGAACCTCTAGTGAATGAAAAGATTGAAGACCGGAGACTTGACAGGCCGCTGATCATAACCATCACCATTGGCCGCTATTTGGAGTTTAGAGCTGAGTCGGAACTTGCTGGCGCTATAATAGAATGTGGTAAAAAGCTACACGACGCTGGGTATGCCCGCAACTGTATGTGACTTCCGCCCTACATTGTCTCTCCCACATCATTATATCCAGCCGATGTTATGCGCTAACCGGAGCAATTGACAGCTGTGAAGCTTTTAATTGTCTCAATTGGTTGGAGTAGAGTGACCATGGAATTTCTCGAACGCCTCCAAAGCAACCCGGACATTCGTCCTGTGATTGCCGGTGCTGATAGTAGTCGTGGTAGGCCGCATGCCCTGTTTCCCATTACGAGTTGTACAGTTTCTCACTTATTTGGTGGCCCAAGGTGGGTACACTATGGATTATTTCAAGAATATAGATGAAATGGAGTGGGGATTTAAGGTGAGCTTTTTTACTCTATTCGTCTATTGCTTATACTTTCCTTGTTGGCCGGCACTGACAGGTATCTTCTTCAGGCAATCAAGTTCCTGTCCCACTTTATCGAGAATGGCAACTAAGTCCCTATAAGAAAAGCCTTCTTCATCAATCTGTATATGTAGGGCATACCGTAGACGGTGATAGTGTCTAGGGTTACATCAAATTTATGAGCGCTCTTAGCAATAAGCAGGTCCGTTAGCCTTGATTGGCGTGGTTCCCGCCAAGCATTAGGACGCGTCGGCTTTCGCCCCTTGATCAGTTGCTATTTATCATGATGTTAACGCCCGACTACAAACAGCGATGATGAAATGACGAGAATACTAGGGACTTCCATTAAATCTTACCCATAAAGATGGCTCGCTTACCGCATGCCGTCAGATGTCTTGTGTCCAACCTCACATTCAACGCCCACTCGCCTCTGTCCCGAGGTTATCTCAGATGTTACCCCCAGTCATTGTGTAGATGATCACAGTGCATGAACCGCAGAGCAATGTCGACCTCATCTTCTGCTCAAACGGTACCGCGCATATTTCCGACCTCGGGATTCGAGATTCTTGATCCGGCAGAGGCTATTGAAGAAGAGACTTTACCAACCTACAATGCTGAGAAATACTACCCCGTTCGCCTCGGGGACATTCTGCACGGTCGATATCAGGTCGTTGCCAAGTTGGGATATGGTGTCACTTCTACAGTCTGGCTCGGTCGCGACTTAAGGTAGGCTTCTTATGTCCTCGGTCGGCCCTCTCGCAATTCCTACCCTGTTACTGATTAAACACTCTCAGTGATTCTAAGCATGTCGCTTTGAAAATTTATGTCACTGGTGTGGAAAGAAATCACGAACTTGATGTTTATGATCGCATAGGTGCTGTTGAAACAGACCATGCGGGTCAAAATCTTATTCGTAAACTATGGGGGCACTTCTTCCTAGAAGGTCCTCATGGCCGTCACATGTGCCTCGTGCATCAACCACTTGGTCTTAGTGTTAATCAGTTTTTATATTTCTTTCCTGGAAGAGTGATGAGACTTGACGCCGTGAAGCCCTGCATGCGACAGGTATTAGGTATAGTCGATTTCCTACATACTGAAGCGCAGGTCATACATACTGGTATAATTTCGAGCAATCCTAACCATCGTACATCATGACTGACAGTCCTAAAGATCTACAATTAAAGAATCTACTACTTCCGGGTGACCCAAAGAATTTCTCGGGTCTTGAGGATTCAGAGATTGAGGCACCCTCGCCAAGAAAGTTGCTTAGTTCTGAGCGCACAATCTACACCAGCCATATTGTTGTCCCCGGCAATGGATTGCCATTGCTCAGTGACTTTGGAGAAGCTCGCTTCACCGAAGAAGAACATGACGAGGATATCATGCCAAATCTCTACAGGGCCCCCGAAGTGGTGCTAAAGATGAATTGGGATAGCAAGGTTGATGTGTGGAGCATTGCCCTGATGGTGAGAGATTATGCTTATTGAGGTCATTTTTCATGTAGTTTATATTTACTTTCATGCAGGCCTGGGACATGGTTTGTACCCGAACACTATTCGATGGTAGAAACAGTGATGGTATTTTTGATGATCAAGTCCATCTTGCGGAAATGGTTGCGATTATGGGACCACCTCCCACTGACTTCATTAAGCGAAGCAAAGTAGGCTCGGTATTTTGGGATGAGAATGGTATGTTGCCAACTGAATCAGCTATTTGACATGAAGCTTCGGCTAAAATCTACATTCAGGCAAATGGAAGGACCTTGCACCGGTGCCGAAGATGACACTTGAGGAACGGGCGGCTGATATCCAAGGACCTGACAAGGAAGCATTCTTGAAACTTATGCGAAGAGCATTAACATGGGACCCCAGGGACAGACCAGCCGCAGGAGAATTGATATTTGATGAGTGGCTTATGAAGGGATTGCAGCTTCCGGCTCATCTGTCGAAGGAAACCTAGTTGTGATCGAATTTCTTCTGCTGGATTAAATGTAAAGTGTTAATACTGGCAACTTATACATCTTACAGCGCACAAGAGGAACTCTTTTTATCTGTATATCTGAAGGCGTAGTTGGGCATTTAGATAGTCTAGTAGGTGCTTGATAAGTGAAAAGTGGAGCCGGCGGAAGAGTTGGGGAAAAAAAGACCGGGCTGGTGCCTGAGGATCCGGAATCCAGAACGGCTTCCGCATTTGGGATTCTCGTTCTTCTTTCCGCCGACCAACCGTTCATCCAACCTCACCTCAGTTCCAGCCATCATGTCGTCCCGCACCGTCTGGAGGAGCCTCCAATTGCAAGCCCGGAGACGATTTATTGTCCCGGAGACACCATACCGCTGTTTCTCCTGCACACGACGTGCCCAGGACCCGCCCAAGTTCAACCAGGATGATCGCATGACCCATTTCGGCTTCCAAAATGTTCCTGAAGCGCAGAAGGAGTCTTTGGGTAGGTTTATCTGAATTAATTTGCATCCATATGCTTGAAGAAAGAAATTGTATACTAAGGCTTGTGCCAATGTCTAGTGGGAGCCGTCTTCAGCTCCGTTGCCTCGTCCTACGATGTGATGAACGACATGATGTCGCTGGGCATCCATCGCCTGTGGAAAGATCACTTTGTCCGCTCTCTCAACCCCGGATCCGCACTCCCCTCTCGCGAACACGATACGGCCGGCCGTGGTTGGAACATTCTCGATATCGCCGGCGGGACGGGCGACATCGCGTTTCGCATGCTGGACCACGCGACGAACATCAACAATGACCACGAGACCCGCGTAACGATTGCCGATATCAACCCGGACATGCTGGCGGAGGGTCAGAAGCGCAGCGTGCAGACGCCTTACTACAACACAAACCGACTGTCGTTCATGCAGGGCAATGCGCAGTCTATGCCTTCCATTCCGGATAACTCGGTTGACCTCTACACTGTTGTTTTCGGTATCCGCAACTTCACGGACAAGCAGGCAGCCCTGAACGAAGCGTTCCGTGTCCTGAAGCCCGGTGGTGTGTTTGCTTGTATGGAATTCAGCAAGGTCGACAACGCCCTGTTCAATGCGGTCTACAAGCAGTGGAGTTTCAGCGCCATTCCCATGATTGGTCAGCTGGTGGCCGGTGACCGGGACAGCTACCAGTACTTGGTGGAGAGTATTGAGCAGTTCCCTAGCCAGGAGGAGTTCCGCGGCATGATCCAGAAGGCTGGCTTCATGATCCCGGGACGTGGCTTTGAGAATCTGACTGGGGGAATTGCCGCTATCCACAAGGGTATCAAGCCGCTTAACCGGGCTTAAGAGGGGCAACTAAAAGGATGGATGGATGAATTGTTTCAGACAGTGTACACTAGCATTATCTTTTCGCCACTGTAATAATATTGATAGTCAAATATTGACATGGAAGACAACTGAGCGTGTCCGGAACGGCAGCGGGGAATGGATCTGCAAGACATCAGCAGCGTTGCGGATGGTGTGATGGCGGATTCCGAATGGCCGGGCGGAGACCGACTAAGTAGGGGTATAAAACTTAGAAGAGCGTAGAAGGATGCATGCGTCGGGATCTAGAAGGTGGTGCAAAAGGAAGACCAGATTTCATTCCTAATCGTTCGGGGAGGTGGTCAGCTCTAGCAAGCGGATTGGAGAAGGATATCCGATCCGAGGCAACTTTTCTTTATCTCTAGATAATCCTATCACCGAAATCAGCCACCCGGACTTTCCCTTCCCTCCTCTCTTCTTCCTCCCTCCTCCACTTTTTTTGTTCTGTTTTGCCCCCCACCATCGGATTTCTCCTCCTTTCCCCTCCTCAACTGCGTCTCCAGGTTCGCGTCCGGGATCTTTCTTCCCAGGCTTACCTCCTGGGAGAAAGTCGCCGTCTCACTCTCTTTCCCTCTCTTTCTCTCTCCCCCACAGAATGGTTTCATGACCATGGGGCACCTAAAGCAGCCATTCGCGATCCCGCTGTCGCCCGCCATGCCCCTCCCGGAGTCCAACCCCTCCCTCCACGATGATTTCCTCCTTCCGATGACTCCTCCAGATCCCTCCGAAGTCCCGCTAATGGGAGCCAAGGACACTGCGCCCGTGGCTTCAGCCCTGCAGGTTATCGCGGCGGAGCGCGCCGCTCTGGCGCATCTGGAGCACATTTACCAGACCGATCCGTTGGCTCAAGATAACCTCGCGCGCGCGGTGGCTCAGATCGTGCGCACCATCAAGCATGGCGGGAAATTGGTCTGCTGCGGTGTCGGCAAGAGTGGCAAGATTGCTCAGAAGCTGGAAGCCACCATGAACAGCATGGGGATCTACAGTGCCTTTATGCATCCCACGGAAGCCTTGCACGGCGACCTGGGCATGATACGACCGGTAAGGATGTTCTGGTCTATATGTGAGGGTGAACCACACACTGACTGAAACTGAACGCACCAGCATGATACACTATTGTTAATATCTTTTTCGGGCCGTACACCGGAGCTTCTGCTCATGCTCCCTCACATTCCTTCAACCGTCACGGTTATCGCCGTTACTTCTCATATGGTCTCGTCGACTTGCCCTCTGCTATCTTTCCACCCCTCGAACATGGGGATCCTCTTGCCGGCACCGATCCACGAGGATGAAGAGACCTCGATCGGCGTATGTGCCCCGACCTCGTCCACCACGGTAGCCCTATCGCTGGGAGATGCACTGGCTATCGCTACGGCCCGGCGGCTACATACAGCCCCTGGTAGAGGGCCGGCGGAGATCTTCAAGGGCTTCCATCCTGGCGGGGCTATCGGCGCTGCGTCCATGGCTTTGACGCCTATGAGCATGTCATCCGCATCAAGTTCTGCCGCCCCATCAGACTATATTCCAGCCCAACAGACCATGAACTCATTCCCGCAGTCAGACGGCAAACCCAATCAGCGTCCACTCGTCCGTGACATGCTCGTGTCACTCGATTCAATTCCCAGGGTGTCTGCCTCGGGTAAAGTCCGTCTTCTGGACATTCTCCTCACTGCAATCCAGCACCCCAACGCCAAGTCATGGGTTCATCTCTCACCGTCCGAAATCGTGCCCCCACGGCATCTCCGCTTCGTCTCCCAGAGCAACTATGTAGATATGCACGTTTCTGCCTTCACTGAACTGGGTCTACCTTTCGGCGTCTCCCGCAAGGACTGGTTCCGCCTTACGAGCTCGAGCACTATCGATGACGCGCGCCGGCTGGTCTCCGAGGCCGGTGCGTCCTCAGGCACCCCCGTGACCGTGGTAGCCGTCATGGAAGATACTAACCCCGACCACTGTCTCGGGGTCATAGAAGCTGAGGATTTATGGAATGATTGTGATGACTAAAATATATTTATATCCCCTCCCCACTTTGAACCTTCTGATGATGTATATGAACTCATGCCTGATTTTTGTGTGTCCTTTTGCCTTTTGTCTTATAAATATTCCGTTTCAACCGCAATAGATAGCTTTGGGGACATGTATTCCCTACCTGGAATGGGTTTGTCTGCTGGTGGGGTATGTCATTATGTTGCAACCTCAGCATGTTTTCAATCTTCGACTTTTCGGCTTGTCTATATTTCTCACTTACATATTACTACTATTCTTGTGGGAACCCTGTTGCTGTCCATACCCACCTTCATACATACAACTTCAATCACTCCGCGTTCTTTGTGGATTGAGTATAGAAGACTTATCATTCTTACTAGTTAGCACTAGATACCCGATCTCTCACGATCATGACAGCAGGAAAGGAAAATGGTACTTGTTTTGTTTGTTTGTCCGATCTCAAGTCTAATTCTACCATCATCTTTGTAGGTAATCATCTAACGTATCGGTACACATATCTCAAATGAGCCAGAAGCCAGGATAAACAGGGTATAAACATCATCGAGGGGACATGATAGCAGCACACAAAAAGCAGGCCGATAAAAAAAGGAGGGAGGCAGAATATTAATCTATGGTATCTTCAACGCATTACTCGTAGCACTGCGGAACGCCTGATATAATCAAAAGGACATAGCATCAAAACATGACCTGAGTTCTTTTCTTTTGGAAACCGACGTCCACCATTATAGGTGGGGAATAAGGAAGGGGGTTGTTCATGTCCCGCTTTACCGTGGTATCCGTGCCCGATCGGAATCAAGGGGCGCGGACGTCACTGGAGTGGTTTATCAAGCACATTTTGAAAGAGGCAGGGTAACAAAATGACGAAGAGAGAAAGAGAGAGAGAAGAGGTCTATGTTACAGCGGGGGATGTGATGACGACTCTGGCACCGGGCCGAGGTATCCCGCGCGGTCTTTGAACTGGGTATCTCAATGAGTTCATGAGACGACCGGGGCTGACTCTGTTACAATGGATGCCCATTTGTTCTCTTTCTCTCTCTTCTGCCTGTGCTCGAGTCTTCCTGTGGTGGTGAAAGCGGAACGACTCGGATAGTTCGTTTCAAAGCGGGGAGTGGAAATCACCGGAAGGCGATTCACCCCGACGATCCGGGATCTTGTCGGCCTTTGCCCTTGTCGGTTGATGCTGTGCTGTCGTCCTTGTAGAGGTTGTGTTGTTCGATATAATGGATTACAGGGACGGGAATCAGGTACCGGACGCTCATGTCACGTCTCAGGAACAGACGGATCTTGGTGCTGCTGACGTCATTTTGGATGAGTTGTTGAATGACATGGATGTTTTTCTTCCACGTTTGCAGGGCAGCGAGCGCTTCGTCAATGTCGGTTCCGGTGCGTTCCACGATGAAAGTCTGGGAAGGGAATTAGCGAAAATCCTAGAATTTGGGATAAAAGGTGGCAAGAAACATACGCCGTATTTTCCGAGAATGTGGTCAAGATCCTTTTCGCTCCAGACTCCAGGAGTTGACATGGTATGGACCAGATCTGCACCTGCCAGCAGAGCAATCTGGATGGGCTTGCGAGTACCATTGCCGGCCTCGATGCCCTGTCGTACAGTGTTGATCTCATGATCGAAATGGTCCAACACCACGGCTGTCGGTTGGTACTCCTTCTGCATCGGTTCCCACGTATCAACCATCAGCCAGTCAGAGGTCTGATCCACGGCGAGTTGGCACATAGCGACACTGTTGAATTCATTGCAGTTAGCGCATGAACGAAGGCGGATGGTGCGGAAAGTACGTTTGGTAGGATGGTAGGGTGGGACATGAGTGTCTTACCGATGTTCAGCGCTAGCCAGACCGGCCTTACGATAGGCGTCAGACACGGGGGATAGGTAACCCCCGACCAGCTCAAAGTCCGTGCTGAATTTGACATAATCGGCGGCCATTTCGAACATGCGCAGGTGCAGGTAGGTGATGGGTGAGAAGGAGCCACAGGCCACCAAGAGGAGCGGCGTCTTTTCGGGGTCGTCCATTGTGCGCTTCAGACGAAGCTCCGGGAAGGTGTAGTCGTCCATCGGAGCCGGAGGCAAAGGCGAGGATCGCCGGTGGACATCGTCACTGATTGCGTCGGTCATGGTTGCAGATGAGAGGCAGAATGGTGTCCCAGAGTGGTGGGAGAGGCTGGGAGGGACCAAATCTGGCCCAAAATCGATGGAAATCGGTTGGGAGAATGAGTCGGAGACAGACGGAAGAGAGATCAGGAGGGATGGAATGGCGAAGAGAGGTGATATGGACGGTGGATGAGATTTGAGTTCGCCGGTAAAAGGATGGGATGCGGGCGCAGGGGGGTTAGTCAGCGTGGGGGAAATGCAAGAGGCGGGCGGGGAAGAAAAAACGACCAAGACGGATGTTCGGTGTGCCTCGGGGCGCGATCACATCATCATCAATTTCACCGTATCGAGCATTTACCACCGAGCCCCATCTTACTTACTCTTATAGTATTGTCCCGCATCCTGGACGCGCGGGCAATCATGGTGTGCCTAGCAGGCTGTCAGTTTCCCTCCTAGCTAACCTGGAGTGTCTGACTATACATTGTATAATTGTCTAGCGAATCTCCCAAAGTGGTATATGTCCGTCACATACCCACATACCCGGTAACCGGCTATCTATCTCTCCATCGATCGGGCCCAGCACAACAGCCTTGTGAGGGGGTACTTGATGTCTGTCATCCATCCTATTTCACTATTCTACCCCTCAAGGGCCGGTCTGGAAGGCATCCCTTTAATTAATCTCCCTGCAGGATTCTTCTCTCCCAAGCCAGTCATCTCCAATCCACACTTCCTATAACAGTTGTTGGCAGACATCCCCCAATTGATGGAAATGGAGCGAGTCACCATCCCCCTGGCGACAGTCCACTCACTCCGCATGGTTCGGGAAGAACTGCTTTGCCTATCTACTCCATACACGGGCAGAATTACCCTGTCTTGCCGCAAGATTTTCCCAAAAGAATCTAGGTCATTAAGGTGGAGACCAGCCCGACGCTATAGCCGTTACGGTGCTGTCTATGGCTCCATTAGGCATAACTATCATCCTCCTCAACTCTTGCATGCATCGTGAATTAACTGTGGATTAACGGAATTAAAGCTGTTCACACATCCGACCGGGTAATCAATCCGAGGCACGCACGCGATAAGATTCAATGAACCCCCCGCGCAGATGCAGTCATCTGCAGTTCTGCACTGGGTGGAATGTCACAGATGTGATGCTCTGATAGGGAAAAAAATGCAGATCATGGCAGTATGGCGCAACACCAAGGTACTTACCGAGAAAATTTGCCAGCTCTCTGCATCGATCAGGAGGAGGCAAGCCAAGTGGTCTGTTCGCCTATCTGCAGTTTTCTCATATCATACATAAAGTACCAGATAGGCATGATTATTGTCATTATCACTGCCCCTCAGGTAGCCAATTATAACTTATAAATAGTGTCAAGGAGTATCAGCAAGGGGCCTGTCACGCTACCCATCTACAGTATGGATTTCATGTCAATGTAGTGATAGTAGGTATTACTGAAGATTTGGTGATGACACCGAAGTGGTAACCTCCCGATGTCTGTGGATTGCAACATTACTATTACTAGTGGTAGGGAGATAGCCCAAAGCGGGATATGCATTTGCCCGTTCAAGTCCGACCACAGGCTACATCAACAACGGACATGGTTGATGGCTACTGAAGAAACCATATACATTTAGCGGGGCTGCAGCAGATTAACGTGAGGATTACTGATATATACAGCCATTCTAGCCCTTTGGTCCTTGGCTACTGGGATGGGTCATGTTATTAATCAGCTTCTACTGCAGATAACTAACTACTGGACACACAAGAGTACATGAAGAGGTCAAACCCTGTTGACCGCGTTGGTCCAGGTGAACTAGTTAGATAAATTCTCCAGGTTAAAATTGTGGTTTATTCCGCACCGAAAACCCCAACAGTTTGGGGCTTTATATAGGAAAATGCCGTAACCTCTCTCTAGTGGTGGTTGAGGCTGCACTTTGGCTGTCTGACGCCTTCCGGACTGGCTTCCTCAGGCCGGCGTCACTCACCACCGCCAACCACGTCAATCATCTTCCCCCCCAAACTCCGTCCTTCACCATCACCTCATCCACCACCACTTCCTCTGTTCTCAACAACGACCCTTACGATCATCTGCACTTTCTGGTATATATTATTAATTGATCACTCCCTTGTTACCAGTGAACACCTTTGTTCTCTCAAGTATCGCCCCCTTCACGTCCTCCCCCCGATCGGCCGTCCCTCAGCTACAACCCTCCCCCGGATCGTCGACGGAACCCAATTCGCCATTCTACCCACGCTCTGGTCAACTTCCCTAGGGTAACGGATGGCGGGTTAACGGTGACAAGTGACGAGCGAGCCCTCCTTATCTAGCTCTCGTTAGCAATCGACATATGGCCAGACACAGGCCCAGTGCTCACCGCCAGGACCCTCTTGAGGACTCTTCCACTCAGCCAACCTCTGCTGGACCTTCCGCCACTGCCGCTAGGTACATACTTGATCTCTTTGCCCTTCACTCTTTGGCCCTGTGCCCTGTGACCTGATCTTGGATTCTTTCCCCTCGTTCGTGGTACCCCCGCAAGAGCCCGTTCCCTACAGGCCTGTCCAACTGTTTGGGTGGATGGAGAGCTCTACCCACCAGCTGCGTACTCGACGGGAACCATCACCGTCATAATCGTTTGCTATCTGGGTCGGGTGGGAATTCCCCTCATCACACTACAAGCTGTTTTCATCTTCATCCTGATCGCACACACGACACTCTCCACCTCTGTCCCACCCACATCCTGGAAGTGAACGTTTTCTCATGTCCTCCAGAATAACTCGCTCCGCCGCGAGAGTAGCTGCAGACTCTCTTCCGTCTACCGGCTCCGGTCCCTCTCCTGCGAACGCGGCCGCTGGTTCGGCTTCAAACCGGAAGCGAAAGGCCCCTGCGCGACGTGATCGATCGGTAGACGCCCCGGAACAATCAAACCCCTCCTCCCCTCCCCGAAAAGCCAAGCGACAGCGACGTGCAACTCCCCCACGAGCGGCGCAGTCTCCTGCAACCACCCGCCGCGGTACTCGCAATCATCCAGCGATGTCCCAATCTGGGTAAGTTACGATGGGGATCTTGAGAGTATGCGGGCTGACTGTACCATGTTTTCAGTCCTTCATCACATCCCGCCGAGGATTCATCAAGGAATCAGACCTCCCCTCCGGCGTCTAGACGGAAGTCAAGCAGGAGCGGGAAGGTGTCACAAGGTGAGAATGGAACGGCCCGGTGGAGAAGTTCTCCAACCCTGGGGGGGCACATGTCTGCGCCTCCGTGGATAGAACGAGCTGACTCTTGTGATAGATAATGCCTCAGCAGCTCAGTCATCGCCTCGTCGACAAAAGAAGCGCCCTTCCAGAGCCAGTCCCGACACTATTATGAAGGAGGCGGAAGAGGAGATGGAGGATCAAGAACTAAGCGAAGAACGGGATTCTTCTCCTCCAAGTGATAGCCACGAGGGAACCATCCCCTCTGGTCTGGATGACGATGACGACGAGGATGATGGGGACCTTTTCCACAACAGTCTGTTTGGGTCGCGGAGCCCCTTGGGTCTGCAAAGCACCCTCCGTGCTTTGAGCGGCATGATGTCGGGCATGTCTTCGCGTTTGCGAGATATTCTATGCAACCTGAGGATGAAGGATGACCCATCCATTCAGCTGATCGCTCTGCAGGAGCTCTCTGATCTACTACTTGTATCAAATGAGGATAATCTTTCCGGCCAGTTTTCCCCAGATCCGTATGTAAAGGAATTGGTCGCCTTGATGCAGCCAAGCGACTTCGGTGAGGAAAACCCGGAGATCATGCTTCTCGCATGTCGCTGCCTGGCCAATTTGATGGAGGCCTTACGTGGCTCCGTGGCCAATGTTGTTTACGGAGGAGCTGTCCCCGTCCTTTGTCAGAAGTTGCTGGACATTCAATTCATCGATTTGGCTGAGCAAGCTCTCAGCGTAAGTCATTCCTTGATCTTTGTTATCCGTATGCCCCTGTTTGCGTTGGCAGGCTAACTAGTTGCTGCAGACTCTGGCGAAAATATCCGTGGATTTTCCCGCGTCTATCGTTCGCGAAGGGGGCTTAACGGCTTGCTTGACGTATCTTGATTTCTTCCCAACTAGCACACAGCGTACGGCGGTCACAACAGCCGCTAATTGCTGCCGCAACCTTCCTCACGATTCGTTCCCCGTGGTTAGAGACGTCATGCCCACTCTGCTCAATGTTCTCGCAAGCAACGATCCCAAGGTTGTCGAGCAGGGCTGTCTATGTGTCTCTCGCATTGTTGAGAGCTTTAAGCATAAGCCAGAGAAGCTGGAAGAGCTCATCGAACCTGCCATGCTCAAGGCTGTGCTTCGGCTGCTGTTGCCCGGCACTACCAATCTCATCGGGCCGCACATTCATACACAGTTCCTCCGCGTGTTGGCCATCACGTCAAAAGCGAGTCCGAGACTGTCCGTTGAATTGCTCAAGATGGATGTGGTCGACACTCTTTATCAGATTCTGACGGGAGTATCGCCGCCGGCAAACCTAGAGGGCACTGCTGTCAAGATGGACAGTGTTCTTGTTATGCAAGCGCTTATTCATCGGCCCCGCGAACAGGTTTTCGAAACTCTCAATGTTATTTGTGAGCTCTTACCGGGTGCGCCGAACCGGTTCTTTCTCTCGGCGGATGGTTTGGCTGGCTTGCCTGCTGAGGGCGATGCTGCTCGCCAACCAAAATCACCCAAGGCCAAGGAATCTGAGGAGAAACGGCGCTCGTTGCTTGTGGACTGCAAGACGGAATTGAAGCGCTTCGCTATGATCTTGCTGCCAACCTTGACCGATGCTTACTCTAGTACTGTTAACCTAGAGGTGCGCCAAAAGGTCCTGACCGCTCAGCACAAGATGCTGCATAACCTAGATGCCAGCCTGATTGAAGAGGCATTGCGGACGGTCCCTTATGCGTCGTTCTTAGCGGCCATCCTCTCACAGAAGGACCACCTGAGTCTGGTGTCCTCTGCGCTGCGCTGTGCAGAGATCTTGTTTCAGCGCTTGGAGCATGTTTATCGACACCAATTCCACCGTGAAGGTGTCATTTCCGAGATATTCAAGCTTGCCGAGGGACCACTATCCACAGAAAAGCAGGGGAAGCCAGCGAGCGATTCATCGCCTGCCCAGGATGCTGCTGTGGACGCTAAGCCATCCCACGGTGGAAACGATGCGGTTGGCAGCGCGGAAGACAATGGTGGCGACGATGCCGAGGGAGGAGATGATTATGATGAGCAGGACGACGAAGACAACGACGATATATCTGAGTCTGCAAGCTCCTCATCCTTCTCCAGTCATGCCCTTTCTGCCAGAATCGAGAACGCTATGCGAGATATTGTTATCCGCGATGCTCGTGCCTTCGTTGATATCTACGAAGCCAGCCAAGGAAGAGATATGCGGGACAAGGCTTTGGAGACTTTGAACGAACTTAAGACCCTTGCGGCGCAGATTGAGGCGTTCTATGCTGGCGAAGGTGATGAAGACGGCCTTGCGCTTTTCAAAAAGCTTGCAACCTATTTTGATGGCGATGCACTGGAAAGCATCACGAGCTCGGAAGTACTCAACTCCGGTATCATCAAGGTGCTGCTCGATGTATTCGGAGATTTTCAAGGTAAGTTTTGTGCCAACCTCATTGGAGACTCCTTGCTAACCAGTCTATTAGCCACTTCCATGCGTGAGGCTCGGGCGGCTTTCCTACAAGCTTTCATGGGATCTACCATCTCAGAAAAGGCCCAGAGTCAAAGCACAGCAACCACACCCTTCAGTGTTCTCATTCATAAGCTACAGGATCTACTCAGCCGGACTGAGCATTTCGAGGTCTCCACCGTCAGCCATAATTCATTGGAGAATACGCGTAGCAATGCCGCCTACATGCTGGGCAAGCAACTCAGACTCAAGTTGGTGGCGGACGAAGATTCGGATATTCCTCGCACGTATCGAAACATCATGGTATCCATCCACGCCATAGCAACCTTTAAGGCTCTGGATGATTTCCTTCACCCTAGAATCAGTCTTACAGATCGGCCCAGACCATCACGCACGCGTGAAACAATCCTCAACCAAATCGCTAATGCGGCGCGTCTCCGGGATCAGCTGGCCGGTGGAGAGTTCCCTACTGGCGATGCCGCCGCCACGCCTCGAGCATCATCAAACACTGGGAGACCACAGCGCCCAGGAGAGACACGCTCAGGTTCCAACGATTCGCCAGCTGAGGGACGTGACCACAGCTCCCGGTCTAGGCGGTCCGGTCGGCATCAAGCTTCAGGTGAAAATGAGCACGAGAATGAACCCTTGGAGTGTGCCGATGAACGGCAAATGAGTGATGACGAGGATCCAGAAGATGACGGCGAGGACGAAGAGCTGAACGCCATGGTTGATGACTTGGAGGACGATCTCTCGGATGATAACGTCCATGACCCCACTGCCGTCAACATGGAGGTGGCATCTTCGGGTAAGGTCACTGCTCGGAAGGAAGACGGCACTCGCGTGGCTACTCCCTCGCAAACGACGCCAGCATCGAAATCATCCGCGTCTGCTTCTAGTTCTGCGCAGAATCCTCCAGGTGGCAGTTCGCTGGCAATGGCCGGGCGGCCTTTCGCCTCATATGCGGCTGCTATGGCATCGATTCCGACTGACTGGCATATTGAGTTCAGCGTGGACGGTGAACCGGTCTCGAACGAGACCACCATTTATCGCGCTGTTCATCACAACCGCCAGCACGCCGAGCCCAATGCCCGGAATGTTTGGTCTGCCGTTCATACTGTCAAATTCAGACGGGCACCAGGCCCGCCCCCACCGGAACCTTCCACGCTCACCCAAGGTACATCCGGTTCTACACCGAGGGACGATAGCAGTGATATGCCCGCGTCGCTCAGTCAAGACCAAACGACGGCATCCATCCTCCACTTGCTTCGTGTCTTGCATGAGATGAACACCACCCTTGATGATATACTTGCAGAGACTAAAGACCTGGTCGCTCTCACGCCAGAGCCATTGTCACAGTTCATCAATACGAAACTCACAGCCAAGCTCAATCGACAACTGGAAGAGCCACTTATCGTAGCAAGCAGCTGCCTTCCCAGCTGGAGTGAAGATCTCGCCCGCCTGTTTCCGTTCCTCTTCCCATTCGAGACACGGCATCTCTTCCTTCAGTCGACGGCGTTTGGCTACTCTCGCGCGATGATGAGATGGCACAACTCTCAGAACGACGATAACCGCAACGATCACCGGCGCGATGATCGGCCTATTCTCGGGCGGCTACAGCGACAAAAAGTACGGATCTCGAGAAGCCGTATTCTCGACTCTGCTATGAAGGTAATGGAGTTGTACGGTTCTTCGCCCAGCGTGCTGGAAGTTGAGTACTTCGAAGAAGTCGGTACCGGTCTTGGTCCCACACTGGAGTTCTACTCTACCGTATCGAAGGAGTTCTCAAAGAAGAAGCTCAAGCTTTGGCGTGAGAATGAGTCCGTCCACGGCGATGAGTATGCCTTTGGCAAGCGTGGCCTTTTCCCGGCACCCATGAGTGAGGAGCAAGCCGCTTCCGAATCTGGCAAAAAACAGCTTCAGCTATTCAAGTGTCTGGGCAAGTTTGTTGCCCGGTCCATGCTCGATTCGAGAATCATTGACATTTCTTTCAATCCGGCCTTCTTCCGAATCGCTGCCAGCTCATCTTCTGTTGCCCCCTCTCTTGGCACGGTCAAAGCAGTTGACCATGATCTGGCAAAATCGTTGCTTCTGTTGAAGTCGTTTGCCGACGCTAAGAAGGCCGTGGACGACAACCGGACACTGTCGAAAGCCCAGAAGGCTCAAGCGCTGCAGCAGATCGAGGTGGGTGGCGTCAAGGTTGAAGACCTGAGCTTGGATTTCACCCTGCCCGGCTACCCGGCCATCGAATTAATTAAGAACGGTTCCAACATCCCCGTAACAAACGAGAACGTTGATCTGTATGTCGAAAGGGTGATAGACATGACTCTGGGTAGCGGTGTCCAGCGACAGGTAGAGGCCTTCCGGGCCGGATTCTCTCAGGTGTTCCCCTACTCCGCGCTTCGGACGTTCACGCCACAGGAGCTTGTCATGCTGTTTGGCCGGGCTGAGGAGGACTGGACCATTGAAAGTAAGGATCCGTTTGTACATGCATTTCTGGAGATAGCTAACGGCTTTTCTGCAGCTCTGATGGACTCGATCAAGGCCGATCACGGTTTCAACATGGACAGCCGAAGCGTGCGGAATTTGCTTCAGACGATGAGTGAATTGAACCCTCAACAACGGCGAGACTTTCTACAATTTGTTACTGGCAGTCCCAAACTCCCGATTGGCGGTACGTACTTTGCGTTGTGATTATATGGGAATTATATACTAATGAATATACAGGTTTCAAGAGTCTCACCCCCATCTTCACGGTGGTGTGCCGTCCCAGCGAGCCGCCTTACACGCCAGATGATTACCTGCCGAGTGTCATGACCTGTGTCAACTACTTGAAGCTTCCAGACTACAGCAGCCTGGATGTACTCCGCGAGCGGCTGTCAGTTGCCATTAAAGAAGGCCAGGGAGCCTTCCACTTGTCCTGATTGTTGCACATAAGATCTGTTGATCTACTCAAAGTATGCTATGGAGGATCTCGAATGACGCAAAAGGAGCACGAATGAGCACTGATGGTGCGTCGGAACGATAGCTAACTACATACCCTTATGGTTGCAAAAGGGTGTATTCATACAATGCCTAGGGCACTTGTCTTTTTGGGGAGGGGGGGATCTGCGTTCGGGCCACATTTGTCTGCTTTCTGTGCCTTTGTGGGAAGGGCGTCCGGGGGTGTTGCTTCATGCTTCCATTTAGATAGAAATGCCACTCGTATCCGAGGCCGGTGAGTCTATTAGTCTGCTGATGTATCTATCTATTGATTACATAGGTCTATAGTCTATCGCACAAAGAAATGAAAGGGTATTGTTATCTCCTGTCTCCGCCTTTTTCACACTTCAATTCCGATACAGCGGCACCATGGACTACACAACACCAATCAGTCAGCCATCATCCCATCCCTCCATCAAACTCAACTCCAATGGGGAAAAAAAGAAAGAACTTACCTCCGCAAACTTCGGCTCCACAAACAATGCCCTCGCCTCCGCCACGACGGTCTCCCCTTCCTCACCCTCCCCACTACCAGAAGCAGGCATACTCCTCATCTCACCCTCCACCCACGCCTTCCTCCCCTCCACCTTAATCGTCTCCGCCTTCAGCACATACACCCGCTCCGGCAACGCCGGCTTCCTAAAATCCACATTCAAATTCGCCGTCATGCCCAACCCACTCTTGAATGAATCCGAGACGCATCTCGCGAACGCCTCATCGAACATCACGCTCAACAGGCCTCCGTGCACATACCCAGGGTGTCCGCAGAGTTGCGGCCCGATATGAAAGACCGAGATAAGGCGCGCGCGGGGAGATTCCTTGCCTTCTTTTGTTGTCCCCTCCTGGGAGGAGCAAGGTTTGCGGTTGACAATAGAAGTGAACATATACGGCGGCACCGTGACCTTGTTCGCGCCGGAGAGCGTCCCCGCGACGAAGTGGTTCGGCCGGTGCGAGGATTTCATGTGCAGATGGGGACGGGATTCTTTGTACGAGGGGTTCGAGCGCAGGGATTGCACGAGTGGGTGCGTGGTTATGAGATGTTCGGCTGCTGAGAGCGTCGATTGGGGGGTTGGGGTTGGGGGCTGGTCGAGTCGGTCATGGTAGGAGGGGAGCGTGGAGGGGGATTCGATGGCTGAGGAGGCGGCGCCGGCTTTGATGGTGCGGATTTGGGTGTGAGGGATGAGGTAGGTGGGTGGGCGTTTGGTGAGGAGGCGGGTGATGGTGGTGGTGGTGGTGGTGCGGGTGCGTGGGAGGGACATTTTTGATTGATTGATGAAGTCAATGCTGTTGGCAGTATGGTGATCTTGATCTTAGTGTGTCTTGGTGGTGGTTAGTGTTGATTATTTGATTGAGACTAGTAGTAGTAGTTTGCATGTATGTGTAGGTTTCATAGACGGGATGATGTCTGTGGTTGTTGCATACCTTTTCCTTAGTTCAACTCACATATATATAATAACCTGAGGGTACCTGCTACTGCTCGAATGACAGAAACTCAGCTTCTGCAATATGCAACAGGCAAAGGTCTAATTGCCTTCGGGCAGAACAGGGAAAAAAAGATGAAAAAAACCCTGGCCTATCCGGGAAAGTGGGCCCCCGCCCACGTGGAATTTCATCAACGTGAACTGGTCTGGCCAATGGGGGGCTGGAGTATGGCGCTAGTTGGGATGGCTTGCAGGGATGAGGCGCCCAACTTGCAGGGATCGGGCGGGTGGGGCAGATCCGGTGTGTTGGGATTGGTTGATTTTTGACGCGCCGGTGTGTTTTATTTGAGGAACACCTGTTGCTGAGACGAGGTTAGAAGGTGTTGCCGGTTCTAGGTGGTTTCCTGGTTGGGGAGGTGTCTGGTGGGTATGGTATTTAGGGGTGAGGTATTTTTAGGTTTGTTACTACGCACTTATATTGTGTATAATGTGATGGAGTCGAGGTGAATAGGGGATAATAGTAGGTGGATTTGTACTATCCTATCTCCACTTCTCTTTGCTCGGTCGAACGGAGTTTATTAGGCTATTGGTGATATACCGCTTTGATGAAGTCATACTCAACTTACTCCGTGCTTTCCAAGCCCATAATTACTACTAGTAGTAATACTTTTACAACTTCACCGCATGTTTATCCACATGGTGGGCTCTAGAAAGTTCAAGAAGCGACAACACGATCTTCCTTTTGTCGAGCTTGGTGTATGAACGATCTACTAATCCCTATTGACTCATTCTCTCTGCATGTGGTATATGAACAACTCTGTACAACGTAATAGATACAAGCATTAGAAATCCAATGGATCCACCTGGCCCAGGAATGAATTGTTGCCTTCTCCACGCAGTAACGCCTCAATGTCCACCCGTCCTGACGTGAGATACCGCTCACTCACACCTACGTTCACCCGCTGAGACAGAAGATGCTTCAACTCCGCCCGCATAGCCGCCAACTCATTCTTCGTAACTTCACCAGCCTTGCGCTGCCGTTCCTGACGCCCACGTCCGCGGCCGCGACCACGGCCCTGGGCGCTCTCAAACTCCTCGCTATCATACTCAACCCCAAGGTCCTCTGCTGCCTTTTGGAGCCAGTTATCTTCCGCGGAGATCTTCTCCTTGGCGATGTTGGAATCAGTAATCTTGGCGGCCAAGTTCACACGATCACGGACCCGGAGGACGACCCGACGGTCGAGCTCCAACGACTCAAGCGGCAATTTCTTGCCATTGGCCATGTTGGCGTGCACTTTCGCGGCTAGACGAACCACTCCGACCATTTCCTCCGGAGCGCAGATGATCACACTCTTTCCGGAAGCACCCGCACGGGCGGTACGTCCGGAACGGTGGACGTAGGTATCGGCTGCGCGGGGAGCATGGTAGTGGATGACGAAGTCAATGCCCTTGATATCAAGACCACGCGCAGCAACGTCGGTGGCGACGAGGATACTGCTGGGATTGGATGTGGGCGAGGAGAATCGCTCTACTGAACGTAGACGCGCTTTCTGGGCCATAGAGGAGTGGAGTGCCAAAGCGGGAAGGCCGAGGTTCTGGAGCAATTGGGTGAGACGGCGGACGGCGGAGATCGAGTTGGTGAACACAAGTGTCCGGTGCTTGGGGTTGTAGAGCAACAGAGTGTAGAGATAAAGATCCTAGGTTCGATTAGCATATGAATAACTTTCTGCAGCGACTGCACATACCTTCTCCATAGCTCCACATTCGACAATGCCTTCCTTGAGGCCTTCAGCCATCTGCGAGACCGGGTTGACGTCAATGAACTTGGGCTTTTCTTCGCGAAACTTCAGTTTCTGGAGGAGATATTCCATGGACTCCTTGTTGCTCATGATGTCGCCTCCCGTCCAACGCGCTTTGCCGGCTAGCTTCTGCTGCAAGTCGCGGTGGAATGTAGCGGAGAAGACCAACGTCTGTCTCTGGGCACGAGCATCCTCCTTCTCTTCGTCTTCGCTATCGTCGCCACCGAAATCGCCATCCTCAACGCGATCAAGAGCACCGAGGATCTCCTCAGCTTCCTTGAAGTGACCCTCACTGAGAAGTCTGTCCGCCTCATCAATGACAAGGAACTTGATGTCACTCATCTTGCGAATCAAACCCTGACCACTGCTAAGCACCTCCCATACTCGACCAGGAGTACCAATGACGATGTCAGCACCAGCCAGCACTCGCTGCTGCTTTTGAACGGACAGACCACCCGTAAGGAGTGCAATGCGGGCACTGGAGCCGGGGGCGTGGAGAGCAAGCTCGCCAATATGCTTAGCCAATTGGTGTGCCAATTCACGGGTGGGAGACATAATGAGAGCAATCGGGGCCGATTCCTTCTTCTTCTCTTCCTTGCCAGCGCGCAAGTCCTCCCGTTTCTTCTCAAGATAGTGCTCGAGGATGGGGATGCCGAACGCCAATGTCTTTCCGGAACCTGTCGACGCCTTGCCGATCACATCGTGGCCATCTAAGATCTGGGGAATGCAGGACTTTTGAACAAGAGTCGGTGTGGTGAACTTCATCTTCGACAGACCGGTGAGGATCTCAGGAGACAACCCAAGCGACTCCCAAGCAGAAACATCCACGCCATCGTCGTCCTCTTCATCTTGGAGTGCAGCAAACGAGAGTCCAGCCTTGATGCTCTTGTCCTCCTGGTTTGGTGTAGTCTTCTGCTTTGCTTCTTTCTTGGCTTTCTTCTGCTCCGCCTGCCTGTCCTTCTTGGCCTTCTTCTTCTCCTCAGCCGTGGGTTTGCCGGCTTCCTGCTCGTCTTTCTGGTCTTCCTTCGGTGCAGTGTCCTTCTTCTCGGTCGCTTCGTTGTCGCTGAAACCGGACCACTCGTCGTCGTCGAATTTCGGTTCTTCCTCCTCTGGCGCCTTCTTCTTCAGGATCGATTTCTTCGGTTTGCCATGTGCGGCCTGGATGATCCATTAGCACTCTCCCAACACCGCCAGTTAACACCACATACCTTGAACCGGAGTCCTTCACTTCCACCCTTGATAACCTCTACTCCATCAATTTCTTCCAATCCAAAGAAACCACCTGCATCCTCAAGTCTATCAGGCAGCGCGACCTCTTTCCAGTTAAGATCATTGACGGTGACGAGCGGATCCTCGCTCTCCTCAGCCGCGGCGACATCCTTCTTCCTCTTTTTCGCCTGCAAATCAGCTCCTTTCGAGCCGCGCTGTCTCTTCTGACCCATAATTGCAAAATGAACCCCGACCGAATACACAAAATGTAAGATGGGAGGAGAAACAAATGTCGGCAGTAAGTTGCAGCCGCCGAAGGGAAGAAAAAAAAGCGGCAGAAAGCCGCCATACCGCCCAGCACCAGTTAATCTTATCGCCGCCCCACGAGAAAATCCCCCTCAAATCCCTCCTCCGGACCATCCAAAACCTCAAATCCCACCACCACAAAATACCCCCCACCCACCGCCACAATGGGTAAATCCTCCAAAGACAAGCGCGATGCCTACTACCGTCTCGCCAAGGAACAAAACTGGCGCGCCCGTTCTGCCTTCAAACTGATCCAAATCGACGAGCAATTCGATCTATTCGAGCACGAGAACCCAGACAAAGTCACCCGAGTCGTCGATCTCTGCGCCGCCCCGGGCAGCTGGAGTCAAGTGCTGAGTCGCGTTCTGATCAAGGGCGAGAGTTTCGGTCGTCGCGCCTGGGTCGAGAAGAAGCGCAAGGAAAAGGAAGCCCTCGAACGAGTCCGCAATGGCTCAAGCACCACAACCACCTCATCAGAAGACACCGACATGACCGAACTGAAACCCCGCAAGAACGTAAAAATCGTCTCCATCGACCTCCAACCCATGGCGCCCCTCGAAGGCATCACCACCCTCAAAGCAGACATCACCCACCCATCTACCATCCCCCTCCTCCTGCGCGCCTTGGACCCTGAAGCCTACGACTCCACCTCCACCTCTTCCACCCCCTCCGCCATTCGTCCCCCTCACCCTGTCGACCTGGTCATTTCCGACGGCGCCCCGGACGTAACCGGCCTGCACGACCTCGACATCTACATCCAATCGCAATTACTCTACTCTGCACTCAACCTCGCCCTGGGCGTCCTCCGCCCCGGCGGCAAATTCGTCGCCAAGATCTTCCGCGGCCGCGACGTCGATCTCCTCTACGCGCAACTCCGCACCGTGTTCGAGAAAGTCAGCGTCGCGAAGCCGCGGAGTAGTCGCGCTAGTAGTCTGGAGGCGTTCGTCGTGTGCGAGGGATTCATCCCGCCTTCCATCCACGCTGGCACGGACGCGCTGAAGAACCCTATCTTCGGAGGCGTGGCTGTCCCGCCTCCTGTGTCAGCGGACGGAAACGTCGGAGTGGAGGTTGTCGAGAGCGAGGACGACGAGGCACGCCCCGTCAAGCTGGCCCGCTTTGCTCCGGCCGAGGCGACTCTAGGCGCTGCTTCAGCGGAGTCTAGCCAGACGGAGGCGCGGCTGCTTCACGATGACTCGTTGGCGTCGGTGACACCTACGCCGTTGGCGTATAAGTCTGCGGGTGAGAAGTTCGCTGTCGGGAACAGGTGGATTCCTAGGTTCATTGCGTGCGGTGATCTCTCGGCTTGGGATTCGGACGCCTCGTACACGCTGCCGCCGGATCATGTCAGTTTGGATCCGGTGCAGCCCCCTACTGCACCGCCTTATCGGCGGGCGTTGGAGTTGAGGAAGGAGAAGGGTGGTGCGTATGGAAAGACGAAGTTGGGTAGTTTGGGACGGGCTTGAAATTAGAAGTGGATATTAATGCGGCCGCTTCTAACGATATCTTCTTGTTTATAGTTATGGTTACGAATTTTTCCTTTTCCGTTTTGGCGGGGTAAAAAAAAAGTTGGATGTGCTTAGACTACTACTTGGCTGCTAGATGGACAAGGGCGGATGGATATAGCAGATACCCATAGATCTAAAATCTACGATAGATGATTATTATGAGAAGAGGAATAGATTCATAGAGAAAATGCAAAAGTCTATTTTGAATTGGTAAATCAGGTGTCTCTATGCTGGTATGCGCTAAGCTCAAACAGGACGGACAGATCATCACATCACATCATGTACAACGCACGGCGCTAGATATCCCCACACTTCTATGGTCATAACCTTTTTTCAACCTCCCCTTAGTACACCTCAAGGACGTATCTCTCCTCGTCCTTCAACTTCTCGATCTCCTTGCGAGAGTCGACCTTCTTGCCCAGGTTCTTGGCCTCGGTGGCAATGGCCTCCTCCAGCACGGCGGTGACATCGGGCACGGGCCATGTGGGACCGCAGAGGTAGAAAGCACCCTCCTCGCGGATGTAGGCCTGGATGATTTCAGGCAGAGTCTGGCGCATGCGATCCTGGATGTAAATCTTCTCAGGCTGGTCACGAGAGAAGGCACGACCCAGAACAGTGATGACACCGGCCTCCTGGTAGGCCTCCCACTCCTCACCATAGCAGTACTCCTCGCGCTGGTGGCGGGAGCCCATGTACAGCAAGACGGCACCAATTTCCTTGCCCTGAGCCTTCTCAAGAGCACGGTGCTGGACGAAGGCACGGAAGGGAGCCAGACCAGTACCGAGACCAGCCATGATGAGGGGCTGGGTGGACTTGGGGGGCAGCTTCATCACACTGGACTTGACGCTGACGGTGACGGGGGCACCGGGCTGGAGGCGGCTGAGGTAGCGGGTAGCCTGACCGAAACGGTCACGGCCAGTGGGGTCCGACCAGGTAACCGCAACGATCATAAGAGCAACGGTGGTGGGGGTCACCTTCTGGCAAGAAGCGATGGAGTACTCACGACGCTTCAGGGGACCGACGATACGGATCAGGTCGTGGAAGTCAGGCTTGGCCGAGGGGTACTGGAGCAGAATATCCGCGAAGGTAACGGTGTCCACCTCGGAACGGCGCTTGAATTCCACAGCTCCGTCGGGGCCACCGAGGGTAAGAAGATCGGTCTTCTCCTTCTCGTCGTCGGCGAATTCGGCCAGAGCTTCGTAGAAGCGCTTGGGCGGGCGACCGAAGATGTCGACGTTCTGGACAAGGGCCTGGTAGACGGTGCGGTTCTCCAGAACGGCGGGGTCCTCGCGGCTGGGCACCTCGACGACATCGTCGGCGTTTAGGCCATAGAAGGCGATGAAGTCCATGACATCCTTCGGGTCGTTCTCAGCGTGCACGCCCAGGGCTTCACCGATGTCATACTTGAGGCCAGAGTCACCCAAGTCGAACTCGATGTGGAAGATGTTACGATCGTAGGTGACAGGAGTAAGGCGTCTGTTCTCCTTGACGTGGACAGTGAAGGTCTTGGTAGCCGTCTCAGGACGCAGAGCATTCTTGGTGCCGTAGGCCTCCTTGAAAGCGAGACCCTTGGCAGCGGTCTGCCAGTCCTTAAGGTAGGAGGCAGGCTCGGTCTCTTCTTTGTCGAAGGACACGAGGCTGTTGGGGGAAATGTCCTTGGGGAGCTGAGCAACCTGGGCTCCCTCCTCGGGGTCCTTCCAGGCCTCGGGAACCTCGATCTGGCGGAGAACCTTCTCAAGTTCCTTGCTAACATTCTCCAGGGCCTCGGCATTACCGCCAATAGAAGCCAGCTTCTTGATGCCCACGCTCTCCTGAGAAGGCAGAGCCACACGCAAGAAAGCAACCTGAAGGACTGAGGACTCAGAGGCGGTCTCACCGGCAACAGATGGGTCGACGAAGTAAAGGGAGATGCCCCGCTCAGCGACAGCCTGGCGGAAAGCAACAGGCAGCTTCTTCTCGAGCTCATCGTCCTTCACGCCAGGGGCGTTCACGATGACCTTGCCGTTGTCCTTGACAGATGCGGCAATGTCGACGTCGCCAAGCAGCTTAACGTCTCCAACATAGGCAGTGTCGGCAGCAGTGATGGAGTAGGGGGCATCGACAATCTTGGAGCTCTTGCGGATGTCAACACGGACGACACCTCCCTGGACGAGGTTATCGTGGACCTTGTTGGTGGTGACATTGCTTGCTGAATCGGCAGCCAAGGCCTGGGAAAGAGTCGTGGCGACGTCGCCACCAACGGAGGTGTCAACATCCCAGAAAGTGTACTCCTGGACGGTGGCAGGGTCGAGCAACTGCAGAGGCTCGGACTCGGCACCAGCCTGGACAATAGGCTTCTCGTGAACCAGCTGGAAAGCGGCAGCGGTGTTGATGAGATCCCAGCGCTGAGAGCGGGCGTACTTGATGTCAATGCAAGCCGGGGTCTGCTCCCGATCGGTGGCGAAAGCCAAAGCAGCCAGGACATCCTCGTACAGAGCAGAGCGAACACCCTGCTCCTGGACAGCCTGTTCGTCAGAGACCTGGCCAAGGACACCAACAGTCTTGACAGACTTGGGCAGAACGCGCAGGAATTCCTCCTCCACGAAAGGACGGTAGACACGGACGTTGATGACACCAACGCGAACACCGTCCTTGGCCAAAGAGCGGGCAATCTGAGCAGTGAGGGATGCCTCGACGGTACCGAAAGCAACCAGAACGGAGACGGGCTCGGCGTGGCCGTGGTACTCAAAGAGGCCATAGTCGGTTCCGAGCTCACCGTTCAGGGACTGGAGGAGCTCGAGGAGCTTGCCCTGAGTGTCGAGGTGACGACTGCGGGAGTCTTCAAGGGTCTTGCGGACGGCCTCGTAGGTGCGAGACAGACCAGCCTGGTCGAGGACGTCAATGACGCGGGTCTCTTCCCGGCCGACGCGGACACCGTCATAGATGTGGACGGAGGGCAGAACGGAGGACAGAAGGGTGGTGAGCAGAGCCATGTGCTGAGACTCGTGGACAGAGGCACTCGACACCAGACCCAGGCCAAGCTCTTCGGCAAGGGAGAGGGCGGAGGCATAGTCGGAGACAAGGCCGTCCTCAACGGCATAGTCGACAGCGGCGACATGGGCAGCAACGGGGCTAGCAACGGAGTACAGGAGAGACAGCTGCTCCAGGGCGGCACGCATATAAGGGAGAGTGGCCGAGGAAGCAACAATACCCTGAGGGATGTGGCGCTTCTTCAAGTCGAAGTCCTGGGAGAAGATGTAACCGAGGGCAATGTTACCAGCACCCTGGCGAGTCTCCATGGCCTTGATCTCAGGAGACTCGCCATTGGCGTTGATCTCCTGCTTGGAAGACCATTCCCGGAGAGCAGCATCCAAGTCGAAGGACTCCGGAGAGTAAGAGAAGATCTTGTCGCTCAATACATAAGCGACTTGCTGGATGAGGGTCTGGGCAGTGACATAAGTCGGACCGCCGAGGGTCGACAAGGCTGGAGAAGGGGAGCCCATGGCGGGGGATTCTTGTCTGAAGATGGGGTAATCAGCCAGTCGATACCACCAGGATGAAGACAAGAATGACAAGAGGAGAGGAATCAGCAGCGCCGGATTGGGAGGGGCGATGGGGGGATAAAAAGCCCGTCGCCGCCGCCGCTCTATAGAAAATCCCAGGGGATCTTACCCCATCCGGCTAGTGGCAATCACGCAATTTCTTATCGATAGATCCTGGAGGCGGGATCCGGTGGCAGAATATCTCCGCTTTCGGCCTTCCCCGCATTAGTCAGTTAAGGTATCCTGAGGCATCAGCAATCTGGACCCGCCGATAAGTGCTGATTACTCATCCACGATAAGTCGGTAGAAAACGTCATCTCATCCTCCTTACATGTAGTTATCCCTTCCTGCACCAATCCTATTTTGTATATAACAGCTGCTAGTTTAACATGGCCAACGTCGCACTGATCGGCTGCACCGGCATGGTGGTAAGTAATCCATCCTACATCTACCCTAGTCAAACCTAGTCCCCTCCAGCACAAGTCATCCCTTCAAATCCGCCATGATGTAGTCCCCAACCAAAAAGCAAAGCCATCTAATATATTTATCTGCAGGGGAGCCACATCCTCACCCACCTCCTGGGCAACTCCTCCGTGGCACGCATCGACACTATCTCCCGTCGCACCCCTCAACCCGCCACTGCCGCGCCCCAAGAAAAGCTCACCACCTTCGTGTCCGACGACTCCTCCAAGTGGGCTTCGCAGCTCTCCTCCCTGACCCCAACTCCAGACATCTTCATCTCCGCATTTGGAACCACCCGAGGCGCAGCTGGTGGCTTTGAGAATCAATACAAGATCGAACATGGTCTGAATGTTGAGCTGGCCCGTGCGGCGCGCGACGCCGGCACCAAAGTCTACGTGCTGATCTCGTCGACCGGCGCTGACAAGGACTCATCCTTTGGATATCCCCGGATGAAGGGTGAGATTGAGGAAGAGGTGAAGGCGATGGGATTTGAGAGGACAGTCATCTTGCGCCCTGGACTTATCTCCGGAGAGAGGCAGGAGAGTAGGCCTGCTGAGGCGGTGATGCGGGGCTTTGCGGGTCTTGTTGGCAAGATTCATTCTGGGCTGAAGGATGGATGGGCGCAGGATGCGGATGTTATTGCGAAAGCGGCGGTTAATGCGGGAGTTAAGGCTTTGAATGGCGAGGTTCCGGCTGGCAGTGAGAAGGTGTGGGTGATGTATGGGAAGGATATTATTCAGTATGGGAAGGAGTAGTAGCCTGTTTGAGAAGAGCTATTGTACTATGAACTATTTATATACGCTATCTGCAGTGCTTTAATGAGATAATTTTCGGTTCGGATTTCCTCTATTTCAGCAATGAAGTGACAATACTACTAATAGCAATTACTCTCTCAAGCCTGCGAGATATGTATATCCCACTGAAGATCAAACAAGCTTCTTATTATATCCAATACCATACACAACCCAACCCAACAAACAAGCACTTTCAAACACGCACAATTTAAAAAACCAAATGCAAAGTCTATACAACAACCTCAATCCTTCAATACTTCCTATTCCCACCCCTCACCTCACGGTTCTTCTTCGTCCACCCCCTCGAGCTGGGCCCCTCCTTTTCAGCATTATGATCGGGACCTCCCTCCTGGGGCGGCCTCGCATGACTGACTTCCGAGTTCCCAGGACTCATATCCAACGGGTTACTCACTTTACCCTGCTGCTCGGACTCCTTCTGCGCCTGCTCGACCTGGCCTTCGGGTGATGTGTTGCTAGGGTCAAAGGCTGCGTCGTGGCCCGCGACTTCGCTGTCCGTGCCGGTGTAGGAGCTCTCCGATCGCTGAGGGTCGAGAACGTTGCGGTCTCCGGATTGCCTTTCGCTCTTTTGCTGGTGAGTTGTGCGCAGCGGTGCGATGGTGCGGAAGGTCCGGGTGGCGGGTTGAAGGGTTCGAATTCGGGGTTGAGTTTGAGTGGTGCGTTGGGCCAGGCGGCCGATTGGGGTGATGCGGTTGAGCATGGTGGTGTGTAGGTTGGTGGAATTGGTTTGGTTTGGGGGGACTGGGATGGAATGTGTTTCAAATGTTGGGTCTAATAGTGGTGGTGTAGTAGTAGTGGCGGATGTATATAGTTCTGGGAGCAATGGTTAGCCGGTGATTAATTGAGCTTTAGGGAATTGCGTTAAGTGTCTTCGCGTACATGTCTGAGAGTAGTATTTTGAAAATAAATTCTAGGAGAAGTGATATTGAAGAGAAATACTTGGGGGTTGTGTTAGAACTCTAGAGGGAACTTGGCTGGACTACTATCATCTTGACGTCATCTACTTTGCCAGGGTGCATGCGGCCACGTGATCACCGATGTATATCCGGTTGTATACCTACTGTTCACAAAGAACGGGCTTCTGATCTACGAGGGCAGCAAAGACGATAAGTGATAAGTTCCTTCCCGATAGTCTGGTGAAAGAGAAACGCGTCTCCATGTTTGGATTACGTGAAATACATGGGGAAAGTGGCATCATCCCATCACCTACCACCTGGGGAACGTTTCTAGAGTAGCGGCGTGATCGCCTCGCCTCAAAGACATAGAGCAAGGCAGAATTCATGTTCCCCCCCGATCGTAGGCAGCCTTCCTGGTCAAAGTGGATGCCTTGTGCTTCTCATCGTGCCGGGAAGAAGTACGGTGCTGTACTCATCAGGTCGCCACAACCAGGAAAAGCAAAATGAATAAAGTCTGTCCATCGGAGTGATAGACTTGACACGTCAATCATGCTACACGCGGATGCCGCCTCAATTAAGCACAGACTATGGAAATGCGATGGCACAGTCTCCGTGCATTTGGTAGAGACCGCCTGACGCAAGACTCAAGTATGTAATCACCATGATCATGCAAAGATCCCGGGCTAATTGAAGTTGCCTCATGGTTCAGGCTTCTGTGCTGGACGTTGATAGTCCACAAGGCGGGAATGTTTATGGGCTGGGTCATAGCCTCACGCATAAATATCATACCCGATTGGGAAACGCAGGGAGCTTACGCCGGTCGAGGCGGATCGATGGACAGGATGAAGAGCACTGGGTCAAAGCCACAAACCAACTTGTGCAACATGCAAGGCTGAATGCCTCAAACTCGAGGCCACAGAGAAATAATTGCAGGTGCCAACGTGCAGATGCGAGGACCCGCTATGATTCTTCCCTGCTCAAGTCAATCGGACTTGTCTAGTCTAGGCGTTTTGCGGGCTAGAAAGAAATGACAGGGGTCCTTTTAGCTGCATATATCACCCGTCCAGCTGAACCACTTCATTGGCTACAGCATGCTGACACCGTCGAATATGCTTTCATCCGCTGGCCAATCCAAACTCGTAAGCCGGAAACAGAGGGAAATGCTTCCTTACCTTAAATTCTCGAATGGTCGTTTGACATATTCCATTTGTTGACTGCAAGAAAAACATGTATGCGTAGATGCGCAGAGGGCTGCGGTCACGTTACAGTCACGGGATTGAAAAATCCCAGTATTTCGGTGCAATTATGTGGGTCACAAAATCCAATTTCAACGTCGTGGATAGATCACTCGGCTTCAAAGTAGAAAAAAACGTAGAGTTTCCGGACAGTTGCAGCCCAAAAGAAACTCACAACCATCAGGCGTAAATCGAAAATCCTGGCAGGTTGGGCAAGGACGGTTTACCGGAACTATCGAGCCAAATCCTGGTTACGGAAGTACAATTGCCACAGGCAAGGCTGGACTAGAAACATCCGAAGTAAGACAGCTCGCAAGAGAAGGCAGAGGGGTGGCAAATCGCATCGCGAGTACCGAGATTGAGCAGCTCGTGAGTGGCAGAACAGTTGGTAACCGGTGTTGCCTCCAGGTTGCGGCTGTAAGCCAGAACCGATAGTCGCTGAGTTGGCAACCGACATCATTCCATGCTCGGATTCTCAGCACACAGGGAATCTAGGCGGGTTGACCGACGATCCAATGCTGTGATGGATGTACAGACGCATGAGAGAGTTTCATGCAATCATCTCGAAGGATGTCCGGACAAGCGGAAATTCGGGTACATTGACCCCCTATAGGCCAATGCTGAGGAACTGAAGGCTGCCTTGCTCGAGTTGCTATGGATTCTGTACACCATCTTCTCGTTGAAAACCCCCCTCTTCACCACGAAAGGCCGAAATTTCGAGCACCTCGACCAGACGAAGCGTGCCACGTCAGTGAGTCTCCGAGCTTTAGTGCAGCTGCACGGGTTCGACAGTAGGTGCACCGTACCACAGTCAGTATTTGCCATGGCTGATGTACAGAGCCGACATCCTATCATATTGGCCGAGGAAGGCAGGCAAATGAAGATAAACCCTGCACCCGAGCGGGGACAAATGCGGGATTATTCGTCTGCAGATGTGGGAGATCAGCTGAAGAGAATCAGTCCCTAATGGAATATTGAGCTCATCATGCAACTGCATGTCATGTTGACTCCCGAGGTAAAATCCAAGGAAGCAATGGACGCCAATGAAGGGCTTCTAGTGACGCGTCTTTCGCCACTAGATGCAGAAACATCTGGTTGATATCAGCCAGACGGAAACATGCGGAGTACACGAGATGACCATTGGCACGGGGGCTAGATGCCTGTGTGGACCAGTGTTCGGGATACATGGTAGAAGGAACTTGGTAGGGTTGCAACCAGGTGACAGAACCCTGACCCTTTGGGCATACTAGGTGTCAGGTAAAGAGTTGAGAGGGGAAAAAGTAAAAAAAGTAAAGTCCAACTGGGCAGATGTCTCGGAGTCACCCTGCCCTCGGCCCAAAGTCCGTATCAGAGGTTATGACACTAGGCCAGTTCGCGAGCGGACTAATTGGTTGTGAGTGACTAGCCACAAGGTTATGGTGGTAAGGCATCTAACAAACCAGACTAAATGATCATAGCCGTAACCACACTGGTCCTGCAAAGCGAAACTGCTTTTTCCATCCACTCAAGACGGAACACTAGGTTTATTTTCTTGGATGCAGAAGGGGCAAAAAAGGTTTGGACGGTGAGACGGACAATCTGACAGCTGGCACAAAATAAAGAAACGGGTTATTTTTTTTCATGCAGGAGCTTTGATTCAGTAAGGGTGAGGCATGTCTTCTTCTCGAAGGGCGACTCCATACGCAACGGAGACGCAGAAAGGAAGCGGGGATGATCGTTGGAACAACCAAGGCTGCAATGGCAATCCCAGCCAGGAGGACGAAAACCGTCCATATCAAATGAGGGATTTTCGAGGGTTCAACCTGATTCAGGAGAAATGATACCGCCACGACAGCAACACGCATGCATCCGTGAAGCATCCACTGACTACAACTGACCTGATTAGGAAGGTTGTGGATAACTTGTGTCTCCACAGCTGGAAGACCCCAGCATAGCCAACCGGAAAAGCACTGGATGTGATGTGAAAGTGATAGCAGAATGCCGTAGTCGATAAGCCATCGTATGTTGAGGGGTTGATCGACGGTTGACTGGTAGAGTACGAGAACTGGCTGGGCCGTAACATAGAAGCTTCCTGCGAAACATAAATAGGACCCGGGGCCTACCAGTCGATTGAATCTGGATCATTATCCGTTTCAGACTCAGCTTCTTCAAGAGCTATCGTGAGATCTAAATCGTTGTTATTCAGAATAAGGTGTTTCGTTTTAAAACAACCGGCAACCTTCCATAGGCCTCGTGCAAGCTTAGCCTATCAAACCTCTGCAGCGCGGCAGGAGCATTTGGCAGAGCCAATAGAACTCAAAGTAGCGACGTGAAACAACAAACTGTATCAGCAACAAGTGAGTTTGACCACGGCTTGATTAGTTTTTTAGCTGACGATTGAATGATAGGGATGTGTTTCTACAACCAGAAGAGATTTGCATGCGGAGACTGGAGCTGGACAAGTTTCGCTCACCGCTGCAACTATGAGTACCGCACTGGGGAGACCTGCGGCATGAGGCTCGTCAATATGACTGAGTTTGAAACAACACTATGCCGCTTGTGCGAGAAGATCGAAACCAAGTACCGGCGGCGAAGCGCCGAGGTGGAACGCTTGAATCGATGGAAACGGGAGGGAAGCACTCTCGTAGCGTCCATGGACCGGTCACAGAAACTCGTCATGGAGCTCGAAAAAGAAATTCGCCAACTGCAGCGGGAGCGTGACGAGAGAAGAAAGGCACTTTCATGAAAGAAGGATGGAAACTTTTCAGGGGCCATGCGTTGGGCCACTTGCTGTTGCTTTCGTTTGTGCTTAGGATTCCCTCTTTGGTACTGTCTTTCGGTTTCAGACCATATTCCTGTTTGTAAATTCTGTGCCTCACAAGGGCTGTGTCACTTGACACCTTTCTTTTCCTAATATTTCTTTTTCCCTTTTTATTTCTGATGATCGAATGGAGGTTGGTTCTTCACGCCAGGCCCATGCAATGGTTGGCGGGAAAAGTGTGAATCAAGCAATCTGCTGTCGAGAATTCATAACATCCAATGAAAAGGTTTGATTTGTGCAAATCTGGTACCTTCGTGCTGCGTTCTCGAGGAGGTGTTCCACATCATAAGCGCCCATGTCCTTAACGAGCGGCTCGCCAGACCAAGGTAACCAGACTCCCAGGACAATTGGAACAGAAGTAGGGGCCATTGTGAGAAGTGGGGTTAGAGTCGGAAAGCCGTCAGCCCAAAGCCCAAATCAAGTAGGCCAACTGTACGAACTGCTTTCTTTTTACCATGGTTGTATCATGATTGTTGATAGCAGAGGCTGGCGAGATTGGGAAGGGAGATACGGAGCTGAACATGGAGTTGTGTACCCCGCGTTTGGGCGGTCCATCGCACGTGATGGTCTCCTCTCCACACCAAAGCTACCAAGTTAGTGATTGCCTTCTGCGGTCTTCAATCTTCTCATTAGAATCCGGAAAGAAAGCTAACACTGATATCTCACTATTGCACTTCGGTGGGCTTGACTCATCTTTGAGTGATCCTGGGGGTATGCATAGAGACTCTCTCAAGAACCCCGCGCCTACGATGCTTCCATGACACGGCCGTCAAATTCGCAAGAAGACCGGACAGGTTGACATCGAAACACATTCACAGCCGGTGCATTCGCTTGGTATTGATGTGGTTGTGTTGCAAACAAGGTACCAGCTTGGATCCCGGGGATTCTTATATATATGGGGCCTCACATCTCATTAAAGTTCCGAAACATTCAGCATTGTTCAAGCGCCCAGGGTGCTCGAGGGCTTGAAGACTACGTGGACCATTCATGTCCCAAGATCAGTGATGGCTTTGGGCATTTCCGGTCGACAGACGCGAGTGTAGACCTGCAATGAATTGCCCGATGCTTAATTCGACGTCAAGGCTTGCCACGTCACCCGTGGCCGACGTCAGTTGCGCTTCAGATGCAGCTATAGGCCTCACCCGTGCCGTGAGTGATTTGAAGCGACCTGTCATACGAGTGTACATATACGAGACTGTAGAGAATCTACATCGTAAACGTTGGGCAGAAAAGTGCGCGATTACTGCACAGGAAACATGTGGGATTATCTGGTCAAGTAGCAAAATCGGGTCGTCTTCTCATTTATTTAATCTCGCCAGCCTCGGGCTCGTCATCAACCTTGGCCAGCCCGTGTTCTTTCAGAAGGGCATTGATCTCATCAGCATTCCACAGGTGGTGGTAGATCTTGCCTTCCGGCGTCCTTCCTACCGTAGCAAATTCGACTGTAGGGGCCAACGCATTAGCATAGGTCACGGTACCGTGATAGCGTGGTACCCATGTGCGGGTAACCACGGACAAGGATCGGTCATGACTTACTCTTCTCACTGCTCAGCTTGGTCGAGTCCATCGTCTTGCTAAGAACCTTAACGGCCATAGCGCAAGCTTCCTTCAGGTCGCAGTCCTCCTTGTAATCTTGCTTCAGCAGACTCTGAGCACTAGCATTGTTTGCTCCCACGCTAGTTGCTTTCCAGCCACCGTAGTTACCGCTGGGGTTGCTCTGGTACAGTTGGAACTCCCGGAGAGGGTCGTAGCCGGCATAGATGAACGAAACACCGAAGGGACGGAGACCACCATGCTGGGTGTATCCTTGCTTCAAGTCGCACAGACGACGGACAAGTTGCTCGCAAGGAATTTCTTCGTTGTAGGTAAGAAGATACCGCTGGGCAGCTTGTCGGGCATAGTTGATAAGGATGTTTGCGTCTGCCGTCATACCAGCAACAGCACAGATCATGTTGCTGCCCAAACATTAGATTTTCATTTCACAGAAAGACCTGCAACTCGATGGGGCTGTGATGCATACTCGTTCAGCGTGTATAGCTTCTCCGCAGATGTGTCCTGCTCCAGTAGCTTGCTGGTGACCTTCTTCTCCGCTGCGAGGACAATTCCATCTTTGGCCAAAATTCCTAGGGCGGTACCGGCATGCGAGATGGCTTCTAACGCATATTCAACCTGGTAGAGTCGACCTTCGGGGGAAAAGATGGTAGTCTGTGGACGGACGTCATCGGGTCAGCTAAAGCTCCCAAGGAACGACGGAATTGGGAATCAGGCATACTCTGGAATCGTATCTCCGTGACATCTTGAAATCGAAGTCAACTTGAGTAGATTATGGGAGAATATTATTTGTGGAGGAAAACAGACAGAGGAAAGGGAGGATTGGAGATGAGGAATGAGTGACGGGCGAGCTGTGCAGGAAGGTCGGATGAGCTCCCGCAGAGTGGTGACCAGGCAACTTCGCCCTGGCGCGTCCACCTCTGAGCGTCCGGGCTGACCGTCAGTCCGCCAAGCTCGGACCACCCGAACTCTCATTGCGAAAGCTCTCGACCTGCGCGATCCCGCTCCGGAAATCTTTCCTTCGCGCCTCAAACTGCAACCGAATGTCTTGTTATACTATTGTCACTTAATTGATACCTTTTCGCGCACTCTCTTAGATCCTCTGTGGCTGCAATGCTCAAATCTACGTATACCCCGCCCCCTCCGTTACCTCCAGGATGGACCGAACATAAAGCTCCTTCAGGTTTGATTGCCAGTTACCTGGATTCCTCTTAGAGTCGCTCTAATCAAACCTAGGTCATCTGTATTACTACAACTCGCAGACAAAGCAATCCACATATACGAGGCCTCAGGCCGCCCCCGTACAGCCTCCGCCCGCCGCAGCACCAGAACCCTCGAATAAAGCGCCATTTCTAACTCCGGATACACTTCCTCCTTTCTCTTCGACTCCCTATGCCCCTCATGGTTTTGGGCATGGCGCTGCACCACACGGAGCACCGTTTGATAGTCAGCCATGTGGAGGCTTTCGTGGGGGTAGAGGCTACCATGACCGCAAGCCCCGTGGGCCACAGGATAGGCCGAAAACCAAACATGACATTCCTGGCTGCACGCCATGGGTGCTCGTGAAGACGAAGCTGGGAAGGAGATTTGTCCACAACCCCGAAACAAACGAAAGTTTTTGGAAGATCCCCCCGGAGGTCCTGATAGGGGTCCTCGAATACGATCGCTTGGAGAGAGAGGCAAAAGAGAGGAAGGAGCGGGGCGAGGAGATGGAAGTTGTCGCCAAAGAAGAACCGGAAGCTAAGGTTTCCGAGCAACCACGGTTGGAAGGAGCAGAAGCTGGTGCTGCTCCAGCGGCCGGGGAAGAGAGCGATGAGTATGAGGAGGTCGAAGTTACTGACAGCGAGGGTGAGGAAGAGCAACCTTTCAAGCGACCGAGAACCGAAGAAGGGGACGACCAACAGCCGTTGGAGTTCACGGAAGAGGATATGGAATACCAACTGGCGGCAATGGGAGAAGAATATGGCCTTGACCCTGGCGAATACGGCGAACCCGGAGAAGAAGAATGGGAAGAAGGCGCAGAGGGACTTCCGCTCACGGAGGAGGATGCCACAGCTTTATTCCGTGATCTTCTTGACGACTATCGCATTAACCCATTCTCCACGTGGGAGAAGATCATCGAAGAAGGCCGGATCATTGATGATACCCGCTACACTGTGCTACCAAACATGAAAACGCGCCGTGAGGTCTGGTCCAACTGGAGTCGTGACCGGATTCAAGAACTTAAAGAACGCAAAGAGAAGGAAGAAAAGAAGGACCCGCGCATCAAGTACCTGGCCTTCCTCCAGGAACACGCCACACCAAAGTTGTATTGGCCCGAGTTCAAGCGCAAATACAAAAAGGAACCAGAGATGAAGGATGCGCAAATGTCAGACAAAGATCGAGAGAAGTACTATCGCGATTTGGTTTCTCGACTGAAGCAGTCAGAAAGCACGCGAAAGTCTGATCTTTCAGCGCTACTAAAATCTGTGCCACTACACGAACTAAATCGGTCATCTAATCTGGAGGCTCTCCCTCCGTCCATCATAACCGATCTCAGATACATCGCCCTCACACCTAAAGTGCGGAACCCGCTTATTGAGGCCTACATCTCTACTTTGCCTGCTGCTCCGGAAAGCGACATGACCGCCGAGGAAAGAGAAGAGCTAGAACGAAAGAAGGTTGAACGTGACAGACGCGAGAAAGCGCTGGCAGAACGAGAGAAGCAGGTACAAGAGGAAAAAAGAAAGCAAAAGGGTGAGCTTGTTCGCGGTAAACATCTTTTGAGAGAAGGGGAAGCGGAGATCGAGGAGGCTATGAGGATCAACAGGGGTGGACTTCGAAGCTACATAGAAGCCGAAGATCAGTCTTCCAAGGGCCAAGGCGAGAATGCCAGTCAACAGCCATGAAGAATCAGAAACGGCAACCTCTGTGATATATAAAGCATACTTATGATTGCAAATGACTGTAAAAATACATTTCCATCCTTTCTGGCTGATCCAGTATACATTCTCTCGCATATAGGAGTTTCATCGTAGATAGTATGTTAAGAGTACAATATGTCGCTGCCCCATCATGAAACACGGGATACCGCCCACGCCGATAAAAAGTGTACTGTGGCCCATTAAGAAAATTAAGAGCAATGGCCTGTGATTTCACATAGCTTATTGGGTATCACTGTAAGTAAGAAAAGTCCGGGACCTCGTATGAAATGACGCCTGTATTTCCCACACCCGACCCTTAGCCGCGTTAAATTCATTTAAATCTCCAATTGTCCCAGTCATCGTCATAATCATCATCGTCGTCTTCATCGTCTTCATCTTCATTTGCGTCGCCTGCAGGTGGATTTTGTTGGTCCCCTGACGGGCTAGCAGCGGAAGGAGGTTCGTCCATTCTCTGCATTTCTGCATCTTCCATGGTCCTTAGTTTCCTCAGCTCTTCCCGCTTGTGCTTCAGACGTCTGACGCGCTCTTCTAATTGCTCCATTTCATCAAATTCGTCTTCCATAAACCGCGCTGCATCCTCCCTTTCTCCTTCGACCTCAGCCTCACGGCTTTTCTTGATCGCTTCGGTCTCTTTCTGCTGCTGAGCGGCGAGCTCGTCTGCAGATACTGGCGCTGCTGATATGGTCGCTTCCGCGGCGAGCGCAGCCGGCCTATGCGGCATGCGGGTGGGGGCGACAACTTCGCGCTCGAAAGCGGCCCATTCATCCTCATCGATGGTTTGAGTGGTCGGGGCAGGCGGTTCGGCGGCTACAAGAGGCGTATCTGATGGCTGTACATCGGGTTGAGCAGTTGGCTGCTCAAGTGCGATGTCAGATGGCGGCTGCGGTCCGGCGATGTCTTGCTCTGATCCCTCCATCTCTTCCTCCTCCTCGATAGCTCGTGCACTGGGCGGTTGTACGGTATGCGCGGTCGACGGACCAGATGGCACACTTGCCCTCATCCTCTTGCGCCTCAAATCATCTGCTGGGTCTACCTTGCGCTTTTTGGTCACACGGTTCGTTGCGCTGCTCCCTGCCTGGGATGAGCCCTTGCGGGCGGCGAGCTCATTCCGAAGTAATGATCGAACATCTGCCATGATCTGTACTGAGTAAAGGTGGGATAGTAAAAGATTATAGGTATTGATTTGATTTTAAGATGAGCTCTAAACAACACGTCAACTTTGGAGAGGGGGGAGTAGCACGGGCAAGAAGATCGTGAAAAGTAAAAGACAGTCTATGTGGGGATCTGGAGAAGCTTTCGAGGGCGCCGAAAAATAGACGCGACGAGAAGGAGCCGGACTGGCGCCTGCCAAGCCATTCTCCGCGGAGCCGCAGTCACGTGCTGATGACTCAGCATCCCGATCCAACCGCGACAGCATCTCCTCTCTTCCCACCATCTGTCTTCTTCCATCTCCCAGATCACCCGCTGCTCGTCGCTGGACGTTCATTTCATCACCAGACACTCCTGCGAGGCTATTCTGTGAAACTTCCATCGTCAGCTCTCGATTCACTCGGGGATAAGCCGCCTCAGGCGCCGCGCAGTCTACACGCGACCCCGCTCACGCCAAGCATTCACGCTGCGCGCGACAGCATTCAAACGAGACTCAGCACCACCCACCACTTGGTGTGACACCACCCACCGGCGCCCACGCGTTGTCTCTAGACTAAAAACCGCTGGAAGTGCAAGGACAAAGTAATACCTGCGTGGACCGGGCAAACAAACAAAAAGTGCCACTTTCCAGAGCCTTCCTCTGTGTATTACTTTAGCCCTTCTGATGCCGTAGAACGAGATTTGGGTGGCGTGCGCAATCCTTTTTTTCATCCCTCTATCTCAGACTTTTTACAACCCCCAAAGCTTCGCGCCGTAGAAATTTGAATACCTTATATACTTCCATCATGGCCGGTAAGCTATTGTATACCGAAAGTCGTGCGACCATTGTCGGCCTTCCCGATGGGTGGCGACTGGCAGCACACTCCACTTCTCGTCGGGACAGAAAGCTAACTACTAAGCCAGATGAACCACGACGCTCCGGTCGCTCGACCAAGGGCCAGCACAAGAACCTCGACATGATCACCGAAACGCCCGCGAAGAAGTCCAAGGCGAAAGCCCAGCCGAAAGACAAACCTCCCAAACCCTCCGCCGAACCGACACCTGCTCCCAGCGAAGAAGAAGAAATCATTCGATGCATTTGTGGCGAATATGAAGAGGAGGAAGATGTTGAACGCGATATGATCTGCTGCGATCGATGCTCGGCCTGGCAACACAATGACTGTATGGGCTTGACATACGCCAAGGGGGAAGAACCGGACGAATACTTCTGTGAGCAATGCAAGCCAGAGAATCACAAAGTTCTTCTCGAAAAGATCGCGCGTGGTGAAAAGCCTTGGGAGGAAGCTGCTGAAAAGAGGCGCAAGGAAGCTGAGGAGAAGAAGGCATCTCGACGCAGAAAGGGCAAGAAGGGCGGCCGAAGAGGCAGACCAAGTGAACCCAAGGCGTCTGAGCCTAAGACAAGCGAATCTAAATCAGTCGAGCCCAAGGCCAGCGAACCTCCGACAACCGAGCGCAAAACGAGTGAGTCTCAGGCCAGTGAGCGTCAGACCAGCGAGCGCAAGGCTAGCGAGCCCAAGACAGAGACCAGCACACCTGCGCGCGCTGCAACCTCTTCAACTCCCGCTCCAGCCTCTACTGCTGCCCCTGATGCGTCTGATGCGCCTCCTGCGCCAGCTGCACCAGTTCCTGAAGCCGAGACGCCAGCTCCTGAGAAGAATGGACATGTTCCTGAAACCCAGTCGACGAGCGCCCAAAAGCGCAAATTCGATGAGCACCAAGAGGCGCAAGTGCCTGAACCGGTAAGTTCTCGTTACTTCAGTATCATCGGTAGAGGAGGGTTCTGCTAACACTGACACACCAGGGACCGAAACCGAAGCAGCAGAAGACATCACCGCCAGCGCCTGCCACACCTGTGCCAGCTCCCGCTGCCAAACCGGCTCAAGTGAAGGAGGAGCCCAGTGCGCCTTCTTCCCGGAAAAGCTCTGCTGCAGGAACAGCAGTGACTGATAGCTCGAAATCCGCGGACCAGCTGACGCATCCATCTCGCAAGAGTGTTGCCAAAGCTCTGGTCAAGTTATTTGTAGAGCAGATTACTCAGGCCCAGGAACGAGGATCGTTCCAAATCCCCGAAGGGTCCGGGGTGAAATCGGTGGAGGAATTTGCCCGGCAGCTTTCTCTCTCACTCGAGAGCGCTATGTATGAGAATATATGCGGAGGAACTGGGGAGCCCACAGAGCCGTATAGGTCACAATTGCGGACGATCATGTTCAACGTAAAGAAGAACCCTTCTCTACGGGACCGTCTGCTCGTAGGTAGTTTATCTCCCGATGCCCTCTCTAAGATGAGCACCCAAGACATGGCAAGTGAGGAACTGCAGCAGAAGGATGCCGAAATCAAGCGGGAAGCTGAACGGCAGCACATCATCGTGCAAGAACAAGGGCCTCGCATTAGACGGACCCATAAGGGTGAAGAGTTTATTGAAGATGATAACCACAATGTCGCCAGCGAGCCCGTGTTCTCTACTGCTGCCGCTCGACGCAGTTTGGCTGATCCTGATGGCAGCTCCGCTGGCCAGAGCCCAACGACCCCTGGCCCCCAGGCTCAGACTGATGACACCCGGAAGGCATCGAAATCACAGGATGTTGACACCAAGATGACCGATGGTGTCACCACTCACCAGGACCACTTCCCCGCGCGGGCTCATTCTCCCGGTGGCACCAGCCATGAGCAGGTCTTCCCCGAAGTGTCTGCTCATATTCGTGAGCAGCTGCCAGCAGCCAAGGCTCAGGCTGATGCTGAGATCGATCAACTATTGGGAGACGATGAGCCCGACTCACCCCCCTACTCACCAAAGGACTTTCATGACGAAGGGTCCATCTGGCATGGCAAGGTCGTCATGAATCCGATTACCGAGTTTACTTCCTCCGCGAAGCATGTCGGAGGAGCTGACTTGAGCGGACGCATACCATGGAGTCAGCTTGCTCCACCGACATTGTCCATTGATGGCAGGATTGAGATTGCTCTCGCCAGCGAGTACCTCTGCGGTCTGCGTTTCAGCTCCTCGACTGATGTGACTGTTATCTCGATCAGCCGCCCCGACTCCCCTAAGGAGCGTGCAGGGTTCGACAAGCTATTCAGCTACTTCCAAGATCGTTCGAGATATGGTGTTGTTGGCAAACATCCATTGCCAGCTGTCAAGGATACCTATCTTATCCCTATTGAAGCAGGCTCCACCAAGAAGCCGGAGTTCATCGAGCTTCTGGAGAACAACGCTCTTGAGGATCCGACACCGGAGCGCGTCATGCTCGTGGTCTTTGCCGTCAAGACTGGCGACTCCAATCCGCCATCCGTGCAGCCTCCTTCGCACTTCCCGAGCCAGGAGCCCGGTGCTTCTGCCAGTCCATTGACCGTGGCGGCGGGAACGCCTCAGCAAGCGCATTTCCTGACTCCTGGACCGCCGCTTGCGTCCCAGTTCACACCCACTCCTGTATCATCTTACGACGGAACGCCTCAAACGCAAATACCCTATGGGCATCAAGCTCAGTCACAACACCAACAACAGCCACCACCTGCAGCTCCACAATTCACCCCCTACCAGCCTCCACAGCCCAACCAACCACCCCTCACCGGGCTCGCCGCCGCAATACAGGTCCTCGGTGCGCAAGCCAATACACCCGCTATCCAACAACTTCTATCCCATGCCCCGAACGCAGATGCCTCCCAGCTAAGCGTGGTCCGGGATATCCTCCTACGTCGACCAGAAGTCAGCTCAAACTACACGATGTTGATAGAAGAGTTAGCAACGGCGACCAGGACCAACGGACACGGTCCACAGCAGAATGCACGGTAGAGAGACAAATACAAAAAAATAAAAAAGAGAGAAAGGGGGGAAAAGGGTGTTTCAACACTGCCTACTGTACAGTAACGTCTTTCTTCTCCCATATCTTCACTTTCCAAATTTTCTTTGCAGGGTTATCTCCGGGGGCTTGGTGTAATTTCTTTTTTTCCGCACTGCTATTCCCATGTGCTGGGGTAGGGTTTTTCTTTCCAAAACGGGTATCTGGGCGACTTTACGGGCTGCTTATCTATTTGATCTGTTCTCTTTGCTTTTTTTTTGTGCTTGCCATGAACAATGGACTTTATGTAACCCCCAGCGAGGTTTGTTTCAACACTGGGTTTGTTATTTTGATCCCTTCTCCTTTTTTTTCCTTTTTTCTTTCTTACTATGGAATTTCCCCTCATCTCATCTTATTCTTATCCGCATGCTGTTTTACATGCGTTGAATTTGTATGTCAAAATGAACACTATTCTACTATTTTATACCATTTCTCTCTATGATGACTTCATATACTCAGTAAACAACTTGAAGATGATATTATCGTAATACTATCACTACTACTCAGTCCTCATTGCCACACGTCCACACAGGGGATCCGGAGACGAAAGTTGAAAGCAATGCAGTCGGCCTGTACATGTTTATTATATTTTTATTTAATCCGTAACATCCCAGACGTAGTAGTAACAAGAACGCCTGCGCTATGCAAATCCAGACAAATTACAACAGCATTGCAGAATAAACTCCAAGAAAAGGAACAGAAAACAAGACGCCTCATCAATATTTTACCAGCGAGGACCGCGCTTCTTGTAACCACCACCGCCATACCGAGGACCACGTCCACCACCGGAGCGCCCACCCCAACCACCATCATCGTCATCGTGGTGACGAACCGGCGGAGGCCGTCCCTTAAGCTCCTCGCTGAGCTTCTTGAATCCCTTGCGCATGTCCGAGTATCCCATGTGCATCTTTCCGAAGAAATGGTCCGCCAACCGACGATCGTTATCGAGACGACTCAGGTACGCGCCGCAGACATCGCACACTTGCAGTTTCTGATGACCCGACGGACCGGAGGTATCTTGGAGGTTCTTCAATTCGCGTTCACATGTTTCTTTCTGGTGCTTCGCGGTGCGGATCTTGTGCAGGTCGTTCAAGGCCTGTGCGACAGAGCCGGTTTCACCCAGCACCGAGATCTCGAGGAGGCCCGTGTTGATGGTTTTCGTTAGGTCGGAGATTTGTTTCAGCTATATTGTTGGGGATGTGGTTAGCTCCATGTCTTCTCTTGGCTGCGTGAAGTATCCTGTTGATGGGAGTGAGTGTATGCCTTACCAAGTTGTTGGTCTGTCTGATCTCATCCGGAGTCTTTTCCAAGCGTCGCTGAGCGGTATCAATACGTCGGTCACAATCATCGATGTATTTCTGCATGTCGCGCATATAGTCGTAATCGAATCCCCATTTGGCCTTCTCGGCCGCCGAGGCGGTCTCATACTCCGTCTTCAATCCTTCGCTGTGAACTTTCTGGCAAGGACCCAGATCTTGCTTGGTATTGGTGAAGAGGTCATGCGGACAAGTGCCGACAAGATACGAGCGACAGACTTTCGGATCGGTGATTTGGAGCTGCGCATTGCGAGAAGGAGCGCCGGTACCTATGAGCTGGTCCGCTGGAAAAAAGGATTGGATTAGCTGTTGTTTAGAGCTTGGTAGAAGCTGGGGTTGGGCAACTTACCTCCCATAAGCTGCTCAAGCAGCTTTCTCTGTTCCGCCGCCATGATGGGATGATGCCAGAGGGAGAATGAAGGGTGGGGAGAGCACGAATGGTCAGAGCGTAACTGAGAGATTGAATGGAGATTGCGATGGATAGTCGAGATTCTGCGGGCGTGGCGCTAACCGCGGCTGGCGCTTATATAAGTTGAACCGGAGTCCCCCTGTCGATTCCCGCTGATTTGCGGAGTACAGCTCGGCCTTTCCACCTTACTAGTTGGCGACATCGGTGCCATGATCTGGACACTCTGACGCTTGATACATCTTATGCAGGCTTGATACTGTCGCGCGGCCCGGTCAGCCTGTTATTCAGCTTTGCTTGAATTAAAACGCAATCGACCGTTCTTCTCCGCCGCTCGGAGGATTGAACTTACACTCCGTGTATGGCTTGCTAGTGGTAGTGAGGTACGCGATAGAATCACTACACAGTATCTAGAACTTTCTGCATCGGCAAGCATGACGTGATGACGGTCCTCTCTCTCCTTACTTTACTTTTCGTTGTCGCGCTCTCTTCGTTCACATCAGCGACTTCCGACTACCACGAGAGCCTATACCTCCAACCACTCCCGCAATCATCCTTGTTAGCATCTTTCAACTTTCGTGGCAATGAGTCCCAAGAGTCCTTCGATGAACGCCATTTCCGCTATTTTCCGAGAGCATTAGGTCAGATCCTACAGCACGCCAACACGAAGGAGCTTCATCTGCGGTTCACTACTGGACGATGGGATGCTGAGAGCTGGGGTCCCCGTCCTTGGAATGGGAGCAAAGAGGGTGGTACTGGTGTTGAGCTATGGGCATGGATAGATGCACCCAATGATGAAGCGTATGTGTGACCGGGAAGGAGAGGACGACGTAGCATGTGCAACGATACTGATGGACAGTAGGGCCTTTGCGAAATGGATTACCCTGACTCAGTCTCTGTCGGGATTGTTTTGCGCCTCGCTGAATTTCATCGACTCAACCCGAACCACTCGCCCCGTTGCTTCATTCGAACTTATGGGAGACCATCCAGCTTCCAGTAATCTGCATCTGCTACACGGGACACTTCCTGGTGAGGTGGTCTGCACTGAAAACCTTACGCCATTCCTGAAGCTACTTCCGTGCAAGGGCAAGGCAGGCGTTTCTAGCCTTCTAGATGGACATAAGCTGTTTGACGCGTCTTGGCAGAGCATGTCTGTGGATGTCAGTCCAGTCTGTCCTCAGCCAGGAGAGTGTTACGTGCATGTCGATCAGACTGTGGACATTGTCCTTGATATTGACCGGTCGAAGCGACCCCGCGGTTAGTTTATTGGCACCTGAGGTCTGAAGGATATACTAATTGCTATACAGGCAATCCCATTCCGCGACCTGTACCTTCTGATCAGCTTGCATGCGACACATCCAAGCCCTACCATTCCGATGATACCTGCTATCCTTTGGAAAGCACATCGGAAAAAGGCTGGAGCTTGACGGAAATATTCGGGCGCACCCTCAGTGGCGCATGTCCTCTCACGGATAATGCTTCTCAAGAGCCGGTTTGCCTACGGGTGCCGCATGAGCGCGAGGTAATTGTTACTCCAGGTGCAGTGGAGACCAAGAGGCCGGATGGCTTTACCCGCTGTTTCACTCTGGAGCCTTCTAGTCCGTTCGACCTCACCATCCCTGAACAAGAAGTTACCACTCATGTGCCACTTGATGAGCCTGTCTTGAGCGCAGAGAGAACAATTGTTGGCCACGGCCAAGAGCGCGGTGGCATGCGGATCATCTTTGACAACCCGTCTGACTCCAACCCTGTCGACTTCATTTACTTTGAGACCCTACCATGGTTTCTACGACCATATGTCCACACACGGCAGGCTTCTATCACAGGCCGCGATGGACTACGCCAACAAGTACCCGCCTCCCAATTCATCCGTGAATCCTTCTACCGACCGGCCATCGACCGAGAACGTGGAACACAGCTGGAGCTGGCAATGACGATACCTCCTGCGTCGACCGTGACTCTCACATACGACTTCGAGAAAGCGATTCTGCGGTATACTGAATATCCACCAGACGCGAACCGCGGCTTCAACGTCGCTCCCGCCGTAATTAAGCTCGACGCAGCGAACGGCCAAAACCACCCGATCTATATCCGCACCACCAGTCTTCTTCTCCCGCTTCCTACCCCCGACTTCAGCATGCCATACAACGTGATCATCCTGACCAGCACCGTAGTTGCGCTCGCCTTCGGCAGCATCTTTAACCTCCTTGTCCGTCGCTTCGTGACGGCCGAAGAAGCCTCCGCGTTGACCGCGCAAACCCTCAAGGGACGGCTGGGGGGCAAGATAGTTGCCCTACGGGACCGAATCAAGGGCAAGACAGCCAAGAAAGAATAGACGAGACGGAAGAGCTATCATAAACAATGCATCCATCTTCAATGTGACATACATGCTATACCAATACACTAAACCAACCACATCACATCAATCTTACTATCAACGCCTGTTTAATCCCATCTTAACATCCCTCCCCAATTTAAAAACCCAACATATTCTCAATTCCCAAAACCATATTTCATTTGATACCAGTCATTCATATCATTCATTAACCCTACCAACCCCAGAAGAAAAATTCCAATTACTCCGGATAAAGACTAAAAAAAACCCAACCCCACCCCATCAGCCCGCATCCCAAAAATGGAACAGCCAGAGCATCAGGAAGGAAGGAAAGGAAAGGAGCAGCAGGCAAGCTTACAATCCCAACTTATCCTTCAGCACATTCCAACCGGGCAACGCATCCGACCCACCAGGCTTTGTGCCCATGAAGCTATGATCTTCCGAAGCACAAGTTCCCTCCCGCTCATCATGTCCTTCATCCCACCGATTCATGAACTTTTGCTCTGCGGCTTGCTTTTGCTGCGAGATGCCTTGCAGGGCGGGCGTGGTGAGGATGTCGGACTAATCACATTGATCTATTAGCATCGCATTCCAAGAAGAGGGTAGGTAAAGAAAGAAAGGGGTGGTTGGTAGTACGTACAGGAACCCCATCGTCCGACGACGTCTGGTTCGCTGTTCCTAGACCTCCTCCCTTGGGATAGCCCTCGTCGCCCCAGCCGCTGCCTCCGCCGGAGTTGTTGGCTGGTGTGGGTTGGGAGCTGGCGCCGCCGCGGGTGGAGCCTGGGAGACGGTTTTGGGACATTTTGTATATATATTATGATGTGTGTTATTTGAAAAAATAGAGTTGTTGTATTGCTCTGGAGGTGCCAGATTTGTTAGTTTGGTTAAACTTGGTTTTTTAAGGGCGATGTTGGTGAAGTTGTATATATATATAGTTCGGGTAGATGGTTGTGGTGATGATATATCTTGAATCTCGTATAACAAGATGGCGATTATCTTACCTAGATGTTCAGCTTGAGTTAAGTAGATAATAATGATAAAATATCTATGTCTTTGGATCGAAATTGGGCAATTTATAGTCGAGAATCTCTCATGAAGGGCAGTGATCTCATCATGAACAAACGTCATAGGGGTCTGCTTGATTGGCCGGTTATTGCCACTCGGCTTAGTCAGGGAGTTATATCCATGGAAGCTACGCAGAAGAATGCCACGACTTAGGGCCGTTCTGGACTGACCGTATTGATGGGCACTGGATGAATGATGATCGCATAGTTCATGCAGGTGATGTCCTGGTATCTAGTACGGATAATTCGTATACCTCAAGGCAGTGGGATGAGACTCGCCTCTATTGCGGTGCGGGATAGGTATGTACATAACGTCATAGCTAACCAAGCAGGTATAAGCAAAGCTTTCATCTCTTGAAGGATAAGGATATTGGGAAAGACGCATAGTGACGGGCAAGGCTTTCGTAGGCCATTCGAATGATATCGTATCAAAGCAAGCAACAAGTACTGTTCAGGGGAATATGAGTGCAAGAATTCATGTGTCTTTGGCGCAGATTAGAGTTGAAATCATATCACAATGATCAGGAAAGCGGGCAGATTCGTAAATGTATGATTACTGAGACTCGACTTGATCGGCCCAGGAAGCTCCCGCCACTGGTGACAAGGAGTCCGACTTGAGCAGATCAGGGGTAGGGGGCGCTTCCTCACCAGCCTTCTCCTTCTCTTTCTTCTCACTTCCAGGTAGAGAAGGGAACTCAGACTCGTTATTGATGACTGGAGCAGATGCTTTAGACTTGGTTTCACTCGAAGCAGGCTGATCAGCAGCACCATCGGACGCTGCAATATCTCCTCGAGGCCCGCGATGACCACCGCGGCCACGTCCACCTCGACCACCACGTCCGCGGCCGCGATGATGAGGAGGACGGGCGTCTTCACTGGCTTCTTCACTGGGCTGGGAATCAAAGTCTCGCCGGGCATATCCAGACACACCACCGTGCATACCTCGTCGGAAGCCACCCCTGCCACCACGGGGATTGTAATGTTCCTCCTTCTTCTCGGCATCCCACTCCCTTCCGTTCAAGGCACCCAGTTTGCGCAGTCGGTTACGCTCCCGTTCATTGTCCATGGCCTTGCGATGCTGGCGTTCCTGGCGTCGCTTTTCTTCGGCAACCTTCTCGCGCTCAAGGAACGACGCTTGGTCTGCCTCAGCTCGAGCATGTGCAGCGGCAACTTTGGCAGCGTTTTCTTTGGCGGCAGCAATACGACGGGACAGTTCTTCTTCCGTAAGTTTCGGCTAGGAGCGAGTTAGCAAGCATACATCTAGATATCGCAGATGCTCCTACCTTCTTTAAACCACCTGTAGCACTTCTGTCTCCGCGAACCGCAGGCACGCGCGGTCCCTCTGCGGCCGCAGCCTGCTTAGGATCCGACGCCGTTGTCTCCTCCTTGCCATTCTGATCTCCCTCAGCCGGCGACTCCGGAGTCGAACCCTCTCCATTCTTATTCTCATGCTCAGGAGCACTTTCAACGGGCTTGTTCTTCACAGCCCCATCCCCACGACGGCCTCCGTTATGCGATCCCCGCCCACCACGTCCTCTGCCTCGACCCCGTCCTCGCCTTTCGCCTCCACGCGACCGTGATGATGGGGTATCAGTTCGAGCAGGTGGCGGCGCATCGCTTTCGACAACAGGAGCGGGGGCAGGTTCCGTATGAACTTCGGGCTCAGGTTGCTGTTTAACGGCGGGAACGGGGACGATCTCATCGTCGAAGAGGTCATCGCCACCTCGAGTCTGCGCGAACTCGTCCATAGCAGGTGCGTCGGAGGTGGGATCGGTCATTATCTTGTGTGACGTTGTAGTGAAAAAGCTAGGTGCGCTCCGATCGCGGGATTAATGCGACTGTACGCGCTCACGATGCCGGACGATACGACCAATAAAAACGATCCGTGGTAGCTCGAGTGGTGAACCAGCGATCAAGGCTCAACGCTAGTCGCGGGGAGCAAGTCAGCTTATCACCAGGCAGAAAGGAAACGCATCGTGTTCGATCTTCCACCGAGCAGGAGTCGCACCACCTTCAGAGTGTGCAACCACCCCCTGCGCCATCCACAGCAATGTCTCGGGGAGATCAAGCCAGCTAACCTTGCTTCGAAGGTGGCGCTCTGGGGGGAGAACACCGCAACCCCAGATGCCCGCTCCAGCTGCGAAGGCGGTCTGCGTGTGGATCGGAGACGTTGCTGCGGGGGTTGCGATTGATGTCTCCGGAAAGAATGGATATAATTGACAGTGTAGGAATGAAGCACGTACAGTATAAATATTTATTCGCCTGGTCACAGATTTTCTTCAGACAATTGAGGTTGAGATCGAGATCAGCGAGGCTGGGAGGGAACGGCGAAGGGTGGAGGGAGACTGACTGCTGATCGGCGGGCGCTTTTCTGCCACATCATACCGCTGTTTTCTGCCCAGTTTAACCCTAATGGCTCAGGCAGTTCATCTCATCCCTTGTTCATAATTTGCCTGGAGCCTGAACTCTAAGTAGTCAATATCTCTATTCTCAGGTAGATTATTTCTGGGTGAATGACATTTATTTCTACAGGACCCGCTACTATTATCTGCTTCTCAGAGATTTAGGGTCTCTTACACCGGTGTAGGGAGCGGTCCTGACAGTCCCTTCGTGCTACATTAAGGTGCTATCGCTCATTGCAAATATACTGAAAGCCAGACCATCGTGTAGTGTATCATTTTGATCACTGAGTACCATTTTATAGATATAAGACAGCAATAGTATAAAATGTCACATTATGCTCGTGACCATGTTGTCATGAATCAAGAAGGAAATGATCTGTGATCAACACTGTCAGAAACAAGCCTAGGCTATGCATAGACCATAGAATACGTACATATGGAAACAACGAGTAGAACTATGGCTGCCCTAGGGCTTTGTGCACCAACAAAGCCGATTAAAAGGCTAAACACGGGTGTAGGGTATGAGCCTAAGAGACGTCTTGAAGTAGGCACATTTTCAAATCGTTTTACAGTGTCGTCGACAACTGTCTGCAGGTTCGCAGCTGCGGCCGTTGTTTTATCGACAAGCGCTTGAGAGATCCGCATATTTGTGAGGATATGCTCTTGGAGTTCAGTCTGCCCTAGCTGAGCGCTGCGCAGTTCCTCAGCGATTATTTGAGATCCACTTAGGGCAATTTCAAGATTACTCAGGCGCTGAGAAGGTTAGCTAATTACCCATTCCAACAGGCTAATGCTAACCTCAGATATGTCTTGCTCTTGCTCAAGTATATGGACAAACCTGCCTGCAAGCCATTCCTACCACAGTCAATCTCCAGAAGTTTTATGGAAAGGCAGGGCTTACTAGGGCAGAGTCGAAGTTTGCTACAGTGCCAGACAGCTTTTCCATGTTGCCTTGAACGTCTGAAACTAGGTCACTAACCGCAAGAGCATCCTGTTGTCGAGTCACTGCTTGCTGTTGGCCCCATGCTATGCCTTCATCCTGAACGAGCTTCAAGATGTTCCGTAAGTTGTTGACACCTTCCGCTGCATTCGCTATATTCTGTTATACGTCAACCATAGCACTAGCAAGTTGTGATCTACTGACCTTATCGAGGGACGCCGTGCTGCTATGTAGGTTCTTTATAGTGGAAACCACAGGCTCTAGGATCGAGCCAACGTGGACACCCATGTCGAGGATCAAATTCTCGAACCTAGTTTTGAAGTGCAGCTCAGTCTCCTCCATGCTGACTACCAGCTTGCTTCTCATGTCTTCGACTGATTGCAGGAACTCCTTAGATTGAGAGAGCCCAGTTGCGGCCACTTTTAATGCTTCCTGAAGCCCATGATCAAGCTTTATCGTGCCTTCAATAATAGACCGGTGGAGTTCAATGATTTCCTCCCTTTCATTCTCGAATCTGGCGGCTTGGCATATGACCACGGCATTTTGCCTACTATTACTATATGATGTCCACCACTGGGGCCGTGACTCTAGAGAACGGAGACAGGACTCCAATTGTCCTTTGGTAACGGTGTCTGCAGCATTGAAGTGTGTTTTATAACCGGCGGACAGCCCGAAGAGCCCTTTCTTTTGCGACAGCCGCATAGTTATCGGAATACATGAAGTGGGAACTGCAGCACCCGCCTCATTGAGCTCGCATATGGCAAGTCTTGCCGCGTATATTGAGCGGATGTGCTCCAGCGTCGTAAATGTGTGTGGGTCCGGCTTGTCAGATCTGCCCCCGATCGACTGGCAGGAAGTAACCAGTTTTGAAACTGCCATTTGATGGCAAGATGGAAGAGTCTGCATTGACTGGAGAAGTCCAAGTGCATCTGAAAATAGTACTTCACGCTGTTGGTTTTTAGAAGTCAATAAAGAGGCTAGATCGACGTCCATGTTGGAATTCCGGTCTTCGGCCGAAAGCACTTGCTAGCAGGTTAGCGTAAACCAAACAAAGGGTGTAAGCAGACGCACCATCCATTGAACTAGCAGCAAGTGTGGCATTGCAGATGTTTAGTATTAGTAATAGGTAGCGTAACAATGTGAAGAGGGTTCTAATGCCTGAGCTTCTCGGCATTTTGGCTGTGGTGATATGTCGCAACCCTGGGGATATTAGCGGTATCAAAGCGCTAAAAAATATGGTAGTAAGTACAGCAAATATTATCAAGCAGAGAAGAGAATGGAATAGCGATTGGATGATATACAAGTTGCGAGCTAAAAGTACGAAGCAGCAATGAAGATCTCAGCAACAGTCAAAGCAACAGCACATCTGAAGGTGTAGTACAGGAACGAGACACCCGATGATCACATTGGAACAATCAATAAGACAATTGAATTAAGTCAAACTAGGGCTTAGAGAAAACAAATCCACAGCTAATCAAACAACATTCTGTGATGTGGAGGAAGTAAAAGGGAAGTGAGCGCATGCCATCTATACAACCATCACGTGACCCCGCACTAACCACATCGGGCGTGCAAGATCTCCGGACAAAATCAGTCGGCATCGGAGTTCCCAAGCACTCATCCAGACCTCAAATCCACAATTACCGTCGCCATGTCATGTTACTTGTCTCAGAGCTGCTTTAGGCAGCTTGCGCGGAGTCCTTTGAGACAAGGACCTCTGCCCAACTTCCTCGTCCCTGCCTTCTCTCACCCTCTCCGGACACAACCTTTCTCGACCACGTCCCCGGTACAATCGCGAGTTGGCGGCGCCGCGATCACGGTGCCCCCGGAGGTGTCCCTGAAGTTCATCGACCTTCCTCAGCCCAAGACCAAGGCCAAGTCGGTTGACTTCCCTAACATGGCCGTTGAGGTCAAAGGACCCTTGGGTAAGGAGCAATGGCTACACTTCATAACGGCGGCGGCGGAAAAGCGGAGCGAAACTGACATTTGAGCGCTAGGTGAATTGTCGCTGAACGTCCCTTCCTACGTGAAAATCGACTACGATGAAGCCCTTCGCAAAGCTACTCTTGCCGTTCAAGACTCAGAGATCACTCACCAGCGTGCTATGTGGGGTGCGTTACTCCGTTGGAAATGAATTCATTGCTGGATCGTAATTGACGAGGGATTGTTTTTCTAGGAACCATGCGCGCCCATCTACAGAACCACATCCTCGGAGTGTCGGAAGGTCACATTTGCATTCTGAGTTTCGTTGGTGTCGGTTACAGAGCTACCATTGAACCCACGGCGACCACCGTGGAGCCCCAATACCCCGGTCAGCAATTCGTGTCCCTGAAGGTCGGATACTCGCACCCCATTGAGCTGGGTATCCCCAAGGGTGTCAAGGCCAGCACACCTCAGCCGACTCGTATCCTGCTGGAGAGTGTGGACAAGCAGCTTGTGACCAAGTTCGCGGCGGAGATCCGCGAATGGCGCAAGCCGGAACCTTACAAGGGCAAGGGTATCTTCGTCAACGGCGAGACGATCAAGCTCAAGGATAAGAAGATTCGTTGAAATTGGCGTCTATATTTTGGGGGAACGAAGCTGTGTTTATTATTTCTGTACATGTATATCCGAGCACGGTTCTTTTGGTTCGCAATTGGTATCCTTTCTTTTTATGTACTTTTAGAGACGCATCTAGCGTGCACGGTCTGCCAGAACTGATCGAGAATCTATTACATTCATGATAAAAAAATCCCTTGATCGTCACTTAGCCCTTACAACTTCAGGACAGTCTTCACCGCACCGATGACCTGGTCCTGAAGGGCCTTGGGGGCCGCGACAACTCCCTTGTTGGCCGCCAGGGTCCTGCCCTTGCTGAAATCCAGTCTCTGGCCGTAGATATCCGTCACTTGACCACCAGCCTCGCGCACGATCAGGTCACCCGCGGCGTGGTCCCAGATCTTCTCCTGGTAGTCCTTCCGCACCGGCAGACGCAAGTAGATGTCACCAGCACCGCGGGCAATCGAGCAGTACTTGGCCTGCGAGTCCAGACGCACACTGGGGGAGGTGATACCGAGAAGCTTAGCAACGGCAGCGTTGTCATCCTGAGCGGAGTGACCAGCCTCGACACCCTCGCAGAACACGGCCTGAGCGATATCGGGGACGGGGCGCATGGAGATGGACTTGCTCTCCGCGAGAGCACCGTTGGTGAGGGGCCGGCTGATAGAACCAACACCCTGGATGGCGGAGAAGAGGACACCCTTGCCGGTGCCGCTGGACTGCTCAGCGCCGATGCCCGCGGACATGGTCTCGGCATCGTTGATAGGCAGGTTAGGGCAGCCAATGGCACCAACCTTGACATCACCGTCTTCGATCAGACCGAGACAGACGGCGTACTGACCGCCACGCAGGAAACCCTTGGTGCCGTCGATGGGGTCCAGAGCCCAGATACGTCCCTTGGCACCACCAGCACTCTTGCCCTGGTCGATGATGTCCAGCATCGCTTCTTCGCTAGGCAGAGGGCCTCCCAGAAGGTTGTCACTCTCGGTGTCCACCAACTTGATATCCTGAACGAGTCTCCAGATCTCGGCGCTCAGCGCCTTGTCCTCGCGGAGGCTGCTAGCCTCCTCTTCGGCGACGATCTCGTCATTGGGGAAGTTCTTGCGGATGGCTTGGATGATCAGAGCCTGGGCGCCGAAGTCGCCAATGGTAACGGGTGACTTGTCATCTTTGGAGACGGTGCCCTTGGCCTTTTCGTTGAAGACCTTCTGGGTGAGGAGGGTGGCACGCTGGACGGCCAGCTCGGCAATGTAGCGTTCTTGTTGGTAGGACATGGTGGTGGGTTGGGTATAGGAGGAGAAGGAGGGGGATAGGTGGGGGAGGGATGGGAGCAGATGAGGGCGGGTTTTTAAGATGAAGCTGACACCCAGTAGCAGAGTGGAGCAGAGGACCAGACGGGAGAAGATGGAGATAGTACGCGGCCTGCGAATGGAGCAAGGATCCGCCGCATTCGTTGACCAGAGACCCATGGAATTGGGATACTAACGGTGGCGAATAGTTGAGCAACAGGATACGAGCAGTCTGTGTTAATTATTCAAGCAGTTCCTGCGTCAAGCGAGGTCCAACCACTGGGGTCAGAAATGCTCGTGGGATTATGCTTGTCCTTTCAAACTCGCAGGAATGAGGAAGCCCGGGATCGGCGTGGGCCATTGGAGTGTGCCCCAGGCGCACATCAGGCAAATCAGGCACTGAGTCGGAAAGTTCCCCCGCACTTGTCCCAATTGGGACAGGCAAGAGGGGCAGTCACGAGATCGGGATGGAATCAACACCGCATGACGTTGGAGGCGCCGGTCCAATCCTTCGTCTCTTGCAGTTGCTGCAGCTCAAACGGCTCCAACGCTGCTGGTCTGCGAGATCAATTCACTGCCGAGTAGTGTGCCAATGCAAAGCTACTCCTCTTAGTGCACCAGGTCCTTTTGTACCCCCCCCCCCCCCCAAGGCAGCACAGCGGCTATCCAGTTGGCCTAACACGTCACCGTTCTGCTTCATCCCCGCTGCGCGCTGGATAGATATCTATCTCTCTAGGCACCGGGAAGGGTCCCTGTTGGGTAAGACCATTGTGGGCTCACTCTCTTGCTTGTCGGCGGCATATAATTGTGAGCACCAAGAGGACAAAGGGGGTTCAAATCCACTGCGTCTCGTCTCGCGACCCACCTCTCCTTAACCGGGTCGATCCTCCTGTATGTATTGGTGACAATTCGATACGCATGTGAGAGTTCCAAACATTGTCCTCACATATCTGAATACTTGCGGGGCTGTCTTTCTCTGTCGTCGTCATTGAATATCGACTCTATACGCTCCCTCGTCCGGTGCTTTCACCATGTTTCACTCCTCGGTAAGTCTATTTGGCAACTTCCCGCGGCCTAGCCCAATTGGCATTGAGAACAGTGTCAATTACACAACACTCACATCTATCTGCAAACTCACAGATATAAATGTGGCTCCATCACTCCCTCGTTCACGGACTAACAGATGTACTCATTTATAGAAGCCGTATTCGGCTGTGACGGTCCAAATCGAGGTCCTCACCAGCGAACAATATGAGGTGGAAGATTCCAGTGGAATCGTGGACCTTATCGAGGCCATTCGCATCCAGGCCAGTGGTCCTACAGAAGCGAGTCGCGCTTTGCGTAAGAAGCTGTCAGTGTATTCACTCCCTCTGCTCGACAGCGCTCTAACGCCCTCCCAGCAAGTATGGCAATCTTCACCGCCAATTGAGAGCCCTTACAATCCTCGACTTCCTAATCCAGAACACCGGCGACCGCTTTCTGCGGGAGTTTGCAGATGAGCCCTTACTGGAACGACTACGAATCGCTGCGACCGACCCGGTCTCCGATCCCTTGGTGAAAGAGAAATGCAAACAGCTTTTCGGGCAATGGGCTGCCTCATACAAGAACACTCCCGGCATGGAGCGGGTTACAGGTCTTTACAGACAACTACCAAAGCGTAAGCAGCCGGCTACTCAGGCAAAAGCCAAAGTCTTGCGAGATGCGGGGCAATCCGACGAACCTACGATGGGCCATACGGTGTCCGTGTCAGCCGGAAATGGACCTGCTACAGTTCTCAGTGGCCCCAAGCACAAGCACACATCCAGCAAATCGTCCCTCTCATCTTTCAGGAAGGAAAAGAAGGAGAAGAAGACACTAAGCAGGTCTTTCAACCTCGAGAAAGAGAAGCCGGAAATACTACAGACCCTCGCATCAGCCTCCGTCGCCAGCACCAACCTTCTCAACGCCCTCAAGCTAGTCAACCGCGAAACGCACCGGGTCAGCGAAGATGCCGAAGTCCTCAACCGGTTTGAGACTTGCAAAACATTACGGCGCCAAATTCTGCGATACATCCAGCACGTGGAAAGCGAGGAGTTTCTGGGTAGTTTGATTCACGCAAACGAAGAGCTAGTCACCTCACTTATGGCATTCGAAGTCTTAGACAAGAGTGTAGACTACGACAGTGACAGCGACCAGGATGTCCTGGAGACGGGATGGACCCCTGACCGCGACGACCTGCCCGACTCATTCGCAGGGCTGGTTGTCAACCCCCCGAAGCCACCTCGTCCCCCTCGCCCCTTGAGCATATCTGTACCATCCTCATCAAGGAAAGTCTACAATGACAGCGAGTCAGAGACGGAAGACGACGATGATGAGGACAATCCATTTGGCGACCGCAACGCCATTCGCACCCCTGGCATTGAGAAGCATGAACCTACCTGGTAGGTTTGTCTCCTACTATTAAATAACTAGATCTACGCCTAATACCCCAGCAGGAGAGAAGTTTAGACGAACACTTCCCTACCCCGCCTTTTATCGCATCACTTGATATCACATCAACCCAACTCAAGCACACAATCCATTCTGAAACGGCCTGCACATTTCATTTACGACAAGAGAAAGAAGTATGAACTCCGCAAGGACGGCCTAAACATTTGACGTCACTCCATTTCCCTTTTCTTCATTGACCTTTGTCCGGCTGGTGTCCGCATGGCATGAGGCGCACGGGGTAGTTGTTAGAATGAGTTTTCTGTATGAAGTAGCACCCTATGATTTATTCTGCTATACCAATGTCACCGAAAGGAATCAGTTAAGAAGGGGCCAGGAGAACCTCCAGTAAATCAGTACTAAATGTGTACCCGGCTGCACTTACACAGTAGTACTCTCATCTCTACATTCATATGTCTTATCGAAGTCGACGCAAACCTTGAAATTAATACCCGTCATGGGATATTTTGACTGGTTCATCGTACTACTACTATGTTTCTATAGGTTATCAACTTCGATTGAGTATTATACGTTCGGTTCCCTCTGGGTATATATATATATTACAAATCAATGATACTACTTTATACTTCTCACATACTAAGTACTAGTACTTAGGTAGTATACCTCAATACAGATACTTGGTCACATTATTCCGAGGTATGTAATGAACTTAAATTCCAAGACTTCCCAAATGAAGGATGAATGTGATAAAAAGTTGCCTTTTACCCTAACCTACAAAAAGGTACAACGATAGAAGCAACGCTAAATACCGAATTCATATTCTTCCCCATGCACGATAGCATGCATGCAATGCGATAATATATACCAGCCCAGGCCCTCCATGCAAAATAGTAATAGAAAAATAAGTATGAACAGAAGGACGATGGAATGGTAGAAAAGACGCCAGCGGAGAAGAAACGAAGATAATAACGGGGTATTAGAAGTAACTTTCGATCATGTTGGTGTGAATAGACAAGAAGGAATAGAGCGAAAAGGGAAATAAAGAAAAGAGGTATCTTAACATGTAATAAGAGCAATTAAACCTTATCAATCACAACACTTTCGTCTTCATCCACTCACTCGTCCCAACACCCAGGTTAAGCCCGTTCCGGGCCCACCATTTGCGGACACGCTCTTCAGCACCGGAGACCGGGTCCGCGTCTTCGAGAGCTTCTTCGATATCGCAGGTTTTGAACTCCACGCGGAGTCCGCTGCGACGCCACCATTCTAAGACGTTGTCGTGGCCATTCTTCGTAGGTCCGACGAGAACTTGGCTGTCGAAGATCATCTTAGCGCCTTTCAGACGGTACCAGAAGTCGAGGACGTGGACGTGGCCGTGTGTGCTGGCAATGCGGGCAACGGATTCACCGTGGGTGTAGGGGATGCCAGAGGCGTCCCACCAGGCTAGGGAAGCGGTGCGGCCGGATTGGGCAGCAAGAAGGACGGATTTGCCGACTTTGAGGGGGATGGGGTTGGAAGGGGGTGCGTTGGCCGAGGCGGCTTTCCACCAGGCGAGGACGGCTACTCGGCCTTCGGCACTGGCGGCTTCAAGGGCGCGCTCGGTATACCGAAGTTCAAGGCCGGAGGTTCGCCACCATTCTAGGACGTTGACAAAGCCGGCGCGGGAGGCTCCGTCCATTGCGTCGGCGATGTATTCTTTGTTGGGGAGGGCGGGAGCATCGCGCCACCATGTGAGGATGTTGGGGTTTCCGTAGATGGCGGATGCGCGGTATGGCAGGTTGGTGAGTCGGGAGGTGGTCCAGAGTAAATCGAGATGGTTTTCGGTGAGGTAGGAGAGGATATCGGTTCGAGAGAACTTGAAGATGAGGTGGCATACAAGGTCGGAGAGGGGCTTCCATCGCGGTAGGCTGTCAATGCGCTTTTTGATTGCGGCAAAGGATCCTCTGAGAATAGTGTATTCCAAGGAAGCTGGGGTCGACATCTTCAACAGGTGATTTTGCCATTCCTTCGGCACGAGCAGATTGGTTGGGATGCCAACTGCCTTTGCGATTTCCCAGTCATGTAATTGGTCTTCGAAGATATTGAGCCATAGCTCCATGGGTAGTGAGCGCGGGCCATTTTCCGTTTTATTGCTTCGATGCAGGAGGTGTCGCGATATCGTGGACGCCGCATCACCAGGCATCTGCTCCGAAATGCCGGTCGGGTATGTAGAATCTGTAAGCTGGCCAGGCTTAGTGGAGACCTGAGAGAACGATAGACCCAAAGTTCGTTCGAGAACTTCATGTAGTTCTTTTAAGCCTTCCCATGGTAACTGAACCAGCTCCTCCGGACTGACCGATTCCCACAGCACCGGTGACACCACACTGATCCATGGCCAGAACTCTGCCACCTCTCGGAGTTGCCTTTTACTCAGTGGATGGTGCCATTCTGAAACCGTCATGCCAGGGATCAGCACCACCGGCTTCGACGAGATCCAACCCCGCAGGAGCGCCAACGTCAACGTGTTGGTCAGCCCATATAGCATCGACCCCAACGCTCCAGCATCTATCGGCGCAACCAGCAGCATATCAGCCCACTCGCACAATTCCGCCGCCTTGGCCTTGAGCCATTTCCGAGCCCCAGTCTTCTTTTCGAATGTTTGACTATCCACCGTGTCCATATAATGAGGAACCTTGCTTGCGCCCGACAGAAGGGCGGAGGGTTCGTCCGTGATCAACCGTATTTCGATATCGGGATTCTGAACCAGCGATGGAAGTATGTTGTCGACAAAAGCACTCTCGGTGGAGAGGAGTAAGCGTTTCCGACGAGGAGGAGAAGAGCCCGGGGCTTCTTGTATTTGATTATCTATTTGCATGGGGGTCGTAGTGGTATTTTCCGTCAACTTTCCTCCCATTTCTGTAGTGACCTCCATTTCCGACGACCAGACACCCTTTGAAACCACCGTTGCGACACCAGTCGAGGTCGAGGGGAAACTTGCGCCAAAACCGACAGCCATCACAGTGAGGAAAGAACGGGAAAAAGAAATACTATGTCGTAGGAAACGATCTAAGACGCAGATCCCGCGGTAATATAGTCCAGTCACGTCACGATTCGATTCGTTGGAGAGGAAAGGAAGAGCGCCCAGAACCTGTCGCCTGCAGGGATTGTGCAGCCAGCAAACCCCGGATTAGTCTTTTGGTGTACCGTTAAAAGGAAGAAATCGCAGCCAGTGCGCAAGAACGGCGAAGGGAATTCCCTGCAACAGAAAAAGTAAATCCAACCCGGTGACGATTGTATGAATATAAGTCGGCCAGCCGGGGCTAGCGGTCGATCAATTGCAACCCAATGTAAAGCTCTCTGTGTCGCTTTCACCCTCCAGGCCAGACCAGTAATTAGGAAGCCCAAGCCATGCACAGCAAGACGAGGGCAGGAACCGGACCGCACTGCGGATCTGGAAGCAGTACGTGTTGAGTGACGGGTGGGCTGATCGGACAGGCTAGGGAGGAAGCGGTGTGCCGGGTTGAAGCAGCAGCGGGACTTGCAGGGCGAATTAATTAGTTGTTAATGAAATCCAGTTAGCAACGGAGCTTGGGTGTCAAATGTCCAAGATGACTGCCGTCGCCACGTCTGCAGCGCAACTTTCAACGCCACCCAGGGTATCGTCCAAGTATCGATTTAAGGGGACTTGGGGATGATCGGAATGGAGGAGATTGAGGAAAGACGGGGAAAAATTGGAGGAGAGGGAAAAAAGAAGCGAAGAGGAAGGAGGAGGAGAGTCGTGCCACTGCTACCTCAGTGGAGAGGAATATGTTTCGTCTTTCAACTAATGGAAGATCCAGAGGCTGCGCTGGAGAGGAACTCCTGGTTCGTCAGCGGAAGAGACCGGCGCTTATTGGCGGGTGGGCGGTGGACCCTGCAGCCTTGACCGGATGATGATGTCGCTATTACTGTTCTGTTCGGTAGGAATGGTCGGTACAAGTAGTAGTATGTTCTCTATTTCTTTACGCTGTCTCCAATTTTACATATCGCCCACAATCAATCGCCGTTCTTTTCTTCTATTCTTCTCTCCGCGCCAAGTTCGAATGCAGCTTGTGCTCGCGCATTCCCATACTGACTATCGCCCCCAGTACGCTGAGTCCCAGCAACGTCAGAAACACGGCGCGCAATGAGTCCATGTATGAATCCATCACCCCCGGGATCCAGTCTGCAGGGAGCTTCCTGATTTCCTCGAGGCTATCGCGGATCCGCCCAATCAGCTCGCCAGCATGCTCGCGATCTCCAAACCGAGACCATAGTCCGGTTTTGAGGATGTTCTGGAACACGGCAGAGGCAACGGTGATGCCAATGGTGCTTCCCGTGCTGCGAAATGCGTATGATGCGGATGTGATGACTGCATGGTGCTCATGGTCTACAGCAGAGATAAGTGCCACCAACGTAATGGTCAGCATACTCCCATAAGCAGTACCCATCAGGAAGAAGTAGATGAAGGGTAGCCACGACGGGGTCGTGAGTGTCAGCGTGCAGATCAGCACATTGGAGAGGACCATCAAAGTCATGGACACATAGCTGAAGATCTTGTATCGTCCAGTGGACCGCATCAGGATCCCCGATCCCAGTGAACCGAGAGAGGTGCCAATGGCTTGGGGGATCAGTCTCACACCCGCACTGGTGGCGGACAAGCCTTGGACCTGAAAGAACAATGGCAGGTAGAACAAAAGCCCAAAGACCGCCATCGTGCTGAACCAGTTGGTCAGGCAGGCTGAGAACACCGTGCGATCCAGAAGCAACCGGACAGGAATGACCGGTTCGGACGCGATGTTGGCCTCGACGTAGATGAAGAGGCCAAAGAAGACCGCGGAAAGCGGCAACGAGACAAGAATGAGAGGGTGAGTCCACGGCACCTGGTTGCCTCCAGTGTTCAACCCCAGCAGGAGCAGAACGAGACTGGCAACCAGAGTGAGAGCTCCAAAAAAATCAACCCGTTTCAATTTGGCGTTGTCAGTGGCCTTTACCGGTACGCGTACCGTGGCCGCTACGAGGATGCCGGACACCACGACAAAAGGTACCTGGATCAAGAAGGCCCATCGCCATCCCAGAGTGTCATTGATCCAACCTCCAAACACACCACCCAGTCCACTTCCGGCTCCATAGCAGATGTTACCAATGCCCTGCCAGACCCCACGTTTCCGTAAAGGCACCAAGTCGGAGGTGACAAAGGTCGAAATCGCAGTCAGCCCACCGCCACCGATACCGGCGATGACGCGCCCTAGTACAATAGTCCCCTCAGTTTTCGCGAGACCACAGATCAAGTTCCCGGCTGCGAAGAAGATATTCGAAAAGACCAGCCCAGTGCGCCGAGAGAAGATATCAGTAAGACGTCCACTCAGCGGCTGAAAGGCAGCATTAGAAATCAGGTAGGAGGTTGCGAGCCAGGACAGTAAAGTGAAGGACTGGAAGGAAGATGAGATGGGAGCAGTGAGAGTAGCGACAATTGTAGTGTCTAACACGGTCAGCTCCAGCGGATGAGGCACCTGTAGTAGGACAGGCCATACCCAAGGCAGCCAGGAAGACTCCTACCCAGATACTTCCCAGGACGAGGATGAGCTCTTTCGAGCTGGGTTCATCGGCCAAGGGGACCTCGGAGTCTCCCGAAGGCACTGCTTGTTCATTCGGCGAGTGATCCCCAAGGAGGGGCGTCTGTTCGGACACCGGCTCTCCTTGAGGTCCATTCGAAGCCGCTGTTCTGGATTGATCAACACGCATACCTGTACCACCAATATTCTGGTCGGATATACAGCGGTGGACCGGTGGGTTGGGTTTAGGTTGGTGTGCAACGCAACTTGGCGGAGCGGCGCGGCGGTAATTCGGACGGCGCTCCGATAAAGAGCGGGCGATAACGCGACCGATCATTTGCCGCTTCCAAGCTTATCCAAATCCACCATGACGGCTCGTCTCCCCTTCGTAACTTTCGGCAGACTGAAGCTCTCGACGAATCCCAGGGCACTGTGAATGGGGCGGTCGGACACTTGCCCTTCCACGGTTATAGCTGAACCTTGATGTGAGCTATCTTCGACTTTCGCGGGTTTCTAACCATGGCTCTTCAGACCCGGTCGTATTTACGATGGATCAGACTTGAACAGACGCTTGGTCTAGTTCCATTCCTCCCCCCTGATCCGATGAACAGGTCTGAATCTCACAATCACTTAAGGCAAACAGGCAAGTCCTATTTTTGCACTCGACCTATCATTCTAATTCTGGCCTTGTCAGTCATGTCACCCATACGGAGCACTCATTCGTCACTGGACACCAACTGCAAGCATGAACGAAGCACCAATGGACGTGACCTGGAATATTAGATACAGCTGAAAGTCAGGACCATAGCCTTAACGAGTGCTGCACACACCATGTCGGCCGACTGTTGAACAAAAGCCTGAGGGTATGGACTGGCAAACACGGCGCCGCCAAGATTGTCACTGGCTAACGGGCGCATCGTGCATGCAGAGATGAAACAAACTAACAATATACAAAGATTTGACGGAGTCAACCGGACCTTCTAAGATAGAGTGCTCCAGCAATTTCCAACCCTCAGAAGTAAAAAATCACCACGTTGATGTGAGTCCATTGACCTGAAGTAGGGCAATTTCCGTGCCCTATATACAAGGTCTCCACTCACGGCAACCCAATTCATCTAATAGTCCCAAATAAGCGCAGAATAAGGATTGTTCGCGAAAGTAAAAGTGGGGCCCGTGATGGACTACTAGATCCTCGTACATTTTCTCTGTCGGGGTTTTATTGACAGCGCTTGGTCAATCTCACGATAAGGGTTGCCCCTGAAAAGAAGGGCCATGAGGGGGGGGGGAAAAGAAGAAAAAGGTCGCTTCCAGGAGGAAGGGAAGCAGAAGATACTACAGTCACAGTCTACTCCTGACTCGCACTCTTCATGCACCACCCCCTGGCGCTTGGACAGAAAGTACGATGGTCTCCATAATTCGAGTCGCTAAGTTGCTATTCTTGAGCAGCAGCAGCAGCCACCACTGCAAGAACAGGATAGTCGAGCCGGGATCAACTGCTCCGTTGGCAATAGATGCGCGAACCGAGGGTTACTAACGCGGCGGGGTGCCGATGCACTTGCCCATCCCTCGTATATTAACTCCCTAGATAGAGTGGTTGTTTGAATAGACCCAGGGGTTAGCAAGCTAGAGAACTAGCTAAGTTGTCATGACTAATAGGTAAACCTTTAGATGACGGCGCCAGTGGATCAGCAGCAGTGGTCGGCGGGGACATGAAAGAGGGGGGGTGGGAGATGAGGCAGGATGTTACTCGGTAGCTAGTAGGAAAAAGGGTCCCTGAAGCGAAAAGAATAGGAGGCATCGAAGAGCAGAACAGATTAAGGGCGCTGGCGATCAACATCAGGACCGTGCCCCCCGTCACGTGGAGGACACATAACTACGGCCATACGAAGCCTTCTACTTTTTTTTTTTTTTTCATTTCTTTCTTGTCCTTGTCTTCTGTGTTTTGAACTTTTCTTTGTTCTCTATACTACACTTTCCTGCTACATCTCACCGTTGTGGTTGTTGATCCTTTCATCATCCCTCATCTACTCGTGTATACCGAACGGATTTCCCCTCCTTATCTACTACCACTACCCCTCCAACAGCCAACATGCCTGGTGAGTAAAACCCCGCAGATCGCCTTGCGTACGCGCGTATGGACTTCTCACTGACCTCGCATCCCAGCCTTCCTCAAGAATATCAAGAACAAGCTCAAGGCTATCTTCAAGAAGAAGAAGACTGCCGAGGAGAACCCCGAAGGCGCTGCTGCTCCTGCTGAGAACACTCCTGGTACGTTTTTTCTCTTGCAACTGCCACAGAATTCGCCACGACCACTTACTGACCATGTCATAATGCAGCCGCCGACAAGCCCGCTGAGCAGGCTCAGACCGAAGGTGGTGTTTCCGCCGCTCCCCCGACCCTCGAGGTGACGGAGTCCCCGGCTGGCGAGGCAAAGCCTGAGACGGAAGCTCATGCGGAAGCCGCTGCCGGTGCATCTGATGCCGCTGCTAAGCCCGCCGAGACTGCTGGAGACGCAGCTGGTAAGTCGAGGACACATCCCCCCCTCGTCAAATGTAACGAAGAATGACTGACTGACTGACCATGCGCAGACAAAGAAACCAAATAATCGCCCTTAAGCTTCCAGCGGATGCAGCTCTCACTGCATGCATCATCCACTCCTTCGCCCGTGGCATCATTTTCCTACCCTTTGCATCATCTTCTCATACCCCAGCATAGACTGCGCTGATTTCATTTTGTTGTTGTTCTTCTCTTGTTGATATCCACCTTTTTTTTTTTTTTTTTCAAATACCCTGTACTGCTTTCAATAGCCATGCGTATTCGCATAGTCTAATAATTCAGTCTGTCCGCGTCAAGCAAGTATCTTAGTTCACTCGCAGCGTATTTCGTAAAACTAGAAAAATCTGATTAATCAAATCAATGATTCGATATCAACCTGGGTATCATAAGCCGAAACTAAGCTAGAAGAACATACATACACTCAATAAGATAACCAACTCCCTCAATCACTACCCTCATCCGAAGACACATCCACATCCATCTGACCAGCCGGAGCCTCACCACCACCACCAGCAGCAGCCTTAGCAGCCTTCTCCTCTCTCGCCTTCTGCCTGCGCTTAATCTTCTTCTCACGATTCTTCCGATTCCGCTTCTCCGCCTCCAACAACTTCTTCTCCTCCTCTTTCTTCTTCCTCTCCTCCGCAGCCGAAACCCGCTTCCGCAACTGAATCCGGCGCTTCTTGCCAGGCTTCTTCAACGACGTCGGCGCCCGTTCCGCGGGATCCCTCGCGCACGTCACCGCCGCACCTTTACTCTTCTTCTCACTCTTCAACGTAACAACCCTCCAGGGCAAATGGCACCCAGGCTAGATAAAGTAAACCAAGTCAGCAAAACTCTCCCATCACAAACAATCCAAGAACATATAGAAAATAGAAATTAAAAAAAACCTACCCACGAAACCCCCGAAAACCCCACAACCTGCACCCCCGAAACAGCCACATCCTCAAACTGTCTCCTCTTCTCCCTCAACCTCTCTTCCTCCTCCTGCACCTTCTCCTTCTCCCCGGCCATCATCCCCGGCGCAGAGAAATAATACCCCCATCCTCGAAACGGATTCACAAAGCGTCCATCTTCCACGCCTACAGCGCCGGGTGTCGGCGAACGTACCCGAATACGTAGTTTCTGGGCTTGAGTTGTGCTAGATGGGTCGACGGCTGCTGATGCTTGGTCTTCGTTTTTGGATGAGGATTTGGCGGGGGCGCTGAATAGTCGGAATTCGAATTCTTGTTCTTCTTCTTCGTCTTCGGCTGGGTTGGAGGTGGTGGGTTGTGGTGGTGGGTTGTCGTTGGATGGGGGCGCGAGAAGGGAGTCGATGTTTAGGAGGGCGCCGAGACGTTGGTGCACGTCTGTCAGGGAGGATTCCGGGGGTGGGGAGGGTGAGGGTGAGGTGGATGTTCGGGATAGGAGTTCTTCGCGACGGATGCTGTTGTTGGGGGTTGGTTAGTGGGATTGAAGTTGGGATTGGGATTGGGGTTGGTAGGTGGGTGGGTGGTGTAGTGGCGTACCGCTTTGCGCTGGGGAGGTCGAACATGTTTTTCTGCAGTGCTTTTGTATATGGGATTGGGTCTGGTAGAGGAGAGTGGTGGTGACAGTTGAGGGTTGATGGTGTGGAGTGAAAAATGTCGGTGGATGTTGGTGAGAGGTTATTTCCACGGGCGAGTGTGGTGCGGCCACGCGTTCGGAGGATTGATTGGTATCTCTTTGCCCTATGGAGTATGGAGTAGTCATCGATATTGGACTTTATACTTTATTGCTTTTGTATTCAAAATTTGATATTTGTGATATGCAAAAGAGAGATTTGATTTTACTATATCAGTAAGAATATAATTGTTGCTTTGTAGGACCTGCTTGCGAAGCATGCAATTGGGTTTTCTGTTCTATTGTGAAACAGTTCCGGATGAAAGGCGCAAAGAATGCATGCGACCAGTAAACGGTTGTATATCATTATCTCCAGCTGCTAAAGAATGACTATTGATCTAGGATACCTAGTATAAGCTGTCGACTCTGAATGTCAAAGATCATACGACGGCATGATTGTTCCACCAGGCATGTGACTGTATAACCCTCTAGTGACCATAGCACTTCCTGGCGTGACATTCGACGGAGCATAAATCCAACATTTGAGACCATTGTAATTATTTAGAAGTTCAAGTTGGCTGATAGAGAACAGTGTCTAGCGACTTCAATGGCCGACAATCAAGGCACTCATACTACATCTACCCGATTCCGATGACATCGGTTCGCACGGGCCACTCCCAACCCACCGAATTATCCAAACCGTCACTCCCTTCAAGTCACCCAAGATCTCAATCACCTAACCAACCAACTACGCATTCCACCCTCGCAAATCGTCTTCGCTTGAGCACCACCGCCCGGCGCGTTTCTACTATCCAATTCAACATCCAGACGCTCATTCCAGTCATTCATTCGCCTTGCTCTTTTTTTCACCATACCCCAACACCTCCGTTTATAATCAAGCCGTTCCAACCACCACTACCACCACTACCGTCATTGAACATCTCTCCTGCGCCTCCACCTCTAATCCGCCGATCTGATCAGCACAAATGGGTATCTGCGCCTCATGTCTAGGACGTAATCGTCGGGAACCCCACGATGTAAGTCCAATACTATATTCTTCTGCCGTAAAAAGAGACAAGCGCAACACTCCTCCCTCCCTTTTGCGCCCGACTCCACCAACCCTCTTCGCATCCATCATCTACAACCTCATAACTAACCTATCTCCCTCCCTACAGCCCAACCATCCCGAATCCTCTCGTCTCCTCGATGAAGATATCTACCAACCCGGCTACGGCTACGGCGCCCTCAACCAAAGCGCCCAAGGCAACCACCCAGACCCTAGCTATCTGAAGCGCGAACGAGAAGCCCTCGAAGCAATCTGTCAACGAACATCAGAGTGAGCCACTCTTCACCAGTATGGCAGATATCGAATTCAAGACTGATAATGTGCAACAGCTCCGTCATCGACATCTGGTCCCTCCAACCCCAACCGCACCTCCAACCTCGCGCCACCCTCCCCAGCACCGTCCCCCCTCCTTCATCCTCCGATGGCGATGCGCCACCCGTCAAAGTAATAACAACTGACTCGCCACCGGCTCGCTCAAAGAAACCCTCCTCTCCGGCTGCAAAGGCAGGCGGCACGGTCCCGAAACACTGGGGGGAAGTGGTGATAAATACGCGCAAGAATCGGTCGCGGCCGGGGTCGAGTACCGATGAAGACGGTGCTGCTAAGAGGGATGTATTCGGAGTGTTGAAGGTTACATGATCACTGTAACTATCTAAAATAAGATGGGGGGAAAAGTGACAGATGACAGCAGGTCAAATGTGATAGGTGCCGTGAGGTGTTGTGTTATCGGGGGGCTGACTACTAGGATGGATGGATAGATGGACGAACGTGACGGAACGGACGTGACAGCACTTATCGCACTTGGCTTGACTTGACGTGTTTGATTGATTGTTTTTGTTATCCCCTTCTTCCTTTTTTTTCTATTCCTGTTTTTTACTCGTTTCCTCTTGCCTGCTTTTTTTTTTACACATCTCCCCCTTAATACCCCTTTTTCTTTTCTTCGCGCATCGCGATGGGTCGCCGGCGACGACGGGGTCAACTATGTTGTTGTTTTTTTCACCTCCCTTTTGCCATCGGCGCTTTTCATTACATTTCTCTTCTCAGCTTTTTCTTCTTCTTCTATTTCTATACCCTTGTTCTGTGCCTAGGCTGCTGCTGAGGCTTTACCTACTAAACTTTTCTTCAGATCTTTCATTGTGCATTCATCTCCTTTGTTCGTTCATGTGTTGTCTAGTTTGATTGGGTTAGATCGCAGATCGCGCTCAACTTCAGTACAGTAGTACTGCTAGTACTAAACAGCTGAAAAATAAACGCTTGCTGTATGATATGATAACATACAATACGATTTGAACCAGACGCTATGCTATTCTATGCGATAATACTACCATAGTAGGGTGAGAATATAACAATAATGCTCCATTAGCGATATACAGTCTTTATGTTGGAACATCTGCGAGAGGTGGAAAGTAGAACAGACACTGCGGAAGTCACGCTGCTGTCGAGGAGATACTGATCAGCCGGTCGACTTCCTACACTTGCACACCCCCCACGTTACATGATCCGATCGCCCATTAGCTACCTTCTCTTGCGACCGTCGTAGACGATTGCTGCACCTTGAAACGACAGAACTCCGCCAGAAACGCCTTCCCGCCTGACACCCGAGAGATAAAGCAGCAATATTAAATAACACCGAAAACAGATAATAGACAACGATGCCTATGCAATATACTGGTGTGAAATGTCCAAACCAAGACGCAAATGGTCTAAGACTGACTGAACTGCGGTAGGACTAGACGTCGTCCATCGTACCGGCTGGCTCTTCGCCGCCGGACTCGTAACTGCCTGCCGAGCTCAGTTCGTCTTCTGACTCTGTGTCTTCTCCGGCTTCGTCGACGGCCTCTTTGCTGGCGTACTTGGCTACGTACTCTAATTACAGGTCAGCTTGGTTGAGAGCATGTTGCAAGTGGTGTGATGACGTACCCTTGACCTTTGCCTCGTAGCTTTTCGGTTCCCGCATGAGCATGGCAGCTGCTTCACCGTTCAAAGGGTCCGAAGGGTTGGGGTAGCGCAGGAGCTGAGGAAGGAAGACTTCGAAGATGTTGATCATATCGTACATGGGTGACCATGTTTGGTTTATGACATCCAAACAAACGGAACCCGACCTAGGCAGCTGGTGTTAGCCGGAGGAGATAAGAGTTGTCGAAACGGTCTTACAGCTCATCGATGTTCGGGTGGAAAATCCGGTTCACAAACCCGATACTCGGGCTCTTGTATGGGTATTGATCGGGTAGTTCGACGTGGATCTTCCAGTGGCCACCGGCGAAGGGTGCTGGCTATGTTAGCGGGTCCGGTTTGCAATAGTCAGAACTTGTATGGATCTTACTCTCTTCCGGTCCTTTGAAACGCACGTAGAACTCTTGCCTAACAAGAAGAGCAGTCAATATCACTCGTGTATCCGACGATGGTGGGGTAAGCCGGGTCTGCATACACTACAATTCAGTCAGTATCCAAAAGTCGGTGGCAAAAGGCTGTGGGCACTCACTGTTATCATTGACCAGAGTCACCTCATAATCACTCATCAACCTATGCAAACCATCAGCACAAGTTCCCCTGAAATCTGTTGATTTGTCCCATATCCGAAATCGTGATCTCATTCCAACCCCAGTCGGAGGGAATATGGTAGGTGCCGGATACGGGGAAGGGTGCGTACATCCTGCCAGAACGTCAGTCAGCCATCGATAAGGTATGAGCGTAACAGCGATGCGAGTGCATACTTCATGACCTATAAGTGGAAGAATCTCAAGCGTTAGTCTCCTTCCGCCACCACTTTCGCCGCAAGGGCATGAGGGGTACCGAGGGGTACTCACATCTGTCTCAATTCTCCGCTTAGGGCTACTCATTTTGAATGACTTGCAGATAAAGCAGGTATGAAGGTATAAGTAGTCCTCGAGTCCGTCGACACCGAGATATCTGGATTCAAAGGCGAATTGCGCAGGTGGGTGGAATCGAAACTATCCGCAAGGTCGAAGCGGGGAAGCAATGAGCGGGGCGACTCTAGGTAGAGATAGGGCAGATCAAAGGAAGCAGCAAAAGTGCGGACGAGAGGGATCGCAGTAAGGAGGGTATAATAAGACCGAGGAAAGAGAGAAGAAGTGAGCAAGGCTGGGACGAGAGGCGGAGTCGCTTGATCAGAAGGAAGTGGGCGAGTTGTTGAGGCGGGAGAATTGGGAGAGAAAGGGAAGAGAGGGAACTTAAGAATGGGTTGCGGTGGTGGTAGTACGTAGTATGACTGATAGCGGGGACGGGGGGGGATGAGGTGACGGGCGCTGGTAATGACCGGTAACAAGTGGTCACTGGCAGCGCTTCCACCCGGTCATTCGGCGCGTTTCAATTGATGTTCCAGTCAGCTGGCCCCGGAGTCACGTTCGTAGTGTATTTATGGTTTCTGTACGTGAAAGATTTTGTTGTCATGTTACTAAAGATCCCGAAATTTATCTCTCTGCTCGTATGAACAGTCAAGGCACTCTCCGACTACCAATAGTTCTCTTTTCTACGCATTGACAGGGCTACCTACCCGATGCCCAGAATTCAATCTAACCGGCCGGGAATGGATGATCGTCGCTAATGGGTCCCCTAGCGGAACGCCGGGGAACAATCCTCATCTCAATAGTGAACCTACTACGTAGTTATCTGATTCAGGAACAGTGTTGCTTCGTTTGTCCCGATTCACACCCATTTCTGCATCCACTGTATTTGTATGAACGTCGGAAAGCCTTGTTCGGTGCAGATTGACCAAGAGTCAAGACAACGCGAGTGTTCCAAATAGTGACATGGGCCCGATGATATGCATGCATCATCGCTACCTCATGGCACTAAAGTCGAAATTCGCAGTGGGTCTTTCTCGGTTGGCTCTTGACAGATGTAACTCTGCCCGAAAAAGTCTTAAATCCGCTTTTCGGGGTAGTGATATTGTGCTATTGTAATGCTAAACAGATAGTAAAGATAGTAAAGGTGTTGCTTGGTGGAATGGGGGCATATGTTCTTAAGCGATAAAGTATCTGGATTGGCTGACAAGTCCACCCCTGCTTAGAATGTACCGGTCGTATCTGGATCTTGGCAGCCCTGAAGATCGCTTTGTTCTTCATATTCGAACTGACCATGGTAGAGAAAGCGCAGATGGAAGGATGATGGGGCCTGCCACTTTGATTGGACCACCCCCCTGCCTCAGGTGTCCATCGGCGCCTAGCCAAGGGAATGGAACATCAACAACTCGCATCAACCTTACCATCAACACCAACATCTTCTGCACTTTCTTTCTTCACATTCCTTATCATCTCTCGCTGTTTCTACTCATACTATACTGTCTGCTTCTTTAGTTACTCATCTAACCTCGAGCATAACTTGCGCTACCCAGCGTTAACCCCTATCGCCAAACATGGATTCCCCATCACCCCAGGGCCCCTCGGCCCAAAACTCACCCAAACCCGACCAAGCCAAACTCGCTCACAGACCAGCCAATCGTAAACAATCTTCTGATTCTTCCTCGAATACCCAAAATGCACCTATACCAGATGACAAACACGGTGCCGATTTGCCAATGACCATGTCCGCCTCGGTGGTGCTAACCAGCTTACCCCGCGATGCCCATCAAGCATTGGCGGACGCTGAGGCTGTCGATACGGGAAAAGGCAAGTAAAACTACTACCAGCACTACTACAACTTTACTGCCCCAATATGTTTCAAATGCTCCCTCGATTACAATAATGAGCTTGGTTCGGGCTCCAGACTGGCCCCTCACTGCTAGCGCCCATATCTATTAACGTCATGCGGCTTATCAGGATAAGCCATATGTTGACAGAAGACTAACGGTGCACCAGTTACCGTTCGCTTTCAGCCACTGCCTTCAGCTCCCATCCTGAAGAACCGTGTGTTCAAAATCAGTGCCTCACAAAAATTCGAAACAGTCGTAAAGTTTCTCAGGAAGAAGCTGGACTGTAAAGAATCCGACTCGGTATTCTGTTATGTCAACAGTGTGTTTGCTCCTGGCTTAGACGAAGGTGTGGGTGGTTTATGGAGGGTAAGCCGTCTTGATACGTGGATCTAAGCCACTCGTTTACTTACAACATTCAGTGTTTCAAGACTGACGAGCAACTTATCGTTGCTTACTCTATGACGCCCGCTTTCGGCTAATGATGAGCAGAGGTTGATGTGTATTAGTGCAACAGCTGTCTGGACTATTTACAGGTAATCTTGCTGAACCAGATACATCTCAACAAGCTAACATGGAAGGTGAGGAGGAAGGCAACTATGCGCAAAGATCGTCAAAGGTCATTTGACACTGTATGAGAATTATGGACATGAACATGAAATACCAAGGTATCACAGAAACGACTTGCTGGACATGATATGCATTATATGCTGCTTCAAAGAAATTGAATCAAACAACGCTTGCAGCATGAGACACTAGGACTCAGAGTGGGTTCCTGAGCAATTATTCTTTGTGAAAATGCTCGATGGCCTTTTCAAACTCGGCCAATTCCTCCTTCGCAATGGGGTAGGTGTATTCTTCGGAAGGATACGCCCGGCTCTTGACTTCATCACGGTATTGTTGGATACCCTTAATAGCCTCTCCCCAGACGTCGCCATACTTCTTGACAAATTTGGGAAGGAACCGGCCCGGGGGATAGTTTCCGGTCATATCAATCTGGACCAGGACTTGTCCGGAACATCCGTTTCCAGCACCGATGCCAATCGTGGGGACACGCAACTTCTTCGTGATGAGGGCGGCAATCTCAGCGGGCACCGCTTCCAGAACCATCATGAATGCGCCAGCCTCTTGGACAGCTAGAGCATCCTTCAGAAGCCTCACTGCGCTGGCGGTCGTTTTGCCCTGAACCCGGAATCCTCCAAGAGCATGTTGACGTTGAGGCGTAAGCCCGATGTGACCGCACACAGGGATACCAGCTTGCGTGATACGTTTGATGGACGGAGCCATCTCAGCACCACCCTCGAGCTTTATAGCCTGGACGCGACCCTCCTTCACGATGCGGATGGCAGACTGAACAGCCTGCTCCGGGGAAACTTCATAAGATCCCATGGGGAGATCGGCGACCTGCACCGAAAATGCACGTTAGTATAAACCTTCTCTCAAGCAGAATGGTATGGATACGAACCGTGAATGCACTCTTGACAGCACGTGCGACACTCCGACAGTGCAACAACATCTCGTCCATGAGGATCTCACTTGTATCCTCCATGCCGAGGGCGACCATGGCCAAGCTGTCACCGACCAGGACCACGTCCATCCCCGCCATCTCCGCAACATGACCACTGGGGAAGTCATGCGCCGTAAGCATCGTAATTGGCTCACCCTTCTTGTAGAGGTTCCGTAACGTCTGCATGGTCACCTTCTTCCGGGGATTGGCCGAGGCGGCCCCCAGCGGAGAATGAGAGCTATACCGTCTCTGAAGCTCCGTTGGAGCAGGAGTGGCGATGGCATGTCGGCCGGCGAGAACCGAGAAGACGGGAGCGGATGCAGCCCGACAGCGAACGGACGACCTCGCCAAAGGCACTAGCAATTGCGCCGAGAATCTCGAAGCCATGATGATAGCAAAAAGCGAAGTATAGATATGAAACGAAGCAGAATTCGTCTTGAAAAAAGAAGAAAGAAGAGCGACAACACTAGTCGCCCCTGAAGAGGCAAATCTAGGTAAAGCTGGAGGCAAACCGCAAGAAGCCGAAAGCAGCAAACACGCAGGTACGCACAAGCACCGATGGGCGTGGAAAGACCGAGTCGGAAAACGGAGCGACGGGCCAAAGAAAAAAGGGCTAATGTCGTCACTACCCGTGGGCAGCAAACTAAAAAAAATAAAAGAGAAGGGGAAAAGAAGTTCCTTCAGGTTCTGGATCGTTATCAAAAAAGAAACTTATTCAATACCCCACATAAACCCTGGCACAGGCACAATGGTTGACACCAAAAGAATAAACACAAGGATTCACAAGAGGAGTTCAGTACAATAACATCACAATAAAAGTTTCCTTCCTACCTACCCGCCACCCCCACGACCCGTCTTCCTTATATAACCCATGCTGGTATAGATGATGCCGCGTAGTCCGGATCATCCACCCAGAAAACCATCAAAGTTTCCAAAAAACCTTAGCTTAGTTAATAATTTAGTGCCAATCCCCTAACATTTCGTCGGCATTATTTCACGCTTTACCCGATACGGATGAATTATGCCCGTCTTAGGGCGGATACTTACATGCAGGTGATTCCACTGCTAGGTTTCTTCCATTCTTTTCTGTTTTCCCGGACCGAGGACATGGGCAGTGGGCCGAGGTTGGTGTGATTTAGTAGTGATACAAGTTACTGTGTAGATTCAAGAACTGGGAGATTTTAGGTGGGCTTTTCCTTGCTGCAAGTGTAAAATTAAATTGGATGATGTGTGGGTGTGTATGTAGTAGTAAGAGGTTCCATTTCTATGCTTACAGCCTATGCTATAGCTACAGTAGTAGCTATAGCTAAAGGCTAGTAGTAGTATAGTGACACACGATGTCCAGCCAACAAACTGAACTCATAGTGAGACACGACATCAGAAAGAAACAAAAGGGTAGAGAAGAAAAGAAAATAACCACCAAGCTCGTAAGCAGCCAGCAAACAAAAAAAATTCTCAACATCAACACCAGTCCAGACATGTACCGCCATGTCTTTTGTATGCAACCAACCACCCCTCGGTTTATTCGAGTACATCCATTCTTCCATCCATGAAGGTATGGTAGGAACAAGAAGTAAAATGCAAGAAAAAAGAAATACTATATAGGAAAAAGAGAGAAAAAGAAAGTAAGGGAGAGAAGAAAAATGTATGCAATCCTCGACACCATTGAAGTATAAGCTTGTCTTCCCAATAAGCGCGGTGTGTGTGCATGGATGCATGGATGCATGAATGTATGTATGTCCTGGTTGTTGATGAGTCCCATGTGTCACCTGCCTTCGTTCATTGGTTCGTTTTGTTCTTTGTTTTTGTTTTTGCCTTCCCGTTTCTCATTTCCAATCTGATTCTGTTTCTTTCTTTTTGTTTTTTCTGTACTGATGTGGGGTTTCCAAAATCTTCTCAAAAATTCGTTGCTGGCGAGGCCGTTAGATGCTTTTCATTCATCAGTCAACAGTATGCAGGGATATGGCATGCAGAATCCAAGGACGCCGGTTGTGCACCAATTACAGGGGGGACCGGATTGTAAATGGAAGTGGTGATAGGAAATAAGGAAAGGGGAAATGAAGCAATAGAAATGCAGTATTAATCGAATCGTCTGTCGAAGTGGTACGTAGGCTTGGACAATGATTGGATGACGGGTGTATATGCCAGTGTTATGAAAAGACGAGCTGAATATCTTCACATATTAACACGGCTGAGCGGCTAGCAGATCATCTCCGCGGGCAACGCTGCAGCCAGTTCAGTCCAGGGAAATAGACGAGCCGCAACAAATTTCATATCCTTTCCATTCATTCTCGAACGCACGGCCTGCTTATAACCCTGGGACTCCTTCCGCACCAGATTTCACAGGCCTCTCCAGCTGATAAAGTAAGGCATCGAGCTCGGCCCAGTTCGCTCGGTTGGTCGCAAAGCGGCGGTGTTTTCGGGTCACAATGTGCTGCCAAAGGTTAGCATTGTCGTTTCTGAATCTAGAGCTTCCAGACGCTAACCTCTTCAAAGTCGTCGAACTTGTCCCTGCAGTTCTCACAGTAGCCTGGCTTAGGGTCTCTCCGTCTCTCCTTCTTTTTCGGTATTATTATGGTTTTTCGATCACCGATCCGCCGCTTAGGAGCGCCACTGTTCTCCAATTGCGTTGATTCCTCTTCCGGGACGTTTACAAGCTTTTTAGGCGGTTGCATATTGCCGAGGCTGTTCTCCAATGGTTTCGTCTTCAGCGGTGCGGATCCATCTACGGCGTGGTGTGATGGAGGCATAGTGCCCGTTGCAAGCCCTCCGTTTCCTTTTTCGAGCACCTTTCTCTTGAGTTCATGAACTTCCTTGCTCAGGCCAGCTTTGGCACCGGGTGCCGCAGCAGTCGATGAAACCATTTGCGAACGAATGGCGGACGTAATATTCGAGGGTTGTACGCCTGATGCGGCAGGTTCACGGCCATGGAAAAATGGCCCCTTCCGTTGCGGAGGCGGAGGCACGAAGCTCTCAGAGCTTTTCCTGGGCGATAGTTGCTTCGTGGACTGAGCATCCTGGAGTTCAAGCTGGGGCTCAAGGGGCGCCTCTTCTGTTTGGCCCAATTCGGGAGTCTTATCCTCGGGCTTTGTACTCTTCCTATGAGTTTCTGGTGCATTTAGTTTCGCATCTGGAATGTCTTGTACAGGGGCAGCATTAGCAACAGCTCTTTCGTCCCTTTCCTGTCTCTCCGTCCTCTCTTTTATACGGGCGCGTTGGCGGTCGATGTCTTTCTGTGTAGGGGGATCCTCAATGAACGGGCACTTTCCTAGGCGTGCACTTCGGAATTGCGGCCATATACCATCCTGCCGCCTTGCAACTTTCGGGTATTCTCGCACCATCACAGGGCGCGTCTTTTCGTCCATGTCATGGACATATATGAAAGGACCCTTAAACATGACCAGCTCCTTCAGGACCGAGAGGGGATTGCGATCCGACGGGCCATTCAGCTCATTCTGAAGCACTTGCGAAAGATCGTTTTCACCCCGAGCCCTAGCATGACCACCAACAACATTGTTGTTTCGCGTCGCGTGGCCATCATGTCCTCCGACATCGCCATCATTGATCGCCGTGATCATGCGCTGCAGTTTCTCAATCGCCCAGATCTTCATTCCCATTTGGCGGGCTCTGTGTAAAACGTCCATGCCCTTCTGCTCCCGCCGTGCGTCGTTTTTCAAGGTCATATGAAGGTGTGTATCGGCGCACTTCTCGAGCAGGGATGGGTTTACTGTCTGCAGCGAACCGTCCGCCGCCGCTTGCTCCGCCGACTCCGCATTGTATTCAGGTGCATTCGTAGGACCGTTCTCCGGAGGAATAGGACGTGACGTGACGACGTGGGTCACTAGACGCGAGAAGAATTTTTCGTCACGCTGTGACGAATGAAGTCAGTAAAGTCACGCAGTTGTATAGGAATTACCTCCACCATGGACCGGTGGGGCATCGTTGACCCTCCGCACGCAGTTCCGATAGGGGATCATGAAGTGCTGGAGATGTCAGCCAGATGCAAACTTACCGCTCCCAATGCAAGCACCTGTCTAGAGCTCTTGCTGCGAACATCTTCCGGGATGCTATCGAAGTAGAAAACAAATTGAGGAAACGCCTTGCGGTAATGCCTCTGCCACTGCCGGATGGAATCGAGAGTCTCCGCGGACGGCCTCTCGTGCCTCGTGCCTTTCATTTGTGCCTGTCGTTCTTTATCTCTCACAGCGACCAGTTTCCTTTCGAAGGCACTCGGCTGAGCATTATTCGTGCGCCGCAAGAATAATTTGGAGTCGGTATTTTGGTATGCGGACGCCCTGGTCCGGGATGGGGAACGAGCGTCCGCCTCCTGACCGTCCACTACCTGCTTCTTCGGGGGAGGCTGGCCGTAAGGGATGTCGATCTGGTTACTAGTTGGACGTAGACGTTTGGCAGGCACGAGGCCTGACCTGTGAGGGGAATTGGTAGCATTCGGCACGTTGGCAAGTGGTCGGCGAGTCGACATATTAAGCGAAGACCGAGGCGAAGGTGGTACGAATACAGCTGCCATGTGGTAACAGAATCCAAGGCACTATATGAGCGTGAGTTGCTGTGAGTTGGACACCAGCAAGAGAAAAAGGAGGGGCAGTTGGAGGCGAGCACGCGATGCGTTACACGTCTCGACGGGGGTTGATTACTCGGTTAGAAAAAGGCCATTGTCGACGCGATAGATGAGCAAATAAAGAGCGGCAGTGGGAGTTAGTGAGAGAAGCAGAAAGCCATGCCCTGGGAGAAGGGGAAGCAATGCAGCAAAACCCGCGTGAGAGTGTTGGGGGGGGGGGAGGAAGACAACAGAGAAGGGTCTAAGGGAGACACAGATTGAATGGGTGGTGGTGGTGATGATGGAAAGAGAAGAGAGACCAAGCCCGACTAGACTAGTAGAGAAACGACTAAGCGTGTCAGGGAAGGTCGGTGGAGCCCCGGCGGGTTTGTTTTGGCTCCGGGATGTGCGCCGGACAACCACCGCCCGGCGCGCAGCAGGAACCATTCTTTCTTCTCCTCTCATTCATTCCTCTCTGGGGCTTGCTGGGGTTACCCTTCAGAAACAATCTGCACAGATATCCCTTTTCTTAAGTGAGGGAGTCTCTGAATGATTGAGTTTGCTGATTGTGCCTTTTGTGTAACAATTGGCACGTCTATTCCAACCTCCTCTGCTTCCTCTATACTGAAGTAGTAGTACCTGTATTCACGCCCCACGCGTCCACGCTTAAGTGCTGACTGCTGACTGGTGACGTCTACACGAGCCACACGAAGCACCAAAACCGGCTTGTCTCTGTTTACTTCTTGCTCAACTCGGCCATTTTGTTTGCTATACCTCCAAATTTCGGTTCACTATGTTATATATGTTACAATCTTATGCAAGGGTATCTAGCTTTACACAATTTCGGCCCTCGTCCATCTTAATCACGAAGGGCCTCGATATCATCGACCTAGATGGCAGATTCGTCAGTCAGCCCAATAGTTCGTCACCACAACCACGGTAACACGTCTTTCACTACTGGGAAAGCTCGCTTACCTCTTTAACTGCCTCCGTGGTCAATACAATGGGACTGTCATCTCCAACACAAACACTGTCTTCAATCCGGATGCCAATGCCCCGGAACCGTGCCGGCCACCGCTCATCATCTGGAACGTAGATGCCACTGCACCGATTGTTAGCATGCTCAACCTCACAGAAAGGCGTCGATACGTACGGCTCCACAGTGATACATTGGCCTGCCTTGAGATTATATCCCCGGGAATACCCGGAGCAGTCGTGCACGTCCAGACCAATATAATGGCCCAGGTGGTGAGGGAAGAGAATGCCCATGGCCTAATCTTGGTTAGCATCGAAAAGACCTTGTGACAGACTGGAAAACCTACGCCTCCGGAAACATCGAACCCGAGTTGTATCAGCTGGTCCCGCAAGCCGGTCTCCGCAACGCTATGCAGCCGGTCCAGGCTGAGCCCAGCATCTTCGCGGCACAGCGAGACACAGCTGCGATGCACATTCAGCACGGCATTGTACAAGTCGCGCTGAGGGTCAGAGAATTTGCCGTTCACTGGCCAGGTTCTCGTGATGTCGGAGATGTAAGTGCCTGCCTCCTATCAACCAGTTAGTCTCGGTAATCGACAGACGTATGAGATACACGTACACCACCTCCGTCAACTAGGACCATATCCCCGTCCCTGTAATGTATGAGTATTGCAATGACAATGGTTCTTGCGGCACATACCTCAAAACGTCATCGTTTCTTGTGTAGTGGATGCTCAGGGCGTTCTACACACGTTAGTCGCACGATACCAATACCTTCCCAATAGGTGACTTACAGAACCGCCTGCAACGACTGGAACAAAGGCGCTGTTATCGCAGCCATTGCGCTTGAAGTTATACTCCAAGAAAGCAGTCAGATCTTTTTCCTTGGAGAACGTCTGCCTCATAGACTCCGTAAACGCCCTTCCAGAAGCCTGTCCAACACGACGCAACTGCACGACCTCGTCCTCGCTCTTAAAGACTCTCATTTCATTAAGGATGGAGCGCAAAGGCTTAACCTTGCGGTGGTCGACTATCTTCTTGAGCTTTTCGGAAGCTCCCGTAGGACCATAGAGGTACCGATGCAGAGATGACCGTCCAGGGTTGAAAGCGGGAATGTCGGTGTAGATTTCTGTCGCATCCGCAAGGATCTTAGGAAGAAGGTCCCCAATACGTTCGATGTCACCGGACTACCAGCGCAGTGTTAGTGGCGACCAAGAAAGATTAGCAAAGTAAACTCTTACTTCATCCGCATTGAAGACATCAATCGCCGCGCGGGTACCGGAACGAGCACCGTCCCAAAGTTCCGCCTTCGCATCCTTCTCCCTGCAATAAAGGTGGAAGAGATGGTTGTTCCCGGATCCGTCGTTCGCTGCTTATAATGAGCGCCAATTCCCAAACAGAATGTTGTAGTTAGAGCTCACCGATGACAGCCAGCGCATTAGGTTCGTTAAACCCTATCCACAAAGAGCTATGTCAATCATTTCTGTTGCCTGTAAACAAGGACACCATGTACCACCCACCGGTCAAGTAAAAGAAATTCGAGTCCTGTCGGTATTCATTGAAGATGCCTGAAGCCCGGTACGTAACCTCAGCAGCAGCCAGCACCGCGACAGCATACTTGGGTAGTTTGTTCGCGAGACGAGATCGGCGCTGGGCGTACTCGAGAGCCGTTATTCCGGGTGTCACTTTGAGATGCGTTAATACCGTATATAATATGCGTCATTGAAATCCGCGGGAACTGAAGTGATGTTACGCACGCTCTCCCGGTTCCAGTATATGGGGGTGTGTCTCGTGTAGCGGTTGGCCGAATTTGAGCTCCGCGGCGGAGATCGAAGCGTAAGTACGGCGAAGAGCAGGCTGTTGGAGCACCGGCCGACTAAGATGCGAGAGGGAGATTCGAGGTGCCTGGCGACGAAGGCAACGAGGCCATTGGCGAATGGCTGCTTTGCATGTCGACATCGTTATAGCAGCACCATTGAAGGTGTTGGCAAGCTTTGTCGAAATAAAGACTGGCTATCTGGCCCGCGTTTGGTTCGGAAGGTCGGCGGTGATTGCGAGACCTCCGAGCGTCCCTTGGTTTAGCCCGTTCGCTGAATGCCTCAGGCTGGCAGCCCCGGTCGGCGGCAGTGACCAATCAACGCTGAGGGGTTTGCGATAGACTCGCATACTCCGCTTGTCTGGATAGGCTGGAATCTGCGATTCCTTCCCACCTTCTTTCTTATCTCGGTCTTGTACAGCGTACCACAACCACGAGATGTCGGAGGAGTTTGGGCCAGTGCAGTACGATCCCAAGGGTTGGGTTGTTTTTCGATGGGATTACTCGATGACTCAAGTTGGCCTTTGAGTCACGTCAATGATATGCCAAGATTGGGTACAATATATATATATATAGTAGAAGTAAACTCCATTGAAGATCTAAGGAGAATTCGTTGCTCACTCGAGTGCTCCATTACTTCTATGCTAGACGGTATTTAGTAGTCAGTTCTTCATCGTATATATTGTTCGATTCGTCAAATTCAAAAATGCCAAGGACCTTAACATACCCCAAGCGGCCCTCGAACACGGTCAACCGCTACAAGCATCGAGGTATACTTCGCTTCACTCCCTAACTTTGCGTCGAAGGACTTTACTAAGAGACCGCAGCAACTTATGACCTGGGCGCCATTCATGAAATCATCGACTCCACTCAAGTTCTCCATGTATCCTTCAGCCCCGGACCATCGGAGCCCTTCCCTGCAATCCTGCCTATGATCGGACAAATGGGATCATTCGACTACCCTTCAGCCAGCATTGACGAACCCCTTGACTGTTATCTTCATGGCTATGTCAGCTCCCGCATCATGAACCTGGCTCGAGATGCCGAAGGAGAAGGACTACCAATCTGCGTGGCTGCTAGCAAGGTCGACGGGTTGATCTTGTCTCTGACACCGAACTCCCATAGCTACAACTATCGATCTGCAATTCTCCAAGGTTATGCTAAGTTGGTTACTGACGAAGCCGAGAAACTTTACGCCATGGAGTTGATCACCAACTCGGTGCTATCGGATCGTTGGGCGCATACGCGTGTTCCACCAGACCGTGCGGAAATGTCCTCGACCGTTATCCTCAAGGTTAAGATCATGAGCGGCAGTGGTAAGATTCGAGATGGTAGCGTCTCGGATGAGAAGAAAGATACAGGCAGTGAAGAGATCACGAATCGAGTTTGGACTGGCGTTGTCCCTGTTTGGGAGACATTTGGCGAGCCTATACCCAGCACCGGGAACAAGGTTGCTGAAGTACCAAGCTATGTGAAGTCATTTGTTGCTGCGAAGAACGATGAAAATCGTGCTTATGCGGAGAAGGCCGTGGGAATTGAGCTGCCACAAGAGGAGCAACATTGATTGTTGAACGGGATAGTGTGCGAGTGATGTACTTATAAATGCTCTGGCATTCCTGCTTCATATAGTTAACTTCTGCTGTTCTATTGTGGGGAGAAAGTATAAATTGCCCAGCATTGGACCCTGCGGGGTATTGTAGCCTTGCTGCTGTGTACCTCTGATCTGCACAACACAGGGGTGGTAATATAGATAAACCATTTGTCCCGTATCAGATTCTTAATAAACACCAGAAGATATCTTGATAAACTAAACTTATTGTTCGGTTCACCTGACGAAATAATTATACAAAGTATAAGGCACGATTGCATAGTTTCAAGGCGACCCCACGTCATCGGTACCATTAGCGTAAGGCCGACTCCGCAGAACTTCAACTTAGCTACAACTTCTCCAAATGACTGACTCGACACACAACCTCTCCCTTCTGAGGGAAACAGACATTCTTTCCCACAAATACACACCATATTAACCTTGCGATAACACATGATTATCCTATATCCAGTGTCGTGCCCAGTCTAGAGTCTCTCTCCGATTTCTAGCCCGCCATGGCTCCTCCGGCTATCCCCGCAGCAGACCTCAGCTCTTTCACCACCTACCTGAAAGGCTGCAGGCGAGTGATTGCGTTATTAGGAGCCGGTATTTCTGCGTCATCAGGTCTTCCCACTTTTCGAGGAGCGGGTGGTCTATGGCGATCATACGACGCGACGGACCTGGCAACGCCCGAGGCATTCGATGCCAACCCAGACTTAGTATGGCAATTTTACAGTTATCGGAGGCACATGGCTCTAAAGGCACAGCCCAACCGTGCGCATTATGCTCTGGCTGAGCTTGCCCGAAAGAACAAGGACTTCATTACACTGAGTCAGAATGTTGATGGTGAGTTGAAATCATGTCTTGCCCCGAAGTGGTACTCGACTAATCAGTTGCTTGATATACTCAGGTCTTTCGCAACGAGCTAGGCACCCGCCGCATCAACTTCACCTTCTTCATGGCTCCCTCTTCACAGTGAAATGCACATCATTCTATTGCAGCTATTCCCGCGAAGACTTCACCGACCCAATTGTTCCCGCTCTCGCTTTGCCAAAGAAGCTAGAACCATCCGCAACAGATAAAACGGGCGAAGAGGCTTCTCGATCCATCTCTAGTGCACTAGGGAACAATGAGGATGTGGAGGCTGATGTGTCGGACGAGCGTGTTCCTCTTTCCGCAGTGCCTTATGAAGAGCTCCCCCACTGCCCGGAATGCAAAGACGGGCTTCTACGCCCTGGGGTGGTGTGGTTCGGAGAGAGTCTCCCATTACATACAATTGATTATGTGGACGAATGGTTGAACAACGGAAATGTTGACTTGATCTTGGTAGTAGGTACAAGTTCGAGGGTATACCCTGCGGCAGGATATGTGGATAAGGCTCGCAGTAGAGGAGCTAGAGTGGCAGTGGTAAATATGGACCGCAACGATGTTGGCTCTTCGGGGTTGAAACCTGGAGATTGGTTTTTTGAGGGTGATGCAGGTACAGTTGTTCCGGAAATTTTGAAGGGGGTGATTGGCGATATATAATCATCTTTGCTACTATTTATTCTATAGGTGAACAGAGTACAGAGAATTCTGAAATATCTTATAATAGCTTCAAATGTCTTTTACTGCGCAGATCTAGAATGACTCTAATTTTATAGGACTACTGTCACAGATAGCTTAGTAACTTTCATAGAGTAATGTTTACGGAGAATGTCAATCCATAGCTTACTGTATTCATGGCAGCGGGAAGGAATACAAACAGGCAACCTCAGTTAGTTGATCACTACTGTGACTCAGACTTTTTGCCTGAGTTAGACAAATGGGACTGCGGACCTAGATCAATATTTCCCGCACATAAGCTTCAGGATTAATCCAATGTAATTCGTGGAGGTGGATTCGTACTTGCTGTGTGTACCTGAAGCTGTTGTGTGACCTGTCACCCCGCTGGGTGGGCGGTGGTTGCTGGGGCAATGCGGGCAAACCGAGCGATAGCGCTATCGATAAAATGTGGCATGCCAGCGCTAAACAGAGCCGATCTCCGTCAACACGTCCAAAGCCCCTCCCACTACTCCAGATTTCGCCCTTTCTAGCCTCTTTTGCAATATTATGACCTGATTCAGATAGGTAGGCAACTCATATCCCCTCTATCCTTTCATACCGAGATAAGAGTTGATAGCGAGAGTCTCGATACAACCCCGCGTGACGTGATGTGCTGGCTGACAGTCTGCCTCGTCTACAAGAACAGAAAAGATCTTACTCGCCATAATCACGATAGAAACACTATATCTATGCAACCTAGATCTCGATAATACAGCCTCTGATACCCCCCACTGTGTCCCTCGGCACACGACGATTAGCCGCCACCACCTAGCTTCAGAAGGAAGTTTCACCAGAATAATACACCATGGCCAAAGAAAGCGACGCCCCCGCGGACCCCTTCACGCCCAGAAGGCCGCAAGAACAACCCCATCGTCCTATGTCACATCATCCTGAGTTCGGAAAGCCATCTCCTATTCGCCCAGTGCATCATCAGAGTCACCACTCTAGCAACCCATTCAACATCCCCAAACCGAACCACCAACGTCCGGAGCATCACAGACAACAGCCTCGGCCTCAGAATCCTGCGCACAATGGTGCCCCGCAATATCGTCCCCCCACTACTCCAGGGCCTAATAACTTCTCAACCCCCAGAAGGGAAGGGTTTGACCCATTTAAGCCCGTTAGACCGTCTGCGTACAACAATAACCGTTTCTCCCGCCCGGTCGACAGTGGAGCTGTTGAGATTCGACGCCCAGAGAACTTCACATTCAATACACCCCGTGCCCCCAAGACATTCTTCGCCTCGAAGCCCTCTGCCGTTAAGATGACGAACGCATCGAAGAACTTGAGGAACTTTGTCGACTTGACTGGTGAGGGTGGGTTTACGCCGAGTGTGCGATCTCGGGGTCCGGGATTCGGCTCTATGGATGTCAACGGTTATGTGGATACGGCCAAGGCGAATGAGAATATCAAGGCTCTGTTAGAGGGTGCTTTTGAGGATGAAGAGGAGAAGGAACCCAAGTCGAAGAGTAAGAAGAAGAAGAACAAGGAAAAGAAGCAAGAGAAGTCCGAGAAGAAGTCCCAGGAGAAGGAGTCGGACGCCGACATCGATGATCTTGCTGCCCAGTTGGGAACTGTAACTGTACAGGAATCCAATACTGCGGATGAGAGCACTGATGAATCGGAAACCGAGTCCAACAAGTCCCCTGTGAAGCAGAAGGTCAAGGAAGTCGTGGAAGTCAAGGAGGTGGCAGAGAAAGATGTTAGTGAAGTTGAATCGGAGAATGAGGAAGATGACGATGAAGAGGAAGAAGAAGAGGAGGAAGAGGAAGATGATGGGACAGTGGAAGGCTTGAAGGTCAAGTTACTGCCTCATCAGCGGGAAGGAGTCAATTGGATGTGCGACAAAGAGACTGGCCGGAAGAAGACCAAGGGAGTGCTTCCCAAGGGTGGAATATTGGCAGACGACATGGGTCTCGGTAAAACTGTTCAAGCTATTGCTCTGATGCTATCCAACAGAAAGCCCGCCGATGGTCTCAGGCGACCCTTGGCTGATGTCGAGGACGAGGATGCGAGCAGTGACGATGAAGAAGAGAAAGAAAACCGCAAACTACCGGCTGGACTGAGCAAGACGACTCTGGTCGTCGCTCCCCTAGCCCTGATCAAGCAGTGGGAGTCTGAGATCAGCGATAAGGTTGAACACTCGCACAGAATGCGGGTTCTGGTATACCACGGAAACGCACGGACTAAGGGCACGGACAAGCTTGAGGATTATGATGTGGTTATTACCACGTATGGTACCTTGACCTCAGAGCATGGTGCAAAGGACAAGAACAATAAGAAATCCCCCATCTTCTCCGTCTACTGGTACCGGATAATTCTGGACGAAGCCCACACAATCAAGAACCGCAACGCGAAAGCAACACAAGCTGCCTACTCTTTGGATGCAGAGTACCGCTGGTGCCTTTCGGGAACGCCAATGCAGAACAACCTTGACGAACTACAGAGCTTGATCAAATTCCTACGTATCAAGCCGTTCAATGATCTGGCGGCATGGAAAGAGCAAATTATGAAGCCAATAGCGAACGGCCGTGGAGGTCTAGCCATAGAGCGTTTGCAGATCTATCTCAAGATCTTCATGAAGCGGCGCACGAAGGATATTCTGAAGCAGAATGACAACCTCAAGCCTGGTAAGGACGGGGAGAAGAAGTCCTCTGGCTTCCACATCGTCAAGCGAGAGGTTATCAAGGTCGAAGCGGACTTTATGCCGGGCGAGATGAACTTCTACCAGCGCCTGGAGCAGAGAACAGAAAACAGTCTCGAGAAGATGATGGGTGGTGAGAAGGTCGACTATGCTGGCGCTTTGGTGTTGCTGTTGCGTCTTCGGCAATCTTGCAACCACCCCGACCTTGTTAAGAGCGACCTTGCTCAGGACAAGGACGTTCTCCTGCAAAACGGGCAATCAGGCAGCCAGAAGCCCGCCAAAAATGATGAGCTGGACAGCATGGCAGACCTTTTTGGGGCACTGAGTGTTGTGTCCAAGAAGTGTGATATCTGCCAAATGGATTTGAAGAAAGAGGAGGCGTCTGGCGGTAATAGCAGGTGTAAAGAGTGCGAGGTCGCGTTGGATGCCGACCTGACTAATACCGGCAAGAAGAAGAAGAGTGACCGCAGGTCAATTATCGATCTAACAGAGTCTCCATCGGCCCACCGCGGAGAGCCGCAGGTCATCCGGCGGAGAAACCGACGAGTAGTGCTAGATAGCGACGATGAAGATGAGGACGACGGCGAGTGGATTGTTCCGGAAGCTCAGCGCGGAAAGTCGAGCCTTGGAACAGCTGGAGGCACCGATGATGAAGACGCAGAGGGTGGTGGTGAATGGTTGAATTCGGACGATTCTGACAGTGACGACGATGGGCCTGAGTCTCCCTCTCGCAAGCCAACGGGCATCAGTCGCCGAAGCCCTGAGGTGGAGTCTGACGATGACGACATTTACCTGAATGCAGGAGACGATGACAACAAGATCCTGCCTTCGACGAAGATCCGGCGTTTAATGAAGATTTTGAGGCGGGAGTCATCAGACCACAAGTTCATTGTCTTTTCGGTCTTTACCTCCATGCTTGACAAGATCGAGCCATTCCTGAAGCGCACCGGAATCGGATACGCACGATATGACGGAGGCATGCGAAACGATCATAGAGAGGCCAGTCTCAACAAGCTGCGGAACAACAGTGGCACAAGGGTTCTTCTCTGCAGTTTACGCGCTGGTGCGCTGGGACTGAACCTGACTGCCGCAAGTCGTGTGGTCATTCTAGAGCCTTTCTGGAATCCTGTAAGTTTACCACTATCCCTCGGAAAGACATATGCTAATCCCTTCTAGTTCGTTGAAGAGCAGGCCATTGACCGAGTCCATCGTCTGAATCAGACAGTAGACGTCAAGATCTACAAGATGATCATCAAGGGTACCGTGGAGGAACGAATTATCGATCTGCAAGATCGCAAGCGCGAGCTGGCCAACGTTACCATTGAAGGCAAGACCGCAGCAGCCAAGCTGACGATGAAGGATATGATGGCTCTATTTGGCAAGGACGCCGAAGCACGTTACAACAGCGACCCCGATCTCGACCTGAATCAGACAACGAAGCTGCTGAATTCCGGCGCTGATAGCGCCTCGGGTTCAACATATGCCAGTGAGACGCAGACCTCTGGCTCCCGCGATCGAAGCCGTCAACAGGCGAAACGAAGTTCTCGCGGTGAAGACTCGGTGTATGGTAGACGGTGGTAGCATGATTATCGGTGTAGCATGATTCGTAATGAGTACAATTGGGCGTTAGGCTAGGAGGATAAGCTATCGGTTGGACATGTTTCAATTTCGGAATTTAGTTTTCTACCTTATGGACAGGGCTTCCGGGCGTTTAAAATCCATACAAGTTCCTGTCATGTTGTGTTAGCTGCGGGCTGGTCGACTGCGTTGAGATATGAAAGCGATATGCAGTAAGCTTGACCTAGATTGTAGAAATCTACACCTACAATGCCTTTTGTCTGCCAACACTTCAACAGAACACAGCATACTTCGGGGGAATCCACAACACCACCCCATACACTCCCTAATCCACTAAAACCCACTACAAAAACCCTTCCAACCCCTCCATCCTCTCCACAACCTCCCCCTCCGCCCCCTCTCTCGCCCCTGCCCGTGCCTCCTCACTCATCCTCCCCACAATAAACTCCGCAGCCAAATGAAACGGACACACGCACTGCTCCAGCCCACGCCACCGACACAGCACCTCCATTCCACCGATATCACTAGGCCGTGACCACCCCCCGTTCCGCCAAACAAGCATTAAACGTCTTCCCAATCCACCATAGCTCACCAGGAACATCACCATCACTAAACCCCCCAGAAAGCAGAGCCTGCGCCAACTTCCCCTCCGTCGGATCCTCCCCGTAAGGACCCATTACATTACCGCCTAGATCCTGAAGCGAGACGAGGAACTCGTGAGCGGGATGGGCAATGCAGGCGAAGTCGAAGTCGATGAGGGCTGTGAGTTTGCATGTGGTGGGGTCGATGAGGATGTTGTTCATTGCTTGGATGTCGTGTTAGTTAGTATCTTAATGGGTAGATGGGGTGGTCTGTGGGGTTTGGAGAGGATTACTCAGGTCACCGTGGACGAGGACTCTGGTATCAGGGTCCGAAAGAAGGTCAGAGAGGGAAATTTGTCGATGAGGGAGTCGAGGCGGTCTCGGATTCCATTTCCATTGCTTCGCCATCCGTTAATGATAGGGCTGGAGTCAGCATCGTGTAGCTCGTGCCGTAGGCGTGCTTTAAGCAGTGCCTCGTAGGTAGGCCACGGTCCACCATTCGTGGTGGTCATCTCCGCACTGATGATTCTGCCATCGGTAGAGGATAGAGCGAGTCCACCGTAGGTGATCCCCAATGGGAGTGGACAGTTCCGGAGTCCAGCGAGTATATCTGCGACCTGCTCGATGGTTGATTTCTTGATTGAATCCCACTGAGAAGGGAAGAACTCGTCTAGTGGTACGCCGGATTTGTATTCCATTAGTGTCCAGGGTAAGTCATCTGGATGAGTGGGCTTTGAGCAGAAGGTATGTATTCTGGGAATGAGAGAGCCTAATCCGGGACGATGTGATTCGAGTCCCTGACGAGCGAGAGACATGGCGGCGAGTTCGTTCTCGATGCGGGAGGCGTGTGGGTTGATGCCCATTGCTAGGGGGTTGCTCATTCGGAGGATGTAGGTTGTTGTTGTTCTGTCTGGGGGGGAGGTGGTGTAGGGGTTTGGGGGGTGGAATGAGGTGCTTGAAGGGGGCTGGGATAGTTCGTGCTTGTAAATGAAGTTGTTGTAGGGACAGGGGCCGAGTTCTTGGTATGCGATTGGGGTGATGGTGGTGATTTGGAGGGAGTGGTGTTGCGCGATGCGCTGGATTTGCTCGAGGCGGGCGTGGTAGGTTTGGTGGTTGATGTCGGACATTGTAGTGTTGGTGATTTGGGGGTGGTTGCTTGGAGTGATGAGGGAATAATGGTATGGCCAGCTATATATCCATAGTGAAGAGTTATAAATATGTTACAAGAGCAATGGGGAAAGCTTGGTATTGTCTGCTTATCTTTGTACCAGACTGTCGCATATCAAAACAGCAGGGGTATAGGGCTAAGTCCGCCGGAGTCCGATATGGGCCTACGAAAACAAAAATTAGTTGTTGATTGCGCTGCCGAAAACAGACTTTCTAGTGTGACTGCCGGGGGCCTGTTGAGTATAATACTTGCGAACATATTATTCGCAGCGAAATCACTGATGGTGAGCGCTATCACTGTCGACGTAATTCAAAGTCAAAGAATGGACGGACTGGGATAGGAATAATGTTTCCTCATCAGGAAATATTCCCACTGAACTCATACTCCTAATTTATGCCCTAATCGGGGCCATCATATAAGGAAAACTCAGGAATGGAGGGGAACAGAGCATATTTAACCCATATTATGAATGTCTTTTGTCCCAATCTACCCACGCGCATTTTGTTGTATAAAGAAACGGCTTGCTCACGGTTCAAAATCCAGTCGGCTGCGTCCAGCAAGGGGCACAAGGCTGAGTGGACGGGGTAGCACCATATTATAAGTCTAATAACTGGAAAGGATACCGTAGTACTACGTAGTCTTCTCAGCAAACTCGTAGTGTGCTTTCTCTAGCTTATTAGGCTCGATTCTGATTCAACATATCTCCGCCCGATCCCTGTAAGTGCCATCATGCCAGAACTGCCTCTTTTTAGGAAAGATGTCTCAATCATCAGGATCATGTGATAATAAGACAAAGTATAGTGATCATTTTACTTGAATCATGTCATCGATACCTTTTGTGAGGTTCACAACCGCACTGGATTGAGAAGTATATCTTTGGTATGATGGTAGTAGTACTACTGCATGCCCAACTGGGTGGAACCTACAAAAGCGGGCCATATAAAAGTGACTTTTTTCGAATGCTGGTCTTGAGTACCGTTCTAGGGCTGTGTTTTATTCCTTGTCTCGTCTAAATTGTTAGCATCTCTGGCTCTAGCCGCCCATCCGTCGCATTGGGCCGCTAAGAGTGCCCAATACCCCCTCACTCAGCCGAACCTCTCGTGTAGCCTAACGCCCCCAAGCCTTAACAACACGACCGATTATTCGACCGGCAGGATATAACCTTCAGGATATCATTCGATGCAAGAAATGACCTGGCAGTGCTTGATCACGCACTATGAGCGACCCTCTGAGTATCACCGCAAGTGTAATAGCCGTCCTTGAACTGGCAGCCACCACAACCCGCTATCTCAGGGAAATTAAACATGGAGCAGCAGACCGACTCCAGTTGCGGGATGAGATACGAAGCACCACCTACCTGCTCGAAATGCTTAGTGACCGTATTGATGATGCTGAGGACGCGGCCGTAACTTTAGGCATGGGAAAGTCCATATTGACCGAGTCTCTTGTGGGTCTTGATGGTCTCCTCGTTCTTGTTCAGAGTGTGCTGCAAGACATCATCTCACGGCTCTGCCCAAGTTCGGTCAACGATAGATGTCTTTGACATGGCCATTCACAAAAAAGGATATCACGGAGAAGCTGGCTTGCTTGGAGCGACTAAAGGGTAGTCTCAGTCTCATCTTGCAGAATGACCTGATGTACGGTGTCCTGTCCCACAGATGCTCGGCTTGTCTTCAATATTTGGCATAGTGCTGATTACAGGACGTCAGAAAAATGGTGCAGTCGTCGCATAGAGAACTTACAGAAATCGGGCAGAAGGTCAGCCAAACACAATTGAAGGACGAGGAAGAGCTGAACGAGAGGATCTTGCTCTGGCTTAGCCCTTTTCCCTTCCGTAAGCAACATGATGCAATCTTGGAGACCGTGCAGGCGGGAACCGGTGGCTGGTTTATGAAACACGAGAAAGTTTGCAATTGGCTTGAAGGAAATATCAGCATGCTTTGGTGTCCAGGCATACGTAAGTACTGAGATTTTTAACACTCTGGGGAAGCTAACTCCAGTTTGCTAGCTGGCGCTGGTAAAACACGACTAATGTTAGTACATTGACTAAGTATTTTATTCATCTATTCTCATTCATATATATGTATCTATTATTGTTCTTTGATTTGCTTGGAATATGTCCCTCAGATGTTGCATTGACAGCTAATGCATCGTATCAGGTCTATCGTTGTTGATACGCTCGAGCATAAGCTGGCCTCGAGAAACGCTCTCTGTACGTACATCTATTGTAGGTATGGACGCCGAAACGAACAGACCCCTGTTGCTCTTCTTTCAAGCTTGCTGCTGCAAGTACTTCGACACGCGAAAAGCGGGACAGTGCCATCTGAAATATCCTCGCTTTATAATTCGCATAAGAGACTTGGTACCGGCCCTACCTGGAAGGAGTTATTCGATATATTCACCAAAATGACCCTCGAATATGAAACAACCTTCATCGTGATCGATGCTCTAGACGAATACAGCGAGAGTGAGAATAACCCTTTGTGGTTTCTATCCACCATTAGTTCCGTTGGCTCAAATGTTAAAATTATGTGTAGCTCACGTTTCTCCACAACCTTTGACGCATATTTCAATTCCATCGAAAAGGTAGAAATCTCGGCTCGGGACGAAGACGTTGAACTATTCTTGGATTCGGAGATTGCACGGCTCCCCACGCTGTCGAGCCTATCCAAGCATCTTCGAGCCGAGCCAGACTTGAGAAGACACATCATTATTTCCATCACGGGGGAGTGCCAGGGAATGTATGCAACCGGTAATATATGACACCGAGGACTGACGACGTTAATATGTGGATACTAGGTTTCTTCTCGCTAAGCTACATCTCGAGTCGCTCCTCCCGAAAATCAATCGGAAGGCTGTGCGCTTGGCTTTGGCCTCTCTTCCAGGAACTCTGAATGATACTTACTCAGACGCCCTCAAAAGGATCCGGGACCAGCCCGCCGAGATGGCGGAGCTGGCAGAGCTCGTACTGCTCTGGGTTATCTGCGCCTGTCAGAACCTCACAGTTATACAGCTTCAACATATGTATGCTATGCAGGAGCTATCGGAGGAGATGGCTCTTGAAGACGACGACCTCCCAGATGGAGATGTCCTCACCGCAGCTTGTGGTTGACGCTCTGTTCGAGGAATGGGGCGAGGGTTGGGCTGATTCCATGACATAGACATTGATCTAACTGGATGGTAATAAGATGAGATATGCAGTAAGAAGACGCATGCAGGTTCCGCGTCTGAAGAGGAATAGATCTGACCCCATAGTCACGGTGCTTATCGCCGTCTTACTTCAAACTCCTCGTTGATGTGCATCTACTTTAGCGAAGCATAAATCTAGCTTCACTGATAGTAATAGAAACTGATACGACTGCAACGATACAAATTAGCGCTTATGTCGGACCTTAGCGTATCTCTCCCCACTCCTCTTTGTGGTCGACTGATTACACTAAATTCTGACACTCGCAGAATATGAGGGGTTACATAGACAACTAGCAGGCCATACAACCAACGAGGGAGATGCTTGGAGACTAGGTCTTAACACGTTCCGTTCAATATGCCCCTGGCTGTGATGATCTCCCATCGACAACAGAGAGAACCGTCACTGATGCTTACTTCAACAACGCCACTTGAAGCTAATGCATGTGTCGCTAAAACCGGGTAGATCGGAAGAGGGGAGAAAGATGTAACCATGTAAGCCTCTCCTCGTTTATCATAGACTGGCTACTAACTAGCTAGTCTTACTAGCTAGTGGCTCATTGGCCAGTTAGTGCGTGTCCTGCAGCATGGTACATTGACCTATTTTAGCGCTTGACGGCCACTTCCATTCCCCTCCATTGTGAATCTACCAGTCAAGGGTAAGTCTATATAACACACCCAATACTAAATGATGACTGCACTCATTTGATCACAGGATAATAGATGCATTGAGATGTCTGTAATATTTTGGTATACTAGGCTGACTGGCTAGATATAATCTCGCCCCGTCGGCGCTTTCCGCCCACAGCCTCCCCCGCCTGCCCTAAATCTGTCAGACCCACTTAGATTGGACGCTCGGGGCCATCCTTAGTTCATCCTTAGCGATGGACAGATAACCGAACAGAAGGGAAGAGTACGGAGCACTTGGAGCTAACCTAGCTTCCTGGAGTGTTTATCCGCGGAGTCTAGGTTGCTTGGGAGTGTCCGTTCCAGTTGGCCCTAACGAGCCTCAGCCTTGCCTCCTTCCCACTTCCGTCTGTTCCTCGACTGGCCAGCACACCAAGCAGGAGTATCCACCCCCCTTCCTTCTCTTATGTGTCTTGTGCTTGTCGCGGCGTCCTCCACTACCCTCCTCTTCCTTTCACCGACCCACTGCCCCTCATTTGGGGCACATGCCTTCAAGTTGTGCCTGTAGGAAGCGGGAGGATGGATAAGCAAGAGGACAACAAGAACAAATAATTCTATTTGCCAATGTGACTGAACATCTCCCCATACCAAAGCCACATATTCTACTAAGTAAGCTTGGCGAATTCTCTTACATTCTGAAACAACATTGCAAACAGCTAAATACACACCCAATTGTTCATGAATACATCTATCTACTCCCACTGCTTGACCAACTCCAAAATAGTCTTCGTCAGCTCCTCCGGAGCAGACAATTGCGCACTGTGACCCGTAGCCAATTCCCTAGTAATCCACTTAGCACCCGTAGCCTGAACCATAGCCGTCTGGGCCGGGTACGGCACCGCGCGATCCTCAGTAGTGTGGATGTAAGCAATTCTATCCTTGAAGGCCTCAGAGCCCCAGCTCGCCTCAGGACAGGGACTAGAGAAAGAAGTCAAGCCCTGACTAAGGGAGGTCTGGCAAGCGGCGTCGGCAAGAGTGGGTTCAACGTCGTAAAAGAGAGGGGGCTTGGGCTCGTCGCATTTGAGGAGGTTTTGCTCTTTCTATTCATTCATTCATTGCTTCTCGTTAATACTGGAAATGATGGGTGGGAAGGAAGGAGCACATACATCCATGTACATATGCGGGGGCAAATTTCCACCAAAAGAATCAATAACACTCAACCCATCACCACCACGAGGCAAAATCGTCGCGATGAAGATCTGGCCAAGCACCGAAGTGGACTTGCCCTGAGCGGCACGGTCGGCGGGTCCGAGACCGCGGGCCGCCGCGCTGGCGGGCATTCCACTATACGAGTGGCTGATCAGGATCACATCTTGGTTCCCGACATCCAGGAGAGGGAGGAGCAGCCGGTTTCGCACATAGTCAGCGTCATCGGCTGCGGTGACCTCTCCCTGGGCGCCAATGCTGGGGAGAAGGCCTGTAAAGGCTCCGTAACCAGCAGACTGGAGGAGATGAAGAAGATGGGCGTAGTGCGCGGGGTTCTGGGAGGCACCCGGCACCACGACGAAGGCGGGCTTCTTCTTGTCGGTGGGGACGGTCATGATTGTAAAAAGTAAGGGTGGGAAGGGAGAAGAGATGAGAGAAAGGACAAAGCCGACAATGACACTTTAGCAGTAGGAGAGATAAGTTCAGATGCTGGATGAGGAAACGAAGAGGGGTTGGGTATCAGTATTTATGTCTGTAAATGAGGGGGAGGGTCCCATACAAGACAGCAATAATTACACACTCTCCCCCGGAGACCGGCGCTTACCCCCTCTGTTTTAGCGTCGTAAGATGGTCTTTGTTCATCGGCCTAGTGAGTGGAAGCCACGATTGTCTGGAGCCAGCCAGGGTGAGTCAGTCTCACGCCAGAACAGAACAGGATAGGGTAGCTCGGAGGTAGTCAAGTACTAGTCCGAAGCGAATGACCCACTGTCCGGAACACTTCTGTGTGTTTAGCTTGTTCCTTAACAAGGCTACGAAGGAGGAAGAACCGGCACGATTCTCTCCATAATAAGGGCTGGCAGTTTCATGTGATTTCGCTCAAAGTGTGCTAGTCGGCCTTCCTCTACCGATAATTCCTACGAAGTATACTGTCTTGGAGCTGAAAGTTTCGTTTCTTTTCCAGCGACACAATGGGCCGAGCCTAGGTGACTATGATTTAAAGCACGAGCTAGATTTGGTAGCATGTAATGATACGAAAAAGATACAAGAATAAAGACCAAAGAGACATAGTGTCAATGACCATTCATGACCCAGTATGCACTTTTCAAACTGGCAGGAGGTCCACCTGGCTGGAGGAGATCGGAGGCAAAGTCTTCTCTGCTCCGCTCCGGTGGGAGTTTCCCGACTGAAAATGTGACTGCGGACGGTTGCGTGCGCCTTGAATCTTCGTTGATCCTTCCTTCTTGCTGCTGATGAGCCGAATCCATTGCTTGGGACCTCGCCAATTACGGAGAAGGGGTCCGAATGTAAGCATAGAGCCCACAACAATGAAGATGGGTGGCTCGAGAAGTGCCCAGAGAATATTGTAAATGAAGGGCGCTAGAAAACAAAGAGTTAACTCGTCAGCAAATGTGTACGAGAAACATGGTAAATGCAATATTAACCGGGAAAACATACCCTCGAACATACTACTGATGGTTGCAGTCTCCTTCGTCCACTGAACAGCATAGTAGAGTCGAACAAGTGATGCCACCATGCAGCTATTCAACATCACAAATATTAGTCTTCTGACAAGATAGATGAAAATAGATTCCAATATCACTTACGTGCTCCCCAAGACAAAGATGACGGACATGAAGAGCTTCTTTGATTGATCCATCTGCAATCTCTGCACGGCGGCAATTGGAAGAACCAGCGTCAGAAGATCGAAAAAGCTATTCCCGGCAACGTAGCAGATAAGAATCGCTGACGCATTGATATCGTAGGGGGCGGTGGGGTCCCATTGAAGGTATACCGGCCATTTGGAGAAGATAACAGCCAGTACAATTGCCAATGTAAAGCTGGAGATCAGTGCAATGAGCACATTGCTCGCCATGACAAACGGACGAGAAATGCCAAAGATGCGCCGGTAGAAGAAGAGCAAAGAAACTTTGATGACCCCCATAGTAGCGATCTGAGCATTTTCGCAAGCGAAATTTATTTTCAGTGCGAAGATGATAGCCTCCATGGTTGGCTCATAGTTGGGGTGTCCTAGCTTATGTATTACTCGGTATCGGCCGTGAAAGTGATCTCCAATCTGTATTGGATGATAGCCTCCTGAACAATAGTATTCAATTCTCTCCACACCTTCGAGGGGTTCATATAAGAAGTCGGGATTGGGATTGTCACCGGTGGGTGTTGATCTGGACGCGGTGCTAGCAAAGACGCGACGGGTTGGCATGCGCGTTATGTGGATAGGAGAAATGACATGCGGAGACAGGGTCAGCGGTCGCAATAATCGAATTGATGATAATGACAATCCTCTCATGATCATGATGTTCACGGAAAGACCTTACTGTCGCACTACTCAAGATGATTCACCCCTGGTGTGTATATCTTGGCGGGAGCGGTGGAATGCGGGTAGATGCAGATCCCGGTCTGTGCCTTAATAGTGACGATGCGACATATCTCTTCGTCTAAACCCGCAAAGAGACGCGATATAAGACTTGTAGTCTACTGGTTAAAGGGTCACAAATTACACAAACTTGAAGTTATCGTCATGCTAGAAATGAGTTCGTGCATCTTTCCTGTGGTTGGATTTTTTTGGAATCGACAAGCATGGAATACTGTTCCTTCGAGTGTGATCGACAGTCGAGCCAAGATTTGATTATTATCGCCCTCATGTATGATGCAGATAGGGAAAAAATTCATTGTCGATGAACTACTCATGTGAGGATGGCATGCTGGTATGTGCGTTCAGAGGATGTATTTCTCACTCACATGGCGAAAGATCAGCAAAAGAATTGAACGAATAAGGATTGAGGGACGCTACTGCCACATGCTTTACCCATGACGTCACTAAGCATTTCATTAGTAGGGTTTATTGAAGACTTCCCTAGAGTTCCTGGTCACCGAGCAGGGCCTCGTGCTAAATGCGATCGCAGTATACAAGCGTTGTTAACACCTTTATGGAGACCTCTGTGTATCTATTTCAAAGATACTGAGATAGCGATAATAGCTGTCGTGACGACGTAAGATAACCTTTCCCAAGCTCCCCTGATAGTATATGCGAAAAGGCTTATGAGAATTTGGGAATATTTACAGGAAATCGAAATACGTGGATATGACTGCGATCCTACTTGCCATGGCGTGGCTATTTTCAGGTCGAAGGGGATAGATTCTGACTTCCTCAAGGGCACTCTCTGCGAGCTAGTAACAGAGGGAAGTTGTTACTGCAAGGGGAACACTTATCGGAATATGGTGAGTAACATCGATCAATGATCAGGGGAAGGATTTTTGTAATCAATGTAACGGCTGAAACTAATTCGAGTTAGGTCGAGGGAAGCTGCGAGTCTATATCTATATCTATATCTATATATATATTATATGAATAATAAAAGTAAGTAAATCTAAATAAATGATAGAATCAATAGAACTATGTAATATGATCTAATTATATATCTCCAAGTATCGTTTAGTATTGGCTGTTATTGTGGAAACATAGTGAAGATTAGAACTCTGGAACTATGCTCTTCCTTATGTATTTGGTTTACAATCAATAACGTAGCTATAGTACGTGACTGCTGTTGTAATTTCATTTGATTATAGGTAGTCCTGCTTCACATGCTACCTTGTAGATGGCTCTCAAGAACCACATAGAGAAGACCTCCGAGGTCGTGGTCATGAATCAAACATCAGATCACCAAAGCCTCAGCACTTTTATCAGCTATATATTCCATAACGTCATAGGCAAGCCCCTAGGACGACTGAACCGCAATGGGGAAGTCGGCAATATGCAGCTTTGCCGAGCCGTAAGGGACCAAGCGGATCTTACTCGGCGACCCAGTGACATTTGGATACTTAGGGGGCACCGCAGCGGTCCCCGAGTCCTCCTCCCAGGGGACCAGCCATGCATTGGCGGACAAGGCAACGGGGGTGGCATTTTTCGCCCAGATGGGATTTTGTAGTTGTCCATCGCGATCGTAGACCTGCTGAACAGTCACCGAGGTCGGATCGATAGCATACCTCCAAGCAGAGGTTGGGTCGAGCACATAGTCATGTGTCTGCGCCACGATCTGGTCTGCTGGCAATGGCTCCAAGGAGGAGTAGTTGAGGGGGCTGTGGTAGGTGGAGTTGTAGTCTATGTCTAGCGCATATAATAATGGGCCGTAGTAGATGGCTGCGGTGCCGTTGGCTGGTGACTTTGTGACCTGGATGCCCATTTCTAGCTGCACAGCTATCTGGGTAGTTCCTTTGGTGAGGTTGAAGGTTTGCAGGTTATTGGAGTCCGAGGAGAGGGGTTTGAACGATCCGCCCGCGAGTGAGTACTGAGAGCTTGTCTTGTTTACCCAGTCGGGAATGCGGACGGAGAATGATATGTCGGCAGTGGCTGTGACTGCATACTCCAGTCGGCCTGAGAAGGGGTAGTTGGTCGTGCATGCGATGGTCACGTTGCCTGTAGCCAGCTTCGTGCTCAATGTTTCGGGCCCCAGTAGTGCGTGAATCACATGGCTGTCACCCTCAAGCACATAAGAAGCGGCCACATACTTGGGATAACCCTGGCCATGGTTGACGGTGCAGCAAGGAAAGTTGGGCTCGAGGCCATAGCTGTTGGCGTAGGAGTTCACGTTCGCGAAAGGGACGGCACTCAAGTTGCGGGACCAAGGCTGATTGACCTGCTGGACATATTGATGTGACCACCCTAAGAAAGTATTAGCTGGGGTTTTGTACTAGGTGCTCATAGACTTACAATTCGGTGATAGCGCTGCAGGCAGGGAGTTGAATGCGACGCGCTCGGCTCGGTCTGCGTATGCGCTGGTGCCGTAGAACCGATACAGATAGGCCATGGAAAACATCATCTCAACCGATATGCAAGTTTCTGAGCTGTTTCATGTCAGTATCAAATACTAAATTTGAAGAGAGGCGAAGACACGCATACCCTCGCTCGGGACTGAGTCCGCCCAGATGCTCATCGGCCGTGATGCTCCCAGCAAGTGTCGACTAGTAGGTGGTGAGCAAGTTTACCGCTACCGCGGTCTGGTCCAGCAGGGAAGAATTTCCATTCATTCGGTAGAGCACCGTCGGATACCGTAAGCCTGTCTCGGTCAGCACTGCCTTCCACTGCCCTAGGGCTCAATTTCATACCTTCCGCTAAATTGACACCATGGGTGAATGAGCTGGTCATGATATACGGCGTTCCCAAGGTGGGGAAAACGCCCTCCACGAAGAAGGTTGTCCAGTCCTTCCCACCCGCGACACCGCCGGCAAACATAAGCTCTATAGTCTCCCAGATTACTTCCGAGTTATTTCGTGGATAGTTCTCATACAACCACTGCAATGACATGGACAACTCATGCATCCGGGCTAGTCCAAAGCCGTGAGGATCAAAGTTGTCTCCAAGCGTCGTGTTCTCGATGAGGCCGGTGAAATTGTCTTTGAGAATGGAATGAGCCAGGATGGTAAACTTATGCATCGCTGTTACAATCCGGTCCGTCTCGGATGGATCTGCTTGTGCGTATTGCTGGACCGCTGGGTCAGATCCAAGCACCAAATGTACACAGACCAGACATATGCACTCACCACTAAGCCAAAGAAGAGCAGACTACGTGCCCAGATTCCTCGAGTTTGGTGAGTTTTCTCGGGCCCCAGCCATCCATCTTCAGCTTGATTGTCAAGGACGTAATCGAGAAATTGCTTCGCCTGAGCTTTCAGGCGCGCGTCGTCGATGATCCAGGCGAGGGGGACAACGTAGTTAAACCAGTAGGGCGCTGCCTCGTCTAGCGTGCTGTACTCCCAATCACCCCCGACCCATGTTGACCCAGCCACAAAGCGGTAAAAGTCGTTGAGATGGCCGGCCAATCCATTTGCTTCGAGCTCCAACTGATCATGCAGCCAGCCTGTGGCGGTAATTGTACCGAGGGGAAATGTGTTATACTTGAATGGCTCAAGTGCTTTTTCCATACCTAATTTTGGTTGTTATATGTTAAGTAGGGATGTATATGCAACGTTTTTCCTAGGATGGTTCAGGTAGGCTCACTTTCGGTAGACATGCTGGCTGTGGCTGTGGAGCTCAGATGCAGAGCTAAGGGCAACAATTGCGACCACTTCATATCTATCATCACCTGCTGAAAGCCTACGACGCCCAGCTTTGGAGAAGGTCGGGCGGAAGATAAAGAAAAGAAGCTCGGCCCCTTCTCCGGCATTTAGCCCGCCCTTGCTTAGTTAGGTGGAGTATTCCCCGCATGATGGACGGCCGGGATTCCTGTTTGAGTTGGTGGTTTTTAAGAGGTATGCGGTGAGTCTCGGGTGAACTCATGGATTTTCTGAAGGTGGACGGCCGGTGTCCTTTCAGAGATGGCTTAGATTAAGGAGGAGGAACAGGTGCCCTATATACACAGACCCGCCAAAGGAAAGCCCACTATGCCGCCTCACAAGCCTGCCTAATCAACTAACATACCGATATACTAGGGCTTCCTGGGCAAACAGTATCATAACTGTCGGTATCGCCGGGATTTTCGTAGATGAAACACTGGAACATCTCCGGGATTTCACCCGAGGGTCGAAAGATCTGGATAATCATGGATCTCACGGATCATAAATTTATTTCGGGCCAAATGCTCCTGGTAGGCGATGAGATGCACTTAGATCCCACTCAGGATAACGATCTCCTCAGGTTGTCCCTTCCTCTGCAGTGCTTATATACTGACCCCTGTCCTCATGCCAGACAGCTAGTAATTTAGGCTGTGGTTGGCACGGGAGTGAGCAGATCGACTTGGTTCAACTGAGCTTGGTCATGCAAGGGTTCATAATATGAGAAGGTACGCTGAAGGAGAGACCCCTGAGAGCAAGAATATCTGACAATGTCACTGTTACCACTAGAATCTCTGAAATTGGATACAGGTACTCTGGATTAATCGCTGCTTGGATTTACGGGAAGACTGATCCAGTTCTCGTAGTTGGGTCCGAAGTGCACATGATTGTTGCCCTTGAAAACGCTTTTCGGCCTGTTCGATTGTTATTCAGTATCATGTGTTACAATTATTCCATGGAACGTGCTGTCGTTAGCTTACCTGTCACTTGGACCATTGTGCTGGAACAAACCGCTACCAGCCAGTTCTGAAGCGCCGATATCTAAAACGAGGCGCTCACCCTTCTGCACCACAACATTTGTAGGCCACAGTTCCACATCCACACTGTACACCCCATTAGGGATAACTGGAAGAACGTCAGTGGGGTAATAATCACGATAAGATAACCAAGGGCGATGGCGCGGGTGCTGAGGATTGACTTTTCGTAGACTTACTTTCAGGAAGCCCTTTGTCACCGAAGCTCACTCCCCGGCATTTCCCGTGTAAGACACTTCGCCGCCAGACGATGAAATGTGGCGGAGAAAGAAGAATAGATCCATGTCTGTAGGCGTGGTTGACTGCCAGCGATGGCGACTCACGGAGAGATTGAGCCGAACTACGATGTGGCCGGTGATTTCTTGCTCCGAATCAAACGGACCTGAAGTAGAAGAAACAAAGGCCTATCACTTTGAAAGATACAGAAAGCACGCAGAGCATTTACGACGAGCTGGTCAGGGCCATGTCCCTATGGTTGTCGGTTGTCCTCCTCATCAAGCTGACAGGACTAAACCTAGCAAGCCGTCTGGTCGAGATACAAACACTGGACAGTCGCATTCATTCTAGAGGGAGAAAAGCCGAATGCCGAATAACCGGAGATTATGGATCACGGTTCCATGTCAGGATTTTCTGACATGTTGTAGTGCATTAGGCGATACTGCCCTCCGTTCTGCTGCTCTGGTCCTTTGTCATGGTACCAATTGGGAGGGCCGCCATCCACTACGCACCCAGTTTGCTATGGCGAGTCTCTGGAAATAGTCCCTTCGGGGATAGATATCGGAGAGGTAAACCGAAGTCTTTTTGACACATAACCCATAGTTGTGTTATAGCATGTGAGTACATGATAGTGCATATAAATATGATCTCTATCAATATACCCCGTGAATTGAATAACCTAGCGAAGCTAATATAATCACTGATCACTTAGTTGTGCTCATACCGCCTACTGAATATAGCTTACTATGCTTCACCGGTCACTGTGCGTCATCTAGGCGACATTGTCCACAGTGTGAATGAACTATGTCCTGTTCTCGTCCATCATCCCATTATTGTTCTGTAACGGAAGTGATTGCGTCGAAGAATATACGTAGGAATGTAAATCAATCCAGCTTGAATTCTCGCATGACAAAGTCCTAACCATGCTGCAGTTCTTCCCCCTTAGCTCCTTCAGCCATGAAGTTCTATGGCCAACAATAGTGGCACTCAATATCACGCTTCAGGCGACGCCTCCCGTTGTCCTCCCACCTTCCCCAAAGGATCACGGATATCCCCGCAAATAATCTTCCAGCAAGTCTCATAATCAACAATCCCTTGGGAGTTCCGATGTTCAGGGCGACACAACAGCTCCAGAATCTCAAAGTCGCAGTGTTCGACGGCAATGAAAAAACTATATGAGTGTTTGAACGGGACCCTCCACTTCCACCAGATATACCCGTCCTCACAAAGCTTCCCTTCTCCGAAGACTTCCTTATCAGGCTCATGTTCATGTAGGTCATCCCACACTGATTTTTTCATCCCATAGTGTAGCACGATCGTTGAGTCCACGGCCGACTGGTCGTCTAGGACTGCCATCCAGTTCTCCACAGTCATCCCTTGTTCAGATGGTGGTCTTTCCGAGAAGAAGCGACGGAAGTACTGACGGAGCTCGTCGTCATTTTTGCCTAGGAATCCTGTTTTGAAGTCTTGAATGGGCGCTTCCGTTCCCCATTCGTCCACCTCTTTCTGCTCAGGATAACGGACAAGCGTAAGAAACGGACAGGCATTGTCAGCCGTTTGACTCTCATCGAAGAGCTGATTGAAGATCTATTCCAGGAGGTTAGCTAAGCATACTCAGACGTGTAGAGGAGAATGTCATCTCTCGTACACTTGCTGGCATGTTTGCTGTGAACAGAGTCATGATATCGGACATTGTGAGTGGATTAACAGCCAGTGGTTTTGTCAATCTTGGAACGGATCAGCGCGGAGCTCCTGTTCAGTGGCATTAGGTTTAGACACGGAGTAGACAGCTGGGATAGACGTCCTTAAATACTCCTATCACCGCTGGATGGCCAGGTTGGGTAAGGCGCGTATATGGTGAATATGCGGTGATAGGCGACACGTAACACTCACCGCTTTGAACCCTTCGGCTACATGCCTGTCAGATGCTGCAATTCAGGGGCGAACCGCTGTCATGTAAATTAGTTGTTCAGTCATGAGTAACGTAGTCAGCCAATGTGAGCTAGATGTGCAGAAACTTTGAAGAGAGCCTTATGTGTGTGTGTGTCACGTAAGCCAACGCGTCAAGAAGGGGGAGATCAGACTGGGGATCCAAGCCGCGACGGGCTCAGAAATTGCTTTGTTTGACAGCTGGAAATACATGTCGGTCAGGTTCAGAGGAAAGCTCCGGTCTAGCACTGTTATAATTATTACGGACTTGCCGCAACTAGAAGCCTAAACCGGGCGTATGCGGTTTTGTCTCCTTTGAGCATCTAACAGACGCCTAGGCAGACATTGGTCTGTCTACCTTGTTTGCTATGGTGCTAAGCAGGCAAAGATCACGGGTATTAGCCTCTCTTGCAACATGCTGTGCGACCGAATTTCAATTACAAGTTCCTTGCAAAAGCATGCTACTTCAGTAATATCCCAATGAAAAGCTTCTATGGCTCTCTGGGGGATGTTAGCCCCCAGTTTAGTAATACTTGCCCTTGGTGACAGATGTAGCTTTGGGTTCTCGCAAATGCGGTTTTCTGATCCTCGAGGTTTACTACTCGTGAAACCAACACTTTCCCAGGTTTTGCCAACGACTCAGTCCTTTTCTAGCAGAATTGATGCCAATATAGCCATCTGGCAATCACGGGCTGTTAGGATACTCAGACTGAGATCCCTGACAATGACTGCCTTCTACCTACCCATTCTTTCATCCGCCTACTTTTCTCCGATGCTACTATTTTGAAGGTATTCTCTAAGCAAATCTTTTCAATGATGGGTCACATCTGGCAACCTCTTGGTCAGCCTATTCCCCTTCAGTTGTCACCAATTTCTTAATGACAGTGATACCATGTTTCATGAAGGCTCTTGTGCCTTTTTACGTCCCTGATACCCCATGTTGGATTTTAAATTTGCTTATCCTTTTCAGTATACTATGCTGCTCTCCGTTCACAATTGCAAGGGAAAGTCAGCAATTTCAGCCCCAGTGTGGTGCCACAGACATGTCTTTGAATCTATTTGTGATGTAAGACCTGGAGAGATCAGAAGCCAAATACAAAAGCGAGCTCTCTCCTAGCTCTCTGGAGCATCTCAATGTCCAAGGGACGTATCGGTGCTTTAGATCAAATCTTTACTCAAGGATTAGCTCATTTTATACACCTTCTATCTCTTTCAACATGCGGGTCTTCAATCTCCTTGCATCTTTCTTCTGCATAGGGAGCATACACTTTGCCCATACAGCCCCAATTTTAGCCCCTGATGCTGCTTCTGCGACCACTTAGATAGGCGTGCCCCTCCTGTTGCTGGTTCAAGTAAAGCCTACCCCATTGCGGGAACCATGGAGGTTAAGGAAGAAAACGCTTTACCTTTTGATGGTGACTGCTATGCTATCTTGTGTCTGGGAAAGGAACCAGTCTTGTGAGCCTCTGGCACTAACCCTCGGAACCAATACAGCAGTGAACATTTATCTGATAGACACATTCTCTTCAACCACCCAGCCAGCGCGACGGAACAGAGAGTGATCAAAATCGAAAGGATGCGGGTGTAAAGAAGAAGTTTCCAGGAAGCGATGGCACTGGCCCATTCCGAAACCCAACAGCGGCCAACGTCAAGATCCCTGGCAGTCTATATGTATCTCCAGAGGAATTTCCTTACGCATCAACTACTCAGGGTGGTTATCAGTAAGCTCCCTGATGATGATGACTACTTCGTGTACTAACCACCATATAGGGCTCTCCTTTTCCCAGTAACTGAAAAGTCCCAGCATTCTCAGGGCGGATCAATCAACAGCTTCTACAGAAAATACCAAATCCAACCGGCACATAAAGGCCAAAATAGCTGGTATCAAATTACCGGGTGGACTGGGACCCTCGGGTAAGATGTGGCCTTATGTCTCTATGCCCTTCTTCTGACAAATGCTTGTTCTGAGTATCGATCAGTCCCTACTGCAAGGCTCTCCGGAATAACAACGCAAAGCCTAACAAGGATGATGCCATTTGTAAACCGGGTTCCAATGGCAAGGGCAAGTGGGGATTTGATGTCGGCGAATATGCTTATACTTACGATGGTCACAGCTATCGAAAGGCTAAGGGGAGCAAATAAAGAATGTAACGAAGATTGGTCTGATGTGGATGTATTCTGTTCTATGAATTTGTATTATTAGCTTTGTATGAGAAATAATCCTCGTCTACTCGGATAGAGAACTTTAGATTGTTGACTCTACTCAGGTCGTGTAGATGGCTTTCGCGTACCGATTTGAAGAGATAACAAAATATAGGTCATTGTCTATCAATCAGTTAGGCGTATCGATACTAACTTACTTCTATCCCACATTTTCTTGCTTGAAAACCATTATTAGGGCTCGGGATACCAGATGACAACTTCCCAAAGTACGAGAATTCGATACCTACATGCCAAACCTCTTTCTTGCAGAGTAAGTGTTGTTTATTATTTATCTACCGTATGTATTGCCCCGTCACAAGCCGAAATACTGTCGATGATAACACTTCCATCCAGCCCACATCCCTGAGCGACAACGGCCCAAAGCGCTTTCTTCAGTCTACCAAATCATTGTCGGGCCATGTTCGTACGTGTTAAAGACCCCTCAACCTTAGGCCCTATCCCTTATGATGGGGGCGTTGTATTGGTTAGCAAAAGCTCGATCACTCCTTTGGACCCTGGTGGGCTCGCTGCTGCTATCGTCGCAACAAGAACCTTCATGCCCAAGAAGTTTGTCACGAGATATTGCTATCTAGCACCTTTCACCTCACAGATGCTCTCCTACCTTCCAAAAGCATGCACCCAAATGGCTAAGCATCTATCCTCAATGACTCCGCAAACGGCACTACAATTGCCAAGATCCCCGATTTGGATACGAAATTGACCTCTCTTTCAGCAACGTTGGGTTGACAATTGTTTGTGAGCTGGTGTTGATATCTGTCAGGATATAAATTGAGGCAACGTGTCCACAGCAATCACTGCTATCCCTAAATGTCTCCACTCAATGAGTAGCTAGTATTCCCAGCTGAGAAGAGTAAATTAGGGCAGTTCAAGGAAAGCCCTTGGTCAGGCGAGTCAGTAATGTATTGATAGAGTCCCGTCGCAAGCTGCGCTTTCTACAGCTGACATGAAGACAACTTACGTCATACTCGTTTTCCTTTGCTGAAAGTTATGAATACGTCAGGGACTACGTCGGAGTCTTCGGTCATACCTGAGAATTAGGTCTGTTTTATGGTGTTGAAGGAGCATGTGGCGGCTCCGGCGCTTCTTTTACCACTGTTCTATAACGTGTTTTTCAGTGACCTTTACTTCTCTAATACAGCATACCTTTCCATCATTTGACTTACCATAAGCATCCTCTCGATTATATGGGATTTAAAATTATCAACCCGCCTTCATTATTATAGAGACCATTTCGTTTTACCTCATTTCGTTTTTGTAAGGCGGACAACCGTCTCTGAAGAGTCGCTGATACTAACCGTAGACATCAGAGAACTTTAATCTTGAGCATACAAGGATGAAAAAGTGTTCGAGATCTGGGGATTGGGGAGGGGAATTCGGCCGCACGCGGAAAATAAACACTCATATAGAGTTTCAAGAACACTGACCACTATTTCCCAAATGTGATTCTCGAGTGTTACTTAGTGATACGCACTCCATTATCGCTGGTAGTCGAAAATGGTTCTCTTGATACTGAAGCATATTAGCGAGATAGGAAGTAATGTTGCAGGTAATGCAGTGCCATAGTCTGGCAGATTAACAATAGATTATGATGATGGCTTCTTAGTTCGGGGGGTCGCTACCCCCATCTATTAGTGATACCGGGAGTATATCCGAAGACCTGAAACAAGCTAGAAGCACAGCTCGAGATGAAGAAGCCCTCAAGAAATCGACCTCACTTATCGGGTAGAGCGTATATGGCTATCAGCATAAAATAATCATTCATCACGGTAGACAGCCATATTGCCCCATACCCCAGACCAAAATTTTGGAAGACATCTAATCTGATATGATCTAATTCTATAATTACGTCCACGCGTCACCGGCGCGTCGAATGATTGGTCTGTCAGGTAAAGTGGATTTTCGCGATTGTTTCGACTTCTCGGAGAATAGGGGGAGCTGATTGGGTACCCTATTGTAAGCTGATAAGTTGCAGAATGATGACCTAAGTATTGGTGAACGAGATGTTAAGGTGTGAGTCATCGGAAGGGAGGTCATGATTGAATGACCTAGATGGTATGGCTGACATCATATGGTGTCTATGTGGCATGTTTGTACGTGACCTCATGTCCTGCGGATATTACCGGCTCTAGCCTTAGCACGAAAGGCGCGATCCTCCTCATCAATACCATGCACAGTGGTCAAGTACTGCTTGAAGTCCCTCGTCATATTGCAAACTTGCTCGAAGTCTCGCTGATCCAATGTCGGGCCGTCGTCTTTGGACTTGTCTTGTTTTTGAGAAAAACGGTACTCGGCAAGGGCAACGGCTGTTTGAAACGCTAGAAAGAAAAACTATGTTAGTTTCTTTATTGTATGAACAGCCAGAATGGGTAAAGACCATACCATTACGAATTTCCCGTCCATTCCATTGCATTTTGCTAATCACTTCATCCTCCAAGACGTAGGACTTTGCACGTCGAGTCACAACAAAGTCATGGCGCTCGTCGGTCAACTTGTCGAAGAATTGTTCCTATATCGTTCTCCGGTTTTCTTCGCTCAGATTGTCGTACCGAATGACGACGTGGATTCGAGAGATGAAGGCATCATCGAAGTGGCCGACTCGGTTAGTCGTCAGGAAGAGGATTCCTCGATAGTATTCGATGCATCGCAGAAATACTTTCGGAGTAATGTGTGAGTTGAAGTTATCTGAGTACTACTCTATCAAACTTACCGGATACCAGACTATTGCGCTTAAGATCTGTGATCTGTCGCCTTTCGAGATAAACATCCGCTTCATCGATGAGCATAACCGCGCCCCATTGTTCGGCTAGTCTGAACCATTTGGACAATTTTTTCTCCATTACGACTTCGTCAGTACCGATGTCTCCAACGGTCAGCGATAGTAGTGCCCGTCCGGTGTATACAGCTATACATTCTGGGTTGGGTCAGTGGTAAAAGCGACGTGCCGTCCTTTGATCGTGTATGCGACTTACCAGCAATCTGTGGTCATCAGTGGGGTTCCGGTTAAATCTGGGGAGGATACAACTTACAAAGGTTTTCTCCACTCCCGGACTGCCATGAAGGAGGAATATCTGCCCTTCGCCTTTGTTCTCGATGAAATCGGCTCCCCAGGATCTATTGTGTTCGTCGCTTCTAGAATCTGTGTATTTCTGCACAAGCGCGCGGATCATCTCTTTCCTCCCTTCCGGCATAACCAAGCTATCAATAGCCCTTTTGTTTACTTTCGGCTCCCTACAATACGCGACGTTCAATTCCTCTGCAACCGCTAGCGAGTCGTTGAGAAAGGTAGATTCGACATGGTAGCACCCACCCCATGTCCTGGACTTCAACACAAGTCCATAGAGTACCCGGCTGCAGAGTAAGTAGCGATGACGAGCACCTTCGGAGGACTCAGGAAGCTCAAGATCGGTATCCACTCTCGGGTCCAAAAGGTCATAAGCAGCCCACCGGAAGCCAGGCAACGGGTGAGATTTCCAGCCACGACACTCCTCGCAGAGGCATTTGGCTAGCCCGTCGCCCATGTCCTCGACTTCACAAATATCTGGGGCTGTATATTCGTGCTGTGAAAAATAAGAAGCCGAGTCGACATAGATACGACCTTGGTACTGTCACAGACATCAGTATAGCTTATGCGGTTAATAAACGCGTGCTTACCTGTCGCTTAGATGGACCCAGGAACTCGCCCAAGTAGAACACCTGCTTTCCCTGAAGAAGCTCATACTATTTCCACCCAAGAACCTCCAAGTGCCTCCGAGTCTTTCCATTGTCCTGTCTATCGATGAAGTGGCACGGAAATATTTTGAGCGAGGTGACTTGTCGCTCGCCATCGAAATGTGCGATAGTCACGGTTTTGGAACGCCTCCCGACATATGTACCATTAAAGTCAAGGTTCCACAGCTGGACAATATACGGATGAGTAAACTTACGACCGGTGGATGAAAGCAACGTCTTATCAACTTGCATATATTGGACCACATAGGCTGACAGTTGACCCCCAAACTCCATATACACAGTTTCTCCGGGCTTGAAGAGTAACCACAGCATTCCGAATGTGCAAAGGTTCTGAGTGTGTCGGGCTAGTTCATCAGGGAGACGATTTTTATAGAATGAGTCTTTTACATAATCAAGCAGCAGGCCTAGTTGATCAAATGTCTCCTTCTCGCACAAAGGAATGGCAGGATCATGGTCTGCGGCATCAGGCTGTGGGGAGCCAACATCATCTTCTCGATATGTCGCTCGGTAAGCCTCAAGCTCCGTAAGATGATGACCGACTAAGCAAAATGGCTCATTGAGTTGGAGATACTCCCCACCCAGTCTTTCAGCCGGGTAGTAAGTTACCGCACGGGCCAGAGCATTGAGAAGAGTCTTGGAGAAGATGGTCATACGAGTCGAACGGACCCCAACCTCGATGGTCGGGTTCGTTATGATGCCATGGTGTAGAAGCCCTTCGACTTCATTTGAGTATCTGTGCGGGTCCGGGGGCACAGACGTTTCCAAAACCGTAGTGACGTTGAAGATAACGCGCTGCTTGACCTCGACGCTTTTTTGAATGACTGAGCTGTGGAAAGGACCTGACCATGGCACTGTGGTGATAATGTTGCTCCCGGCGTCTAGATATTCCAGGCAATAGGTCACAATGGAAGAAGGATCAATTGTGGAGTCCTCGTGGACCTCGGGCGCTGGAGCCGATTGTTCTGCTTCGCTGTTCATAGGCAAATGCGGTCCTGGTTGGTTGTCATCCTGTTCGTTGCTGTGTTCTTGTGCGTTATTGAACTCCTGCTGAGCCCATCTGGGCTGCGTCCACATGACCGTCAAATTCTGGCCGCACTTGGGGCATTCGCCAAATCCAAAATCTAGCAGGGTCGCATGGGATCGCCCATTCTCCGGACAGTATAAGGTTGCCCATGACACCTGATTATCCTCATACTGGTCCTTGGCTTCGTCACTGGAAACACCTCCCTGTTCACCAGTTTCCGTCACTTTTTCCGAAGCAGCATCCTCCTCCAAATCGGAACTCGGAGAGTGGTCTGCACCTGTACTTGTATGTGTCTTGACATTCGATGAGGCAGAGTCTGATTCTGTACTCACACTTATGCTTATGTTGGTAGGAGGAGTTGAAACCAAAGTAGTGCCTAAGCTGATGGCAGTCACGTCTCCTGCGGCGCCGTGGCTCATGGTTCTGTTTGCCGAACGCTGAAACAAGTCGCTAGATTGAAACTTAACTAATTGATCATGAAAAGTTCGACTCTGGGTGTCTGCATGAAGTGATGTCGGTCCGCCTTTATACCACTAAGCTGATTAGTTCTGGCGTAAGGTTACTGCATGGCTTATCTTCTGATTCCACCATTTTGTGGAGGCTGAGAGGCTTAGCACTCCACTTAGCGCTCCATTCTCACGCTTATGGACCCGTCCCCGGCGGCCATACCACCCATGCTAATACGATGTTTCCCTGTTTTTCTCAGCCTTGGCGACTGGTCTGCTGGCTCTCAAACGGCCAGGGAAGAGACTGAGTGGGGGCGTAAAGACATGGGACATCTCTCAGTGCCTAATGCCCAAGCCCTCTCCGCCCCACTAGACGACTCCATCACCATTTCGTCTCCTATATTTAACACGCCACATACAACCAAAATTCGACAACACTTGGATTTTGTGGCTCCAGATAGACGAGTAAGCAATGCAACAACCACCGATATCCTTTCTAAATAGGCGATATAGTATGAAGGCAGAGCAGGAGACGCCCAACAACCCGCTCACCCAGGCCCTGAGTACCACAATAAAACGGCGGGACGAGATCGAGACACAGTCTCGGGTGCAGGGGGAACAATGGAGCAAATGGCTCAAATTCGGGGATACCACAGAGTAAGGCCCATCATGCGACCAGGCATGCCTTTTCATGTAATAGCATTAGGCTGAGACTGTATGATTCACCAGTGACGCAGATTTGAGGCGGCTAGAAGATGGTCGCAAGAGCATTGTAGAGATTTGGCAGCGATTTCGGGAACATCATCATGAAGATTCAAGAGTGGGCTCTGATCAAGTAGTCCCGGAGATACCGAATATTGCCACGTTGAAAAATATCGTCCAGGACGCCCAGATGGACTGGCAGGCTAAGAGAAGTAAAGGACTGGGAAAGGTCAAGAGTTATGTTGTCGACTTTCTGGAGATGATGGACGACCATTTTTTTCTGTTCAAGTTCATCCCGACCGGAGACAAGTACATCAGTCTGATCACGGGTGTTATCTCGTCAGTCGTCAAGGTATGCGATCACATTCGGAGAGCACGAGTTGGCCATGAGCTCAAGACATCTGCGCGTACTTAGATATGTGCCAATTATAAGCAAATTGCCGAGGGCTTCTTTTCCGCCTTGGTCGATCTTAGCAGTGATTTGAGGCTCGTCCAAAAAAAGACGGATATCTGGGACAGCGCAGACATGAGGACGCTCGTCGTGGACTACTACGTGATGGTCTTTGAGTTCCTATGCAACGCAATGTCATGGTTTAGTCGACCGCGCCATCGATACTGGACAATCATTGATAGGAGTTCTTATGACCATGAAGTCAAGGACTTGGTTGATCACATGAAATCGGCGGTTGCACGGATCCGTGACGAAGCGGCACATCTGGCAGAGAAGCAGGTCCTGGGAATCAGCAGCAAGCTTGGCCAAGTGTTCGATATTGTCAGCCCCCGACCAATTGACGTCTCTGGAAAATTCTTATATCTTCACGTTGTGGGAAGTGAGAGTCGAGACGACGACCGAAATGCGACGCAGGCGAAGTTTCACCACTTGGGTCAGCTCGTGGGAGCATGCTCACTTGAAACGCTGCAAGAGGTTGAGAGGAATGCTAAACACGGTAGGACAACTACCTGACCATAACTTAAGCCAACTTGAGAATGGTAATCTAATCGGTGAGCTAGATCCACAGTCGCTTAAGATACGTGAGAAGAGGGAGAGCCTGACAGATGTTAAGCCGGCAGATGTTCAAGCTACTGAAGTCAAGACATGGAAGACTGAGTCGGACTCTGGTAAATATTGTTGCGTTTATCTGTTTTATTCTACCTTCGTAACAAACCATCCAAGACGCAGATGAGACATGCACGCGCTACGACATTCAGAAAGCCACGACAGCCCTCATGAAGTACATTGACGATGGAAGAGAAGAGCTTTCCCATACACTCCGAGGAATTCCATCTTCTCTACTTCCACAGGAAGTATTGAGTGAGATCCAGGACTGGATCAGGAGCCCACGGTCGAAAATGATCTGGCTCGAGGGGGTCCCGTCGTTTAATCATAGGTCCAATCTCTCCCTGGCAGCCATGCAGCTGCGCGCTCTGAGCACAAGGGCACAAATTCCTTGTATCTCATTCTTCTGTAAGCCAAGGTATAATTGCGACACGGATGTCTCGAGCCAAGAAGCCTCTGTCATCGCGCTTTTGTACTCCATAATCGCACAACTTGCGCGTCTGCTCCCCGCAGACTTCCACGGCGCCCCAGAGCTCCTGGCATATTTTGAAAATCTTGATGGAACGATAGGATCTACCTCCACTGCGTTGAGGATAATCAAAGGCCTCCTGGTGGATGCACCACCATCAATTATTTGGGTCATTGATGGACTTCATATGGCAGAGAGCTGCGCTACTATTAACATTCTGGACGACTTTGTGGCCATGCTGCGTGAGCAGGAGAGGTTGCGGCTTTCCAAGGTATGCTTTACGACTGATGGAAACAGCCATACCCTGTTGCCAGCCATGATGGTGGATGAGCTAATAGATGCTTCTCGCATGGCTCTGGCAGGTCCTGGGAGGCAATTGCGTGGAGGGGGAGACATCTTTGCCGAGATGAACAATTGGTAATGTGTGAATCATTCACTGAAGATAAACTTTTCCTCAAGGGGATGATATCATTACTCTTTAACAGAACACCTTCGGACTTATCCTTCTCATCATCTTCTTTTGTACAAAATTAAACCTATCAGTTTATACCAGTACCTGTCTACTAAACGATAATTCCAGAGATTGATCCTAGATCTACCCTATCTATAATGAGCTAAATGGCGATTACGTACTCGAAGAATACCTTACTAGAGATGCACACTACAATGGAACATTGAGGAGACTTTTTACAGGTACCTCCTCGCTATGAATCAAAAATGTTATGACTTGTGTTCTTTGAAGCACTAAGGCTCAAGAATAAGTGACAAGAAAAGGCAAAGCCTTGTCGGAAGTCGCACGGATACAGTACCTTGCATGTTGAATGCTGCGCCAGGCAACAGGATACATCCGTCGAAAGCATCATGGTGAAAGAGTCCGGCTTTGCCAAATGAACCGCACAGTGAAGCGTACATCAATTACAGCTTCCTGCAGACTTTGTCACCTGCCCACGCGCTATAGCTACGCCTATACAGTTTCATTAACATGTTCACTGCTCCAGAGGGTAGGGGCATTACCTTCCAATAGCCACCTCCACGACCATATCCGTCACCACCACGACCATATCCATCGCCGCCGCCGCCACGACCGTAGCCATCAAGCCACTCTCGCTTAGCCTGGTAAGATGTTAATACTCGCTTCTTCTCATGAGCTGGATTGCCACTTACCAGACCGTAACCATCACCGCCACCACCGCCGTAGCCATCTCCACCGCCACGGCCGTAACCATCAAGCCATTCCCGCTTACCCTGATACAACTTCAGTATTTCTTCCTTTCCACAAGCTGGATTACCACTTACTAGACCATAACCATCACTGCCGCCACCGCCGTAGCCATCTCCACCGCCACCGCCGTAGCCATCAAGCCATTCCCGCTTGTCGTTCTCCTCCGGAATAGACGCTCCGGGTGCCGCGATGGCAAGCCCGATCAGTGCACTCAGCCAGATAAACGAACGCATTTTGTTTAGCTTTTTCCTATTGGTGGTGGTAGTGTGCTTGATAATTGTTATTGTGCTTGTGAGGCTTGTTGTTGTTCTTGAGATATTCAGATTGCACCCCCAGATTCCAGGTCTAGGCCCACATTAAATATGGTAGTCTGGTCTCACATCGTAGACCATTTCTATGAGGCATTTACGCCCCTCACCACTTGAATTATGCTTTTTCTTTTGAATTGCTTGAAAGCAATGCTTGTCTCCATCATGTCCATGCGTAGACTTGATTTACTGTCATGTGTGTTGGCACTGACCGTTTCACCAAAAATGATATATTGCATCTATACGATCAGATCAATGGACAGATATGTTCCGATGTCATGTGTATTGTGAGGCAGCTGGTGGAGCTCCGTGCAATATTGATCTCAGGAAGGAAATTGAGCAGATGTCGGATGCTGACGGATTGCGCCAGTTAACTAGTTATTATGCATTGTACCATATCTGACTAAGATTCGGTGCCTTTTATGCTTTTTCTGGCGTGAGATACTACATGTTCTCTCTATATCGGCAAAGCACACATTGAATGACAGTGAGGATAGAATAGCCATTACCATATGGAAACTTGGGCTCGACCTCTGCTGTACTACGTCTGTAAAGACTTTTTACAAATTGCGAAGCCGATCGGTGAAGGCAACAGCCTTTGTAGTCTCCTATATTGCTTTTTCTTGTTATTTTCAAGTCATGCGGGTGAAGAGACAATCATGGTAAGTTTGTATATTACTTTTTCATGCGGTTCCTAACACCTGCCGGTGAAGGAAACAGTTTTTAAAAACTTCGATATTGCTTTGTCCTGGCTGCAGATACAGTGCGTGACAGCTCAATGATCAGCATGAACAAGTGCCACAAAACAGTGATCGGATGTAGTAGTAAACTTGCAACTCAAATAGAGTACGTATAAGAAAGCAAGGCAACTGATGACAAATCTCTAGAAATTGTAAAAGATGTAGCCTCGCGGACTAAGTTTGAAACCAGATTGGGTACCATGCTAGTATCAACACCTATTATCTGCACCATAACGCTCGTGAACCCTCCTTCCACAATTTGCCTTGCGATCTGCAATATAAATCGATATTATGTGTTAGTATCGCCTACACTCCAGAGAATGGGGAAAAGATTATCGATATGACGACACGCATGTTTCTGGTGAACTAATGAAAATTGACAAATGCCAATTTATCCAATCAAGACATAACCCCTCGCGAGGTGGGGCTACCGAGAGGGTTTATATGACCGAAAATATGACCGAGTCAAGGGTATTGCGAGCCACTCGAGCCATTCTACCTCAGAGGCATTCTGAGGCCGTTCTGTGAACGACACGAGAAACAGAAATGAAGGATGCCGCATATTGTCCAGTTGACGATGGCAGTGACTGCCGCGGGAGCAGCAGTCTTGACAAAGACGAAGCCAGACGAGTGCTTCTTAGCAAACCGTTTGAGGACCATGTGGTACACTCCACTCCACCCATGAGCCGAAAGTACTTGTTCTTCGGATTGTTCTGTGTCGTCCTACTGATGTTGAACACTGTGATGCTTGTTTTCAACCTCTGGACAACCACGCCCCATTCCCGCCAAGAAGGCTTCATTCAGAAGCCTACAGATTACTGGTGTGGGTACATCCTTTGCTTCGACTTCTTTGCGCAGATTTTGACAGGTCCGTACAGTGCCAGGCTTTGAAAGTGGAATCGTCTACGAGAAACGACAATTCTATAGTGCCCATTCAGAATACGCGGGTGTGGGACCGGAGGTAGATGCCATATGGCATGACTTGACAAGTTAGAGACCAGACAACCCTTCATTGTCAATTTTCTAATAGCCTTTGGTAGGAGGTGCAATGGGCATCAGTCGCCAGCAGCTGACAGCATTGAACAATCATCCCGATGTTGCAGTACAGATCGAAAACCCTGGCCCTGACCAAGAGTATATGGCGACCTTTGACGTTCTTCACCAATTACACTGTGTTGTGAGTATTGTGACCATGTGCGTGTTGATTTATATAGCTGATCATGTCGCTTTTTGCTGTTAGGATCTCCTGCGGAAAGGTATTCATATGGATTACTACAAAGACAAAGATGAGCATTTCGTGAATCAAACAGATGAGCGTATCTTCTTTCACTTAGGTGGGTGTTACAGTCAATCTCTTTCGCTTTCGAGCTGCGGAGTACAGCACACAGCTAACAGCTTTCCCAGACCACTGCGTTGATATCCTTCGTCAGACCCTAATGTGCAACGATGACCTCTCCTTGGTGACTTACAACTGGGTGCAAGGCTTGGACATCCCGTACCCGAACTTCAACACATACCATACCTGCAAGAATTGGGACACGTTCTTTGCGTTGAATCAGAAGCTCGATGTTAGTGCCAGGTGGGAAGGCGGTAAGGTCGTTGACGAATACCCGATACCCAGAAAGCCGGAACATGTCGATGGCATGTGGCCACCTCCTTGAAGGTCTTCCCGGATTGCGCTCTATTTGACAAACGGTTCAATCTCAAGATTTGTGCCTATTTTGGGAAATTCTCTACCATTTCTTATTATTATCTGTTGCTTGTACATAGTGAAGTGAGCCTATTTATGCGTCATCACTTGTCATAACAATGCCATCTTCTTACACTGAGGAGCAGTTAATGAGACGGAGCATAGTCCATAGTTTCAAGGCACTGTATCCAGCTCTACAAAAGGAACCCAAAATACATACATCCCATAGGTTACTATCAAGTAGACTCCCAAGACGGAAATCTATTCCTACTCCAAAGCCAACCCCATAGCAATATCCTTCTTCAACCCCTCGATAGCAACTCCCAGAAGCTTCCTCTCATTCACAGAAACCTCACCAAATGACAGCGCCTTCGAAGCCCCTGTCTTTCCAATCTTAACCTTAACAGCAAAATAATCCACCCCAAGCTTAGCCGCAATCTCCTCACCACCAGGAACACCAGGAAGATAGACATAGGCTTCCTCGGTAACTGTTTCTCCACCCATGGCTGCCAAAATAGCCTTGATGAAGCGGAATCCCGCATACGCCATGCATGTAGTAGCACTTCCCGCGCCCTGCTTACTCTTCACGATCTCGTCACCCCCGAATTGCACCCCTTCAATTCCATTACATTAGCATCTGCTTCCCGAAGGTAATGAATACTTGACAGTGGGATACATACGGTTAATAATAGCCGCCAAAGTTTCCTCATCAAGAGTGACTGGTGGTTGAGCCTGACTGTAAAGCGGCAATATGGTAGCTCCGCTGTGGCCGCCGATGACAGGGACTTTGTAGGCTTTGGGGTCGGTGTTTGTGGCATGTGCGGCGAAAGTAGATGCCCGCACGACGTCTAGGGTAGTGACGCCAAAGAGGCGAGTCGGGTCGAAGACACCTGCTCTTTTGAGAGTCTCGGCGGCGACGGGGACAGTGGAGTTGACGGGGTTGGTGACGACGCAGCAGAATGCCTTGGGGCATGTTGCTGCGACTTCGGTGAAGATTGAGCGGATGATGTGAGCATTTGTCTAGTTTTACTTAGTTAGATGATGCTTATTCTGGCGAGAACATCCCAAATAGCATATGATATATTGGTTCTGTTGGGTAGTTGTTGTCTCACCTTGAATAAATCTAGACGCGGGCACCCGTTAGTAACTGGTTATTACTATATATATAAATGTAAATAGTAGTCGTCACTCACCATCTCTAGTCATACCCGGCTTACGCGCAATACCAGCCGTGACAACGATGACATCAGCGCCAGTAAGGGCTTTTTTCAGTCCATCATCAGCCGGAAGATAGCCAGTAACCTTGGCTTTGGTGTCGATGTGCATCAAGTCCGTAGCAATGCCCGGGACATGAACAATATCGTACAAGGCAATCTCATCAAATAAATCACTCTGCATAGTGTCAACCAGCATATTCTGAATTATGTTCATTCCTGTAAATTCTTTGTCCATCATACTGTTTTGCATCAAAGACTGAGGGGCGTGCCTATCTGGCCCGCGGCGCCAAGAAGTGCAATTTTCACCATGTTGATGATTTGTATGGTCGTTGTATTTGGATCAAATTGGCAGATTTATTGAATCGATTTAATGACCGAGATCCTGCGTTAGCAATGGAGTAGACGATATCCTGTTCTTATTACTGGCGATTTTCCGGTAGTACACATCATGAAACATGCTGTAAGCTCGGTGGGTGAACGTTCACCCGCACGGTCCAAGTATAGCCGGCGGGCTAGGGGAACTCGACACAGCATGTCTGGCTGATTGTTCTTCAGTTTCAACCCCATAGGATTAGATCATGATTCCTGAGCTTGGATTACAATGCGGGATGACTGAAATGTTCTACCGGTATTGAGAAACCACTTCAGATTTGAGAAAATTATATTTTCCTCGGTTCTTCATGGTTTTCCAAAGCCTTTCACAAATCCTCAGTAATGGCCCTCTTTTGCTACCCGGCTGCTGCTCTACTCGCAGTGTAATTGTTGTCAAAAGCCTGGAAAATAGATTTTGCCATAAAAGTGCTGGGCTCGGGTCGGAGCCAGATTCAATCAATAACTTAGGTCATGGCTTCGGGTTGCACTAGTCCACAGCCATATGTCGTGAACTTCGTCCCGCGCTATCGCCAGGAAATCAAAATCGTTAAGCCAGCCGTGGCTGCATTGCCCGAAACCCAGAATCGAACTGTTCGCATTGAATATAACCATCACGGCATGAGTTGCTTCAAGTATGAAAATGATAAGGAATTCAAGACAGCCTTAATTCCTTCAAAAACCTGGTTGGCCGTTCTGTCAAAGCCGCAAGAGGGGGGTACTAATATCGATAATACTACGTTCGCCGGGTCTAACAACTCTGCTTTTTAGCTGGGACAGGTTTTGGGAACGATCCGTGGCTTCTCTTTTGGATCTGCAGGCAAGTAGATAGTATGGCCCTACTTGGGCATACGAATTGCGAATGTCTTTCTTATTGTTCACCTCTCCCATACAATGATCTTCCAAAAACAATCAATATGTAAAATAATTTGAGCACACGCACTCTCACACGTTTACCACTTACTCTGTTTCAGGAGGGGCCAGCAATTAAACAAACCAATCGTTGTGTAAGAAGCCCAGATTACGATCTGCATCAGACTGTATTGGCGCTTATATTTTGGCACTAATGCACCACCAAGTCTAGCCGCAACGAACGATAGTATGATACTGAGCCCTGGATATGATTTCCCCGCTTCACTACACACGTACTCAACCGTCGGAGTGACTGATGACTAGGAGGATCATAAAGGGCTCTATTGTTGGTGGCTGAGAGCTGAGAAGGAGAACTGCGCTGAGGTAAAGGGGGAAACAAAAGAGGATAGTATGCGGCGTAGCCATCCTATATGGGTGAAGCACATCTTGGATATGTGCTGTCATCCATTCGCCGGTTTTCGTATCTAAAATTAGATGGCATGGACATGCAACTGTACTATGTTGCCGTCGAGATTTTACATTAGTGGCCTGCGTGGACCTCTTATTTACCGCCGCGGTCGTTGCTGCTACTGCAAGGGATGGACGAATTAGTGCTGTTACTTCGGTAATTTCTACCTGGCGTGTCTGGAAGCTACAAGGCTAAGTCAGTTGTCACAATGTGCGTGGTCAGGACAGAACGATTCAGGTCTCGGAATCAGCGTACAGACCAAAGCCAAGCAGCCACTAAGGGCTTAGTTCCCCACCACTAGCGGGGTAGAGTTACTCTGTACGCGCTGGCAAGCATGGTGTGCCGACGGGACACTAGATTGGATAACGGGAAAGCCGCCGCTGGATCTTGAACCATGCATGGGATGTCGCTCAATGCCAATCACGATCGATGACCTGTGGCGGGTAGGCGACTTATACTATTGGTTTCCCAAGTATGCGCGCAGAGACCTTGGTTATTTTGTCTATGGATTATAACACACTTCATGAGTCTTCCACGTCAAACCGTGGAATTCCCGACCGGTAGTCTGTTCTTCATGAGAAGATGCCGAAATTGCTTCAATCTCGGAGATGCATTAGGCGCGTCTTCTCCTGTACACTTGACATTTGCGCCAGCACGCAAAAGTATATGAAGAAGAAACGGATTAGTACGTTTCCTCTTTCTATGTCATTTCGTACATAAGCTTATGCGAAACAGGGAAATGGTTCGATGGTCTGCTAAGGAGAAATAATGGCGAACAGGCTGCAGCAAGCGAAGAAAAAGAGGCGACCCTCAACGAGAGAAGCCTAGCCACTGGACTGTCGACTTTGCAGAGTGTCGATGCGATTAAGACAGCTGTCGAAAGCATAAACGGCAATTTAGAGCGCTTAATCGCCAGAGCTGGACGCATTGATGAAAGAACCGCAGCAATCCGGTCGATTACAGATACCATTCAAGAGAAGACTCAAGAAATCCCATCCAAACAGGACGACCTGATGGACATGCAGAGGGAGATGATTGGTATGCAACGAGTAATGATGGACCAATTGTCTGAGCAGGCCAAGTTATTCAGCCAAGCGCTGAGATTTTTGGAGCCACTTCAGGTTGGAATTAATTTTGGCAAGGAAGCTCGGACGAGTCTACTGAAACTTGATGTGGTTAAGTTGCGCCTAACTCGGTGGGGGAGGTTTGTGGGTTTGACTGATCTGAACGATGTGGGTCTGCTCACGAAATAAATCTCGCTCGTGAAGACATTCCAGAAATGCAAGATCTCCTCGGTGAAATACTGGAGCTGATCAGGGAAGCGGATAAGCTTTCGGGCTGCTTCAGGAATAAGAATCCCGCATCTCCGAATATGGATCCCAGTCAGGAGCTGGCCAGAACCTCTGAATCGTCTCATCAGCAAGTCAATGATATCATTGGGGGGCAGGAGGGTGAATTCATTGTCAACCAGAATGAGGCCCTGGCCATTTACGAGATGAAGGATTTCTCGCGGTTGATCCAAGACATAGGTGGTCTGGTCAACGATTTGACTGAATTATTCCCAGCGGAAAATAAGCAGTGCGGGATCTATAAGAATGAAGCTTCACGGATGGACAAGGTCAAGATTGGTCTGTCACTCCTTAAAGAGACTTATGCTAGCCAGGATGATCTTTCGAGTGAAACAGTTGTCAAGGCCAATCAGTCTACGATTACCTACAATAACTGTGTTATCTTCACAGGGGAGAACTTTGGAATCCAGATGGGACATAACGCTGGCACAATTGACAACGTGCGATTCGACCAGCAGAGTCGGTCGTGATGATGCAATGATCGAGTGATGTATGTCTGAATCATGATTTATATGTGTATGCATGATGCAAGCATTTTCAGAATAATTACTCTATATATTCTGGTAGATGATTAAATCACCTCTGGACAGCCGCTAATGCAAACAACTCAATGCACAATTGTATTCTTTCGAATGTAAACACAAACACAAAGTTACGTCTGACAGACAAATCAAGTTATCCACAGTTCTAAGCCTTCCCATTCACCAACCCCCAATGCTCCGGAACCGGGGACAACAACACCTCACCCACAATCGCCCGTCTCGCATTCTCCATCGCCCACTCCTCCATCTTCGCCAACGTTTCATACGTATGTGTCCCAATATGCGGCACCAATAGCGCACCTTCATTCTTCACGAGCCTTTCATTGATCTCCGGCTCCCTCTCATACACATCCAAGCCAACAGCACCAATATGCCCACTCTCCAGGGCATCAGCCATAGCAGCCTCATCAACAATAGCACCACGAGCCGTATTGATAATCACAACGCCGCGCTTCATCTTCGCGATCTCCGCTGAGCCAATTAAATGCTTCGTATTCGCATTCAAGGGCACGTTAATACTGATGATATCACTCTCAGTGAGCAGTTTCTCAAAGGAGACGTACTCGGCCCCGGCAGACAGATCAGCAGACAAGGGACGACGGTTATGATAAACAGTCTTGATGCCGAAAGGTTCGCGGCGCTGTTTGATAGCACGGCCGATTCGGCCCATACCGAGGATACCTAGCGTCTTTCCTTGAGGGTCGTGGCCGAAACCTACGCCTTGTTTGAAGGTCCCGGCGTGAAGGGAGAGAAGTGCCGGGTTAAGGTTTCGCAGAGCTCCCAGGAGTAGGAGGATAGCTAGGTCAGCGGTTGCATCTGTCACTGGGTCCGGGGCGTTGGTGACGATGATGCCTCGTTTGGCGCAGGCTTCGGTGTCGATGGGGTCGTAGCCTGTAGTCATATGTCAGTGGGGTTTTTCTAGGGTGTTACATGACTCACGTACCTGCGCCATTGTGGAAGATGTATTTGCAGCTTGATGGGAGGTGGTTGATTAGTTCGGCATCGAACTTTCCAGCTACCTTTAGTAACATATTAGTTTACTGAGACCAGAAGTCTGTACAATGGGTGAGGGTGTTACTTACAGCACCGCTAGCGGATGTTCGATAAATGGCAAAGATGTCTTTATATTTTTCTGTGACATCTTTGAAAAACTCCTCCCGACTTTTACTTGTCACCACCTCTGTGTGAGCATGCTCTTGGAGCTTCTCGTAGAACGGCACTGCGTGTCTCACGGGATTGAAGAAGAGAATGCGGGGCTTAGCCGACGACATGGTTCTGATGGTGCTGCGAGGGAAGAGAGTCCACGCTGCTTTCTGTCCGAGCCTCATGTTTTATGGCTTTGTTGGCGATCAACGTATTACGTTTATCTATCTTTAATTTGATCTTTGAAGGAAAGATTAACCATGGCGGTTGTCTGTCCCGAGCAGGGCATTTGCCGTCGGAGTAGGTTACGGCTAAACCTCCTCCACCCATGGTTCAGATTTCGGTGCCATGGCAAAACGTTTAGGCTCATCCTCACAACATTCGATGCTCATGTTATGTACTATGTATTACTTTGTACATTCTGAATGCATGTTTATGGAGCAATCTGGGGTAATTTTGCGGGGTATAGCCAAGTTTCTGAGCTTCGTAGCGTCTGATTCCGCATGATGCTTGACAGTACGTGTCTTTGTTGAATGTTATGGGAGTGTGTAAGATACTATACGCTGTGTTATTTAAGAACTGCTTTTAGATCCTTTTATTTCATTGTTCTCTTCTATCGAGAGACTCGCTGGATCTCATAATCAGAGGCTATTCGTTCATGTGCACAGTTTCATCAAAATATATATTGCACCCATCGTGTCTACCACCACTTCCTCGTCAATATGACTTTCGCAAGTCTCACCGGCTCATCGTTAGCTAGAGCCCGTATATGTCTTATAGTTGCCCCTGCATTTCTCCTATACGGCTACAATCAATCCAATATAGGTGGAGTGCTCGGTTACCCGTCATTCATCAAGTACTTTCCACCGATAGATACGAGTAACACCACTGGTTCCATCAAGAACCACAATGCAACCATCCAGGGCATGTTCACACATCCATACTCCCAACAATGTTCCTAACCATCTATTTCATAGGAACCGTCGTCGCCATATACACCATCGGATGCCTCATCGGCGCCCTCTCGATCACCCAGCTCGGGAACCGCATCGGACGACGCAAATTCCTCATGACCGTTGCTGCAGTAGCTACCATCGGTCTAGTCATACAGGCTACGTCCTACCATATAGCTCAACTTGTCGTGGGACGTATAGTTTCCGGAATCGGGATTGGTGGTGTAAACGCTGTCGTCCCAGTTTGGCAGAGCGAGTGCACAAAGCCCAAGAGTCGAGGGAAGAATGTCGTTGTTATCGGCGTTTTCATTGCCTCAGAAGTTGCCATGGCTAGCTGGGTGAACGTGGGGCTCTCGTTTGTAGAAGAGAGTGAGGTATTCTGGCGCCTCCCTCTGGCACTACCAATCGTCTTCACCCTGCTGCTCCTGGCATTTACCCTGTCCTTCCCTGAATCACCCCGCTGGCTCATCAGCAAAGGCCGCAAGGCAGAAGCCCGCGCCGCCATGCACGCACTAGCCGACAAGCACATAGTTAGCTACGAAGCGATTGACGCCGAAATCGAAACCATCTCTCTCGCTCTCCGAGAATCATCTACATCAGAATACGGTTTCGTCAACTTCTTCAAACGGGGACCTCAACGCCTGTTCTACCGTCTCTTCCTCGCCGTTGCCGTCAACTTCAGCGCTCAAATGACTGGTGCCAACGTGATAACCTACTACGGAAAAACCATCTTCCAAGAATCCCTAGGCCTCGAAGCAGAGAAAGCAGCTATCCTGAGCGCCGGCGTCCTAACATGGAAAATCTTCGCTGCTCTCTCGGCCTACCTCTCCGTTGACCGCTTCGGCCGCAAACCACTCTTCATCGTCTCCGCGTTGGGGATGGGTACATCCATGGCCGGACTCACTGGAACAGTCTGGGCAATTGATAACCGGTACACGTACGGTGCTAGTATCGCAGCGACGTTCTTTCTCTTATGTCTTTCTTCCCGCTTGGGTTCTTGGCTGCTAATTTCTTGTATGCGCCGGAGATCGCACCCCAAGAGCTGAGGATTCATTTGGCGGCGATTGGAACGGCGACCCATTGGTTGTTTAATTTTGTCATTGCAGAGATTACGCCCATTGTGTTTGCGACGATCAGGTGGAGGTATTATATTGTGTATGCGGTGATTGGGTTTAGTGTTGCTTTTATGGTTTATTTCGTCTTTCCGGAGACGAAGGGTCGATCGCTGGAGGAGATGGATCGGTTATTTGGTGATCCGGAACATTGGTGGAAGGTTACTATATATTCGAGGGAGATGATGGGAATGGAATTGGTGGAGGTGGATGGGGATGATGTGAAGATGGACGCGAGTCATATTGAGAAGGCTTAGTTGATATGAAGGAAGGAAACGGTTAAGCAATGAGCCTCAATCAAACACGCGTCTGTCTGGAATGGGACTAGTTCACGTTGCACCAACACGTGCTGGCCACTAGCCCGAATGAGGCAATGCCTATGCTTGTAGCCGCAAACGGTAATTTGCTGCCTCAAGGATAAGGCTACTCGGGTTTTAAGCCGTCTTAAAAGCCGACAGGAATCAGGTATAAGAGAGTCTGCACTTGAGCAGGGTTCCCTTCGTTCTTTTCGTTCAGTAAAATATCAATCCCATTCTAATAGAATCAGACACTTCTCAATAATTGGCGATCATCTCTGAAATCAATTGCTGCAAGATGGCAGCCAAAGAAGGAGGTATGTCTCCTTCCGTGATGCGGACCCATCCATCTCCACGCCAGCCCTATGGAACATCAACACCAGCCAAGACCCTAACTAACCATCACTCAACCATCCACAGAATCAGTCCCGTTGGAGGCCGCTCCATCCCAAGTATCCCTCAACGACACGAGACGACTCTTCCCAGACCAAGATGCCCACCTAGTTAGTCTGCTCTTCATACCAATATCATCAACATACTAACAGTGATATACTACTATAGGTAACATGGGCCATGGACGACCGCGAAAACCCCAAGAACTGGAGCATGAGCAAGAAATGGGCCGTAACCATCACCGTATCGCTCTTCACCTTTATCTCTCCCGTCTCCTCTTCCATGATCTCCCCGGCCTTGACCAAAATCGCGAAAGAACTCAACATCACCTCAGAGGTGGAATCCGAACTAAGTCTCTCCGTCTTTGTTCTTGCTTACGCTGTCGGCCCGCTATGCTTCGGCCCGCTATCCGAACTCTTCGGCCGCGCCTACGTCCTGCAATGTAGTAACTTGTGCTATGTGGCATGGAACCTGGGGTGCGGGTTCGCGCAGACATCGGGGCAGTTGATCGCGTTTCGCTTCATGAGTGGCATTGCGGGCAGTGCGCCGTTGGCTATCGGCGGTGGTGTTCTCAGGTATGCCCTTCCACTTCCCTTCTTTCATTCCACCCGTCCCCTTCTCCAATAAAACAACTAACATTGTGAAAGCGACTGCTGGAATGCCGACCAACGCGGCAAAGCCGTCGGTATCTACAGCCTTGCCCCCCTCCTCGGCCCCGTCGTGGGCCCCATCGCGGGCGGCTTCATCGCTGAAACAACTACCTGGAGGTGGGTCTTCTGGGCTACTAGCATCGCGGGCGCCGTGATCCAACTAATCGGGCTGGCCTTCCTGCCCGAGACCTACGCACCGACTCTGCTTAAACGGCGCGCCCGAACCCTACGCCAGAAGACCGGTGACGAAGCATACCACACTGAGGCAGACACCCAGAACACAAGTTTGATGTCGACGTTGCAACGCGCCCTCGTTAGACCATTCATTCTCCTTACTACGCAGCCCATCGTACAGGTCATCGCGCTGTACATGGCGTACCTCTTCGGGCTATTCTACCTACTCCTGTCCACCTTCCCCCAGGTCTGGGAGAACGTTTACGGCGAGAGCGTCGGCATCGGCGGTCTGAACTACATTTCTCTGGGCATTGGGTTCGTGCTTGGTGCTCAGGTCAACGCGCGCGCTAGCGACCGCATCTACAAACAGCTTAAGGCGAAGCGGAATAACACCGGTCTTCCTGAGTTCCGGATTCCTGCTATGTTCGTGGGCTCGTTGTTCATCCCCGTCGGGTTGTTCTGGTATGGGTGGAGTGTGCAAGCACATATCCATTGGATTATGCCTAACATTGGCATCGTGTTGTTCAGTATTGGGAGCATTGTGTGTCTGCAATGTATGCAAACATATGTGATTGATAGTTATACGAGGTTTGCGGCGAGTGGGTTGGCGGCTGCGGTTGTGTTGAGGAGTCTGGCGGGGTTTAGTTTTCCGTTGTTTGCGCCGTATATGTATAACAAGTTGCAGTATGGATGGGGAAATAGCTTGCTTGGGTTTCTGAGTATTGGGATTGGGGTGCCGGCGCCTTGGGTGTTTTGGTTTTGGGGCGCGAAGTTGAGGGGGATGTCGAGGTATGCTTCTGGCTGAAATTTCTCTCTTTGGTGTTCAGTGTGTGATTGGTCGTTTTTGTTGGTTTGTTTGTGCATGGATTAGATTGGGCTGGGTTTGTTTGTTGCTGGTTCGGATTGGTTATGTATTAGATCTCCTCTCTCTTTTTACTCTCGTATGTCGTGTTTGGATGAAAAGTCAGAGATGTTTTTGTTGGATAAGCTGGCATAGCTATTATTAGCAATTTTAAGAATACCAATCTACTTTCCTAATTAGCTACTTGCACCTTCCCATGAACATCTACTCATCATAGAAGAAAGAAGCCTCTTTATGGATATTCCATTTTTTCATTTCATTTCATTTCATTCCATATTCTTATACCCAATCGAGCCGGCCTAGGTAAGATGCTAGCTATGCAGGTGCTTCACCGTTTGAAGCAAAGAATATGATCCCGAACGCCGAATATCCCATGAACCATCATGGAAATACATCCACTATGATAGTACTTGAGAGACATACATACCCTTTCTGTTCACCCTGGTTTTACCACCATATCAATAATGCCAAGTCCCAGTCTACTAATCATGGGTATGGACTCCAACTGAAAAATTTTAAGTCCTTGTAATTTAAGGTGTCTAACATCATTTTTCTTATGCTCTAGTAACCCCTTTCCGTAGCCCCCTTCATACCTATCCGCCGGAAACCTTTCAAGATTAGTTCCTGCATTTACTCTGATATTCTAATCAAGTGCTCGGAAATGATAGGTCACAGCAATGCAATTACTCTTCACTCCTCTAGTTACAATGTCCAACAATACAAGAAGCAAACAGCCAAAACCAACAAAAGGCTAAACATCAGCAGTATTGCTCCAACCATCCCGTCAAGTCCCCCACAGTAGGACATTCCAAGAACAACGAACTCTTAATCTCCAATCCCATCTCACTCCTCAACTTCTCCGATAGTACCAGCGACATGAGTGAATCCACACCCAGCTGTACGAATGTCGCGTCCGCAGTAAGCTCTGCCACACCCAGGCCTGTCTCGTTGGCATTCAATTCCAGACACTTGCCAGCCATACCAGTCACTGCTGAGGCATCGGCGACGGGGGCCTCCTGTTCAGTTGTGGGGGTTGCGACGCCGCTGGATGAGGGAGAGGATGAGCTGCTAGCTGTCGAGGGTGCAGCGGAGGTAATATTAGGAAGTTGGAGCTGGACTTGCTTCTGCTCTGTCTTGGCCGGCTGGGAAGTAACAGTCTCCGTGGGTGTAGGAGTGAGGGGTTGCTTCTTCACCACCGGAGCAGCGGCAGGAGCAGGAGCAGGAGCAGCATGCGCAGCGGCGTTCTTGTTCGGCGAGAAGAATCGATCCATCAACAAGCGGGGCACTCTACGGAACTTGAGCTGTTCCACGACACCGATGATCTTGTCCTCGCGGAGGATGTACAAGTCACCCGCGTACATGTGGGCCTCGTCCGGCATGGGGAACATGCGGACATAGTTACGGTACCTGCCTCCGGGGATCAAAGGCTCCGTCATGCGGCAGCTACCGCAGCCAGGGGTGACGTAGAAGAAATCCCTAGTGTTGGAGGCGTCACTTCCGTTCATTACCAGGCCTGCCAGGTGCGAGACGCTGTCGATCCAGTGGGGAGGGGTGTGCCAGGTGCCGTGGCGGTCGGTGGTAAGGGTGATGTCGGAGAAGGCCTCGTGGTCGTGGATGACGACGCGGTCCATGCCACGGTAGCGGGGGGCGTAGTCGACGACGTTCTTGAAGAGGGCGTAAGCGAGCGGCTTGGAAAGTGTGCTGGCTTTGTTCTCCGCGGCCATGTGCTGCAGGGCGTCGATGCGGCCCTGGATGAGGTGGGTGATGCGAGACCATTCCGTGGACCAGGCAGCGCCGGTTGGGTCGGCAGGGTAATTGATGCTGCCGGTGGCGAAGGGGGCTGCGGCGCGCTGGTTGGTGGTGGCATCGACGTCGTACCAGGCGAGGAACATATGGCGGGTGGGAAGGTCGAGATGGGCTTCAAAGGCCAGTGGTTGCGGAGTGTTCGAGTTGGTGTTGGCAACTTGGGCGTGTTGGACTTCGAAGTCGCACAGGTCCATGAGGACGTTGTCAGTGCCCGGAACCAAGCGACGGTATAGGTGCTCGCCGACGGTCATAGCCATGTCTGTCCAGATGGAGGAGGTGGCGACGCCGCAATTGTTCATGGTGTGGCCGTGCACGGCTTCGAGGAAGTCGGGGTGCTGAATGTCGGAGATGGCCTTGAAAGTGGCAGTGGTCTTGTCGACAGATTCCTCGGTGACTTGGTGGATAAGGGAGGTGCGCAGAGAAGAGACGGAGGGAACATCGGTGATAGCGCGCTTTTGGCTGCTGCCGTTCTTGATATGCGCCTTGTCCAGGGTCCAGGTTCCCAGGTACTGGATCCAGTAGTTGACCTCGTTCCAGCGGTACTTGGGCAAGCGGAGCAGAGAGTAGGCCTGCTCGTCGGGACGGAAGTACTCGGCCCAAGAGGGGGTGCGGCCAGCCAAGTGCAGCGTGCAGAGACTCTTCGCCATGGTGGCAAAGTTGTCCTCGTTTCGGCGGCAGGAGGAGACGATACGTGCGCCAGGCACCAGGCTGCGCACGAAGCTGGCGCAGATGGGGTGCGGGCCGATGTCGACCCAGAGGGTCTGGTTGTTGACGATGCCGAGCTCCTGGGCGGCGTCGATGGCAGTCGCGAACTGGACGGGCTCGCGGGTGGCCCGCACGATGTACTCTGTGTTGATGGACTTGCCGTCGAAAACGACGCTGCCCAACAGGGGAGAGAGGACGGGGACGCTGGGGGTCTTGAAGGGCACGGCGGCGACGGCCTTGGCGAGGCGTTCCCGGACGGCGTCCATCTGCGCGGTGTGGAAGGCAAAGGGAACATCGACGTTGACACACTTGATGCCTTCAGGCTCGAGCTTCTCGCGGATGGCATTAAGGTCTGGGATCGATCCGCCAATGACGGTGTCCTGGTGTGTGTTCTGGCAGGACAGCTCGTAAGTGGGTGCATCAGGGCCGGTTCCAACCAGACGCTCAATGTCAGTGATGGTAGCGCGCATCGAGAGCATGGCGTGGCTGCCCGGGGTGCAACGTTCCTCGATTAGCTGGGCTCGGTGGCCAACCAGGTAGAGAGCATCCGCCGTGGAGAGCACGCCGGCGACAGCCAGGGCGGCATATTCGCCCAGACTGTGGCCGATCACGGCGTGAGGAGCAGGAATTCCCAGGAGAAGCAGCCAGAGCCTAGCCAGGGCAATCTCCACGATCACAATGCTGAGCTGCGTGACCAGGGCCGTAGCAGTTCCCTCTTCCACCTCGCCGAGGATGACCGGCACAATAGAGGGAAATCCCAGTCGCTGGGACAGGTGGTCAAGCTGGCGCACTTCAGCGTGGAAGGAAGGCAGAGCCTGGAAGAGACCCTGTGCCAGTCCAGCGTAGTATGCACCCTGGCCGGTGAAAGTGAACACCACAGGGGGAGCTTCGGTGGGAATAGGCCGGATTTGAGACACAGCGTCGTTGTTCACGGCGTTGCGCAGGAACTTTTGCAGGGCGGGAATATCGCTGACAGCAGTGGCCACGCGCCAGCTGTGGTGCATGCGCCGCGCACAGGTCGTGTATGATAGGTCACCAAGATCGGTTTCCGGCTTCTCGTCGAGGTAGGCAAGGAGAGTCTCCAAGTTGGCAGCCAAGGACTTCTTCGACTTGGCGGAAATGACTACCGGGTGCGTCGAGCGCTCCTCGCGGGCCACAGTCACCTGCTTCTCAGGGGCATCTTCCAATACCAGGGTTGTGTTACCACCGTGCGCACCGAAAGAGTTCACAATGGCGCGGCGAATCTGGCCTGCAGCCCGGGGCCAGGCAATCTTGCTTCGAGGCAACTGAACCTGGCGCTGCTCGAGATCTGTGGGAATAGCCGGGTTGATGACAGTGGGGATACCGATGTGAGCAGGGATCTCGTTCTTCTGGTACATAAGCAGCACCTTGAGCAGGGAAGCAATACCAGCAGCCGCCTCGCCATGTCCGATATTACTTTTCACCGCGCCCAAGTACAGCGGCTGGTCGGCCCGACGACGATGATTCCGGGGAGCGAAGACATCTAACACCGATTCAGCCTCCTGAGCGTCGCCTGCCTGGGTACCGGTGCCGTGCAGCTCAACATAGCTCACATCCAGCGGGTTGACAGCCGCTTGGTGCAGCACCTGGGTATAGTTCTCCTTCTGGGCGCCAGCATGGGGGTGGGTAATGGAGATAGCCTCCGCTGAATGGTTGGTGGCAGCGGATAGCACGACAGCCAGGATATTATCATTGTCTGCTTCCGCATCCTCGAGACGCTTGATCACAACAGAGCCAACACCGTCGGCACGGCAGTAGCCGTCAGCAGACTGATCCCAGACCTTGCACTGGCCGGTGCGTGACAGGAAGTGGCCGTTGCCCAGACCAGCGTAGTTATCGGGGTCAGTAATGATGTTCAGTCCGCCGGCCAGGACAGTATCGGCTTCACCGGCCCACAGGGCAGAGCAAGCCGCCTGGACGGCAGCCAAACCGCTGGAGCAGGCTGTGTCCAGGTTAAAGGACGGGCCGCCAAACTTGAAGAAGTAGTTGATGCGACCGTTGGCAAAGGCACGCTCACCACCAGGCACGGCGTAGGTGCCGATGTTCTGAGACGCGTTCAGCTCACGCCAGTCGTCACTGGCCTGTCCGTAGAAGGTGGCAATGCGCTTGGGGTTGGACGAGGGCGTGCGGCCAGAGACCACACCTGCCATCTCCAGGGCTTCGTAAGCGGTGACAAGGGCAAGACGATGCATAGGGTCAGTCTGCTCAGCCTCCCGGGGGGACATGTTGAAGAATCCGGCATCGAAGAGCCCGGGCTGGTCGATGAAGTTGCCAAAGGGAGTGCGCGTAGCGTTCTCGGTCTCGCCAGTCGGGTCGTAGTGCGTTTCAAGGTCAAAGCGATCCGCAGGCACCGTCGTGTGAGTATCGCGACCCTGTGCAAGCAACTCCCAGAAGAGGTCGAGATCATTAGCGCCGCCGGGCATGCGGCAAGCCATGCCGACAATGGCCAGTTTCGAGTCTGCGTATGACTTGGGCTGGCGCGCACCGTAGTCTTGGAATACCCAGGGGATGAGATCGGTGGTCTTGATGGTCCGGTCAGGAAAGCATGCCTCCAGGGCTTTCAGCAGACCCTTGAATACCAGCGAAGTGCGGTAGGTCTCAATCTGGCACTGTGTGGCATCAGCACAGCGCTCAGTACGGTCGAGGATACCGGCCGTGATGTTGTCCAGAAAGATGGTGCCAGTCAGCAGCTCTGTGCTGATGGCGCGGAACAGCTCAGCGGCCGTGGTGGCCTCGAAGGGCTGTCCAGACCGCGACGAGAGTAGTGCCAGCTGCACCGGCCTAGAGGTGGGGATGACGGATCCATCGGGGTAAAGAACACGATGGATGGTCTCCTCGTCATAGAGATGGGCCGCATGGCAGAGACCATCATACACAGGAAGGGCAAGAGACTTAGAGTAGCGCAGGCGCTGAGAGGCCCGGAAGGCGGCACGGATGCGCGAGGGAGGACCGCTGACACTGACAGAGGTCTTGTCGGCAGCACTGATGAACACCTTGAGCAGCTCGGGAGTGCCCGTCTCCGTGTTGTATCGCGACAGCTCCTCCTGCAGGTCGGACGCTGTCTCGCCGGTGACAACATGGGCCCAGCTGAGCAAGCTGCCGTCTGCCTGGGGAGCTTCCAACTTGCGGGAGATATCGTGGACGTAGACGCCCAGGCGGAAGGAGACCCGCACACACTCAGCACCGTTCTGGACCACCTCAGCCAAGTGAGTGGACAATGCAACACCAGCGGCGGCGAGCAGGCCAATACTAAGACCAGCCAAGGTGGTCCGGTCTGCGGAGAGGTCCCAGGCATGCTCCTCGGCCTCGTAGTGGCCAATAAACATTCCCAATTCCAGAATGGTCAGCAGGGCGCTTTCCATAGCAGCTCCCAGAGGGCCTTGACGAAAGTCGACCTCGGTTAGTGGCATCAAATTTTCGAAATGAGGCACCAGCTTCTTCAGCTGCTCGGGAAGCTGGGCAACTTCATTCTGGAGCACGCGAGTGGACTCCTCCAGGAAGGTTGCCAGCTGGCGAAAGCGCCGGTCCTTGCCGTGTCGGTGCAGACCGCGGAAGAGGGTCTTGAGATCGTCATTGGGGAATTCGTTTCCGAAGAAGACCAGCTTCGTAGGGGCGGACATGGTAATTTATTGGTTGATTGAATTAGATTCGTTTGAGTGAGAGGGTTTGTGGTTTTGGGGAGAGAGGTAACTGCTTTGCTTTGCTGTGCTGTGATGTGCTGTGTTGGACTGAGACGACATTTCCAGCAACGGCGAGGTTTAATGCTCTCTATATACCCTTCGTCATCTCAGCAAAATGAGTCTGAATCTGCGACCGAATCTCGTGGATTTCTCCACGTCCGTTTCGGACAATGAAGCTGAGTCGATTCAGCATCATCATCTCATCATCATCGCGATGCAGAATGGGGCCATTGTCGGACGGCGTAGTGACATCGCTCGGGTTTTGATTCTGAATCCTGCAGAATCCCTCGGCAGATAAAAGTCGGATTTTAAACTTTGTTTCAGGTACTCTGAGAAGAATGATAGTATTCGTGGGATTGGATGTTGAAGAAAAGTGACAGGATCGGACGGACAAATGGGGCTGATGTCAGATTTCGTTCGGATGGCATGGCCTCCACGTGTGTCCGATTAAACTCCGTTCCAGAACCAAAATAGAAGCATTGAAGATAGTATAGAACAACAAAATGGGCCCAGTTCCCCCATATCCAGAATTTGACGGAATGAGTGAATGGTCACTACGAACTAGTATTCAACATGGCGTTCCGTATCCCCTTCGCTCAGTCCTTCTGGCAGGAATATCTGTCCGGCCAGGAAGCCAACCTGCCTCGTCTTCCCGAAGTCGAGCAAGTCACCGAGAGAGTGATGCGCATTCTCGGAGGTAATCCCGGGCGCATGCAGCTGCAAGGAACCAACACATACCTCGTGGGGACGGGCAAATTCCGAATTCTCATTGACACCGGCCAGGTAGTCCACCTATACCTTCCTGCCATGAATACTTCTAACGCCGAACAGGGTGAAGCAAGCTGGATTCAAGCTCTCACGGAACAACTGGGATCCAACGGTCTAGAAATCTCCCACGTCCTGCTCACTCATTGGCACGGCGATCATACCGGCGGAGTCCCCGACCTCATCAGCTACAACCCAGAACTGTCCTCTCGAGTATACAAAAACACCCCCGATCTCGGCCAACAAGCCATCCACGATGGCCAAAAGATCCAAGTAGAGGGCGCAACTATCCGCGCTGTCTTTACTCCCGGCCACGCCTTTGACCACATGTGCTTCCTCTTGGAGGAAGAAAACGCCCTCTTCACCGGGGACAATGTGTTGGGACACGGATACTCCGTCGTTGAAGATTTAGGCACGTATATGACCAGCCTGTCACACATGGCGGACCTCAATTGCGCGCTCGGGTATCCAGCGCATGGAACACGCATCGAGGATCTTCCGGCTAAGATGAAGGAATATATTCAGCATAAAGAGTCGAGGATGCGGCAGGTACTGGCCGCGTTGGAGAGAAGTCGGGCTAGGATGGCAGCAACCGGGGGAGGGCATCGTGCCGGCGCTTTAACGTTTCCGGAGCTTATTAACTCTATGTATGGAGGAATTCCGGATGAGGTTGAGCAGGCTTTGACGCCGTTCTTGAGTCAGGTTTTGTGGAAGTTGGCGGAGGATCGGAAGGTTGGTTTTGAGGGAGAGCCGAGTCAGAGACGGTGGTTTGCAGTAGGGCAGCCAGCTGCAGCTGCGGTGAGGTTGTAGATTCATTCCAAAACTCTATTTGTATTTAGTTGCTGTTCTTGTTCATACCAGTTGTGCTGAATACAGTCCTTCAGTTTGAATAGCTAGACCAATGCTCAATGGTGGCTTCAATTCATGACCAATATGTCGCAAGCACAGTTCATGACTCGGAAAATCAGATTTATTAAGCCCATTATTATTACTAGGACAGTTGTTCCTGTTCTAGTTGATTGAACATAGTATTGACAATTCTTGTATTGTAGTAAACATAGCAAACACTATATTGCTTATCCCACAAGCTATCAATTCACTGCATACAATCAACTCCAGATTCAGTGGGAAATCAATCAGACTATCTCAACGTTAAGACATAACTCCCAGCACACCAGATACAGCTGCTAATCAATGAGCCTCCACTTCCTTCATAGCAGCCATCATCTTCTTCTTTTCCGCAATTTCCACCCACTCCCTCATAGGCCGATGCAACTGAAAGAACCTCTGCCTAGACCGTCTCACAGCCTCCTGACAGCGTCTCCACGCACGATCATAGTACCCCGTCACAGCAGCATCCAACTCCCCTTCCTTACCCATCAATGCCTCTGCCAACTCCACCGCATCAACCAGGGCATGATTACCCCCTTCACCTCCGAAAATCGGCATCGCATGCCACGAGTCCCCAATAAACACCACCCCCTGCTTCTGCGCAGCATTCACATCCTCCCTCGTCACCGACACACACCGACTCACCCAGTTGAACACCCGATGAGTCGGCAACGCCTCGGCATTAAGCAGCTGGGACCACGGCCTCGCCAGATCCCGAGACGCAATTTCCTCCAGCAGTGCTGGAGGAATCTGCTTAGCCTCCGCGGCAGAGACATGCGGCCGATAGAGGGGATCCTCGGTATCCTGATCGGCTATACTCGGTCTCGAATACGACCAGTCGAGATGGACATGCGTCGGGGTGATATTACAAACAGTAATGGGGGTATTAAACCCATCGCCCACACCAGCCAGAATATTCGATGGTCCGGAGTGCGGACGGATCAGATTATCGAATTCCTTGCGCGGGAGTTCCAATTCGCCATGGTACACCACCACGGGCACAATATCCGGGCTCACATGAGGCAGGATCTGAGAGCGCACGGTAGAGTGCACACCATCAGCTGCGATGACAAGTGAGCCCTGGTATTTTGCGCCGTTCTCGAAAGTGGCCGTCACGTTGCCCATTGAGCCCTGCACACTGCGGAGACGGTGGCCGTAGCGGATGTCCACTTCCTCGTCGCCGCTATCGGCGATCCAGGTGCGGAGGGCATTCCGGTTTGCCCGCACGATGCATTGCTTGGCTTCTGGGTCTGGAGCGACTAGCAGGTTTCCGGTATGGTTGTCCCGGAGGGCTTGGTCGATCCAGCCGGTTCCGCCGAGGATGCGGTCCGGGGCGACGCCCCGGGTGAGACTGCGGAGGGGCAGGTCGCCCAGGGCTGTAAGGAGGGAGGTGTAGCCCCATTCGCGGAGGCTAATGGCGTAGCCTTGAGTGCGGTCGGGGGTGGAGGCTTCGAAGACGATGTTGGGAATGGAGGCGTTGGTGAGAATGCGGGAGACGGTGAGGCCGGAGAGGCCAGCGCCGATGATGAGGATGGGAGGGGTCATTGTCTTCGATCAGTATAATTTAGATGGTGAGTTATAGTGGTCCTCTTCTTCATGACTTGCTCCATTTTAATAATGTCTCTTAATCTTTGCCGGACGGAATAGTATACGCTCAGGGTATAGTCTGACTAGATGCGTTTGGCCCCCACGATGGGAATCCGATCATGACATTATCAAAAGCCGGTCGGAGTAAATCCTAAGTAGTCCGTTCAGTTTTGCGTCGGATTCTAACTCTATTCCTGTTTCTGCATCTGTTTCATGCCCATGTGGCATGCAATGCGTCTTTGACGTTTTCCGAAGTCCTGTCCGATCTGACACTGTATACTCCCCGAGGATGAAGTATAAAATGTCTCTCCGCCACGAACAACCTCACCATCATAACGAACACAAACCCTCAAACAGCAAGCAAAGCTCATCACTTCAATCAATCAAATCTTTACTCAAACAATCCAAAATGGCCTCAACCACCACCACCACAATTACCTCCTCCACCCCACCCAAACCCCAACCCCAACCCCAAGAACAAATCTACACCCCCTGGCGCCTCTTCATCTACGACATCTGGGTCCTCGGCATCGTAAGCACCCTCGCCTGGGGCTGCCGAATCAGCACCTACCTAATCCCCTTATTCCGGTCCAACGTGGGCAAAAACCACCTGGACATCGGCGCCGGCACCGGCTACTACCTCAACCAAGCGCAGATCCCGTCCAGCACGACCCTCACAATCGTGGACAACGAAACGCACGCACTCAACGTGGCTCTAGCGCGCTGCAAACACCCCTCCACCAAAACCCACGGCATAGTCACCGACATCCTGCAACCCTCTCCCTTCCCAGAATCCTACTCCACCAACGAAAAGAACCACAAATTCGACTCCGTCTCAATGTACTACCTCCTGCACTGCTTGCCCGTCCCCATGGCCAGCAAATGCAAGATCTTCACGCACATCAAGAAATACATGACGGAGGACGGGGTGGTCCATGGTGCGAATGTGCTGGGTAAGGGGGTCAGGAAGGATAATTGGTTTGCGGCGATTATTCGACGTGGGTGTTTAAATCATGGGGTGTTTCATAATGAGGAGGATAATGCGTTTGAGTTTGAGAAGGCCCTTAGGGAGAATTTTTGGGAGGTGCAGACTTGGGTGGTTGGGAGTGTTTTTGTTTTTAGGGCTAAGAGGCCGATTTTTGATGCTTAGGGGGGTTTGAGGAGTGGCTACTATTTTAGTGCTTGAGGGTGGGAATGTCGTAGGGGCGGGGAGGGATAGAGGGAGAGGTGGATGTTTGGGGACATTGGTGGTAGATACATGGGATCTATTGCTGTGTTAGGCTTAGAAGATCATCTAGTACTTGGTTTTGTTTCAGAATTGAATGATCTGCTTACTGTATCATCAACACTAGGAGAACTATGAGTAGTTAAGCACTGGCATCGGCTTTTAGTCGCCTTTTGCGGGTTTTAACCCCTTCACCCATTACTACTAAACAGGTTCATGTCTTGTCCGAAAGGAATTGCCAAGTGTTTCTAGATTCAGATTCTCGCTTCGATTACAATCATATCATCGTTACTAGCAAAAGCCACCAGCCACTATTAACTCCCCCAGTTCATATCGAAAAAGAACATATCCGGCCCCGCGATCTCATTGAACGGAATCCCCGAGAACAGCTCCTCCCACATCATATCCGCCCCCGGATCCATCCCGTCCGCCACCGCCGTCGTCGTTGGAGGTACCCCGAAGAGCGAAGGGTTGTCCAACGACGGCGGCGAGAGCGCCTCCCAGGTGGATACCGGAAGGAGAGACGGCAACCCCAGATCCGCGGGCGGGGTGGATCCGGTGGGCACCGGCCAAGAGCAACCGGACACATGTCGATCATCATTACTGCTCTGCGGCCGAGGTATGCCCGGGAATGTTGGTGGAGTGGCTGGGCTCCAGTTGGTGCTAGGGAGACTGCTCGGTGGAAGTGCGGCTGGTACCGCCAGTTTCTCTCTCATACGCCGCATGAGTTGCCCGAACGGGCCGCCGAGAGACCGTCCCAGCGTCGCCTCATGCTGCAGGTACGACGACTCGAGCAGCGGCCAGGCGTACCGCACCAGGGCAGTGTCGCTGCTCACATAGCACTCCGCCAGAGCCATGGCCAGTGCGTACCAAGGAATTGTCACGTACCAGCGGAAGCCCTCGGCGCGGGGATCCGTGTGCATGAGCTGCGCTTTCTCCAGCACGGGAAGGCAGAGACGCAGCAATTCGGTGTTACCCTCGCGGCGAGGCGGCGGTGCTCGTCCGTGCCACTGAAGCGGTCGCGCGGCTGCCAGTCGTACCGTCGCGATTAGACTCTGCGTGCCGTGCCAGGTGAACCACGCGTACGCAGAGGTGCCGGGGTCGCAGAAATGGAGGAGTCGCAGTGCTTCTTGTTCGAAGTGCCGGGCTTGCTGCTGCGGCCAATTGGGGTCGCATGTGCGGGTGCGGGATGTTGAAGTGCCGGAGGTAGAGGATGCGGGAGTTGAAATGCCCCCGTCGACCTTGCGATCGTGTTGAGCAAAGTTGAGAAGACGACCCGTCCGCTGTGCATGATAGGTAACCAGCGCAAAGGTCGTGTCTGTCAGACCCTCCCGGTTGGGGTCACAAGGTGCAGCCGTGGTCGGATCAAAGTCCGAGTCATTGATGTGGTGAGGAAGAGCCGTGGATGCTGACTCGTCGACGCTGATAAGTGGCTCGGATGCCTGACCGAATGAGGCCTGCAAATCCATCAGGCAAATGGTAAACCACAGACGCCTCCGCATCTGCTGATCAAAAAAGGTCTCTGTCTCAGGATCTAAATAAAGACCGAGGCCTTTTCCTATTCGTACAGCCAGAGCGATCAGAGTCCAAACAGCTGGGGTGCGATCTTCCGATCTCCTAGCTACCTAGAGAAAGTCAGTCTGATGTCGCTTCTTTTTGGTCAAGTCCAATTCATACCAGATACAAAATAAACGCTTGCAGAACGGTAATATCGCGGCTAGTGAGCAAACCCGCACGGCCAATGGCCGTCTCACAGGCCACACGAGACTCAGCCAACAAATCTGCCTTGCTGGCATGAAACATTACTGAGCACTGGTTTTCCGTCATGCTGCTAATAGCCGAGTAGCTGACGGCGGAACCCAGTGCTTCTACCGAGGGGTGACCATCGGCGTACGCCAGATAGGTTTCACCCTGAACCATCCATCGGTTCAGCGACGGGCGATGGAGGATCTTGATCACGGGGTCGACTTGTTGGAGGTACACTTCACAGAGCTGACGAGCGACCACCGGATTATGCAGCGGACTCATGGACCGTAGGGCTGCAGAAGGATTGCTAGCCCCGAGGCCAAGAACCTGGATTCCGTCATCATTGGGTGGCTCGGCCTTGGCTGAGTCGGAGGAAGGGATCGGGCCTTCTTGGCCTCCGGCCAGTGATGATTCGACCACATCGCGGAGTCCGTGAATCTGCATGTGTCCGCGTCAGCATTCTTTCCTTCCTGGTCCAGGTTGGCAGACCTACTTCATCCACCAAGTCGGCCCAGAACTGATCGGGCCGTTGCAACATGAGACGCTTAGAAACAATAGAACTATTTAGGATGGGGGAAGTATTAGGATTCGGAGCCGTTTGGAATGTGGAAGTGTCGGATAATTGGACGGACTGGTCATTGCCGAGGTCAGCATTCCGCGAGGCTGAAAGAGCAGGGGTGTAGCGCACCTGTTCCCGCGAAGTTGCGGATGGAGTTCGAGTATGGGTGTGGGAGCTCATCCCCTGGATGAGAGCTTCTAATCGGTGTATTCGTTCCTGGAGATCCTCATTGACGGGGACCGTGGGCTGGATCATCCGATCGGTGTCCCCGGGAGCTGATGTGGGCGGAGGCGATGACACTCGACGCGGACGAGTAGCATGTCGGCCTCGGGGGAGTCGCGTGCGATAGATGGGAACACAGACCGTTCCGGAGGCAGCACAGTTGGTACAGGGGGTGAGCTTGTCGCACTTGACCTTGCGCTTGCGGCAGAGTTCGCAGCTGAGTTGGGGAGTCGTGGTGGTTTTTCGCGGGGGTAGCGATCTGGCCGGGGAACTGCGTTGTTCCATCACGCTGATAGAGCTGACTCTATATTTCTCTCTCTTTCTTTCTTTGTCTGTCTGTGTTTGTCGCTTTTTCACTCCTTTTATTGTTATGCGTTCCTCTTTGTAGGTAGATGGTGATCTTGAATCTTCGACGTCTGAAGGAATGCGATGACGATGGAAGAAGTATCTCTTGATTGTTCGGCGGCAAGAGATAATAATAAGCTGGATCCGGTCATCCGCCAGACGCAAGGAAATGAACGACAGGGGTTGTGGACAAGTAAGTTAGTAAGTAGTATGCTGCAGCATATTCGACGCAATCCTCCCAGGCAGGCCAGATTCTTCTAATTCCTGTTGCGATGAATCAGAAGGAATACGAAACGACGATGGGGGGATCTCCGCACAGGACGTCAGCAAGCCCGCTGGTCAGGGCTGGTGCATGCTAAGCCCACCCGGGCATATGCACCTATTCTGGCCCCCATCGCAATCCTGCTTCCATCGGTCTTGTGCTGGTCGCGGTGCTTCTTGCTCCCGCATCCCGCTGAAACACTCTAAACCTTTTTGCCCGCTATTGTGGTCAGATTTGAACTCAAGATACCTTCCTCCCCTCGCAACAAATATGATTCGGTTATTGCTCGGCTGCAAGTCCCCACCCCCTTCCTTCTTCCCCTCTTTCTCCCTCCCTCAGTCAGCAATTCCTGGTGTGGTTCAGTCCCACCCTAATTTAGTAGTCATCTACAACGTTCTTCGCGTGGGCAGACCAAGCACAGGCAAGATCGGCCTGAGTGGTCGCCCTACCAGTCCGGTTAGAGGTTGGCAAAACTGTTACCTACTAGGTTCCTCCAGCAGACCATGATCTTATCGGTTTGCTCGTGGCGCTGCGACCACGTGTGACCGGGCGATCTCGATCGATTCTCCTACCACCATAGTACTGCGTGGTCGGTCGCTATCCCTAGAAACTCCCTCGTATGGAGATGGTAGATATTACCTCTCCATTCACTTCGACTTACCGCTAGACTAAGAATCACTTCGGACATTTCAAAGCTTCTACAATGGCGTTTTCTGGAATTTAACGCCGATGTTAGATTAAGCGGAATCTATCCCGAGGCATCGGAGGTTATCACTCTCCGACGAAGGAATGCCAGAATCCGTGGCTATTTTCCACCTGCTACCAAGTGGAGCCTTGATGATCCCTACCCGCAACAGCGATGGGACGAAATCCGAGTCTGTTGGGTGGGGGGAGCGTGTCAGATCGAACGATCAGCACATTGCCACCTTCTACTTCTGTTTAGCATCACAGTATCTCGATATACTTTCCTCGTGTCCAGCAGTCCAGGGCTATTGGAGGATTCTCCCGGCAATCCACCCGTCCAGCTTCTTGGGGCCAAACCAATACCTCACCATTCTTCACGCTTTATCCCATCCTCAAACCTAACTTTGACTTTGCTGGTCGTAACCCAGACGGGATCAACGCCCTGAGCCGGATTCTGAGCTAAGCGAACAGCGTAGCCTGCAGAATATGACAAGCCAGTTAGATATGATATCACGGTGTCGATCAGACTCCCCTCACAACAAACAGATAGCACTGTCTCCCACGCGAAACACATTCCTCTCTGGCCCGCGAGTAGAGACATCCTCTGCGGCATTCTGATACAAATGAGCCACTGCAAGCCGTCAGACCACAAACTCCCTCTCGTATATGTACATAAGATGGACCAGGAGCCGTGTCGATCCTCACGGCTTGCTTGGTCACCACAAAGCATTGGACAAGCCTTGTTGGTTATACTTGGCTCTGCTTCAGTGAGCGTCTTCTTGAGCCTTCGACGACCAATACGAGCCGCACCTACTTATACCATCCCTTACATTAGCTGCAAATGAAGTAGAATCTTGGCTGACCAACCAACATCATCCCAGTGCCTACTTTTTTAGGATCTGAGGTGAAATCCTCGAGATAACAGACTTTGCAGTGAGTGGTCAAAATTCCTATAGATCATGTCGCGAATGACATCAGAAATGTGATCGAACAACGTGTAGGTCCCGCTCAGGTTCGACAACAGCCGTGGCTCAGCTTATCAGAGTTATGCGGTATCCTCTCGCCTCCTTACGTATAGACATGAAACAAGTGTATCTTTCTTCTTTTGACGTCTTCCTTAGCAGTGTACTATTGCACAGCCTGCCTTTATGCCTCTCTGACGATGCTTCGTCATCAACGCTATCTCGTCATTGGGCTGTGATGCTGACTCATGCACAACAGGCAACTGCTTCTGAAACCAACTAGCTAGGCAGTTCTCTTATCAAATAGTTACCTAGACAGGCAAGCTTGCCTATGTGGTGTCAGAGCATTCACATATTCAAGCTACCTCTCGCCTACTCAAACAGGGAATCAACTTCACTTCTTACCGAACCGCCCGTGGTTTTAGGCAACTATCTGTAGCTTTTGCTATGTGATACAAATTCTTGTAGCAAGTCTCGATTGTTTGATTGAAACATGGGCATCTTCACCATCCCTTCTTAGCCAACATAACTGTTGCCCGAGCCATGTGAGCACTAGATTCTGTGTTGTACACCTAGACTACCCGGGCGCAACAGAAGCAATTATGCATTCCTGGGCACTGATTATGCTAGGCAGCGCTATAAGGCCCTTTGCTATTATGCATTTCCCTCAATGCTTGAAGTTCAATGTTGGAGTGGGCAGCCATCCAATCTCATGTTCGGTTCTAGTTTGATTTCACTCTTTTACAGCCGATCTGGCAACATCAGACTACTGAAATAAGCTCGTCTGGTGGGTCAGTCGATGGTGCCGGGTCTTTAGCGTATGCCATCCACAGAACTTCCCCTTGCTTGGGACGAGCAATGGTTCAAGAGACACGTGGTCGCACAATTCCCAGGACCTGCGAAAAGCAAGGGACTCTAATCTGCGGTAGCCTCTGAGCTGAAAACTACATCATGGGTCTAGATGCTTACAAGGCATTAGGGATTCCTGTCAACGATGTCGTGGGGCACATTGTAGCATTCCTAATGGAAGTAGCGGTTGCAATGTAACTTGCTGATTCACGCCGGATCTATCCAGGTCGCTACTGAAGATACAATTAAGATGCGATCAGCTGCTACTGCATTCCAAGCATAACATGCATCGCACCAGTAAACTAAAAGTCCCCACCAACAGACTTTGTGGTTGGCATTCCACGTGCAAGCACCGGGGAGAACATGCCGCACACCGAAAGAATTTTCTGGCATCCAATCTGTCAATCAAACCCCATTCACAAGTGCCGGCATTTTGCAGCCTCTAGTGGAGCCATCACTTCTAACCGAGCTGGAGAAGTATGGTTCCTGGGATATCCGCATGCTATTCGGAGGGCGTGGAGATTCCCTACCATCGCCTGATCCAATCCCTTCACGTCATGACTCATACACTTTTCTCCTCCCAATTATATCTATACTTCGACACCGTCCATGGTCCCATTCATTCCTCAACCCTTAAATATAATCGCATCTACCTCTACTGAACAAATAGTATCAACAATCAAAATGACTCAATCCCTCCGCTTCCTCACCCTCGACGTCTTCACCACCACCCCCTACTCCGGCAACCCGCTGGGCGTGGTCTTCCTCCCTACCAACAACACCATCACACAATCCCAAAAACAAACCATCGCCCGCGAATTCAACCTTTCTGAAACCATCTTCATCCACCCCACGGACCCCGCCACCCCCTCCGTCCGCAAAATCGACATCTTCACTACAGACGAAGAACTCCCCTTCGCCGGCCACCCCACCATCGGCGCAGTCTCCTGGTTCCTGCAGCATTCTCCGGAAGAGTCCGACCGGAAAGATGTCACAACTCTTCTCACGAAAGCCGGTCCATTCGCCATTTCTCGCGTATCGCCTTCATCAGATGGCGGTGTAGTGGCCGCTCAAATCGCACACAACGTGCACATCCACTCATCGCGGTTCCCGCTGTCAGAGATGCTGAGATTGCATCCTTCTCTGACCCCTTTCCTCTCCAAGGAGAGGAATGCTAGCTTCCCCGTCTTCTCCATCGTCAAAGGCATGAGCCAGGTCTTGGTTGAATTGCCCAGCTTGGAGGCGCTGGCTGCCACGGAAGCCCCCGTGAGCGGGGAAATTATTCCCTGCAAATCTGTCTCGCAAGGCGGATACCTCGATGAGGGGTGGGAAGGTGCTGGTTTGATTGTCGTTTACTTCTATGTTCCTGGGATTCATGATGAGGCGACAGGGAAGAAGGTCATCCGGTCGAGGATGTTGTTGAGGAACTTTGAAGACCCGGCGACGGGCAGTGCGGCGAGTGGATTGTCGAGTTATTTGGCTCTTACTAGTTCTGGTGAGGGGAAGGTCGAGTATGATATTGTGCAGGGGGTGGAGATGGGGAGGAGATCGGATATCAGTGTTGCTGTTAGTACGAAGAGTACTGGTGGTGAGAAGAAGATTGAGACGGTGGAGTTAAGGGGAAGTGCGGTGCGGGTTATGAGTGGGGAGTTGGTTGTTTGATTCTTCGATTGTCAATAGGTAACTGTTTTGTTGGTAGGGATAAAATCCTTGAGATTGTCTTTTTGGGCATACAATAAGCATTCAGTAGTAGTAGCAGTACTGATGCGAGTACACCAACATTGGATTAAAGCTCCAGATGCTGCGTGAGGGTATAAAGAAGACAGCTAATGGTTATTTGGATAGTTATTTGCAGTTATAAAAGGTTATTATTAACTAGTTACATTATAGTTATATAAGAGCCATAAGTACCCTCCTTCGTCTCTACAAAAACTACAATTTATTTTTTTCATGTAGAAAAAAATATCCCTTCTCTTGAAGAAACCATAGTCACATCTCATAATATACTTTGGGCAATACATAAATAACTCTCTTTCCTTCATTCCCAGTGCTGGTCAATAGTACCATGCAGTCCCCAACCGCGGAGCAAATATATATATTGACAGCCCGCCCCACCCATACATCCCATATTATGATCCAACTTAAGCACACCTCACAGACCTAACTATAAACACCATTACTAAGACGCAAAGACATAGATAACCAAGATAGTATGACAGATCAATAATACTGCACATTATGACACCTATCCAGTTAACCCCGATTGATCCCTGCATGACATCCCCACGAGCTTAGACTCAATCCACCCGGGGGAGAGGGACAGAGATAGGCAGTATGGGGAATGTATATTAATAGTCTTGAGAAGTTTATACAGGGTCTGTGTTTTATATATTATTATCAGGATGTTCACCTACTGCTAGGATTTGAAGTATGCAGTAGTAGTGTTTGTTGTACTTGTTATTCGTCCTAATAGTGATAGATAGATACAACGCGATATGTTAATAGTACAATAGTTGAAAAGAGATGATCATAATTGTCTGTATGTCATAGTAACGATGATAACAACTAAATAAAGTCAACAAACATAAAAAGAAAACAAACAGGGAGGAAAGTGGGGGGGAAAAAGAAATGGCAAGAACGGGGTTCGAACCCGCGCCTCTTACGAGATCGCATTTCCGCTAAACGATTTACCAGTCCAGTTCTAATAAACCAAACCAGGAAAGTTCCAACGACTTAAGTGCGACGCCTTAAACCACTCGGCCATCTTGCCTATTCAGTACCTTGTTTTTCCGAAAGTTCGGATCAAGAGAGGGTTGGGGTGGGGCTGGTTGCAGGGATGAATGACATGTGATCAAAGAAGTGATGAGAACGAAAATCAATGGATAAAAAAGATTATGACAAGAGTGGGACTCGAACCCACGCCTCTTTCGAGACTGCAATGCTATCCAGCTGTTGCTGGACAAGATATTTCACTTGAGTGCAGCGCCTTAGACCACTCGGCCATCTTGCCTGTTGATATCGATTGCTTCGCATTATTGGTAATGTATTGGGGATCGTGATGGGGGGGTGGAAGGTGTCATTGTAAATGGGAATATGTTGTGTTGGTTTTGTACTCTGGGTTTGGAGGATATTTTGGGGAGTATGGATTCTGCAGACGGTTGTATTCGTTCGGGTTATCGATTATTTCTTTGATGTCCACTCGATCATACGATGGTGCAGTTAGGTGGATAGTATGCTGAATTTGAACAAACTAATATACATGCCAGTAGTTTATTATATGTGGCTACCATAGAAAGACACATTTTCATATCCATCACCACAGCGCATGGATGGATGGATAGCGTATGCAGTTAAAGTTACTATTAGTTAGACCATCCATTAACACTTTACCGTAGCTAGAGTCTAAAGTGCAGTTGTGTATCCAGTGCAGTTGTAGATGAAATGTGGGTGGGGAACTACCCATCTTCACGGGCAAAAGCAGGGCGACTGTCACATTCCAGTCCCGCGTACACGAATAACCTCGTGCCTTTTTCTGAAGAAATAATGCTGTTTTCCAGTAAGGCTGATCGCGGAGAAAATTATCTTATTGATGAGGGACTTCACGGAACTGACAGGTCGAGATAACAACACTGTATCTTGACTTCCGAGATATGACAGGTCCATTTGCTTCGATTCTAATTCCTTGCAGTATATGCCACAAAATTGGCCAGTTAGTCATCAAGGCAAGATGGCCGAGTGGTCTAAGGCGCTGCACTCAAGTGAATAGCTTGTCCAGTTCAACTGGATGAATTGCAGTCTCGAAAGAGGCGTGGGTTCGAGTCCCACTCTTGTCATATCGTTTTGCTCCTATTTTTGCATCCACATGTACCCCGTATCGAGCGCGTGCAAGTAACAAAAAAAAACATCGGCTAGGGCCATAGCAAATCTAACTATAGCACCGGGGAAGACATCCGGCAGCTGTCCTAGCTTTGAACATACCGAATATGACCGTGGCATCCTGAAAGCGGACTACGGGTGAGGATGCACCATGCCGAGACGGAGTAGGGGGAAAGCTAAGTTGGTGTCGGGGAGCCTACGCAGCCAAGTCTAAGCTCAAAATTGTCTAGATCCAGAAGATCAGCACCGTTGGCGAGACGAAGCTGGATGGGATGGGCGGCCGGGTCCACCAAATCTCTGGGCTAAAAAGGATTTGGGGGTCGGACCCGCCCCGCTAAGTGGATGATCGTGCGGTGGGATTAATCAATTAGCATCAGCAGGTTGGGAAGCCAGTATATTTATTGGGACTCCTGCTCCTGGGGAGGAAGTGAAGCTTTTTGATGCATCAAGTTGTTTTCCGAAGGATACGAGGTGATGGTGGCAGTCGTTATAGTTGCTGCAGAACCTTAGTGCAGATATGGGGGGAAGAAGGGAGAGTAGATTGGCCAGCGTGGGCTGCGTGGCACAAGCAGATAGAGTGCAGCACCCTGGTTGCTTTTACGTTGACCGGGATCATATCGATGCAGGCGCCCAGGCCACGGCGACCTGAAACGCCAGACCAGGTTGGACCGGGATGAAGATGCAACTAGCGTGAGAGTCAAACCAGCCCAGATGATCTGCGAATTATTCGTAGTTCGTGTGAAATATAGGGGACATCTGACTTATGGCGGGCGAGAGGATAAGACAGAGAGAGGCTTGAGAGGCCTGTCCAGACCAGATAGAACCCCTCCCGGGCGAAACCCGTATGGGCAATTTGGATGGTGCAGGAAGTGTGTGGTGATTCTGGCCCCAACCGCCACTTCATCAGCACCAAGGCTGGGCAGCGCATTCCCATTGGTATGACTGGCCAAGTGGTCGCGCGGTCGGTCAATCAAAAACGTGGCGGCCACGAGCTATAGCCACGCACAACCTAAGAAAAGGGTTTCAAGGAGGTCTGACATGGGCCAGGCCAGAGGTACTATGTACTATGTAGTCAGAGGAATACTAGTTCTGGGGCCACTCGGTTGGCAGGTAGGGGCCATTCAGATTGGGATGGGGGTTGAAGCACGAGGCGGAAAGGATGGCGGTGGGAGAGAAAGAAATTAGAGAAAAAAGACCAAATACCAGACAGGTGGTATTCATGGGAAGAAAGTTTGGAAGAGGCGGAGAAGAGACAAAGAACAAGCAAAGGAAGAAGCAAAGAGGCGCACAGGGGATTTAAGGGAAAAGCAAACTCTCGGTCGGCAGCAGTGGGGAAGGAAACAAGGTGCTTCGATGGATGTTCCTTGCCTGGTGCAGGTTTAGTAGAGTTCTGGTATGTTGGTAAAATTTTAAAAAAATTAAGAAGTAAAAAACAAAAGTACGACCGACAAGGCTGGCAAACACACAAACTATTGCTGCATCAGGGGAGATAGATAGTACAACAGTCCATCTGCTTGCCTGCAGGTGCAGATTTTCCAGACCTCTTCGGCGCATCATCCCTTCTCGCGATGTCACCCACGGCGTCCACCACTTTTAACTTAGTTAGTGAAGCTGCTGCTCTCCACCGCAGGCCCAGTCTTTTCTGTTTGACTTGCTCCATCCAGGCCGTCTCGTCTCCCATTCGCATTTCGCCCTGGCGACTCCGTAGTCTACTCCGTATCTCTCTCCCACTTGCCGGCGCGCCTTTCCCTCGTGGGCCCAAGCGGCACTTCTCCTGGGCTTAAACCATCCCCTTTTCTGTAGTCTCCATCAGAATAACTCCATCTCATTAACTGAGTGAAGGAGTAGTAAGTATCTTCACTTGGGTAAATTTTTTTTGTGTAGTTCTTATTTTTACCTTTTTTTTTTTTTTTTTTTTTTTTTTAAATTTTTTTTTTTTTTTTTTTTTTTTTGGTAGTATTAATTATCCTCCACTCCGTATACCCTAATCCATTTCCTCACCGCCGCTATTTCTCTCTCTTTTTGTTTCATATTATCCCCTTCCACATCTCTTCTTGCTATTCAAGATAAGTCTATTTTGTAGAGTTTTCAAACTGGTCAGAGCTTGTAAATATACACCCGTGTCTTACCGTGTAGCCGGTTCCAAGCCACGAAGGTTTTCCATCCATCGCTTCAGCTTGGATTTCTCCAGACTTTCGACTTCGCTTACCCAGTGCCGACCCAAGAACCCCTCCTGTTGAACCCCATAGTTTAATCCAGTCACCTGGGCCATTGCGCCTCGTATTGGGGACAGCTCATCTTCCCTCTATCGCTTCGTCTCGCTTTCTCTCTCCTCTTTCATACATTTTTCTTTCCCCCTTTCCCTCCTCTTGTTTCTGTTTGCATTGGAGGTTTCTGCATTGTCGTATTCCTTCTGGCTGGGTTCCAGAACGAAAGTTAATACTGTGAAGAAGCAAAACAAGACCAAACTCAAAAAGAACAAAAAAGAATAAAAAGGTAAGTAGAGAAAAACCCAAGAATTAAAGGGCAAAAAAAAAAAAAAAAAAAAAAAAAAAAAAAAAAGAAAAATAAGAAAAAGAGAAAAAAAAAAAAAGAAAAAAAAAAAAAAAAAAAAAAGAAAACATCACACCTCAATCTCCATCACCATCAATCATCATTTGCAAAGTCCCTGGGCCCCATCCTGGTTGGTTTCGTCAGCAGGGCCAACTGGGCGAGTAAGGGAACTTTCTGCGCGGTAACTTTAGTGTACAGGCGACCGAACTACTTTCGGCCCGCCTTGCTGGTCAGAAAAGTAACTAACTTAACTCATCATCTTCTCCGTCTTAGGGGCTGCCCCCGTTCCTCTCTTACCTTTTGGCTACTGCTGCTGCTGCTGCTGCTGCTGCTGCTGTGCTGCCGCTGCTTGCTACTTACTACTCGGAATTCCATCCCATATTCTATTTGCTCTTTTCCGCCCCCCTTCTCCCTCTCACGCTTTCGCGCTCTCTTTCTCGCTTCCCCCCCGACCAGGCCTCCGTTTGGTTGTCCTCGTCGGGACTTTTCGTACTTGTCTTCCATCCAAAACTCTCTCTACCTCTTTCTTCCCTTTTACTTCCTGCCATCATCGCTCTTCATTGGGGTATGTTTCACTCCTCCAAAAGTCTGCTATCTATCTCCTTTGCGAATCGGGAAAATGAGCCCCTCCGCCCACGTTCCCCCCGTCTCAATAGACCTCTGCACTCTTCCGCAATTATTTCCTCCTAACTAACACCTGTCTCATCCTGTCTAGGTCTGCATGTTCATACCTCATCTTCATCGCCTATAAAGTTCCTATCCTTCTCTCCTACGACCTCCCTCAATCAATTCGCCCCCCCAATCCCCTACTCCCCATCGACCACTCCCTCTCATCTCACGATTCGCCTCTGCGATATTTCTCTCGACTCCCACCCCTCGCATTCCATCTTCCAACGTCGAGAGTATTGTGGTTCCAGTGGGATGTTGCTATTGGTGACCGAGAACAAGATCTCCAACGTCTGTGGTTACACAACTGTCTAAATGGGAAACTCGCAAGGGAAACAGGTGGCCGCCACCGATGAGTGTACGTATCGGGTTGGCAGACAATAATAGGCGGCGGAGGGGCTGACAGTGGCGCAGTAAATTTGAATCAGTTTCGTTTGTTGCGGGTGGTTGGCAAGGGTGCGTTCGGCAAGGTTCGCATCGTGGAGAAGAAAGACACCGGGTTGACGTTCGCGCTGAAATATATTCGGAAGGAAGAAGGTATGTGGCTGCCGATCGAGGGCCTCAATGCACGCTGACATTAGGTGCTCGTTTCTTGGGTAGTTGTCCGGTCGGAAAGCGTACGAAATATCATCCGTGAACGGCGGATGCTCGAGCACCTCAACCATGCCTTCCTTTGCAACTTGAGATACAGCTTCCAAGACATTGAATATATGTGCGTCCTGCAATAGCTCTCCCAACACGACATCCCCATCATCCGTCCGCAGTCACTGATAATTGAGAAGTTACATTGTGGTGGATTTGATGAATGGCGGTGACCTCCGCTTTCACATCTCGCGGAAATGTTTCACGGAGGAGGCAGTGAGATTCTGGATAGCTGAGCTGGGCTGCGCTCTGAGGTACATTCACTCGCAGGGAATTATCCATCGTGACGTCAAGCCGGACAATATTCTGCTTGACTCGGAGGGGCATGTTCATTTGGCCGATTTTGTAAGTCTGCCGGTCGCATGCGATCTGATGATTCGAAACTGACCTCCGCGGGACAGAACGTTGCCTCTGACTTTCGACCCGGCAAACCTCTCACAAGTAAATCGGGAACACTGGCGTATCTCGCTCCGGAAGTGTATGAAGGAGGCGGATACTATTGCGAAGTTGATTGGTGGTCACTTGGAGTTACATTCTACGAGTGTATCTACAACAAGGTATGTCGCTTCGCTTCTTTGACAGTTCGGTCCGTTGCTGACTCCAGTAGCGCCCGTTCGAAGGTCGGAGCCAGGACGTGCTCAGCGAAAACATCAAAAAGGCGCAACCAAAGTACTACGTCACCAACCCCGCGGTCTCCGTTCCCTGCCTCCGAGCAATGTCGGCGTTTATGGAAAGAGATCGGTCGAAGCGGATTGGTGCGATCAGCTTTGAGAGCTTCACCTCGCATATGTTTTTCGCCGACCTCGACTTTGTTGCCCTGGAGTCGAAGGAAATCCCGCCTGTGTTCCGTCCGTCCAGCGACAAGACCAACTTTGACGCCACATATGACTTGGAGGAACTTCTCTTGGAGGAGGCGCCGCTCGAGGCCAGAGCTCGCCGGCAAAAACCGAGAGCCGAGTTGCGGGAGGATGCGACGGCTAAGGAAATCCGCGAGGACGAACTGCATCGTCTCATTGAGACGATGTTTGAGCCCTTCGATTATACAAAGGTGAACTACGTAGGGTACGTTGGTCTCCAAGCAAACGGAGATGGGGATGCCGTGCTAACCAACATCAGCAACGCTGCGGATGCGATTGCAGCATCAACGTAAGTCCTCCTTGCCTATCTTGTCTTGTGGCTTTAGCTGACACTGGCCAGAAACCCGGAAGAATGCCTGCCGATCCACCAAACGCAGTCGTCAACGCATTCCCGACAAGTCTCACAGCCCGACCTCTCCAGAAACTCGCCTCCTCTCCGAAACGATGGCTCTGTCAGTCACTTGACTCAGCCTGACACCCCGTCTCCTCTCAGCGAAACCCCCACCTCGCAAGCCTCGCTACCTCCTCCACCCCCGCCGCCGGCCCCGCCCTTCCACCGTCCCTTGCCACCGACTGCCGTGCGCCCGCGGGGCGCGACCCGGAAACAAAGCAAGGGCGGAGGGGTACAGATGGTGTTGGAAGAAGCGGGTAGCTGGAGCGAGCTTGCGGATCATAGCTCCACCCTGCCTGCCGAAGGCTACGATACCGGGTCAGTCAAAGGGAAGGGCTCCAATAGCGGCATGCTCGCCTTCCTCAGCAGGAAGAAGGGGCGCGATAGGAGCCCCAAGCCCCAGGAGCCCGGTGTGCTGGGTAAAGAAGGCGCCCGGCAGATTATCAGCTGAAGGGCTGGCATTATACCCGGAGGAGGAACGCATCGCTATGACTTGACCACTGTTGGACAGTTCGATAGAGATTTTTTATTCTTTGCCCGTTGAGAAGCTCGCGCTTTTTAATACGAGATAGCATGTCGCCTATCTGGCCGCCTTTCATTCAGGGCGTTGACATGAGAATCGCACACGACTGGCCCCCCGAGGTTAGACTCGGACAACACGCAGCCCCGATCAAAAGCTTGCTTTTGGGGAAGACCCATAATTATCAGGCAAATTCCAACCATGCCAGGGTGGTTTGTTCATTCGTTTTTGTTTGCTGGCACCGGTCTTGACCGTGAGAAGCCGCGTTGCAGGCCGAAGCCGACATCTGACGGCGTCTTGGCATGACAGCATATCCATCATTCTCAGTCGTTTCTCACCGTCCCGAATTCTTCTTTATGGGACTGGTTTAGTCATTGGTTTCCCTGGATCCAGCGCAGATCAGGTTCTTTCTTTGCACTTCTATTTCCTTGATGGTGTTGGCTCCGGAGTTGTACAGATGGGAGTGGCATATGACGATTTCTAATTCATCTATCCTTGTGACATACCAACGATGGTCGAGATGTACCGTTTTCTTCTCTAATTGTTTGATTGTGTTGATTTCACCCCATTTGATATCTCTGTGGCGTTTTGCATACCCGGTGAATAGTCGCGGCCCCGACGTGGAATGTACCAGGCATCATGGAGACGGGGCCAGATCGGGAATTACCCTTGTAACTAATGACGTTTCTCCTTTCATTATACCTATAGACCTGAATGGAGCATTGTGATCGGCGATGTGCCTGGATATTAGCCTCGATGTTAGTGTGCAGAGTTGACAGTAGGATCCCGATGCTAAGCGTACTGCATTCAGATATGCAAGAAGGTTTGTCTTTGGGTTTAGCAGACTGGGTCTTCGTTGCGTGTGATCGATCTAGCACCTTCATTGCCTCGGCTGCCTACTGCCTACGGAGTATATCTGGCATCTTCTTCATCGGAACATATGATCTGACCTGAGTTTTAGGTTCTATATCATCCGGATATTGGGTGCAAGTCTCCGAGCACCTGCAGACGTTATTGATTCGACCTGTCATGATCGTAGCAGTTATACTATGCGCGGGACGTATTTGTATATTGGCCGATTCAGCGGACTCAAAAATGGTGTCATGTAGAACTATTTGTATTACACTCTTACATTAATGAAAAGTGTAGACCTTGATCATCTATTTGGAAACGTCTTTTATTTACAGTGACAGGTTCATAACTTTCTGGACTGATGAGTGATATTCTATCACTGGGATGTTGACTTGCCTCACTGGGAATGTGAACACCTCAGGCAGAAACTGCTTTCCAGGCCAGTAAACTACCTTCTGTGTTATTTCGTACGTATGGCATAGAAACGACCCCCAATTTCCTCCTCCCATATTTATTTCAGCCTCGCTGACTGTCATTGCGCTTATACTTGCAAATTGTCTGCACTGTTCTCCGGCCAGAACAATGGGAGTGACACTGCTACATGCACAGTTCAGCTCACTCCAATACCAACAGCACCACCACTACCACCATCACCAAGTCAAACCCTATTCTCGCTTATTAACTCCTTTTTAAACCATTGAACTATATTGATCTCAAATCGGTGTAACCAGTTCCCATCCCTCCACACACCTACATCAACAATCCACCAACCATCAGCCAAGACCAAAGGATCATACTAACTAGCCCGACAATCCCCCCCCTTTACATAAGAGCCCCATCAACAACGAATTTTCTACCAGAGATGTTTCACTTCACTCTCAATCGCTAGGCAAGATGCAATGTCAGCCACTGAAACAGTCAGTAAAGTCACGACCAGCACCGTACCAATTGCTGACTACTCAACCGCATACAACAAAGGTCCATATACGGGAATATCTTTACCATGTATATCGTTGATGATTGGGCCTGGGCCGTGGCGCGGACGATGTACTTCGGACATTGGTGGTCAGGGGATATGGATTGTTAGTAGCCTGCGGGAGGATGTATTTCGTGGGAGGGAGATATGGTGATTCGGTTGGGTGTATGAATTACTATATAACATGTATATATAAGGCAATCGCTTTGACATAACACGCGGACTATCTACATCTGAGTTAAGCATATCACCCCTAGTATATATGAAAGGATGGGATATTGAATGGCTAGCTGGGAAGACTTGACTGAGTCGTAATAGAAGTTATTATATTTGCCGAGATGAGCATTTCTAGTTTGATATAGAGTTCAGCGTTCTTGAGTTCTAGAATATCTGGACACATGTGTGAGCTATCTGTATATCTTCAGACGATATTATGAGACTAGCCATGAACTACATTATGGTAGAACATACTATATCTCCGCCTTCACTGCTGTATCAGGATGGGATTCCTATTATCGAAGATGTGATTACTGATACATTATCTATTAAACCCCCGGATGTGATGTTAGCGACGGCAGCCAAGTGAGCTGCCGAGTTGATACCCTTCTCAATTTATGATATATTAGACCCTATTATAGTGCTAGAATGCACTGCACAGTCATTTGACAAACAGATGACTTGCATAGTTGACAGTAAGGAGTGCCACGTGTGAGACGTGAACATTGCCCTACCAGCTGTCCTGAACAGCATGCATCAGTATCATGATTGATAATACAAAACCCATCTACAGTCCAAGACAATTATACTCATCATGCACAGCATAGAATACCGTACCCTAACTATATACAAAAAGCGTACAATACTATATACATCATTCCAACTCCTAAGTAACAACCGTAATCACTCACTCCCTTCCTCCTTCCCCCCATCACCCTCCCCATCCGCACCTTCATCTCCGTCCTCCACAACAATCACCACCTCCTCCTCCCCATCATCCTCCTTAACCCCCTCCTCCCCACCCACCTCATTCTTCCAACTCCCCGCATAATGATGACTAACCAAATACTCCCCCTGCCCCTGCGGCATCCCGCCCTGCAACGCCGCAAAGCTCGCCTGCGGCAACACAAGCACATCCCCCAACAACACCCCGCCCTCCCCAATCCCCTCAATCTCCTCCTTACCCACCCCACGACCCACCTCCTCACTAATCGTCTCCAACAAAGCAACAGTAATAGCCTGCGGCCCCGTCACATCCACCACATCCGGAATCATATCCATCGTCAGCTCGCCCACAGTCACATTATTCTCCCTCGCAAGCCCCTCCAACCTTCCCGCTACATACTCAATCGCATGATATATATGTCCATTCCCGGGTGTAGACATCACCGTCCACGACGCGAACTGCCATCCGTCGAACTCGATCCCCACGACCACGTTCGCCGTCGGCGGGATCGGCCATTGCGATATGGGCACTTCGCAGGATACGTCCAGGTCGGACCAGATCCCGCCGTCGATGTAGAGGATTAGGAGTCTCAGGAGGTCGGCGCGGAGGATGGGCACCGAGAGGGAGGTGTATAGGTCGGCGATTTCGGGCCAGATGGGGCGGAAGTTCGTTTCCACGTAGGCGAGGCTGGATGTTTCCGTGAGGATTTCGTGCCGTAGGTGTGGGTTTAGGGTTGTCCAGGTTGAGATCCAGGATTCGGCTTGCGTGGTGAGGCCTTTTGTGCCGGTTTTTTGCCACAGTTTATGGGGGATGGAGTGGCTGGTTGGTTGGGGGTGGGTGTGGGTGTGGGTTTTGGGAGGGTGGGTTGTTGTTGTTGTGGATGTGGATGTAGATGTGGATGTGGTGGTGTGGGTGGTGATCGTTGCGAGGGTGGTGGTTGGGAACAGGGTTGTTGGGTCTTCGGTGGTGGTTATTTGGGGTGGTTGCTGTGGTGGTAGGTGTATTTCTTGTATCTCTGCTGCCGCTGGGCTTGGGGTTGGGACGATGGCGGGTGAGATTGGTACGACGGGTTGGCGGATGAGTCGGTGGAAGAGGTAGAGGTTTAGAAAGACGAGGGAGAAGATGAGGATGGCCGTAGGTCGGGTTAACATGGTGGACATTATGATGTTGTTTATTTTAGTTGTGGTTGTGGTAGTGGTTGGTCGTGATCGTGGTAAATGTCTATTGATGCATCGCAGGATAGCCGTCCAATGAATGAATGAATGAATGAATGTAGATAGTTAATAAACCGAGTAGGAAATCTGCACAAAACAATATCGGAAATCTAGTGTACTGTATTGATGGAAAGAATGAAGAAATAATGAATGACTAGGTGAGTTACACCTGAAATCTGCAGGGTCCACGCCCGTCTTAAAGGCGTTCAGCTGCATCCTAAGAAAGGAGAATTAGCCCTGTCCCCGACTAAACATGGCCAGTCAGATGGACCTACAGACGCCACGGATGGACCCTCCGGACCCTCTCCGCTGAGATGGGGCGATGGCAGCCGATTGGCTTCCCGCTCTGACTTAGGGTCCAGTGTTGATGAGATTGCTGAGTTCACCGCGTTGCTCAGAACTCTGTTGCACGCTTTTTCTCTTTCAAGTAAATGAATAATGGGCGTTTTGGCTGTTCAGGTTGGTTGTGTTTGGGGGCTGGAAAGCAGGCTCGGACTAGTGGGGATAGTGTAGTTTTACTTTTTCTGCTGATGAATACCATGTCCGGATGGAAGTCTTGGTAGTCACTAGTTGTGATGTATTTGCTAGATATTGGAATGTGAACATGAAAGGAATAAAGGATTTCTATTCCCTAAATTCAACCTTTCTAATGCATGTCAAAGTAGTTATAAGTGGTAGGACAGGCAGCCGGTGACACCCGCATGTAACACAGCAGCAGTCACGTTGCGGCTGTACCCTGTTGTAGTATCGATCAGACATTCAACCAACATTGAGGGCAGAATGATAAGCTGCTGATCTGCCAATCTAAGCAGCCAGTCTGTATTGAGAAATGGGGGCGTCAGGTCAGATAAGTTAGTCTGGAGCGGTGTCTTGTCTTGACTTTTGAGAGTCGTGGCCGGATTGGGTGGAGTCTATTTTTAGCTAAGTTTGAATTGGGTTGGGTTGCCTGATGGGAGACAGAACCTACACAGTTACTACTGAAATCTTCCTTGCAGTAGTTTATCGGTGCCTTTATTGAGGACTTACAGACTGAGTGTGAATGTTGACAGAAATTCTTCAAGCACAATGACGAGTCTCTTGCCTCCCTCCTAAGCAAATTGTACAATTCACACATCACAAGGCAAAGCCCAGACCCTGTAGATCTAACCAGAGTCTAAGACAGTCTGACATGACTTTGCTCTGATTGGTCCAAGACATTTACTGTCTCCATCGCAGCGGTAGCTAAGAACCACTGTATCCGGTGATCAGCGGGCAAGAGTGTCCACCGCGCAGGGCACGGGTTACTGAGAAAAGGCGAGTGTCTGGTTCGGGAGATTCCTGGTGGGGGGCCAATAAATACGAGGGTTTCATTTCCCTGAGATAGATGGCCTGGTGGGGGCCGCTTGCGGCGAAGGGAGATTAATTCGTGGATAGGTTGCCGTTTGGGGCCGGGAGTTCACCTAGGTACTGACTGGGGACGATTGGTATGCATCTGCTTGGCATATGGCCGCTGTTAAAACTGCTTATGCTTGGGGGCTTCATGTTTCGTCTGTTTCAGAATGCAATTCGAAGCAGCAGCTTCAATCCTTCCATGGGGGCTATTATGGCTGACTCTCAGTTTGCTGACGCCCCTCTTGCCGTGTTGGGCGCGGTGCGGCTGGGTTCTGTCCGCCTTGCCATACGACGGGCAGTTCACTACCGCCTTGGACAGGTGACAACGAGATGTAAATGGGAAGTGTCAGAGGCTGTTGGAAAATAACTATTCACATATATCGTAGCAGTGGCCTTCAGTCGGGAGTTTTGATATGAGATTCGTGGTTCATGGAAGAAAACAACAGTACAACTCAGCCATGATCATGCTTGAAATGCACCCGATGTTCGTACCAGGACCATGATTGTAGTCCAAGTAGGTGATTTGTGCTATCAACAAATATTTGAGATCGTCGAATATGCCACTCATATCTGTTCTCGAAGCGTTGATTGAATCTAAGTGAAATCGCAGCTGATAGAAAGAAGGAAAGCAGCATCCAGGCAGCAAGGCTACATCAGGCGGGAGATCAGGCACCAACAAAAGACAAGCTTTTCCCAACCAATCAAAGAAGGCACTACCGGCGGGGCAGACCCACTGCCATAAACAGAAACGGGAGATGAGAGTGACACTCATTTCCCAGTTCACAGTGATACCGGGCTTGACAATGACTCGCTCATTTCGGTTACTATTTGATGGTCGGTCTGATGTAACTACCGATTTCACTTTGCTGAGGCGGCAATTTGTCCCGTCCGTCTAATCTAATCCGACCGGAGCCCCGATTTAGGGTGTATTACCACGTGGTGATGTTGGCTAGGCGCAAATGAATAAATTCTCGTCTGCTTCGTCCGACTTGGGCTACGTGAACAATGAATAACTCTGACTAAAGGGGCATCGTTGTCATCTCAAGAAATTCACGGATAAAGACCGAGCGATTCTAACCACAATGCTGACCCTGTCTACCATGAGGCTAAAGTTATCATTGGCAACTCCGGCCGAAGTTTCATGTCGTAATCCTGTCATTGAGACTCTACAGTTCTCCCTTGGATTTCCAAGCAGTATGTGTGTGTGTGTGTGTGTGTGTGCGTCTGTCATAATAAGCCACACAAACGATGTGTTCTCCAGGGAGGATATGATTTGATGATTCATTCAACGCAAACATGATTAGACTAACGAGCTGGTATACACTATAGTCTCTATTATCTCCAGGTAGACCCCTCTGTATTACCCACTCTACATATCAGCACTATCCAACTCAGGTATGAACAACTAGGAAAGCCTGGTGGTAATAAATACAACCGCACTTATTATGCTGTCCGGACAGAACCTGATCCGGGTCAATGAGAAAGATTGCCATGGCAAGGCTGGAAGAGCGGGAATCTCCAGTTACCTCTGGGAAAAATAATCCTTGTCTACAAGTGGCAGGGGTGAATGCCGCTAAGTCTCTAGCCTCATGACCACCGCGTACGACACTCACCCCGCCTATTAAAGTCCTGCAGCGACTCCTTCCATAGTGTATTCCCTTCCATCTTTTATTCTCGACTACCGATCAATCCACAGCGTCTTTCTGTTTGCATTTGTCCCTAATTATGGAGCAGGTCCCGCTCGTTGGCAGCAATGTTACTACGGCTTGCGATTCCCCGGGTGCTTGAGTACGTGCGATCATAGCCTCTGCAGAGTAAGAAATACTAACCCCGCTGTGTGCACAGTGCCTTTCCCTGGCTACAATGTTAGGACAGGACAAAGTTTCCTTTCCCGAAACTGCTGCTTATGAAGCGTCGCAGGGATCGTACTTTACCCAGCAGAATAGCGAGCTTCAGCCCTCGTGCGTGGTGTTTCCAGACTCAGCCGATGAGGTATCCATTGTCATCACCAGCATATTAGCAATCTCGTCTGGTGTACCTGATTATCAGAAAGCGGGCTGCCAGTTTGCCATTCGTTCTGGCGGCCACAATTCCTTTGGAGGCGCATCCAACATCGAAAATTGCGTCACCATTGATCTGCCCGCTCTCAACTCTATTCGGATACACGATGCTCCATCACGGAAAGATGAGGATGAAGGTGCGCAAGACAAGGAGCCACAACACACAGTCCTTGTCGGAGCAGGCGCTACATGGGGCGAGGTCTATGCCCTGCTCGATCCGTTGGGTCTCTCGGTGGCAGGAGGCCGCGCTGCACAGGTCGGGGTTGACGGGCTGACCCTCGGGGGCGGCATCTCCTACTTCTCACCGCGCTACGGGTGGACGTGTGACAGCTTGGTCGGCGCAGAGGTGATCTTGGCTAACGGCACAATTGTATATTTGGATGAGGACCAACATCCGGATTGGCTGGCAGCGCTACGCGGGGGCGGCGCTAACTTTGGGGTTCTCACAGGCTTCGATTTGCGGACTTTCCCACAAGGTCTTATTTACGACGGGTCCATCTACCACAGCACTGGGACTATTGACGCCCAATTACGTGCCTTCGCCGAGCTGGCTGATCCAAAGGCCGGCGCGAGCAGCTATGATGAGTATGCTTCGTTGATTACCAGTTTTGGGTTCGCCGGAGGCCAGGGGGCTGCCATAGTGAATAGTGTCGTGTATACGGGGGAGCTCGAGGAACTAGAGGATGATGGAGTAACACCACCCCCAATTGTGTACAAAGCGCTTTTCGACATCCCACAGTTGTTCAGCACCGTGCGTGTGGCAGCCATGCATGAGGTGGCTATTGAGCAAGGGTCGTTTTCACAGAGCGGGAAACGGTAAGAATATCTTTCTTTATCTAATCTTTTAGTGTTGACGACAATTACAGACAGCTAAGTGTAGTCGCGACGCATGGCGTGACCCTTTCTATGTTGAATGCAACCTACCTCCGGTGGAACTCCAGTCTGGAAGCCGTACAGGACGTGCCAGGCATTGTGTGGTCGATCTCTCTTGAGCCACTACCTCCGGCAATCTATGCACGGGCACCCCCCGGTCATAATGTTATGGGGCTGTCATCATCCGAACGCCACGAGCGATCACTGGTGGTGACCTTACTGAGCGCCACTTGGGATAACGCGGCTGATGATACCCGGGTGGAGCAAGCCGCCAAAGCGCTCTTTTCAGGCATTGAAGCCGATGCGCGTGCATTGAATGCACATCACCCTTTTATCTATCTGAATTATGCAGCGAAATGGCAGGATCCGATCGCTAGTTATGGCTCTGAAAGCATTAAGCGGTTGCAACGCATCAGCCGCGAGGTTGATCCGGCGGGAATCTTCCAAAATATGGTTCCTGGAGGATTTAAGATACCTCAGTGAAACGTATCAGGTTACTCCTTACTTACCTGATCTCTTTAGTACAGACTTTAATTCAAATACGCTTTAGAGTTCGTTCAACTCAAGTGAACCTCTAAGTAGGTAATATGTAAGCGCTAACCAACTGTTTCAAAATACCAAACCCGCAAGCCATCGCTACGGCTGCGAATTCTTTACTGTAAACGCCCCTGCTCAGCCAATTAAGTCAGCTCGAACACGACATTGACCCTGGAGCCCGACATGGACTCCAATAATATTCACTATATGATTCTAGTCATAGAGATAACTGGTACATACGACCACAGGGTGTGGAAAACAGGGCTTCCCGTCCGCTCAGCCGTACTTAAGCTACACGCCGGGAGGTTAGTAGTTGGGTGGGTGACCACCAGCGAATCCCTTCTGTTGTATGTTTTTGATCCTCATTTTTTTTGTGATTCATTGAATCTAGTAGTGCCTTAAGCATTGTAGTCCTTGGAAGAACATCATTCGCTGTGACAGAAGTAGTTCTTACGGGGTCAGGACCCTGAAGCCCGAATTTGAAGCGATGCGGTGGAGATTTTTGCCCTAATCAACGCGGCGACTCTTAACTCTATGCTAACAGCGAAGAGGTTAACGCCTTCTAAAATATCCCTGTGTTGATGGGCAAACTATCCCCCAGGGCACCCTGTTCCCCAAGGCCCCCAAGGTCCTATTTCTATGAATCTCCAGTCGTGGTAGTCTTGACGGCGAGAAGACCAGGATTTGCATCAGAGTCACAATCGACTTCATTGTTCCGATACCATAGCCAAAAAGGAGTACGCGATTTGAATTATGAGACTCAGACTGAATCTGGACTGCTGGTATTGGAGAAACTGTTCTAAACTATATTAGGATTACTGTCCCTGCCAAGTACATATATACACATCGCCGATAATAGTATATGCCACCACAGCTTCGTAAAAGGTTTAGACAAGAAAGATGTGTCAGGCTTGACAATTGACCCATTGTTGACCAGTGGTAGGAAGAAGGGCCACAGTGGAGCTCGGAGTATCCGCTGATGAGGGGTGCGATAGTTGTAATGATCACTGTGGTACGTTAAGAGTTTGGCGTCCGTTCTCCCAGGCACTTTGGACTTGCTCGTGCTGGCCTGTATGTTCGGCACCGCCAGTCGCGGTACTAGTCCCCATCAACGGCTCCATATATTCAAACCGATCTGAGTAGAAGGTCTGGGGCCATTCGGAAACCCGGTCAGTCGAATACTCAACAAGCGTTTGTGTTAAGGAATCTTACGCGGGCGTATAACAGGATCCCGGATTCTAGATCGTGATTGGGGGTGCGGTTCTGGGAGAAAAAAGTGTGCAGAAGCTCTACAAGATTCGGCTGAGAGGTACGGTTTGATTGCCGATAAAATGATCGACCGGTTACCGATTGAGCCGGAGGAGAAGATTCACTGGGACGGAGGGGAGGAAGATTGCTTTGGTGAGTTTCGGGGTTCTCATGACGGTTCTGGCCTAGAGGGAGTCAACAGCTGGGGGTTAGTTAGCTGTATGAAGATGGGAGTTGAGAGGGTTAGATGTTTACTTGGCAGTCTTTGGTGTCGGAAGTGTCGGATTATGCAACACACCAAAGGAATGCAGGCGACCAATAAAGCGAGTAGGCCTATAATTGCTTCCGCTGATAAGGACATTCTCGTTGGAAACGTCAGTTTCGATGTTGAAGGTGGGAAAAAAACAGATGCATTGGGGCTGACTGCCTTTTATCATGAAGGATTCTACAGACTGTACAGAAGCCGCGAAAAGCCTGTATTGATCTCAAGCCCAAACCCAGAAGAGCCGGAGATCCCTTCAGCCCTGGACCAAGATCCGTCGAAAACGGAGTCGCATTTCTGGCTTGAGCCAATTGGCAGGACACAGCATGTGGTGGCTGAGTGAGCATTTGCCCGGGGAAGAACCACGATTGGTGCAGACCAGAAGTGCGGCCTACCTCGATGCATAGCGTGAAGTATACAGCCCGAGCAAGGTAAGGCTGTCGGCTCCTGACCAGCAGTCCACCACAAGGGGGCTTGACCAGGGGCAGGCGGGAATATTAGAAGGCTCCGATTCTCTGATCAAGTCGTTAACCATTGGATTTTCTATCCAAACCTGAATTTCAATCCCAGCCTTCTATCCCTCTTGTAATCCGAAAATAAGTCTGTCCGACCACAAAGACACCATCCAAAGGCTCTACGACGACGAATGCCTGACTCTCGACGAGCTGATGGCCTCCATGGAGAAGAATTTTGGCATTCGTGCGAGGTATGTCTTCTATCTCAGACCCATTCCATTACCGCTGTACCCCCTGACATTGATCGGTTGGATAGCAAGGACACCTACAAACGCTATTTCAAGAAATGGCAACTACGTAAAAACAACAATCACGACTTCTACATCTGGGCTAACCATCGCATTGAAAAGCGCAGTCATGCGAACCCCAAGAAGAAGACCCAGATCCTGTTGAACGGAAAAGCGATCGATAAGAAAACTATCCAGAAGAATATCCCGCGGCAGGTGTCGACTTATGATCAAGCACGCGCAGCAGGTCAGTCATCTAAACCCAGCTGATATAGGTATCCGGAAAATAGTGACATTCTCTAGCTGCGAGTCCAGCAACACCTCAAGGCTACAGCATCGTAACGCCTGCTGGTTCGACCTCAAGCCAGCCCCAAGACACTTCGGCGAGACCAAGCGAGCCCCCATCGTCGAGCCAACCTGCATCACTTGGAAGTGACATAACAGACAAAGAAGAGCTGACCGAAATTAAATTGCTTGCTGAAGTCATGCAAGACTGTGGGTCTTTCCTCTCTCTATGGGGCCAAATGAATGTTTCTACTTCCCGGAGAAATCTGGCTGAACTATATACTTCGGTTGCTGAGCGGATCATTACGGATACTTGGGATCTCCAATCACATCCCCGTCATATAACTCGTCTTCTACCAGTTCTAGAATTTGACATCTTGCACTCCTCATACAAGGATGACTTTGAACGAGTTCAGCTACAGCTACGGAATCTACCGCAGGATATCTATGTTGATACCGTCCGTACTGCGAGGTTCATCGCATCGGCAAAAGGCTGCGTCAATGTGGCAGCAGCCCTGTTCGACAATCCGCTCAATGTTGATTCTCGTGATTTCAGGGGACAGACATGCCTTGGGATAGCTGTGCTTCATAATCACCCAGCGATGGTTTTGTCTCTCATCGCCCGAGGAGCAAATGTCAATAACAGACGCCGCGACGGGCAAACGGTGTGGACTCAGATTCGTACATCGGAAGAGCATGACACGGTGTCTCAGATGCTGATCAATGCTGGCGCCGATGTGAATACCACGGTCAACTCCGTCAATGGTATTTACATCTCTGCCGCTGGCGGTCATATCGATGCCGTCCGTCGTCTGCTTCGATGGGGGATGAACCCATCCATTCAAACACCTTTCTTGTGGGCTCCGCTAGTAAGTTTCAGCATCCGAGACCGTGTCCACCTTATTGCACGAAGATACTAAGAGGTGGCCTGAATAATTTAGTATTGGGCAAGATCGATCGAGGTCATGAAGGCTCTTGTTGAAGCGGGTGCGGATGTGAACACGCTTTCTGACTCTGGGGCGACACCACTTGCAACTATTGGAAAAGGCCCTGGAGAAATTAGGGATTACCTCATACAGCACGGTGCTGTACTTAAACCTCGGCGCGCCACCAAATCTTGGAAAAGAAGGCCATCCTTGATGCCGTTTTTGTCCACCATTTCTGGGTCAAACGAAGAACAAACCAAACCAACTAGTATGGGCGCTAGGCTTCCCCAGTCTTTGGATAGTACAGCTATTGTACCTCCAATCCACCCATCTCCAATAATAGCTTCCTCTCCCGCCTCGCCTAATCACAGTTTACCCTTCCGATATCCTGATCTTTCCTCGAGTATGTGGGTTGCTGACGGTGCTCCTTATCTCGCTTCGCCAAGGGTGGAAAAGGACCCACCTTCCATTACTTCTCGGCCTCAGATAGTGATGCCTGGAGTCATAAAAGATTTGCTTCTCAATGACCCTCCAATGCCCTTGCCGCGTTGGTGAATGAAACCTACGTAGTACTACTGTCGACCGGAGCCCCGGTAACTACCCCAGATCCCTCAAGATGCAGCGATCCTTCCGGATTCCGGAAACACAGCGACTGAGGCATTAATATTAGACAGCTCCTATTTCCGTATTTAGTTCAGTCGATTCATGAATTTAGATATTGCCAATTTCACAGATTATCAGAAACAGAGACCACTTTTTGACCGTAATAAGTCATGACCTCCGTAATCTCCGGTCAACGTCTGCACACTCATATCTAGTTTCGAGATTTCATTTATTGAGAGATTTCCGGATCCAGTGTCAGAGTTGAGGTAGGAACATATAGAAAAATAGTAAGTAGAAGGCTACTGCTCTATATAACTGCTCGCTCCGTCAGAGGCCGATTTTCAATAATCCGCTCATACGAAAGCACACTGAGGTCAAGAGTCTGGAAGCGCCCGTAAACAATTAACTCAGCAACACCACGGCCACAAGCCGGAGCCTGTTGGCTCCCATGGCCCCAAAATCCCACACAGAAAAGGAAATTGCCGACCTTGCTGTGTGGCCCAACTATAGCATTATGGTCGAAGGTATTAAACTCATAATGACCCACCCAAGAATCCGTCACGCGTGCGCTGGCAAATTGAGGAACCCTGCGCGTGATAACTGGAAGTATTTTCTCCTCCCATACATTCTCTGCAAAGCTGAAATCGTCTACATCCACGGCAGTGTCTGGCTCGATCGGGGGGCAACCAACGAGGTAGTCTTTTGCGCCGTAGGAGCGGAGATGAACACCCGACGGATCGATAGTTAGAGGGAGATCCTGGGTCAGGCTCTCATCGACAGAGAAGATGTAGGTGTAGCGTCGTCTAGCCTCAATTGGCAAATCGGCAATACCTGCCATATTAGAGACTGTAGCAGCTCGAGTTCCTGCAGCATTAACCAGGGTGCCGACGACGATCTGCTCTCCGGCGCGTAGTTCGATGCTTCGCACCCTATCACCCACTTCCTCTAATTCTGCACCGATGACTTCGTTCGCGATGTACTCCACGCCGTTTGCCTGGGCAGTGCTACGCAGCCACTGCACCATACCCCAGGCATTAAATGCACCTTCATCGACAACATTCAGACTCGCACTGTCAAGGTCGTCGGTGTACAAGAATGGGTACTTTTGCTGGACATCAGCCCTTGAAATAATTCATGTCCCGGCTCCCAAGCTAGCCTGCAGCTCCTGGTTTTTCTGCAGCACTTCGGTAAACTTGGATGAATTGGATAAATATAGGTATCCAAAGTTGCGGATTGAAGGGGTAAAGGGTACGTCGCGGGGGTCTGGAGGAAATTCGGTGCCAAAGCGCTTAACGAAATCGGCTGCATATTGCGCAATCTGGACATTGATGGCGGTTGCAAATTGTTGACGCATGCAGTTGTTGCTGGCTTTGGTAGCGGAATACTCTAGGGAAGGGTCTCGTTCGACAACGAGCACTGAGCCCTTGAAGTCTGGAGTTGCAGCTAGATGCCATGCAATAGAAGAGCCACTGGTAGCACCACCGACGATGACTACGTCGTAGTGCTGGCGGGTAGGAGATTTGGTGATAGACATTGTGGCTGAGAGCAAACGCAAATTGGTCGATGAATATTCAATAATAATTGTTATTGGATGCTCTAGTTGTTCAGGGATTTATATATACAGGCGTCACTGTCACGGCTATCGTTATAAGATACCTAACAGTATTTACTCTGGATAAAACAGTTCTCTACATTCCTCATGTCGTCATAAGTTGCCATATTCGCCTTTCGGTTAGATCTTTGCAAGTCTCGGTTTTAGCATTTCAACTGCATTTGAGCAGATTTTGAGATTTCGGGTCCTGGGTGTACGGTACTTCCGAACCAAAGGAGCAATGTGGCCCACCTTCCCTTCATCGCGATAAGCTGCCGGTTTGATAAGCCACATGTGGATCTCGCACCCATTAGGCAGGGTTTCCCGAAATGGTACTGTACTACACCCCACCAGTATATTTATGTAGAAGTTATACTACTCCTTTGTATTGCTACCTCACTCACCATTCCATTTGCACCTCACCATTGGACACAAAATGTCCCGCATATTTATGTATATCCAATCCACACCACAATTTTGATGACCCGTGACTAACCCATCTATAGAACAGGAGCAACAGGCTACATTGGCGGCGACGTCCTGTATGCCCTCACACAGGCACTTTCCTCGTGCAAGATCACGGCCCTCGTCCGCAGCAAGAAGAAGGCATCCCTTATCACGAGCAAATTTCCATCTGTGATCCCAGTCATTGGAGATCTTAATTCCGCGGCGCAGATTGCGAGCGAGGCTTCGAAGGCTGATGTTGTGCTTCGTATGTATAAGCAGAAAGAATCTACCCATTCCCCTGAATACTGGATATATTTTATCTAACCGCCAACTGTTGCCCGAAAGACCTAGCGAGCTCGAACCATTTCCCCAGTGCTACTGCCATTGCGCAGGGCTTGACAGAGACGCAGCGCCAAAGTCCAGGTATCTATAGATCTCCTTATTTTCTCTGAAGAACCTTATGAACGCCACCCTAAACGCTTTCCATCGCAGTTTGGATCCAAATCTCGGGCGCGAGCCTCCTCTCTGGCGCGGAAGTTGCAACAAGTTCCTATGGCCAAGCACGGGCCCAAAACCACAACGACCTGCAAGGCATTAGCGAAATCCGAAAGATCATCTCTTCATCACCCAAGCGCGCCGTCGATCAGATGCTCCTAAATTTCTCCTCAGAACAGCCTAATGTCCGAACAGCGATTATTTACGGGCCATTGATCTATGGCCTGGGCCGCGGTCCAGTCAATCAGCGCAGCATCCAGCTACCTGATCTGGCGAAGGAGACTCTTCGACTTGGACATGGAGTTCAGGTCGGGAAGGGTCTGAGCTGTTGGAGTAATGTTCACATTGCGGATTTGTCGAACTTGGTTGTGAGGTTGGTTCAGGAATCGGAGGACCGTCAAGGAAGGAATCCTTTGTTGTGGAATGAGAATGGCATTTACTTTGCGGAAAACGGAAAGATGGTTCGTGTTTCAGTTTTCCCTTCTTTTTGTCACGTTTTCTGATGTCTTATTGCAGCCATTCGGGGAGATTTCGAGAAGAGTAGCCGCATTTGCTTTCCAAAACGGCTTCACGAGAAGCACATATGTTCAGGAAATCGACGCCGAGACTGCAGACATATTGACCGCACACGGTGCCGTTCTCTGAGGGTCTAACGCCCAGTATACGGCATCTCGGGCACGTGAGTTGCTAGGCTGGAAGCCGGCTGGTCCCAGCATTGAAGAGGTGATCCCCAGAGCTGTTATGGACGAAGCCTTGCGGCTTAGATCTCATGCTAAGATCTAGAGTTTCTTCTATTCTCCGTAATGTATTTTCAGATAATTGGTCTGTAATTTCAAAGTTAAAGCGTCACGTCGCAATAATTGGACATCGTTCATTCTTCATAACATCAAACCAACTCAACGTGTAATCCTTAGTCTCTGACCGTGTCTTCCAGACGCACTGCGCAGTCCCTGCAGCTGCAGAAAACGGGCCCAATGAGGTCCGATGGCCTGTCATGATAAGCCAATCTAGCAGGCCGCTCTGCAATTCGGGGTCTAATGCCTCGTAGGCTGCAACGAAACCAGGCCAGAGGATTGCTGTATCAGGCGTATCGGGCGGCGCAGTCTCACTGTCCTCGATGCGGGTTTTGTCGTAGCGTTGTAGACACTCCAGACAGTTGCGGACAGTATCTTGGAGGATTACAGCGCTGATGTTGGGGACGCGACGGTAATAGAACAAGATAATGGCTTGATGCATGGCCTGAATCATGAAATGATTTGCTGTAAGTTTCTGGCTAATGGCAGTATCCTGACCGTTCTTCACTGCTGTTGGATTGATTGGTTTCAATTCAGGAGTCTGCTTCCATGAGAGAATATACTGCTCGAGCATGCTCGCGCGCCGCTTTAATTCTCTTGTGGTACGCGCGTCCACGGTCGGGCCGCCGCGATGAAGTAGCTCTTGCTCGTTAGCCAGGCGAATAACCAGCGATATAAGGTTCATGAGTGACCATGCTTAGAACAGCCATCAGTATCTCCTTGTACTTAGTCTGCTTAGATCCTACAACCTCCTGGTTCAGGGCCATTTCGAGATGTTGCTTGGCGGTTTCTTTGAAACGCTTTGCTGATATGTGCAGGTCACCAGCAGAATGATCGCGTGTATACTTATGGAGGCAGCTGGCAGCAAGAAGCGAATAGAACAGCGACAGCCTAGTGTGGCTTGTAGTATGGTAAATACTGAGGTCCGCAAATGCGCTCATTGCACTGGCTGCCAGGGACAATACCGGCAGTTCCTCAAAGGAAATGAGAGCGAAATTACATTCTCTTTGAAGTAACGCATCAGGTCAGCAGTCTCAGGAGGTATGATTGGGCGTCCTGAAGAAACGTCAAAGGATGGAAAGACTGGTGTTAGAGACGAAGAGGGGGACTGGTGTGTGACCTCGTCAGAATGCGGGTCTATTAACGGACGAAGGAGAGACTGAGCACCACTCGTCAAAGTATCAATATCCAGAAAGGGCTCCGGTATAATGACATCACATGAGCCACTGGGCACATTATGTAGCCCATCAAATATGGCAGTATCATCTGTAATAGCAGGCCAGAGGTCATCCCATTCCAACGGGTTGCGATCCAATTGGTCGGATTGCGGCTCAGCTTGGTTATTATCTGCAAACTCGTTGGTCGACAACACCAGAATACCGAAAGGGCCTCGAAATAAATCGCCTTCCAAGCGTACGTCGCTATCGTATTCATTTTCCAGTTGTGACAAGGCAGCACTTGCGGACTGCTTTCCAAGACTTTCTGTCATCAGTTGTGTCATCCTCAGTTGGTTGGACTCTGCCACGCTAGTTAGCAAGCAAGCGTTTTCCGTTGTATGGGCCAGAAAGGTGATCTACTGGAAAATAGGGGCCGGCGAAAAACTCGGTCTCCATCATGACTCGCCCAGACTAGCTGACGCTCATAGCCGAGACATGCCAGGCCTTGTTGTTGGCAGTTCTCGCAAACAGGGCTCGCTTCGTCACGCTTTACATGACGATGGCGGCAGGTTCCGCAGCCTGTAAGTGTGCGATTCCGTGAGAGCATGCTGCATACTATTTCGCATTCACAACTATACTACACCCGACGTCTAGGGTTTGCCTCCAGTATCTGAGACATACGAAAACCGAATATTCTGTACAGTATAAAGGATACTCGAAGTTAGACGAAAACGATCCCCAGATACTGAGCAATGTGAAATGAGACCGATTCAACCGAGATCGGCTCGTTCAATTGTCTGACTGAAGCGATGGAAATGCTTCTGGATGTTCTGGGCGGAGGTTCCAGTCATTGAGATGGAGCAGGAATAACGTAAGGCCGAAGTCCCACCCTCTAAAGTTGTTAGAACTTACAGCTTACAGCTCAAGGCCATCTGTTTGTCTGCCTATTACCATTTTTGGTCAGTATACATATTCCTGACTTTATCAGAATACTGATCTAAGCTGGCACATTGTTTGCATCCACATATCGTTGAAAATCAAGCTGTCTGTTGCCACCACTACAGCAAACCTGCCAATCAATCTGCCATTACAACAAGACTTCTCACCACTGCTGAGAGGCCCCATCCCAAGGATCAAAACTCTACGCTAATGGGGCCTCATCAATTGCAAGAATACATCTGCAATGGGCTTGGCAGTTACATCGCACCAGGCTCAGTGACTCTCAACTGCAAATGAACTCTTCCATATAACATAGTCTAGGTATCTAAACCTCAACCTTCATAGATAGTAAGGGTTGCTTCCAAGTTACTAGCATATTATATAAATATGCAAAGGGCCATCAATCATTCCGTAAATTTTCTCAATACATAATAGAATACTCTTGACAACAAGCTGTCTGTTTACTATGTCTCATCTGCCACTGACACACTTAATCACAAGCCTGTCAGCCTGAGACAACTCGACCCACTTGATGAGCGTCTCTATTCCGCAAAGCTTTAATCGAATGACGCTAGGTTCGCCCCATGACATGGTCCAGAGAGCTTAATTTATGTTTGACAACAAGTTTATCTGATATTAAGGTGAATCGAACCACCACCGAGAATATATTGCGGGTCTCATCTTGTCATTCTTGCCTGCAAAGAGACTACTCTCCGCCATCCCTACCACCCGTGCCTGAAGAAAACCCCCCGGTTTACCATGATCAATTTGCAGATCAATGCTTAAATGGCGTTCGGAAAGCGGTATATCATCGTTTCCGTCCACCCAATAAAGTATGCTCGCCGAACAGGCTTCGCTGCCGCGTCAGCCCTACCATGTATCTGATCAGATATTACCGTGTGGCACCACATGCGTGAGCTTGTACCTGGCTCTAAGACCAATCATGAGAGGCCGTTTCTCTCCTGCACCAATATAACCTGCCAAACCGTAGGTGGTTCTCGGCAGGACCGCGAGAAGTCTTGGGCGGGACTGCGAGATCACAGGAGCACGATATGCTCCCTCACGGATATTGAGATAGAATGAACCTAGGAGGACCAGCCTCTATGCTCGCCAGTGCAATGCTGAGGACATCTTGAGACAGGTATATAAACATCGGCTTGCTACAACGATTGACGTTATCACACAGACAGATCACACCGACTCACTCGCAGTCGATTTCTCTCATTTTCCTGCCACTCGTTTCACAATCATGAAGTCCACTCAGCTGGCAGGCAGCATCGCTGCTGCCGGGATGTCGCTTGCGGATGTCTGCACCGTCTCGCACGTGCAGTCCTCCCTGCCTCTGGATGCCTTCACTGGACTAGAGATCAAGACCAGCTCGGTGACCGCCAGCCCCGTCTACAACGTCTCCGTGAGCGACCAGACCTTCTACCCGGATGGCACCTTCGACTATTGCAACGTAACCTTTGCCTACTCGCACGCCGGCCGTGACGGCTCGATTCTGCTGGGCATCTGGCTGCCCGCCCCCGATGCCTACCAGAATCGGTGGTTGTTCACGGGCGGTGGTGGCTTCGCCATCAACTTGGAGGGCGACTTGATGCCTGCCGGTCTCCTCTACGGTGCTGCCGCCGGTATCACAGATGGAGGGTTCGGGGCCTTCACAACCGACCTGGATGCTGTGTTCCCCAGCGCTAACGGCACGATCAACTGGGATGCGATCTACAACTTCGGCTACCAGTCACACCATGAGCTCAGCGTTATCGGCAAAGCCTTCACCAAGAACTTCTTCAACACCACCGCGAGCAGTAGCAAGCTCTATTCTTACTACATGGGCTGCTCCGAAGGCGGCCGCGAGGGCTGGAGCCAGGTGCAACGGTTCCCCGAGGAGTGGGATGGTGCTATTATCGGAGCGCCGGCGATCCGCTACGGCCAGCAGCAGGTCAACCACCTCTTCCCCAACGTGGTTGAACAGATGCTGGGCTACTATCCCCCGCCCTGTGAACTGGAGAAGATCATGAACCTGACGATAGCTGCCTGTGATGAGCTGGACGGCAGAAAGGACGGCGTCGTCGCGCGGACTGACCTCTGCCAGCTGCACTTTGACCTTAACTCCACCATCGGGGAGCCCTACTACTGCGCCGCCGAGACCACCAGTGAGAATCTGAAGAAGCGATCCGCCCACGCAAAGCGCCTGACAGTTTCCAATACCACACCGGCCCAGAACGGCACGGTGAGTGCTAAGGGCGCCGCGGCCGCGGCCACGATGCTCAAGGGTCTTCACACTTTAGATGGCAAGCGGGCCTACATCTGGTTCCAGATCACTTCTGCCTTCAGTGACGCCGAGACCCAGTACAACAGTGACACCGACAGCTATGAGCTCGACATCGACGCGCTCAGCGGCGAGTGGGTCGCCCGTTTCCTGGAACTGGTCGAAGCCGATAACCTCTCGAGCCTGGATAACGTCACATACGACACCCTCCGCGATTGGATGGAGCTGGGCTGGCGCCGTTATGGTGATTTCCTGCAGACCACCTACCCCGATCTGAGCGCCTTTAAGGAGGCTGGTGGTAAGATCATCCACTACCACGGCGAGTCGGACCCCAGTATCCCGACTGGATCTTCCGTTCATTACCACGAGTCCGTCCGCAAGATCATGTATCCGGATCTTAGCTACAACCAGAGCACGGACGCCATGGCTAGCTTCTACCGCCTGTACCTGGTTCCTGGCGCCAGCCACTGCGCGACCAACGCCTATGAGCCGGGACCCTGGCCCCAGGATAACATGGCGGTGATGATTGACTGCGTCAAGAATGGAGTGGTGCCTGTTACCTTGAACGCAACTTACCTCTCGGGCGAGGAGAAGGGCAGCAATGCCCAAATCTGCGCCTGGCCCCTCCGCCCCTTGTGGAAGAACAATGGCATGGTCATGGAATGTGTGTACGACCAGGCCTCGATTGACACCTGGCAGTATGACTTTAATGCATACAGCCTGCCTCTTTACTAGACAGACTGGCACCAGTTGGATTGTTCCGCAATTTGATATGCTAGCCTGGGATGGAGTAGACCGAAGTTCTCTGTTCGGAACAGTCGGCCTAGAGAAGGGGAAGCAACGGCAAGCGACATGGTGTCGTTGTAATTATCATTTAATTCGGTACTTATCTGTATTTAAGTAGTAATTTAAGTGGCCCAACAGACCAGCGCAAGATATTTTCCATAACCCATAAATTACGCCTTCACTTGGCCCGATCAAACGACATAACGACGTCCCTCTCCTTAAAGTACCCTCTGCGGCGCACAAACTCCGAAACCTTCGCAACAGATGTCCCCATTTTCCGCAACTTCCACACCTCCTGCGCCTTCAGACACTCTCTAAAATGCTCTATCAAACCCTCATGCGAATAAACCCTATCACGCAAGACCAAGCCATCAGCCCCAAAGCGCATTCCCTTTGTAAGACCTTCTTCCAGGGAAACCTGACACCCAGTGCAGCAAACACCGTGCTCGATGCGCCCACTAGCCCGATCAAGATAAGGTAAGGTAGTCGTCGCCATGAATGGCAAGTTGGAATATGATTTAGCCGCAGTCCAAGTAGCTTCTTCATCACTAGTAGGCTTAGACCCAACTACCCGGATAAGATCGTCCATAGTCACTAGTTGTCTCCTTCCCTTGCTCGATACCTCCTGCATGGAGTAGATCCCCGGGATGGTCCGAAGAATCGGAAGAGACTTGAGTAAGCTATATGTCTTCGAAGCTGTCTTACACTTCGACGAAATATACCATTTCGCATCAGCGTAAGGCACGAGCCGGGGCAGGCGATCCTTCTGGATACATGAAAAGCAGCAGCGGAGGAGGGTCGGGAGGAAGAGGAAGCCTCCGAATGAGCTGCCGCAGAGGAGACAGTCGCGCGTACAGAGCGCAGTGAACAGCTCGGTAAGGGTGAATTGGTTTGCTACTTTGGTTCTCAAAAGTGCGCAGAATGCGTCGAGTGCGTGTGTTGTTGTCTCCCGGTAGAAGCGGCTAGTGCTGACGCTTTGTTGGGCGCGGCGGCTGACTTGGCGGAATCGAATGAGGGATTCGATGTCGAGGTAGAGACAGATTTCGTGGATGAGTTCTAGATGTAGGACATCTAGCTGGCCTAGGCTTGTGGAGGGTGCTTTGAGGGGTTGGGTTATAGTGCTGCGGACGGGTTCGTGGGCGCGGCGGTTTATGTGGATGACTGCTAGGTCGAAGTCGCGGCGGTGGTAGGTGGTGAGCTCGATGATCTCATCTTCGTGCGGATCATGTTGAGAAGTGGAAGTTTGTAATTTTTGGGGGTTCATGTTGATCCTTTCTGTTGGGGATGTAGCAGAGTCTGGGTCCTTGAGGAATGGAAGGAGGAAAGGAAGAAGATAGAATGAAGGAGAGGATAGTCCTACGACACGTGGTCCAGTTCAGTTAAATGCTCAATTAAGTCCATTCCATTGATAGCACGTAAACGATGTTTGACTTATCATGAAGGTGGTGGTAAGGGGAATCTGAAAGCTATCCTCCCCTATAGTTCCTCCAGCGCATTCGTATACGATGCTTAGATGAGGAAAGATCACAATGAGCAGCATATCAACGTTCCAATAGCTCTTCCCTAATTTTCCAAGTAGACTAAAAGCCTTGCACTATGCATAGCCCTGGGACTCCCCAAACCTTCCGAAATATTAAACCTCAACGGACGAACCAAAACCAAGTCAATAGAGATTCCTAGAACACACTTGAAGTCAGCACATATCATGATAGCCAAGCAATACGAATGGGGAAGCCATATACATACCATGTCTCATTATTCAGTAGCCATAATCTCGTCGCCTTCCTGCACTTCCTTGTTCTCAACGTAGGTCGTCGGCGCACCGGGAGGTACGAGGTGGCGCCGGCAATAATTTGGCGAGGTTTTTCCCAACGCCTTTATGGAGGGGCTGCACCTGACATTCGTTCCCTGACGTTCTTTGCACTGAATAAAGTCCATCTCCTTCTGACAGCCGCAGGAGAACGCAATTTGCAGATTGGTGCACATGTTTATAGATTGGTTCTGGGAGGATGTGAAGATCGATCAGTCAAGGTGTGATGTCGACGTGACGCAAAGATTGAGCGGTAGTTAGGTTGATTGTAGGTGCTTGAGTGAGCTTGGGGGTGTCGAGTAGTCGTGCGTTCGTTGGTAGAAAGTGGTCCTTGGTTGATGGTAGTGATTGGTGGATGGTAGTTGTAGATGAGAGGGTACCGTATGAGAGAGGTAGGAGGCGGAGTAGAGTACTTCAGGTCAAGAAAGTAGAGGGCCAGAAGCTACAGAAGGATATATGTAGGTAGAGGAGAGGGAAAAGTAAAGAGACAGAGGTCCAACTTAGTTAGCCCTGGGGTCTGTATCAGTTTGGAATGAGCTGTGAGTCTCGTGTGAGGTATGTGCTGTTTAAATATTGAGATAGGATAGTTCAACCCGATCAAGGGGATCTCATCCAATCAACTGCAAAGTCGACGTATATCTGAACCCTGAGTTGCTTTTCCTTCGGTCCTGCCTTATATGCAGGAACCCTAATCGTGATGCTATGTCTGTCTCTCACCTGTGGAGTCTGAGCTTGAGGTGAGAGCCTTTCTCAGTAAATTAACCTTCAACTCTAAGCTGCCTGAGAGTGATCTAACCGAGGTGATGCGGGTGATTGGTTGATCCAGTAGGAATGAGGTCGAGGTTTGTATGTGCTCAAGTTCCTTTCGTAGACGCGTGCAGGTGCTGGTGACTCGTATCCTCAGAGCAATACAATACCCAAAAATTCTCTCGAAGTTATGGTAGAACCCAGCCTAAAGCTTGCGAAGCACAATGATATGATGGCGGAAATGTTTGTGATAAGGAAATCAGTACAACAAAAGAAACAAGAATAATTGATGAAAAATGAACCATAGGAGTAGTGTCTTCAGTTGCGGGGTGCCTCAGTATAGTTATCAATAATGTCACTGTGGTAAGAATTTTTAGGGCTTAAAAGAGCCTGCGTAGCAGATCTTTAAAATGGATGGTTGGTCGGAGTCGCACCTGCAGTTATTCCAGGAATGGAATATATCACTTCTAGGAATGACAAGGACTGTAGCAATCCGCTAGCTAGGAAACTTTAGGGTACCCTTCCAGACAATGATTGCTACCAACGGTAGATACATCGGGGCCAGTAGTAGTGCTTGGATATTAGAGCTATGACTAATGAACGGAGAAGTGAGGGAGACATGAGCAAACAACAGTCCTAATCCGACTCATCGTACAATATCAAAGTCGCATGATAATAGGAAGGTGAAGCCTCTCACCTCGCTGTCGTCCCCCTTCATACAGCCTCTGACCTAGGCCTTCAGATATGGCCCAATAGCCATCCGCTCGAATTTGATTTTTTACGGGTTTAGCTGGGGCATTAATTATAAACTGGCGCTTATCATATCGTTTGCCTGACAAGTAGACTCGTTCTACAGCTCTTCACATTAGGACTGTAATCCGCTTGGGTCTGAATAACTTCCCCCCTTCCTCCTAAGCTTCATTCACCAATACTTGTATCCCAATCAACCCAGTCAAACGTGTTCAGCAGCTCTAAATGCGGATATTGCGGGAGCTCATCATCCAGAAATGGTGCCACAGACTGCAGCTGCTCAACTCCAGGCGGATCGGGATCCAATATCCGGTCTAGAGACCGACTCAGGATCCTCCGTATGGAACATACCATGCTCTTGCAGGAAGCCTCAGTCTCGATCCAGTCCAGGCATACCACCAGTAGGCTAAGGTTCTGAATGATTGGTGATCGTGGAAGGCGCATTTGATGGCCTTGCGGGTGTGTGGCTTGTCGCAGGAGCTCCAGACAGAGGATGCCACTTGCTGGGATTGCGTACGACATGGTCTTATAGTTGTGTTAGAGATAAAAAAAAAGTTTCGAGTTGTATCATGGATACAGGGAACCCAATTACGTACCAGCCACTCAAAGTCAGCGTACAGACCAAAAAATCGGTCTTTCTTCCTCCAGAAGATTAAGGTCAAGTGCAGCATTTCATGACTCACTTCGACAAGGTCTTGCCCGGTGACGATATTGTGTCGCTTCAACAGCCGTTCCAAGAGAAATAGGTTCATGAGAAATTCCAAGCGCGTGAGGATCTGTGCATAGAGGACATATCCGGGAACATTAGTGTTGCCGAGCTCAGACTTCGAAAATTGAATCACCGATGGAAGTTGCATGTATGTCTCATGGGTACGTTGCTTCAAGGCCCTAATACCAATGTTAGAAGGTATATGCGTGGCTTGGAATAACGCACATGGCTCTATTGACGGATCCATCAGCCAGTTTATCCATTGAACTTTCTAAAACCTCCAAGACCTCATGTCGGATACGGGCAAAACTAGTGCGCGATCGTAAGATTGTTGTAGAGTAGATCTGGTTGTTTTTGTTCCATCCGCAGGAGTCTAACTGCGCAGCGGCAGACGGAAGATCTCTAGATAATAGGCCATCGTCACTCAGATCTAGTGGCAGTCTGGTAGATGAATATACCTGACTCAAGAGAGGGGGTCGCCCAGTGAAAGTCGAAATGACCTTGTCAATGTTGAAAACAGCGGCATAGAGCCTCCTTTTCAGTTCGTATGGGAGACTCACAGTTTCTGCCTCGGTTGCAAGCTCGCGATGAAGTCCGAGAGAAGTAGTCACGGCGACTAGCTCGCCATGCTGTGTCCAGTGGGAGAAACCTTACTTTGGTTAGACCAGAGGCATCTTTAGTCTGTAATGTCACGTACTCTTGTCCCCGCTCAGAATGCCCTCCAGAATATTATGCTTGTACAACAGATACACAAAAAGAAGATTGATGGAGCCAAGCTGTTTGCACAGATCAATGCATAACGAAGCACAGCGTTTGAAGTGCGCCATCAATTGTTTGGCGTTGGTAACAGATGAATGTGCCTGACAATAATCGGCAACCGCTTGACTCTCCGACGACGAGGAGATTGCTCCACAAGCCCAATAGGTATACAAAATTCCAAGAGTTTCCCATCGCATCTGTGACCCTGTAAAGGAGGCCAGCCAGGCTTGTGGGTCCTGTTTCTCTTGTAGCGGTGTTTTGCTATTTCGGGTGAGAATTGAAGCAGTTTCCAGCATGTCTTCTTCCGACCGTCGTCGTAGCGCCGGCCGAAAAGAATTCCACATTCTGTCTGATGAGTGATGCCCTGCCAGCCGAACCCAGCCATCATTTGGATTTATGTGGCTTGAAAAGAGCATGGAGCAGTTGCGCTCCTCCGGTATATGGCTCAGAATACGAGCGCCGAGCTGCACAAGTGGTGGGTCAACTTGGAGATCTGGAGCTAAGTCTCGTCGTATTCCTGAAGTTTTATTGGCATCCTCCAACTCGAAGCAATCTCCATGTTCCACAAATACCGAGGTGAAGCTCGTTGGTCCCAGATATTCGTTCGAGCTTTCGATAAGGGGCGTGCTCCGGTCCGCAACCCCGTGGCTCTCTGTGGATGTTGCATGCACCTCAGGATAGGGGACACCTGATCCTACAACTAATTGCGGAGTTTCTCCCGAGGTCGTGCTTCTCGTGCTATTTGACTGTGACAGGTAGATGCATTCGAGTGAATGCTTCTGGCATCGTTGACATGTCGGCTGATTGTGGTCACAAGCTAGTTTTCGTCTGCGACAGGCCTCACAGGCAGCCCTGCGACCGTTGCGCCGCCGCAGAGAAGGCATAGCACCGAAGGTTACCAGATAGCACCGAGACAAATCAAAGAACTTCCACAGCGTCGGTGTAGATAATGTTAGTCGTTAGTGCCGGAAAGCCACTCGGTGTTCGGGATTACCATAATCATTCCCGATTGGCTCTGCTCCGATAAGCCTCTCCGTAAGGCCTCAAGATCCTGGCAATCAAGCTGGTCATTGGGTGGTGTTTCATTCGACTCTGGGTTCCTATTAATTATTTCGTACAGCCGAAAGCCGATTCCGATATCCGTAGCTTAACGGCCAAACAGCATATATCCATGTATTCGACTCGACACCGACATGCCATTCCAATATCCCCAACGATCTATTCACGACAATGGCAAGATCCAAACTCCAGGTACATATACATGGCATTTCAGATGATGCATTATGCGTGTTTTCCAACGGGGATATGATCTCAGGCGAGATCAGTATCCATGTCGAGAACAATAACCACTACTCCGATATGATGATCATGCTTGAAGGTAAAGTCCTTACATCGGCTATTGGAGAGACACTGCTAATATTCTGCTTAATACAGGAACAACCACAGTATCCATGCAGCATGAAGTAGGAGTCAAACTTCAGAGCACCCAGACTTTTCTGCGTTTCAGCCAGAAGACGCGAGTCGATTCTCCTGGGACTTTCCCATTTACATTTGTCATCCCATCAGCTCTCCCCACTGAATCATGCAGCCACGTCGTGTTTGATCCACTCGTGCGATATGCGCATACAGCGCTGCCTCCTTCTCTAGGGAGCAAAACTCCATGTGCCCCAAGAAGCAAGAAAGCCGACATCCTCACCCCAAATGCGGTACAGATTCGCTACTGTATCAAGGCAACTCTCCAAGCTTGTCAGCAAGACCAGGAACCGAAGCTCAGCACTACTAGGGATATCTATATCATTCCCACCCCTTCGTCAGAGAGGCCACCCCCAGCCTTCACTCCTGCAACCAATAACTCGGATAAGCCTTCTCAACTGGCTCTGGAAAATCATGAATCCCCAATGAAGGCCCAAATCGTGCGTAACATCTTCCGGCGAAAGGAAGGCCGCCTCATCGGTGAGATCCTGCATGCGGGACCGCTTACCATGCACCTTCACCAACAACGACCTACAGAGGCTACTATTCCCCTTCGACTTCGGTACTATTCAGCCTCGGGAGTTCACCCTCGCTTACACAATTTGACTGTTTCCATACGTGCATCGACATCTTTTGGTCTGTCTCCAAGCCCGGATATCTCTTATCAAACCCAAAGTCACCAATCGAGCGTTTACACGAAGACTCTGCAAATCGCCACCCAAGACATGTCTAGTATAACATGGGAGGTTGTGCCATGTCCCACAAAAACGGATTCACAGATTGAGATGGCGTATGAGGCCCTTGTTCCGGTGTCGTTCAGTCTCTCCCCTGACGGACCTTTTGTGCCCACCTTTCATTCGTGTATGGTGGGCCGGAGCTACGAGCTTGAGTTTCGAGTATACTATCAAGTCGGATGGGAATCGATCTTTCCACGTCGAATTACGACCACTGTGCCCTTGGTAATTACGATGAGCAACAGATAGAATTTCTGCATTTGAGATTGTATGTCATTGTTATGGATTGCTGGTATGTAATCCCGAGTATATAATTTAGGTAGGCCAGGAATTTTCAGGGAGAGGGAAGTCAATGACTACAGTATTGTTGGTGCTCTAATCTATTGAATCGTTGTTGGCTAGTATAGTTTTTATAATCATGTTTAGCAAGCTATATAGTATACTATAAATTGCGCGAAGACCAATATTGATACCTCTACATCTCTCATTGGAATGGATTGAATGTGAACTAAAAGAATACTCCTTCCAAAGAGGACAAAGAATTCAGCATTACTGGAGTACAATATTTCCCATTAACGAGGTCCTTCAGTCCTTTTTCGACATTCCTGCAAACAGCAGCAGCACACCCGTAGCTCCAATACTAAGCCCTGAATATAGTTGCACACCCAGATACGACCCCGTATTATTCAGAATGGCACCTGCAACAGGTGAACCACATAGGGACCCCAACCCACACAACACCGAACACATACCCATTCTCGTTCCCAAGGTTTCAAGATTCGGAGTGAGGGAGGTCAAAGCCACAGCGGGAAGTGCAACAAAAGCCCCGGAGAAAAGTCCATAGAGGACTGCGAATGCAATTAAGCCGCCGGTGTCCGTGATAGCGATCCAGCACAGCGACAACACGCCGCTGATGATAGCACTTCCCAGAAGTATGTTCAACGGGCCGAGTCTCGGGGCTAGTAACCCCGGAACGATTCTCCCCGGAACAGATGCAGCATTGAGGATTGAGACAAGATAGAAAGCGAGGGGCTCGCCTACAGCATGCTTTTGGATGGCGTAAGCTTCGATGTAGAAGATAGGGTTGAAGAAGCCAATGTAACCGAAGAACATGGCCGCACAGAATAAGGTGTATGGAATCTGTTTGAAGGCAGAGAATTCGGTCAAGACGCGTCTGGTCTTGGGGGTTTGGCGCACGCGCATAACAGACAGGGAAAAGGCAGTCGTTGCGAGAGCTACAAACCCGATGGTTCGTGTAGCCCAACCGAAGCCGATGCGAGGCTGGAGTTCACGGAAGATGATGGGATAGAGGGCGCCTCCTAGGCTGCTTCCCGACGCGGCGAGGGCTGTGGCAATTGGACGCCGCGAGGAGAAGTATTGTGGAATTATGGCCACAGACGGGATGTAGAGACATCCGTTCCCGAGTCCGATACAGAACGCTTGAGCGAGGAGGACTTGCCAGTATGAGGTGCAGGCGCTGAGTGTCATGAATCCGACTACGATGAGGGCGGAGCCGGTGAGGATGAGAATGTAAAAGTATCCCGAGTCGTATAGGGGACCGGTAATGACTCCTATTACGAGGAGGAGAAAAGCTTGGATTGCACCAATCCAGGAGATGTCTGAGCTGGACTGGTCCTTAAGCAGGCCGAGTTCATAGTAGGCTTGGAAGGCACCGTATGTGTTGACCGTTCCCCTGTGGTTCGCGAAGGTGGTCATTAGAAGAGTACTTTGAAGTATAGCGTGGTAGCATGAAAATAGTACCATGAGTTGAAGAATAGGAAGAACGAGCCTGCCACCTGCAGCCAGGCTTGGAGACCACCATTCGGCGGCGTAGTATAGGCTGTATTCTGCCCATTGATCTGCGAGTTGGCCGCTTTGGGCGATTCAAGTTTTTCCATGATAACGGTCGTTTGTTCCGACTATCTATTCACAAATGCAAAGGAAGAGATTGAGGCTGCTCAGTATGGTATCTGGACGGCTTGACTGCTTCATTGTTGATATATATTTGAGTCTCGGCTCTCGGCTTCGGAGTCAAAACACCATTCGGAAACAAGCCCAGCTAAATAATTCCTGTCTAACTGTCCTGACTTTGCTGGTCACCCAAATCCGAGCGGATTTACTTCTTCTGAATTCTTTTCGGATGATGCTAAGCTAGTGTCCATGTTAGCTGCGTACTATGATAATCGCTCACTATATGACTTTCATAGGTGACCTTTTAGCCCAATTTCTGCTAGGAGGTCGGATACCACTCGAGGATAGGGAAACATCTCTTGAGGGTATGGCTAAGATCCGTTTTTTACGCTTGGTGCGAAAGATGTCACAATGGAATCTGAACAAGCGTGGCTCTGCTAAAGAGCTGCTAGAGGATGAGTGGATCTGTGAGCATACAGGATAGAGAGGGCTAAATCTTTAAGCGCTTGGCATCCTCAGGCTTATATTTGTCTGCCTCAGGAATCAGCACGTGCGAGCAGCCGAATCCGGTTAGTGTTCCCCCACTGATGCAATCACGCAAACAGCTTGTTGGAGCAGTGGAAGCTCTCGGAACGCTTCTTCTCTCTTCATCCCATCTCAATTGCTCCAGATCAAGCACAATGGCATCAATTCTCCCCCGTGTTGGCTTCCGCGCCTTGACCGCTCTGCCCAGAGCCACCCCCCTTCCCCGGGTGTCTTTCACGCAGCTTCCTCGCGTGCAGCCCCGCGTTCAGCCCCTCACTCGCCGGTTCCTCACAACCATTCCCCAGGAACAGCCTCGTCTGCGTCTTGGATCGACCGGTAGGTCTACCTATTCAACTACCTTGCACCACTTGGATGCATACTGATCAGCGTAGCCCCCAACTTCAAGGCCCTTACCACCCATGGCGAAATTGACTTCCACGAGTTCATCGGCAACAGCTGGGCCATTCTCTTCTCCCACCCGGCCGACTTCACCCCCGTCTGCACCACCGAGCTGGGTGCTTTCGCCAAGATGAAGGATGAGTTTGAGAAGAGAGGCGTCAAGATGATCGGTCTGGTGAGTGGTCTGGTATTAGAATTTCTGGTCTGCCGCTAACAGTCAATGAACATCTAGAGCGCCAATGACCTCAGCTCCCACGACCAGTGGATTGATGACATCAAAGAGGTTGCCAACACCAACGTTCAGTTCCCTATCATCGCCGATGCCGACCGCAAGGTCGCCTTCCTTTACGACATGGTTGATCAGCGCGACTTGGACAACATTGCTGAGAAGGGCATCCCGTTCACCATCCGCTCCGTCTTTATCATCGACCCCGAGAAGAAGATCCGTCTCACCGTGTCGTACCCGGCCTCCACTGGCCGCAACTCGGCCGAGGTCCTGCGTGTCATCGACTCTCTGCAGACTGCTGACCGCAAGGGCATTGCCACTCCCATTGACTGGCAGGTGGGCGAGGATGTGATTGTTCCTCCTTCGGTGTCGACTGAGGATGCCAAGAAGAAGTTTGGCGAGGTGCGCGAGCTGAAGCCGTACCTGCGTTACACCAAGTACTAAGTGCTTGGGTGAAAAGAGGGATTGTAACAACAATAACATGTGCAACAAAATATATATCAATGGAATAATATTGTTCTAGAACACCTCCGAAGTAAAGAAGGTCTATTAACGTAGCCAGTCAGGTGATAACTCCCCAGGGTCCAGTCCCTGAATAGCCCGCACTAGTCCCAATCCAGCCACACCCCAAAAACGACCGACTCCGCACTAGACCCAAAACAGCAAATCCAATACAAAAAGGGTTTCAAATCGGGCGAATTTCTGTTTATCGCCAGACGCGCCGCCGCCTTGAGCTGACATGTCCTTTTCCTCTCTTCATTCATTCAATTGCTCCCGGTTCCTGGCGATCCCGTCTTGGTTACCCCGAGACTGCTCAGCTAATTAATTAGCCATACTCCGGAGATCGTATCCCATCTCACCCGATTTCCCGTACATTCCGTCCACTGTTCTCCTTCAGGGGCACTCCGTCAGCGTGGGACGGTGGCAGTTCTAGACTGTGACCGGCGGGGCAACCCAACATTCCACACTGTGTTCTCGCTCCGGCACACCCGGATCTGCCGATTGGATTTGATTAATTTACTTTATCTGACGCCCACATTCCTTTATTCCTTTACGCCTCTTATTCGTTCCGATAAAGTTCCCGGCTGCACTGCATGCCGAGCCACTCCCGCAGTCGGGACCGGTTGAGTCCCAGCAGCGAGCTGGACGATGCCGATCCCGTTTACTCTCCCTCGGTGTACCAGAGGGAACATTATAATAACAACGATTCGTTGTTTGACTCCGCTGAGGAAGACTACGCCCGTGCACCACGAAATGTCTATAGTTACGAGACCCATGATGAATATCACGATGACGATGATGATGATGATGATGACAATGTCCATGAGGATGACCACGACCGTGAATACGATGATAAGTTTGGGGAGCCTTGGGTTCCGTTACGCGCTCAGGTCGAAGGTGATGCATGGAGAGAGGGGTTTGAGACTGCCATTCCCAAGGAAGAGGATGTTACTCAAGCGAAAGAGTATCAGTACCAAATGAGCGGGGCGCTTGGTGATGATGGACCTCCATTGCCATCCGGGTCTCTGGGTAAGGGAAAGGGAAAGAAGCGATTGGATCGAGAGACGCGACGGCAGAGGAGGAAAGAGAGGCTTGCGGCGTTCTTCAAACATAAGAACGGAGGTGCATCGGCGGGATTGGTCAGTGGGGATGCCCTGGCAAAGCTGCTTGGGTCACAGGATGGTGATGAGGATTGCTTGAGCCATCTGGGCAGTGAGCGTGCGGACTCAATGTCACAAAAGAATTTGGAGGGTGGTAGGCAAAGGAAACTTCCGGTTCTGAGTGAGGAGCCAATGATGCTTCGGCCGTTTCCTGCGGTAGCGCCGACGGGACAGACGCAGGGTAGGGTAGTGTCTGGGGCGCAATTGGAACAGGGAGGCCCCGGTATCGAGATGCGACATCGTGGTGGAGGTGGGCCGCCTACAGAGGCGTTGCTCCAGAAAGAGGGTGACTGGGATGGTAGCACGAAAGGTTCTTCTGCCTCTACGAGGCCGTCGTTCTGGAAGCGATATCACAAAACCTTCATCTTCTTTGCAATATTAATAGTCATGGCAGCTATAGCGATCCCAGTGGGAATCATCGAGGCAAGAAGGCTTCATGGAACGAATGGAGGCGACAATACTTCAAATTCTAATCTGAAAGGGATTAGTCGTGATAGCATTCCGGTATGTTTGCTCTACTTTCCCATGCTTGGAGAGATACTGACCATAACAGGCCTATGCTAGAGGGACGTATCTCGATCCATTTACATGGTACGATACCACTGATTTCAATGTGACCTTTACAAATGCCACCGTTGGTGGTTTGTCTATTATGGGTCTGAACTCGACGTGGAACGACTCAGCCCAAGCGAACGAAAACGTGCCACCTCTGGACGAGAAGTTTCCGTACGGGTCGCAACCTATCCGCGGTGTCAACCTTGGAGGCTGGTTGTCGATCGAGCCCTTCATTGTCCCTTCGCTTTTCGATACCTACACTTCAAGCGAAGGAATAATCGACGAGTGGACGCTATCCAAGAAACTCGGCGACTCAGCTGCCTCAGTCATCGAAAAGCACTATGCCACATTCATCACCGAGCAAGACTTTGCTGACATCAGAGATGCCGGGCTCGATCACGTTCGGATCCAGTTTTCATACTGGGCCATCAAGACATACGATGGCGATCCGTATGTCCCAAAAATAGCATGGCGCTACCTCCTCAGGGCCATTGAATACTGCCGTAAATACGGCCTCCGAGTCAACCTCGATCCCCACGGAATCCCAGGGAGTCAGAATGGCTGGAACCACAGTGGTCGACAGGGTATGATCGGCTGGCTGAATGGAACCGATGGAGAACTAAACCGACAACGATCTCTCGAGATGCATGACCAACTCTCGCAGTTCTTCGCACAGGACCGATACAAGAACGTCGTGACGATTTACGGCCTCGTAAACGAACCGCTCATGCTTTCCCTGCCTGTCGAGAAAGTTCTCAACTGGACAGTAGAAGCCACCAACCTGGTGCAGAAGAATGGTATTAAAGCTTGGGTCACCGCCCATGACGGCTTCCTCAACCTGGCGAAATGGGATAAGATGCTCAAAACTCGACCAAACAATATGATGCTTGACACCCACCAATACACCGTCTTCAACACGGGCGAAATCGTCCTCAATCACACCAGAAGAGTGGAGCTCATCTGCGAAAGCTGGTACTCCATGATCCAACAGATCAACATTACCAGCACGGGGTATGTATCTTTACGGTCTATCCCACCCACACAACTTACTGACCTTAGCTAGATGGGGCCCGACCATTTGCGGTGAATGGTCCCAAGCCGACACCGACTGTGCTCAATACGTTAACAATGTCGGCCGCGGTACTCGTTGGGAAGGTACCTTCTCTCTTACCGACTCGACTCAGTACTGTCCCACAGCCAGCGAGGGAACCTGCAGCTGCACGCAAGCGAACGCTGTCCCCGGCGTCTACTCGGAAGGATACAAGACGTTCCTCCAAACCTACGCCGAAGCACAGATGTCGGCTTTTGAAACCGCCATGGGGTGGTTCTACTGGACCTGGGCAACAGAGTCTGCAGCACAGTGGAGCTATCGGACGGCATGGAAGAACGGCTACATGCCGAAGAAGGCCTATAGCCCGGCCTTTAAGTGCGGGGATGCCATCCCTAGTTTTGGCAATCTGCCGGAATATTATTGAGACTTCATCTGTTGTCTCATCTTGGGCTTTGGCGTCGGTAGTCATGTATTATGGTTTTATGAGCGTTTGTCATTGCATATAGGTTTTCTTTATACATTATATATTTATGAATATCAACGGAGTTGGTTTAACAACTGAACCTGTTATATCTAATAAATGCCAAGAATGGCCCATCCAACAAGTGACGGATAGGCCCGACCGTGGCTCGAAATCCTTCATTTAGCGAATGCGGGGATTTAATATGGGATGCGGGGATGGCCCCCGACCGAAATTAGACTAGCCCGCGCTCACCTCTACAAGGCAACTCTTTCCGTGTTTCCTCATCCACTTTCTCTCGCTCTCAATAGCACCAGAGCCCCCATGACCCCATCACGCAAACCACGACATCGTCTGATCGCTGGATGGTAATTATCCAACCACCTATCATCATTCCTAGATTGCTACGCTAACCCATCCCTCCAGTCAAAGATGTCGGAGTAAGTTCCTAGACCGCCCAGGATGGAAGAGATTCATAATTTGAGGACTAATTCTTCTCTTGTCTAGTCCGTCATCTGAAGTGTTAGTACCACCCACAAATAGGTCTATTGTACAGAACTGACACGTCTATCCTACAGGCGACACCAATTCTCCAGCTTGCAGCCATTGCCTCCGAGCAGGTATAGACTGCGACAGAGGAGTAAACGTGCGCTTCCGGAGCGGACTAGACATCTTCGGTGATGATGATGCTCTCTTCCCGGAGAGGGGTTTGTGGCCATACTTGATGGGTCCACGTTAGTGACCCCTTTGTCTCTTTGGCGGTTGGTGGTGTCCAGCTGACCTTCTCAACTTCCGAAGTGAGGTTCGTTGACGAAACCGTCATCATCAAACGATTGTATGAGGTGGAAGAGCCAGAGCATAATGGCCCGACAGAGCAGTCTCGTGGGGTCAATGATGCCCCTATAACTCCAGTCGGTGTTGTGGAGTACCATGGCCTCGAGCAGTATACGTCGCCATTGACGGATGATACCACTCCGATGCAGACTCTGTGCCATGATGGTCGTTCGTCTGAGTTGGAATTGTTGATGGGAAACGTTCTTCAGCAATTTGACAGAGATCCCGGGAAGGACTTACAGACTGGTAATCTGGTACGGGAGCAGAGGCTCTTGTTCAACGAGAGAGAAGCGAAGTTGATGCGGAACTATGTTGAGAATATGGCGTTGTGGGTACGAGCAGATAGTTGGTATTTCAAGTGTTTGTTCTGCCGCTGACCCCTCAAAGGCAGATATAACTGACCCCCATCGACACTTTGAGATAGAGGTGCCTGTGAGAGCAATGCAGGATCCGGTTCTGCGGTATGCGATTTTCGCTTTCTCCTCTCGTCATGTCGAGCGACAAAGGAAGGGAAACGAAGCGGAGGCGCTGCAATATCATAACCACTGTCTGCAGCTGCTGATTCCCACATTATCTGGAACTGGTGGTGATCTGACTGATGTTGTTCTTGCTACTGTTGCTATCCTTCGCCAACACGAGGAAATGGAGTGTAAGTGATGCCGTGCTGTCACAGAAGCATTCACGGCGCTGACTTGATATAGATGACGACAACCAATTCCATTTGACAGGGGCAACGCGTATTATGAATACTGTCTCTTTTGGATCCTCCGGGGGATTGGGTGAAGCGACAGCCTGGCTCTGTCTCCGTGAAGACATTCATGTATGGCTGATCTCGCAAAAGCCCCTACGAACAAATCTGGAAAGCTTCCATCGTTCCGATATCTTCCTAAGAAATGATGACTTTGCGTGGGCAGCTCGGATGGTCTTCCTATTAGCCAAAGTCCTCAAATGTGCTTTCAATCAGATGTCTTCGCCAGAATACACTGCGCTACAGAGTATTGCGCAGGAAGTTGAAGACTGGAATGCCAGAAAGCCGCCGTCCTTTCATCCCCTGCGCGAGCTTCCTCGTGGGAAGGATGTCTCGTGTCGGTTCCCAGAGATGTGGATGTTGCTACCCGTGCACGGTGAGTATTCCGACGTCTGCCCGATTGCGACTAATAATGTTTCCAACTTAGTGGTCGGAACTCAGTACTACCATATCGCCAAGATAGTCCTTGCCTTTGCTTGTTGCCCAAGTCCTCCGCTTGCTTACGAGAGTTTCAGAAATTCGCGAAACATCGAGGTACGTTAGTGTGATTCCAATATGATACTTTCTCCTGACTGTACTCAGAAAACGATACGCTATCACCTGTTCATGGTGCTGGGATTGGCCAAGTCAAATCCCAAAGCGGAGAATACGCTTTTCACCGCACGGCATAGCCTCGTAGCGTGTAAGTGACATGGCAGTCAAGTCATGTGACACGGACTGAGCGCAAACCTTTTTTCTACTCGACTAACAATGGAACTAGGGGGCTGGGTCATTCGGCAAAAGACGGACCAACAGGCTGCAGAAATCCTCCCCAGAGAGATGTGGACGAGAACGGGGTGGGATGTGACGGCATCGATCCAGTCCTTACGAGAGCAATGGGCCGACGAAGAGACGGACAGCTGAACTGACCCGAACATATACCGAAACCCAGGCGTTGTTACTCAAGGAGTGACAGGTGTATCATTCGACAAAACGGGGCACTATGCGCCGTGCCACCTATCTCGGGGTAGGTCGACTCCGACAGCCCCAGCACGTCACCAGCTATTGCCCTTGTGCTGAGCCCAATCAACTGTGGATCTCGACCAGGCAGCAGTCGCCCGCATTGCCCCTGTGATGAGTCTAGCCACGCTGGGATCTTTGCCAGGGTAATCGATGCAGAAACGTTAACAGTGCGTCTCTGTGCTGGATCCTCGCTTCCTCTATCAGCTCTTATTCGTCCGGGCATATGCACCGGTGGACTAGCACCATCTGATCAAGTGGCTAAAAGCTCAAAAGGACGATATGACCGCCAGGATCTGTGACGCATGCCGATTGGCAGATAATGGCCGTAGATATAACTGGCGCTCACGTCTGCTGGGCTGTAGACGTCACATTGGGCATGATTCTACTGCACCAACACATGCGACAACCAGTCGATGCAGTTTCGCGGACCAGTCGAATCCAGCACCAACCTTGAGACTTCATCTGAATCCTATCGGGCACCTCACAATCGGGCCTCATTGTAGCGGTGTAGACATGACACAAATGGCAACGGATCTTGAGATCGCGAACCTAAATGGAACATCGTGCACGCCGGACACCCTGCATATGGGTTCACCTATCACGCGGCGCCATTTCCATGCATGCTGCAGAGATTATCGCGCCACGGAGATTGCCGGCTCCGATAGGGTCCAGGTAGAAGCAACATGAAGCCTGGACCGAAACTTCGAGGCAGATTTCAGGATTTCCAGAAGACTTATGGTAGTTGATCGGAGGAGTATTATCGGGAGCCCGAAAACGTCCATTTCCACCGTAGCAAGCCAAGCAGAGCCCTAATCCGGGTGGATAACAACGCGTATTCGACGTGGAGCCAGGCGGAAATGCAACCATGGAAGCCGGAATTGAGAGCATCGCATCCCCCTCCGTTTTCATCATTTCAGGAGCGCCTTCCCCAGCACTAGCTCCTTCCAGTTCCGCCTGATCGGCTGGGGCGAAATCAATAGTCAGAAGTTGAGAGGTGCCAGGGGAGGCACGTGAAGTCATTGATCATCCATTTGCCCGCCTCGGTTCCGAGTCACGGCTCCGCATATTCACTTGTTAGATGCAAAATGCGACTAGTTAGTTCCCTCCATACCCCTGAAGGTCATTTGCACATCCCATTTCCACACCCCCTCCTCTTCTCCCTTCTCCCCATCTTTTTTGGCCACTGCTAAAACTACTAAAGAAACTCTATTCCCGCTCTCCCGGCCCAATGGACTGTCACTTCCCCCGCATCTTGCAGAGTGCTAATGCCATTCCTTCTCTCCTGCTGCTGTTGCTGCTGCCAACAATAACATCTCTCTATCTACTACTTAGCCATTGATCGAATCAATGCCTGACAACAACACTACTTCTTCCTGGCCAGTAATAGGCTGCCACCGCTTCTCATCCTTCCGGTCCCTTTTCACCTCTGCCGGTAAAATGGATAAGCCTTGTACTACTCCGACTAGTCTCTCGGAGCCTCTACTACCCAACACCATCAATACTACTACTATTACTACCCGCCAACCATACTCACCATCACAACCACAACAACAACAACAACCAGACCTATTCGCATCCAAAATATCCAAACCACTCCTCCACTCACCACCAATATCCGAACCAGAAACACCCACCGAAAACAAAACCGCCTCTTTCATCTGGGAAGACATCAACCCCCCAGCCGAATACTACCTTGCCGACAAATCAACATCAACACCACCCTCACCACCCCCAACCTACACATTCTTCCAACAAGACCAACAACGACAACAACCATCACCACAAGACAAAGAAGCTATGATCGACACAACCACCAGATCCATCCCCGTCTCCCCCCTCCCAGGCTACAACGACGTCAGCGGCGCCGTCATCGTCGACTACGACGGCTTCCCGCACTTCCTTTCCCCCCAGGAAGAAGAGGAAAGGAAAATGAAGCTCCAGCGCGCCGTACAGGAGAAAATGCTCGGCTTACCGAGGCAGACTAGCTTCGAGTGGGAAAGACCCCTGTCTGCTGGGTCAGCCGCCGGGTGGTTGCCGAGGTATTCGCCTGCGAAGAAGGGAGCGCAGCGGTGATACCTGTCCCTACTGGACCATTGCGCGTTCATTCTATTACCGAGTTGACGGTTGGACTGTATGCTGAGTATTGATTTGTCTGTTGATGGATCGAGAAGCATACGTGCTTACCGGCTGCTTTGCGCTCGATAGGGGAGTTCGTGGGGAATGTTCGTGCAAGAGGATATATCCGAAGGTGTGATTACTCACTACCTTACCTATTGCGCTGCAGCAAAGCATTACGATTAATAAATTATGACCGATACGACGATTCCCAAGAGGGAGAAGAACAGAAGACAGACAAATGTCGGGGAAGTCGAACCAAACTGTGACTTTTGTTGTTGTGTTGTGTTGTTGTGTACCAATCCCACATACCATACATAGTAATCAATCCAAGCTATATACACTCCACACTTTTCCCCCCACTAAACAACTCTTAGATATAAGAAAAAAAAGGCAATCAATACTATACACCCAAAGTAAGCAGGCTCTACTTAGCTCCTAAACAACCGCAATCCACCCTCTTCTCTATCCTCCTCACTCTCCTCCGCACCACTCTCTTCATCCCCACTCTCCTCCCTCAACAGCCCACTGGCCGTCTTGCCCAACAACGACGCAAAGAACTCCTCGCGCGCATGCTTCGTCCAACTACCACGATCCTCCGGCGCCATGAAATTCTGCAACTTCTCATGAACATCGAACCGCATCTTGCGACCCTTCGACGCCCGCGTATCCACATCCCGCTTGACCTTGTCCTTCCGCATCCCCGTCACAGGGTGGATCGCTGCTCCGCCGCGCGTCGGCAGTTGTATATGCAGGGTATCGAGGCCGTTGGTGATCGCATCGGAGGATGCCATGCGCTGCTCAACGAGATCGCGGAGTAGGGATTGGTAGAAGACGGTGTCGTCGTAGATGGGGGTAGTGGCTGCTGCGCCTTCGGCGGCAGTGGTGGTGGTGGTGGTGGTGTCTTGACGGGCGCGCTTAGCGGCGCGGGAATGGTCGCCTGTTTCGGTCGCGACCTGGGCGTCCAGGACGGCGGTGATGGACTGCGCGCCCGATCCGGATGGGTTGATGAGCTTGCCGCGGGTGTTGGCGGCGGTCGTGGCGGTCGAGCCGCGGACTTTGGCGGACCATTTGTCGAGGATGGTGCGGCGGTGGGTGGTCGCGGCGGATTCGAGATCGGTCATGCGTGTCCAAAGCGTCGCGGTGGGAGTGTCGGTGTCGACGCGCTTGCGCTTCTTGGGTTCCTCTGTGCTACCGTTAGTGTTGTGGGCGTCGGCGAGCGCAACGCGCAGGTCTTCGAGCGTGGACCAGAGTGCCAGAGCGGCGGATTCGGCGGAGGTGATGGCTTCTTCGGAGTCTGCGTCGGGGGAGGTGGCGGCGAGGGAGAGCTGGTTTATGGCTGTTAGGCCCTTTTGGAGCTTGATTCGGGTGTTGAGGAGGGCGTCGAAGGTCGCGCGTTGTTGCTTCACGGCTTTGCCTTTCGCGGCGTCGGCTTTGGCGGCTTGGGAGATGCTCGCCGCGATGGTCTTTTGGTCGGTTGCCATCAGGCGCCGGAGTTCGTCGCGGTCGTTGGTAGGTTTGCGCGGTTTGGAGTCGGAGTCGGATTCTGATTCTTCTTCCTCCTCGTCGTCATCTTCGTCGTCGTCGTCGTCTTCGTCCTCCTCGTCTTCATCAGAGGGCATGTCGTCCTCGTCGAAAGATCCCTCGCTGCCTTCAAGGTCGTCCGACTCGTCGGTATCCATGTGGTCCAGCTCGACCTGCTTCTTTCCCTTCTTTGCAGACTTGGACGGGCGCTGCTCCTCCTCGCTCTCGGAGATGTCCTCGTCATCCTCGTCGCTACCCAGTTCCAGATCTTCATCTTCATCCTCGTCCTCGTCCTCGTCCTCGTCATCCTCGTCATCGTCTTCATCCTCATCACCCGACCGCGCAGCAAACGGATCATCATCACTATCAGCCTCCAACGCCGCGCGACTCACTTTCGATCCAGCATATTGTTTTCCGAGGGTGATGGGGTCCTGTTTGCGAAGCGTCGCTTTTCTGCAATGATACAATAATTAGACACGCCCCATGAACAACTAGACACCAACCCATAAACAAAACGAGAAATGAAGAAAAACCTACCCAACAGCCTGATAATGCTCCCTCCCCGCATTCTCATCCTTACCACCAGCAGCACCCTCCTCATCACTATCCTGGTTTCCGCGATCAAGATCCTCAGGGTCGTAGTCTTAAAGCATCACCAGAGTCAGAACATAGTTCCCCCCAAACAACATCAACATCAACATCAACAGGATTAGAATTAGTAAATACCTCTCGGAGTCAAATCCTCCAACTCGGCCATCTGTTCCGCCAGAGATTTCGGAGCCATGGCTGCGACTGCGACTGTTCACGTCCGTGGTGTGGAAAGAATTAATGTAAAAAGTAAAGCAAATCACCCAAACGGAAGAAATTCAAAACCGCAGACTAGTTTAGTTTCCCTTTGCAACTTTTTTTTTCTGCCCGAGATTTCGGGATGCGGTGTCGGGGTTACCTACCATATTGGGAAGGTGTTAGGTGGAATGGGGTGGGTTTTGCCGGCGGTGTAGTTTATTCTGGCAGTATTAGCTTCCATCATTTAATCATAGTAGACGGGATTCAACTACTACTACGTCCAACTTGGTTGAATTGGAAGAGTTTATCATGTTGGGGAAACGATTGTTCTCCACGTTCCGGTGCTTGCAGCATGATAATCCCCTGGTACTCTCATCTCCTCCGAGACATCAGAAGATTAGTACTAATAAGGTATTCAGGGCCTCCCTCGCTCCGGCACGCCGCCGTCCCTCCGAAGTCGTCGCGGGCTCCCCGAGAAGCGCAAGATCCGCGATGTGAAGAAGGTGATTGCTGTTTCTTCGGCGAAGGGTGGGGTGGGGAAGTCGACGATAGCGGGTATGCCTTCATACCATCCTGTTCATGCCAGTCACACAACAACCAGTCGGATACTAATGAGATTACTATCAATAGTCAACCTCGCTCTCGCCTTCGCCCGCCGCGGCATCCGCACCGGCATCCTCGATACCGATATCTTCGGCCCATCCATTCCTACTCTGTTGAACCTATCCGGCGAGCCTAGATTAGACGATAGTGCGTTATCCCACCTACACCCCATTATAAGGGAACTTCAACTAATGAATAACTCGGTTGGCATGACAGAAAACTGCCTCCTCCCCTTAACCAACTACGGACTCAAATCCATGTCAATGGGCTACCTCCTCCCCAGCACCCAAGCACCCCCGACCGCCGACCCGACCGAACGACCCCCCATGGATCCAACCCCCATCTCGTGGCGAGGTCTAATGGTCACCAAAGCAATGCACCAACTCCTCCACTCCGTATCCTGGGGTCCGTTGGACGTGCTCTTCCTCGACCTGCCCCCCGGCACTGGCGACGTGCAACTCACCATCAACCAGGAAATTATTCTCGATGGGGCCGTGATCGTGACAACGCCACAGGATATCGCGCTGCGGGATGCAGTGCGTGGCATCGGCATGTTCCAGCGCATGGATGTGCCGGTGCTGGGGATGGTGAGGAATATGGCGTTCTTTGCGTGCCCGGAGTGTGGGACGCAGACGAAGATCTTTTCGCAGGGAAAGCATGTGCATGAGGGGGCGGATTGGGGGGTGGAGGCGGAGTGTAGGAGGCTGGGGGTTGGGTTTTTGGGCGATGTACCGCTGGATGCGAGGGTTTGTGAGGATGCGGATCGCGGGATGCCGAGCGTGGTTGCTGAGGAAGGGAAGGAGGGGAAGGAGGGGGTGAGGAGGAGGGCATTTTTAGATGTTGCGGAGCAGGTGGCGAAGAAGGTGGGGATTGAGTGGTAGGTTTGGATGTTTGGGGAGGGGGAGATGAGGATTACATGTATAGTATGTGTGTATGATTATACCCAAAATGTGTTATGTTCAATGGTTATGTGGTTGCGGTATGTACAGTCATGCAGGTATTCAAGATGGTGTATGTCTTTGTAGTATTCGACAACGGGGTATTCCAAAACAATAAAACAACATATCAGGACTATAGATAGAACAGTGGCATATCCTCGCCATGACTCTTGCAGAAGAGGCGCCGGTCGCCATGTCGCGAGACAAGACGCAAAAGTCCAAAAGGCGTATATCATCAGCACAACTCCACTGGCTACCAACTCAATAAGCCACATACTCCTCGGCCGTCTTGAAGAACTCGCGATCCGGCATAGTCGGACGCGCGTGTTTGTCAACATCAGCACTGCCATTCACCCCTCCGGTATCACCATTCACACCACCAGGTACAGATTCAGCATCACCTGCATCCGTCGTCGACAGCGCATCGAACGAGCGATAAGCTGAGTCGCCATCATCGCTCATCAGACCCACCACACCACCAGCGCGCAGCACAGCGCGTGTACTGGCTTCGTCGACACCCGTGGTGGTCACGGCAAGGGATTTCTCATCGCCGATCGTGCTGCTATCTTCAGGAAGCTCGGAGGTAAACTCGCTGCGGATGGTTCCGGAGCCGGCATGAGATAGTGGCCGTTGGCGAAGTCGTGACCATACGCCATCTGATGTGGTAGGGATGGCGCCGGCTTCACGGAAGAGCGTCCTTGTGCTAGCGTTTTCGTCGAGCAGCGTCTTCCCCTCGTACTCGGGGAGTAACATGAGTCGACTGCTGGATTTGCTCAGGGCTGTACCTTGCGGGGGAGAGGTTCCCAGCTGATCAACTGCGTCAGTTGACGCCTTGTGGGAGGTTACACTGTCTTTTTCTGATTGGGTTGGAACAATGACGATGTTCGTAGGGTGCGAGGCAAGAGTAGCCGGTTCAGAGGACGGGCGTAAACTCTCGGCTTTGGATCTGTTGGCCTCGTCCATTGATGCTCCAGCGCGCCCGGCGTCGACACTCTTTCGCTTGACCTCGCAGCCTTTCTGCTGTTCTTTAGCGATTGATCTCTCGTCTTGCTTGCTCGCCAGTCTGCTCCACATCGTCATGGGGTAACTCTTGCGGCCGGTCTTGGAGGGCAAGACGCCAGGGGCGTTGCGTCTCGCAGCAAGTGAACTGGGCGGAGGCAACTCGTCCTTGAATGTCTGAAGCCCATACGCCAGTTCCTTGATCCGCTGTCGCTGAACCCGGAGCTTGTCTTTGGCGAATTTCTCGTCCCATTCCTCCTTGGCTGCCAGCCATCCACGGACAAGTTTGGGGTTGAAGGTACCGACTTGGGAGCTGGGGATCTGGAGGACAGGACACTGAGACGGAGGATCAAGCGGGTAGATATTGCCCCGCTTGTCGACTCGTTGACGGATCATGCGGTCTTTGAAGGCCGGCAATGGATCGCCTGCCCGTCCAATCGATGCGACTGCAGTGCCGTTGGTGGTACCGTTAGCAGTGTCTCCTGGTTTGTCAGATTCGCTGGACGACCCGGACTGCTGATCTTCGATTTCCACCTCCTCTTTCTGCGCACATGCCAGAGCCCAGGCCCCAAATTGAGCGATCGCCCGGTACATATACTTCGCGGGTCGTGTAAAGCTGAGAGTGGGAGCGACGTGGCAGAGGTCGTCCCAGACCTGTAGCTGCACATGGGTACCGGGGTATTTATGAAGAATCTCGCGTGATGGATCATGCTCGTCGAGGAACTTGTCACTGGGCGGGTATGCTGTGGGGTTGGCGGCCTTATGTGCAATGTAGAACTGTTCATCTCGTAGCATTTCACCACCTCCGCTTTGAATCAGCAACGGAGGTAGACCTCCCAGTGATGGCTGGAAGACAGGGGAGACGAGAGGATGAGACAGAAGCTCGTTAGTAGTGTACATGTGAATCTGGTCCTTGACCTCCACTGTCTCCCCATCAAGTACCACCTTGACAGTCTCGTGCTCGATGTCGAAGGCACGTTCCGCGTTGGTCGTGCTGTTCCTACGGCTCGAATACCCCTTCGCTGCTGTTTCTTCGGCCTCGCTATCATTCGGGATGGCCTTGAGAGCCTCACTCTGGCTGGCTGGGTGTTTCTTGAGACCTTTCTTGAGCTCACGCAGCTCGTCCGCGTTTGGCGGGGGCCATGCAGCGGAGGGTTTATGTCTGAAGCCATAGGGAGGAATGTAGTCGCCCGGGTTGTCCGCGACAATGCTCGGGAACGAATGCGTGAGGTCCACCCAAGGGGAAATTAGGATAGCACCCGCCGGCAAAGGCAGACCTTGATCGCGACAAATGACAAGCATCCTACCAGAGTCAGCGTTGCTCTTCCACCGCTACAATATACTTACGAGAACACCATTCCTCCACCAGCCGAGTCGCCGGCGAAAATGATCTCTTTCGGATCATGATCCTCCAGCAGATACAGGTATGCGGCTAGCGAGTCTTGTAGACTGCATGGGAACGGAAATTGCGGCGCCAGACGATATTTAGCTGGAAGTTTGGAATTAGCTTTTACGGTCCACGGGTGGCATCCCAGTAGATCCAGAACTCACTAAATTGAGTTAGCATTGCATACAAATGAGAAATAGGCGATAAGCTTACCGTGCAAAAACCCGACCCTTAAGCTTCCTAGCGTGCCGCTGCATCTGATAGCGATGGGTATCCAGACTAGCGAAGAAGTACGCCCCACCGTGGATATACAACATGATCCGCTTTTGGCTCGGATGATCGCGACTGGTCTGCTTCCGCTCATTGTAATCATCCTTCATCTCGATCCACTCTCCCTTGAGGTCCTCGGCTGGTCCACGCCATTGCCACCACTCACTTCCTCCAACCCGTGCGATGCCCTTGGGACCCAACTGTTGGTTGATGGCCTTGGCCGCTGACGAGAGGTATTCCTCCGACACAGTCACGGTTTGTAGTTTCACCCAATGGGGCGCGGGCACCTTTTGGCAGGTAAAGGCCTGGAGATCCTCCACGGGATGTTTGGAGGCATAGACAAGGAATTCACGCAGGATGCGGATGGCTTCATCGTAGGTGACGTGGACGTTGGGCTTCTGACGAAGCGATTTGCGATGGACATACTGGAAGTAGAGGATCAGGGTCAATGTCAGAGTCAAGGTCCATGAACTATGACCCAAGATCAAACAAGATGGGGAGAGAATAGTGAAGTGACAGCGGCAGGGCGACCCACATGCGAGATCAGGGTCTGGAGGACGGCCGGAGTGAGGGCCACACTCAGGGCAAAGGTGTTGAGTGGCATTGTACTAGTCTAGAGGGGGGAACAGTCGACCAGGACACATGGCTCGAAAAGCCAAGTATAAGAGAGGCAAAGAAAATTGCAGAGGACAACAATAGTAAAGAAGGATAAAAAAAAATGAAGATTTAAAGTGGAGGACGCGAGCGGGTCAAAAAGAATGAAGGGGGGGAAGAAAGGGGTGGGAGGTGGAACGAGCGTGCATGCAGCGAAAGAGGGAGGAGAGAGAGCGAGATTAAGAGAAAGATAAAGGAGAGGAAAGGGACAGGAACACGAAGCGATTGCCACATGTCATTGGGCACTGCATCGTCATTGCATTGATAGTCAAAGTAAGTAGAAGAAGAGAAGTGGAGAGGGTTATCCAAACTCTCTTCAAAAGATCCCGACCGGTCGGCGGTGATGTCATGGGACCCCCCGTCCCTGGCAGCCCCAATCAATTCAATCAATCACCGCCACTCAACAGTTCCTGTCGATGACTTGTTTCTTTTGCCAACGGATGTGCAGTAAAGAGCCACGCGTTGCTGCAGCAAGCCAAGTCTGCACGGTGGACTCGCTCTCTCAGCCTCAGTCTTGCCATTCTCTCCCCTACACAGCCCGCTGGCAGTGGCGCTGATTAGAAATATATATTATACTAGCATAGTACTAGTAGAGCAACCAGCCCCTATGAAGCTACTATGAAAGAGTCTTGAGTAGTACTTACTACATTATTTTGACAGAGTCATATGTTCCCAGAACAGAATGTGTTACAGCCCTGGAGGCAGACCAACTCAAGCATATAATCTTATCATCATATAATGTAATCGGTGATTAATTCCCACTGCATAGTAGCTATCAACTCTTCCCCTTTTGCAACAAGCTTAACAACCCTACAAAGAAGGCACCAACGGTCCATGCTATAGCCCAGTCATCGAAAACTAACCTTGCAATGGCTATGCTCAGCAAAATTAGTATTACTGTCACAAGTAGCACCATATGCTGCAAATTGCCTTCCCAATTGTCGCCGATCATTAAGCCGCGAAATTGAACTTCACCCAACTCCGGACAATGCCAAACATTGAGTTTTGTCAGAATATCTCTATTGATTGAAGATCAGTACTTTCAATCATAGATATTGACGAACGAAGGAGTCTCTTACTGATGACCATGTATTAAATTCTCCCTGCTAAGGAGGTGATTGTGTGCAGCAATCTCACCTTTCAAGAAGCAATGGGTAAATATAGGCCGAAGACGGAGTAACGAGAGCTCACGTTCCGCCCGGAATTTAGTCCTCTCAGGGCATTCTGCATAATCCGCATAGCTTGTTACACAGTCATCATGACAGTACACGGCCCCCGTGGAAGCTTTATACGGACAAGGCCAATCCTGAGGCTTGTAATCCGCGATGACTTGCTCCAAATGCTTCCTTTTGGCGACCAAATCTTCACTGTTATATATACCAACATATTCAATGCCTGTCGATCGATGATCATTGGCCAGCTTCTGCCCTGCAATAGAAATCTTCGGTATTGCAATCAGAATAATCGCCTCAAGTTTGATGTTTCGGAGCCACATACATCAACAATTTCCACCTTATTCACCCAAAACCATGGCAAATATTTCGCCCCAACGCCTCTCTGTGCGTAAAACTCCCGGGAAATTGCTTGCCACGCGGTAACCTCATCAGTTGGGTCAGTGATCACCACCGGAACAATCTGGCACCGCTCTTTTCTGCCCCAACAGATAAATATCACATGGAAGTCTTTCTCAAACATGGGCTTGAAGAAATCTCCCAATTCCTTTCTCCGGATTTCATGGGGGCCAGGTGGGCGGTCTGTTGCACGTTGCTCGAATAGAGTGTCCGAGCCATCTTGCCTTGGGCATTCTCAACCACTGACTTTCATGTTTGATTGTGTTTCTCGAGTATGGATCATACCTTCGAACGCGCCGAATCCTACGCCTCGACGTTTGGGAAGTATTAGGCACCGAGATGCTTGCTATAGGTGGAGGAGCTTGATTGCGTCTAGTATCGGCAAGCGGAAGTAAAGATTGCCCTCGTGAGATCCTCGGAAGGCGTGCATGCATCCATGACATATCAATAATTCGGAGGTACCGCTGAGTCAAATCTCCGCTGACGGCGAGATAATATGCTGAATTGCTGGGAGTGTCTTCATCATTGTGTGTTGATCGAAGCAGAGCTCGACTAGGTTTGGTGATATCTTGCATTTTGACTGCGAAAAGGGTGAGTAGCAGTGAATTGAAATATTCCCAAGACTTTGACAAGGGGTTATTGAATGCCAGAAGATACTAAGGACAATATATACACAACAATCAACCCACATCTAGTACTAGGGAGCGCTAAAGCCTCGCAGCTCCAGCTGCAAGGCTGAAATGCCGAGAGTGGATTAATTTCGCAATATTGATATGTTCAGTTGCGCAGTTGGGTTATCCCTGGTCGAGTATCAGCCTTGCAGCTTGGTAGCCTTGTCTCCAAGGGAGCCTTACAGTGAAATCCGATAACTTCGGCTGGTTTAAATTCGCCATTGGTTGGGTACGTGCGGCAAATCTCTCGCAGGGGCTATGCTAAGCAATATACAAATTAGTTGGATAAACCTAGGCCACATCAAGAGGTCGACAAAATTGGGCATAAAGATGAGGCTGCGAAAGAGATGACACACGCCCTCAAATAAGAATTAGGCTTGCCAGCTGTTTTACCCCTCCTCACCCTCGTCGGCGGCAAGCAAAAGGGTCTGCAGCCTTGCTTCCTATCGAAGCGGGGTAGCTGACATCTGAGTTATAACGCCACGTCATGCTGATAAAAGAACAAGGAGAACAATGATCCAAACTCATGTAAACCCTCTACTTATATTCTGTCAACAGAACCCATGTTTCGCTTTTAGTAAAAAATGGAGCCACGACCTAATACCGCACTCTACGCAAAGTACACATCTCTCCTCGTTATGATGAACATCACTGATATAGACGAAGGATATTCCGAGAACCACCGATCCCGGTGATTGTAGGGAGTGCTAAGAGCACCTATTTTGTCCACCCTGAAGCCTTGTCATGGTGCAAAAACTCAGCACTACGTGCGCGAATCGAAAGGCCATGGAGGCAGCACGGAGATATAAGTCCAATTGACTGGTCCGACTTCGATGAGCAGACTGTCGAATGCGTCTTGAGCTATCTTTATACGCAAGATTACTATGTCCCTCAGTTGGAATGTGTTCCTGATGATAGTTGCAAAATCGACGATGACTGCGAAGGTAGGGCGTTCTTTGCTGAAGTTAATGTCGGTGTTTATTGATGTTGTTCATAGTTCCTACTGGAATTGAGCCATCTACACCCGAGTCTGTACCTGATGATCAAGAAACAATTAACAGACCACTAACACCCTTGAGTCGGTGTCTCAAGGCTGGCCTACCGGCAGACAATAACCATACTGCTGCAGGCGCTTGCACTTATCGAGCATCTCCGAATCCTGACGATCGCCTTGGCGCTGAAATTCTGATCCATGCGAAAGTATATTGCTTCGCACATCGTTATTGTATCTGTGAACTTGAAGACTTCGCACTGCAACGTCTCACGAAGGTTCTTATTATCATCGATGCAGAAACAGAGGCAGTGTTTCCGTATCTCGCAGATGCTATCCGTGTTGTCTACGATTCGACACCAGGAGCGAATTTTCAAGATAATCCTGCTCGGAAGTTGTTATCCCAGTATGTTGCATTGAATTACACTAGGTTGGAAAGTGAGAGCTTCGATCAGATTATGGCAGAGGGTGGTGAATTCATGGTGGATTTATCGCACAAGTTGGCCAGGCGGCTCAACATGAATGGGATAGGTGCCGAGACTCTGGTGGAACAAATTGATGATCTTAACTTACAGATAAATCAGTTGAGTCTAGGTCTTCATGAACAGGAAACCAAGCTCAACAGTGCGAGGAAAGAATTGATGGAGTGGGATAGCTGGAGTCGAGGGATTCCCAGAAAGTATATAAAGGCAAAAAGGAAGGTGTAATCAGGGATTGCTTCCACTTGATACACTACATCGTTGAGCAGACGGTCTCAAACTTTTCATTCATACTACATGATGGCGATTGGCTGGAGCTGAGATTCGTTATATACTCGGGGAAATAAGAATGGACACTCCGCTGCGTGCAGCGAATGAGAAACAGTGGTTGTATAGCAGTAGACCAAGCTAGTATGAAATCCCACAAGGCTGCTGATAAGGGCCTAGCCTATATGTTGAGGGAGTAATGGTGACTCCAGAAGTCAATATATAGCAGCCAAAGCCTTGACCAAAGCCTGCTGCATCAGGAGGTGGTTCCAAGGAAAAAGAAAGGTATAGCTACTATGAGCTTACGGCAACACCCACCCCTCTGCTCGTATCCTTTCTGGTGATACCCTCGTGTTTCTCTACCCCAACCACAACATCCGCATCCATCCGGTTGAACCTTAGTTTATGATCTCAACATGACGACATTAAGAGCATTTACATCAACCGCTCTCGCTTCAAGAATTAAATGCATTGGAATCTCTCACCAGAAATGAAACCCTCAAGCTTATCAGGCATCAACATGCAACAGCAACCCGATGTATACCTCGAGTCTCACAAACAGGTCCTTAAGTGGACCAAAGAGTTGGAATTCTTAGGCTATATCCTCTCAGAAATAGTTGACCCAGATGGCCTCGAAAGAAGAGGATATTATTGTCACCAAGCAGCGGACCTCCCGGCAATTGTCGATACTCTTAAATGTGCTTGCTCCCAGCCTCACAGCAGGCTCCGGGGTGTATTAGGCAAACAAGCCGCAAAATATTTCTCAAACCTACTCAAAAAATCGAAGCAAATACGGAATGCCATGGCTCACCATCTTGCATTGAGTGAGGAAAGAATGTTGGCCCTGCAAGGGACAAAGCAGGAGCTTGACCGGATATTCCAGTGTGTTATAAGTCGAGCTGCATCAAGATATAACATCCAACAGGTATATTTGATTGGAAATCATTCTTACTATCAACTTCAATGAAAATATTCAGGGCTACAGTCTGACTAACGTCAGGTCACTTGGTACCCCGATGACACTGAGTTCAGCGGACCATCACACCGTCATACTGAAACGATCGCTTTGGGCGGTGAGCCACCACTATACCAGCGCCAGAGAATCCTTTGGTCAGAAGCAGGACCGTCAAATAGGCCGAAAAAGAAGAAACAGAAAGAAAAGGCGACAGAAGAAAGCCGAGCGGCCCATTTGATAGCTCTCGAGGCGTCTTTAAGGCGTAAAATTGGTAAAATTCAGAAAGAAAAAGCACAGATCATGGAGGCTAAAGCTCGCAAGTTTCAAACATTGGAGCAAACATACCGTCAAAGGTGGCAGGAGAGAATGGAAAAGATCAATCGCATTCTGCTTTTGACGAAAGATGAAGAGCGAGACCTAAAAGTCCAACACGGAAAGATATTTGGCGAACCATTTGGAGCCAATGTTAGCACGGATGCACTTTTTATTCTGCTTCTCCTAGCCTTGAGCTCTCCGTTGTGGCTTTCTGGATTGGTTGTCCGCAAGTTTGGGGTACAAATCGTGAGATAAGGCTGATGAGAGATCCATATCATTGAAGGGCGCAGCTTGGGGAATGAAAACATGTTCGTCGTAAAAGTAACTAATGTTTATCATAACATGAGTCTTATGAATCTTTTTAATCTTTTCAATTACCTTCCACCAACTTTCACAATGGGCTGTAAGCATCTAAGACCGCAAACGATACGGTCACCTGACACCTTGAGACCGGAACTAGCCTTGCTTCAACATGATATCCTAAAAACAGCGCGAACATTATTAGAAAGTTGCAACTATGTTTGTGGACCAACATCATAGTAATTAGCCGAGAAATTATGACTGATTGGTGTGCCTGAGCAGAATTAGGATATTGGGCCGGGAGCCGCTGAGGGGACATTGCGCTGAATTCTACTTTAGCGAAAGCTTGTAGATTTATCACATATTCGCATTACTACCCGTATAAGATCAAAGCTCCTGGATTAGAAACGAATCGTTAGATACTTTCTGAGGTACCTGATGCCCGAGGCATTATGATTCTGCCTTAGGTAGTATATATTAGTTTCAGGCAAAAATGTACACAATTGGCAGGAGGTAGGGGCTGTGCTGGCTTCAAAGCCAGGCTTTCCCAATGAGGTATGTAGCGTCTCCCTTATTATGCAGACCATTTGAACTTCAAAATTAATCCTACCGATGTATAGATGTATAGATAATATAAACAGACAAGTCCTCGATAATAAACAGATTACCCCAGCTTCTAAAGAATAAATTACATGAATGTCTTCCCATCAGCATCATTCCACAGCATCTCCTACCCCTAGGTAGTACTTCTCCTTATTTAGGACACGCAGGTGCATTTGCTATACCGCTGATTAGCCGAAATTCTTTTTTTCTGTTTGGATAGTATCTACTCACCCCTTCTTGCACTTCTTCTTCTTGCAAGACGAGGAAGAAGAGGAAGAATCCTTAGTCTCCTTCGAAGACTTGGTAGTAGTCTTAGTAGCCGTCTTCGTACTCTTGGTCGTGGTGGAAGTCTTGGTGGAGGTGGTGGTTTCCTTGGTCTTTGTGGAAGTCGAAGTCGTGGTTGTGGTATCCTTAGTTAAAGTGTCCTTAGTCGAGGTATCCTTGGTGCTCGTATCCGTCGAGTCAGGAGTAGCCGTCGACGTGGTCTTGGTGCTAGTGATAGTCGCGGTATCCTTGGCCGAAGATGAGCTAGACTTGGTCGTTGCGGTCTCGGTATCCTTCGGCTTGCTGCTGGTAGACTTGGTAGTCTGTGCTGCCTCGGAAGACCCAGAGCCGTGCTTGCTCTTGGTTGTGGTCTCAGCTTTGGTGGAAGTGCTTGTCGCAGGCGTGATCGTCGCCTTCTGCGAGAACGATGTCACGGTGGACTTGACCGTGTGCGAAGCTTGAACATATCAGCATCGAGAGATAGATTTCTTCCTATTTGATAATAAGAACTTACCCGTCTCTGAAGCCGTGTTTGCAGTTCCAGTCTGGCTCGGTGTGGCCTTGCTAGAAGCAGAGTGGGACTTGACTGCCGAGGAGGACGGCGTAGCCGTGGGCGTGCAGACAGCCGCTGACGAGGCATCACGCTTGGCAAAGGCAGTGCCGTCCGTTGCACTCCAGTCCAGCAGCTTGCCGTTGTCCCATTTCCATGATGCAGTAGGGTACTTCTCATTGAACGCATCCAGCGCCTTGCCATAGACGTTCTTGGCCCCCGCAGCCTCGGTGCTAGTGACTTGTGCGGAAACCGATGAGATGCGGGTCGAGACAGCCGCCGCCTGGGTGCTCAGAAACTTATCCATCCAGCTTTCATATGCACTGGCCCAGCCGTTCTTGGGTTGCGGGAGGTCGAGGTCTTGGTTGCAGGATTTCTGTTGGCTCATGAGGTCATCAATCCCAAGGAAAGCTTTATACATGCGGGTGTTGGCGTTCTTGAAGTAGGTGGCGACGCTGTTGTCGCGGAGCATTGATACAACCACTGCCAGAGTGTTCATAATGCTCAGCGCGCTGCCCTGGCGGGCGTCTCCGGTGCCGTCGACCGAAGCCATACCGCTCAACTCTTCACTTCCGAACATCTGAGCCGATGGTCAGCTATTAGTTAATGGGTAGAGTGGACTGATAATGGGGTAGTGCATATTAAACTCACAGGTGCCTTGTACGAATTCAAACGACTGTCCATGGCCACCAGGTCCGGATACGTCTCACCAGGCAACTACCATACTGATTAGCAACCGGCATCACATTATGGTGGTGATTAATCCGGGAAGAGATACTTACATAACTGTAGAGCTTCTGGAGCCGGGGCTTATTCACTCCTTGCTTGTTCTTGAAGGTTGAGTCGATCGTAAGGAACCATTCTTTGAAACTGTCGCAGAACTTGTACTCGTCAATCATAGCCGTCAAGAAGGCATCAAGGATTTGGAGCTCGTCTAGAAATAGTTAGATAATGCATAGACTCTAAAACAAGTTACCACTCACAAACATGATCCACATTAATGTGTGGCATCTCCTGGTTATTCTTGTTGATCTGGGCTCCCAGATCGAGGTACTTTTGTTGGGCACTTGCCTCAACATCATCCCAGTACCCAGCCGTTGTTTTCGAAACGTCAGCTGCATTTGCAATCGTCGTGAACGTAACGGCTGCGTCGCAGGTGTCTAGCTTGGGAATGAAGTACCCAAGGAAGCTATAACCGCTGACTTTGTTTTGGCTAGTTTGGATATTCTTTGAACGAAAGTATTTGGGCTTGTAGATCGTCTGCCCCAAGTCGCAGGTGCCCAGCTTTTCGGTTTTGGTATGATCGCGGCGATCGAAGTAATTCAGACCCCGCCGTCTGGTAGATGAGGTGGTGTCATCCTCATTCTGCTCGATATCATCCTCCGTGAGAGTGGTAGGGAGTGTGTATCGCCAGCAGGAAGCCTCAGCGCTCGCGCTCGCACTGGCAGCAACCGCCGACGATGAGGCCTCTCCACGTGGGATAACAGAGGCTGTGGTTAGATTAACCAACAGGAATAAAAGAGCGACAGCTTTTGAACCAGCCATGGTGAAAAAGAATTCAAATGATTGTAAAAGAGTTGGTTGTGTGATGGTGACAGCAAATACAGACAGGGACCAGGTAGGTATTTATCCTACGCTGGCGACATCACGTTCTTCCTCATCTGTCGGTATATGGCTCTTGACCCTTTCAATGCCAAACGTTTGGGGGCTATGATGTTTCAATGTTGGGGCCAAACCGCGAGGCTCAGCAAGGATCCGAACGGGAAAAGTTAGGGCACGAATTGGTAGGATCAGCCACCGCCCCCAGCCTAACCCGCTTCTTAATAATTACCCCTTCCTTGTCGGCTTCCCACCGAACATCATCTCTCCAAGACTTTCAAGACAACCTGAATCAATTGATCCACATGCACATCTTTGACTTACCACAAGAGCTTCTGGAGGCCATCTTGGCGCAGACCTCGCGTGGCTCTCTCGCCAGCCTCGCGCGGGTCTGCCAACGTCTCCGACCGCCCGTCGAGCGCGTCTTGTACCAGTTGGTGTACTTGCGCAACCACGACGGAGAAAAGTTCACCTACGCGCTGGACTGTGTACCCTCCCGTGCCGAGTATGTCAAAGAGCTTCTAATTCACTATCATTATGTCGATGTTGAAGATGAAGAGGAGTACTATCCATTGTATGCGGAAACCCTCGCTCCGACGATCGGGCGTCTCGTGAATCTGCGAACGCTTGTCGTCAAGGGGCTCGAGTTCGACGCAGACCGAGAAGAAGACGACGAAATTATTGGGGGATATGAGAGAGTCATTGCCGAAGCCGAGAAATGGGACACTCTCTTCGCGCAATCTGCTGTGCCGGGCTCGCAGATCCTTCCTTCGCTTACAAAATGTCTGCCAAACCCTTTATCATCATCTTACCTCATATGCTAACGTTCCTCAGGTGTGATGATCATGGATGACATTGCGCCCAATGAGCCAGCTTGGGACTTTAGTCTGAGGGGCGCCGTGCTGATCCATCCGCACCTCCAAGACCTGACCATAGTCGGGGGCGAACTTGAGAGCCTGAAGAATCATGTGCCTTCACCACGATCGACGCCACTCGAAAGGCTAAACATGTTTGGCTGTGATGTGTCACCCTCCGCGATGGGCGAGTTGTTGTCGCTGCCGCGTGCCTTGAAATATCTGACGTATAAAGGGGCGCCGTGGTGTTACCGGCCCACAAATCTTATGCCCGACAGGCAAATATACGTTGACATGATTAAGAATCAAGCGGATTCACTCCTGAGTCTTGACATTGACTTCTATCCAGGGATTGTTGATAACCCCCCGGTAGACTTTACTGCCCTCGAGTGCCTGGAAGAACTCACTGTTGAATCCGATGCATTGAGAGGCACCGGAGAATACGACCCGAAGAACAACACCAAAATATGTCTGTGGAAAAGCTCCGAGCTGAAATGCCAGCTTCCTCTGAGCCTAAAGCGTTTAGTGCTTTTTCTATACACCCCGAAGAATCCCCTAGATTGGCGTACCTTGATTATACTCTACAATTGGATCTCGCGGGGCAGTTTGCCAAACCTGGAAACGATTACTTTTCAGATCGCGAAGCCGTGTGAACGCGAGATATTAGACCGATCGATTGGAGACAATGTGCGGTCAATCGGGCAGGCTTTTGAAGAGGTTAACGTGCAACTGCAGTTCGAGCTGGTCCCTAACAGCAAAAACGACGGCTACGAGCTATTCAACTGCCCTGACTGCGGCATTAATTGGCGAAACATGCATGCTTGATCTGAGCCTAATTTAACATCAAACACATCCTTGCAGCACTTCAGAGAATGCATCCATCAGCGTTTGATATATTCAGCAACATACTCTTCTAGAGATGAAACACATCCGCACATCATAAGTAAGCAGTAGCTGTAAGTAACAAATTAGTAGCCTACAGATTAATAATCTCCCAAAACGACCAACAAAACCACACACCGTACACCAAAAAGTCACACCACCGGCAGGAACCCTCACTGACACAGGGGCCAAACCTCCCACCCCCTCGTATCATCATCGCACAGGCCAAACTCCAACAACCCAAACAAGGTTAAAAAACAAAGTTGTTGGTTGCACGTCCACGCGACACAATGGGGTCTAGACGTTTCTGAAGGATCCGAAATCTGGGGCCAAATGGCCATGATTGACGGGTAGCGGTTTATCAGCCGTGTATGTAGGGGCCCACTGGCCCCTGAATATCACGATTGCTTTTGGGTTTGGGTACCTGCGTCGTTGGGCTGTGCTCGTATTTGCTGGGGGTGAGGTGTGGACGCGCGGTGAAAGGGGGGGTGGTTTGGGTTGGCTTGGCTGAGGTTTGGATTTCTGGTATGAGAACCGGGAGGAGGATTGCTTATGCTTTATGTATTGTGAAGCTCATAATTTGAGTCTGTGGAGGTTAGAGAGAGAAGACGGAGTTTCTTTTGTGTCTAGAGCACGCTGAGATGGTGGGTGGTGCCTGAACTGCGGGCTTACGGTGACACGGTCAGGAGGAACATCGGTTACTCCTTGTCATTTCACGGTAACCTGTCAAACCAAGGTAATTTTGGACCTGTAAAAGATGTTACAATATGACATAAGTTTGACTAGTATCACTTCACTCTACAGAAACACCAGATCCGTTGGGCATAGAAATGGATAATCGAGTGAAGCTAGTCAAGGACGTCTTAATCTTATCGCTCGCAACCAGTCATCCATCCAACCGCACTAATCCCAATCCGGCCGATGCAACGCAACATGACAAGCTTCAGCTTCATCTCCATCTCCATCACCACTCCACAGCAACAACAAACAAGTACCACCACCACCACCATCATCATCAACAACCACCCAAAATGACATCCCCATCCACCCACCCCCAAACAATGCAAGCCTGGCTCTACAGCACCACGCACCCAACCCTGGAACAAAACCTCACCCTCACACCTAGCGCTCCGACCCCACCAGCGCCCAAAAACACCCAACTCCTCATCCGCGTCCACACCTGCGCACTGAACCCAGCCGACTACAAAGTCCCCGCCATGCCCGTGATATCAACCCTTCTGATCCGAAAACCCGCCAGCCCCTGCCTCGACTTCGCCGGCGAAATCGTCTCCACGGGCCCAAACGTCCCCTCCACCCTCACCCCGGGCAAACTCGTCTACGGCACGCTGCCCCTCCCAACGCAATTCGGTCCGCTGGCTGAATACGTTCTCGCTGAAGCCGAGCACGTACAGATAGTCCCGGAGGGGGTGGAGGTTGACCACGCTGCGACGGTGGGAGTAGCGGGGCAGACGGCGTGGCAGGCCATCGCGCCGTATGTGACACCGGGGGCAGGGGATAAGGTGTTGATTGTGGGAGCGTCGGGCGGTTGTGGGATCTACGGGGTGCAGATCGCGAAGGCGCTGGGTTGTGAGGTGACGGCTGTGTGTTCGGGGAAGAATGTCGAGTTTGTGAAGGGGCTGGGGGCTGATGAGGTGATTGATTATACGGCGGAGAATGTGGTAGAGGTGGTGAAAGCGAAGGGGAGGGTGTTCAGGTTGGTGGTGGATCATGTGGGGGAGCCGTGGGAGTTGTATCGCGAGAGTGACAAGTTCATGGTCCCTGGGGGTGTGTTTACCCAGGTTGGGGCCAATTGGATGCCTACGTTTGCGGTGAGGTTTATTCGGCCAGGGTTTTTAGGTGGGGGGAGGATGAAGTATGTGCCGATTTTCTGGAAGAGCAATAAGAAGGATTTGACCAAGGTGGGGGAGTTGATTGGCGAGGGGAAGGTGAAGGTGGTGTTGGATAGTGTGTTTGGGTTTGAGGATGCGCCGAAGGCGTTTGAGAAACTCCGCGGGGGAAGGGCAAGGGGGAAGGTTGTGGTCCGTGTCGTGGAGAGGTCGTGAGGGGGGTGGGGATAGTGTGGGGATGGATGGTGTGGGTTGTTTGGCATTCAGTTCATGGCGTCGTGTTTGATTTCACATTTAGGAAGGGTGGGTGCTATGTGACAGATTCAATTTCGCTTCAAGAATGTCAGCGCGCCGAGAGACATGGCATCCACGGCGGTTTGGAGGGTGGGCTGGATCACTGGGGCGAAGAATGGCGAGTGATTACTCGGGAGATCTTTCACAGTGTCATTCTTGGCTGCATTATCCCATGTCTCTGGATCGATCCCGCCATAAGTCCACATCACGTACGGCGCGTTCACGGCTCTAGCGAGTAAAGAAAAATCCTCGCTGGCACCTGCCGGATCAGACTCGATGAGTCGCTTTCCGAAGTAAGAGCCGAATGTATTGCATAAAGCTCGCACGGTAGCGTGGTCGTTGATAGTGGCCGGGGTCGACATGACATGGTCGATTTGCGGTTCCTTCTCGCAGCCGGCCGCCTCGCATTCGGCGCGGATGATGCGCTTGATCGCACGTATTACGCGTTCGCGGATCGAGTCGTCGCATGTCCTCACATCAAGCTTGAAATCTAGGGTATCCGGGATGACATTGGCCGCTATACCAGCTTGGATATAGCCACAGGTGACCACCGCCAGTTGTCCCGGAGGCACCTCGCGCCCTACGATGGTCTGCAACTTCAAGATGATGGCCGCTCCGGTAACAACGGGGTCAATACATGCCTCGGGCGCCGAACCATGACCGCCTTTTCCAAAGATGCGCACATTGAATGAATCTGCAGCGGTTAGTAGCCGACCAGAACGGACGCTCACTGTGCCGGCTTTGAGTGGCATCACATGCGCTGCCAATACCACATCCGGGGCGGGTATTTTATCATAGAGACCGTCATCTATCATAGCTCTGGATCCTGATAGGAGCTCCTCTGCTGGCTGAAATAGGCAAATCAGAGTCCCTGTCCAATGAGTTCTAGCGGATTGTAGGAGGGAAGCACTAGCCATCAGGCTGACGACATGGGTATCATGACCGCAGGCGTGCATTACGGGGACCTCGACCCCGTCCTTGTTTTTGGCGACTTTCGTGCTCGCATATGGAAGTCCTGTCTTCTCCTGCACGGGTAGTGCATCCATGTCGGCTCGAAGTAGGATTGTCGGACCAGCACCATTTTTCAAAACGCCTGCGACGCCGTAGCCGCCAATGTGTGTATGTACCTCGTAGCCGAGTTCTTTCAGATGCTGGGCCGCAATGGCAGAAGTGCGTTCTTCACAGAAGGACAATTCGGGATTGCTGTGGATATCACGATAGATGTCCTCGAATGGCGTCAAGTCAGGACGGGCTTCCTCGAGTATGTCCTTCAAGGCCGTTTCGGAGGCTGTGACGTCAATAATTAGCTTCATTGACTGGAATTGCGCGAATTGGGAGACTCAATTAGTACACTCACCTGCGTGCCGAAGCTGCATGTTGAATAGAAGTTTGCTTCCATTGAATTGATCGATTGTCTATGGATAGAAGTTCTGGGTAACCTTCAGACGCCTCTTATGGAAGACTGCTGGCCCTTCCAAGCATTCACCGAGAAATTGACCGGGTGCAAGCGGGGTAAAGTATGCTTTGCCTCAAGGGGAATTTGGCCCCATAGTTTGATAGACACAATTGCCGAAGATAGCATGTTAGGAGGGGCCTAGCGAGCCATTGTCATTATAAAGTGGCCGGAGTGATTGGAGTGGGACGGATGACTCCAACTATTGAAGTAGGAGGATGATGCTCTCGGACCCCGTCGGCTAAATGCGCCACTGCTGGTTCTCCGTTTCCAATCGAACCCCGCCCCCAGCGGTTCTGTCTTCATGCTTATCTCCCCCCAGTTTAGTAGCTCGGCTATCGGGGATGAGGAACCATGGAAGCCTGCACCGTAATGCCGGCCTTTCCGTTGACTTCCCGGGGTTTGATCGGCATGAATACATGTCATTGGCAATAGTAGCGAAGCTGGTTGGCCAATTAGTCTAACCCAAAGACCGCTGACAACTGGACGGGGATATTTTGCAACGGAAGATGATTGTCATTCAAGGTCATTATCATTCACGTGCCTGTACGCTGGCAGTATTTTGAGCAGAACATAACAATATAGAAATACCCTACTTTGTCACTCTGCTAATCCATTTAACTGCAGTATGACTATTATAACTGTGTCCAATCAACCTGCCATCATTTCCTCAGATTGCCTAAGCGCGTCTGATGTAAAATTCACTCGTGGCGCGGTATTTAGCGGTCGGATGGCGACAACCAAGTCCTAAAACACGCTGCATCTGCTTTATCGCCGTTGTCCAAGAAGCGTGATCAGTGACTGTCAAGGGCTCACTGGGAGAAAGCTCATCTCCAACATCAGTATATGTCTCTGGTTCGGGCTCTCAGTCCAGATAACTCCCTTTAACACGAGGAATCTAGAATCCCGACCCACCCTGAAAGGGTTAGATACATGAGATAGTCGAGAGTGCGTTCTTTATTGTACACGAGTTGCTCTTGTACAAATTCAGGGAGGTTATTCGTGTTTTTTCGGATGCTTTGTTGTAATGCACCGTAGAAGTCTGAACCTTTCAAGTACACATCATTGTTTTGAATTCCCTACATAGCTCTGTAGAGAGTCCTGTCGACATACTGCCGTTGGTCTTCCGGTGGGTTGGAGAAGTATCTCCAGACGTCTTGCCTGTTAACCATGGTGGGTGCTTTTCCTGTTGCTGTTTTTCTTGTGGCTTCGAAAAGGTACAAGCTGTATCCGTAGCTCAAAATATGACCGTAGTTGTAGAAATAATCAGGTTAACGAGGTTGATGAGGTCAACTGTCCATGGTCAACTGGATGTATTTATGTTTTCGACAGGGGTCTCTTCATTTCTTTTTTGTATGTCCTATGAGGGTATTCACATTTTCGTATAGCAATTGCCCTTTCCAACAAAGGGGCACTGCGCTGTTGGAGCTGACTGGATGGCCTTATTATTCAGTAGAGCATTATATCCGGACTATAAACAGCTGGCGCCAAGACTGACACGAAGCAGACGAAAAGAAATGTATCCTGTAGCTACTGCAGTAGGAGTATGTTGTCCGACCAGATGTTCCTGACTTTATTCTTTGGCTTATGGCAATTGCAAGATATTGAGCAAAGAAGTCACAGTGCTGTCCTAGCTAATCGGGCGCAGTTAATTTGTGAAGGCCAATCAAAGTCTTGTTAACCGTCTGTATGCACTTGGCAATTCTTAGTGGTTGACAAGATGAGGACAATGCAAATGGAAGATGCCTGATAAGGGTCTTCTGGTGGTATTGGCACAATGCATCTATGACCCCACCCATGTAAACTAATAGGCCATGGCCTAGATTGCTTATCAACCCTTAGCATTCGACCTTATCATTGCATAGTATGTCTGCCTAAATGCATGGCGGAAGATGCCGCCAACTTGACACAATATGGCGTTCTGTCGGTGAATACGCCAGACAAAGCGCCATAAACATGCTAGGGTTCAACCAAGAAGTTACAAGGGGCTGGCTGCCTGGTAGCTTATCCCGGAAGGTGTCTGACGTTAGTGCTTGACTCGGGCGCCCTCGATCACAGAGCCGCAAATCGTTTATCTTGCTGTCTAAACTCTAACCATATAACATGGACCATATTGCAAGAAGGAAGGCCTTCATCTGGGCATTCCCTCGTGTCTTTGGGCATCACCCGTAGCTTTGAGCCTAAGACTCATATTCAACTCTTTTAGCTAAATTCGTTGCTAGCACCCTGACAGCGCAGAACTGGCAGACTTTGTGCCTATAGCCCCCAGCAAAGACCACTCTGGGCAGGGGTTTTCTTTTTGCGCAAAATGCCTTTCACCACCGGCAAAGAAAACTTACTCCAGCTGAATCGGAATAGCTTCGACTTCAACCTACAATTTGAGCAGCTATTCTTCTCCATCATACCGTCGGCATTATTCATTGTCACGTCACTATGGCGGACGGTTTGTCAATTTCGAAAGCCTGTAGTTGTGAATGCTCCCTTATTCCAGCTAATAAAATTGGTAGGTCCTCCCCGATACCCTACAGGTAGAAAGAAAGATGATCATGAGATTGACTATCGCAGGGTGCCATCACGACCTATGTGGGTCTTGAACTGTCCCTGCTCGTCCTGGTCGCGGTTGGGTCATTCCAGGTGACCACAATGTTCATCGCTTCTTCAATCCTCAACCTCGTATCGGCCCTGTTCATGATAATACTTGGTGTCTTGGATCATAGCAGAAGTCCGAGGCCGTCGACACTACTGAGCAGCTACTTGTTTCTGACTTTCCTCCTGGACGCGGCTCAAGCAAGGACTTTGTTCCTGTCATCAGACAATAGAATCGAGATCAGCTATAGTAGTATATTCAGTGCTGCCCTAGCCCTCAAGGTATGTATTTTACTACTGGAAGCTCAAGAAAAGTCCAGATGGATAGATTGGGACGAAAAGAAGCACAGTCCAGAAGAAACAAGCGGTATATTCTCGCTTGGTGTCTTTTTCTGGTTGAATAGGATGTTCTTGAGGGGGTATAGGAAAGTCCTGGCGACCGAGGATCTCTATCCTCTGAATAGCTCCTTTGATGCTACGTCGCTCAATGAGGAGTTTTCCAGGAACATGGACTATTCAAAGCTCAAGGGCGATAAGTTTGGCCTTGTGAAGGTACTGGTGCGGACATTGAAAGCCCCCCTTCTTTTGCCCGTATATCCACGCCTTGCTTATCTTGCTTTTACCTTTTGTCAACCACTTTTTCTTGAAAAGCTGTCGAACTTTTTGTCCCAGCCCCGACTTGATGCGAACACTGGATACGGATTCATCGGTGCTAGCTTGTTGATTTATTCCGGACTGGCTATTTCGTGGGCATTCACATGGTATGATGACCCGGAAAGCATGCTGACACTAAAATGGACTACTCATACGTTGGTGTAGGTATTTCCATCACCGGATGCGTACTATGGCGACGTCCATGCTTGTCACAGAGATCTACAAGAAAGCAACAACAGCGCGTATCGGAGCTGGTGATGACAATGCTGTTTTAACACTGATGAGTACAGATATGGAGCGGATCAAGATGGGCTTGAGATCGTTGCACGAGATTTGGGCAAGCATCATCCAAGCTGGTCTGGCTGGGTGGATGTTGTATACAAGACTTGGTGTCGTATTCGTCGCACCTATGGGTGTTGTTATTGTTTGCTTCTCTGGTTTGGCTATTTTAACCAACTTTACTGGAGACTCCCAAAGAGCCTGGATGGCAGGAGTTCAGAAACGCGTGGGCCTCACTGCTACAGTCATTTCCAGCATGAAGAACTTGAAAATATCTGGTCTATCTGCGGCCATTGGTGACTTCGTGCAGAGGCTTCGCGTTGAAGAATTAGCGGCGGGTGCCCGCTTCCGCCAGCTAGCCATCACTGCGGCCCTCCTTGCCTATATTCCACAATTGATGAGTCCGCCACTGACCTTTGCCTTCACGACACGAACTCTCGATGCGACAAGGGTGTTTACGAGCCTGTCTTTTCTTACTCTCTTGACCAGCCCATTTTCGCAAGTTTTCCAATCTATTCCTGGTCTTGTCTCAGCAATAGACTGTTTGGGCCGCATACAGGCCTTTCTGGAGTGTGAAACTCATCATGATTTTCGCCAAGTCTTCGCTAACATAACGAGTGAGACGGAGAAAGCGAGAGGAAATGATAAGAGCGTATCCGATGGGGGTCTAGATGGTCTCCACCATGTGGAAATCAAGAACGGTTGGTTTGGTTGGGAGGCAGACAAGTTTGTCTTGCGAGATGTGAGTACCCAATTGCCTACAGCCTCGCTCACTATCGTCGTGGGACCTGTTGGCTCTGGTAAATCTACGCTTTGCAAAGCACTGCTTGGAGAAATCCCTTTCAGCAAGGGCAATGTGGTCATAAGCACTATGGCTACTCATGTTGGGTTTTGCGATCAAACTGCGTTCCTCTCAAATGGGACCATAAAGGAGAATATCGTCGGCTTTTCTCCTTTCAATGAAGCGAGGTACGAAGAAGTCATCGACGCGACAGCTCTGAAACACGATATTGCCACGCTTCCTCAGGGTGACGAAACTAACATTGGATCTGACGGGATCGCTCTATCCGGAGGCCAGAAACAGCGTGTTTCTCTTGCACGAGCTCTATACCTGCATTCCGAGCTTTTGGTATTGGATGATATCTTCAGTGGTTTGGACGCAGACACAGAGGAGGAAGTATTCAGAAAAGTCTTTGGGCCGGATGGCCTGCTCCGACGACGACGCTCGACAGTTCTCTTATGCACCCACAGTATCAGACATCTCCCTGCAGCGGATCATATAATAGCACTTGACAACGGCTCTGTCGTTGAGCAAGGTAGTTATGCCACGCTGGCAACAAGGCAAGGATATGTTCAGCGTCTAGGATTAACGGAAACTCGCAAAAGCGATGTGACAGATGAGAAAGTGCCATCGAAAAGGACAGTACGGAGCTCTAAGAACGACATTCTAAATAGAACAATATCTATCACTTCGTCTTTGGGATCCAATATGCAGCAATCACGGCAGTTAGGCGATAAAGCCGTATACAGGCATTACTTCAAGAGGATGGGGTTGCTTGTAGCCGCATGCAGTGTGATCTTCGCCGCTCTGTGGGGGTTCTTCATTAACTTTGCAACTGTTTGTAAGTGCAGTTCATATTTTGGTTACAGAACGCCATATGGATTGGTTTTCTGACTCATCCTCGTGGTGCAGGGCTCACCTACTGGTCCGATGATATTGGCTCCGAACGGCCGGCGCATTCTTCCGCATACTACGCTAGCATATACGCTACGTTCCAAATATGCTGCATGATATCCCTGCTTGTCACGGCCCTTGCGCTTCTCATTATCTCTAGATAACTATTAATATAAATATAATTTTTAATATAATTAATTTATTATTCCAGTCTTTGATAGCCTATATACTTTTAATATTAAGATAAATCTTGAGCTTCTCAAAACTCAAAAGTTACTATAAAAGAAAAAAGCTTCTAGTATTTTAAGATATTATAAAAGATCTTATCCAGACTTAAGAGTATACTAGAAACTATAAATAATATATTAATAATAGGATTTTACTGGCAGTAAAAATAAAAGATCTTTTTAAAGATAATTTAATATTTAAAATATTAATTAATATTATTATCTAGCCAGATATTTTTCTTGAATTTTTTAAGTTTTAATATAAGATCTAGAATTATTATAATTATATAGATATAGCTTTCAGCCTAATAGATCTAATAATAATATTTATAAAACTTTTGATATATATTTTCTAAATTCTAGAAGATTTTTTTTTCTAGAATATCTACTTCTATGCCAGCTGATTAATAAATTAATTAAAATAATTAAAGAAATTATTATAAATATTATAGATCTTATAAATTATAGGCCTACTATTCTCTGATAGATAAAAGATAAAAAAAAAAGATATAAAAATTGAAATAAATATTCTAACTGCTTCTATTTTATTAAAATAAAATAAAGATAATTAATATTATTGTAATCTTAGTACTGGATAAAATTTTTAATAACTAAATATAATTTAATTATATAATAAAATATAAGATAGATTAAGTTCTATTAGATTTTATAATTAAAAAAAAGATAATATATTAAAGTAAACTCCAGTTACTGAGTAAGCTGAAACTTTTTCTGGTATTAAAGACTTATATTTATAAAATATATAATCTTCTAAATTTATAATCAAGAATCAGAGAAGTAGATAAAAGATAATAAATAAAATATAAAAGTTATCTATAAAAGTCTTATATAAAATATTTTAGAAATTATTTATAAAAATTTTATATATCTTATCTTACAGTCCATGGAATAGAGTGGTTAACGGCCAGGGTAGGGTAGGTTAATGGAAAAATTTATACCTGCCGTCAGGTTAATGGTTAGATATAAGAATTCTCTTAACCATACAGTTAAGGATAGGTTACAGTTAAAAAATTACTTTAACTGATCTTAACCACTGGTTAGGAAGGTCAGGTATGCTCAGAAGATTAATAACTGTAGATTAATTAATAATTTATACAGAGTCTTTATAAGAATAATATACCAGTGGTAATATATTTTTAATTACTATATTATTAGAACAGGTATTAAATTAGTTATTAATTAATAATAATCTGATTTTCTAGCTAGCAGCCAGCAGCCTAGTCACTCCCGCGTTAGGCTTTTACAGATAATACTAGGAATCTGAATATAATTAGATTAGATTACTAGAGAGAAATATATTAATTATTATTTAAATTATTCTTTATATTATCCTAGTCGGTGGTCATGATAATAAAGAGATTATATAATCTAAGTATCTATTTATATCTAGATACATGTAGAGTGGTTAACGGCCAGGGTAGGGTAGGTTAATGGGAAAATCTATACCTTCCGTCAGGTTAACAGTTAGGTATAAAATATATATATACCTAACCAAGGTTAACCGCGGTTAACCTGATTTGCTGATCCCTTCCTATTTAGGAAGGCGGTAAATAATAACAATATATTTTCTGCCTGATTTCTGCCTAAGCTAGCCTAATATAGTTAGATTAATGCCTGATCCTGCCTGATTTCTGCCTGATCAGGTATAACGGTTAACCGCGGTTAACCGTTATACCTGACGGTTAATAGATTTTTATACCTTAACCTACCCGTCAGGTTACGGTTAAGGTTAGGTTAAGGTATAACGGTTAGGTATAACCACTCTATTATCAAGGTTGTCTATATTCTTATTCTTATTAATATAGAAGATTGTTATTAGCTTATTATCTTCTTAATTCTTAACTGTGAATATAATAGAATCCAGAAAAAAATTATTAAGAATATTCTGATATTCCTCAGTAATGGTAAAGTAATCAGTATATATCT